>NC_088102.1:29234834-29834834 GCF_036370855.1 Dromaius novaehollandiae
CTCTCCCTCTCCTCTCCTCTCTCCTCTTCTTCCCTCTCTCCTCTCTCCTCTCTCCTCTCTCCTCTCCCTCTCTCCTCTCTCCTCTCTCCTCTCTCCTCTCTCCTCTCTCCTCTCTCCTCTCTCCTCTCTCCTCTCTCCTCTCTCCTCTCTCCTCTCTCCTCTCTCCTCTCTCCTCTCTCCTCTCTCCTCTCTCCTCTCTCCTCTCTCCTCTCTCCTCTCTCCTCTCTCCTCTCTCCTCCTCTCTCTCTCCTCCTCTCTCCTCTCTCCTCTCCTCTCTCCTCTCTCCTCTCTCCTCTCTCCTCTCTCCTCTCTCCTCTCTCCTCTCTCCTCTCTCTCCTCTCTCCTCTCTCCTCTCTCCTCTCTCCTCCTCTCTTCTCCTCTCTTCTCCTCTCTCTCCTCTCTTCTCCTCTCTTCTCCTCTCTTCTCCTCTCTTCTCCTCTCTTCTCCTCTCTTCTCCTCTCTTCTCCTCTCTCCTCCTCTCTCCTCCTCTCTCCTCCTCTCTCCTCCTCTCTCCTCCTCTCTCCTCCTCTCTCCTCCTCTCTCCTCCTCTCTCCTCCTCTCTCCTCCTCTCTCCTCCTCTCTCCTCCTCTCTCCCTCCTCTCTCCTCCTCTCTCCTCCTCTCTCCTCCTCTCTCCTCCTCTCTCCTCCTCTCTCCTCCTCTCTCCTCCTCTCTCCTCTCTCCTCCTCTCTCCTCCTCTCTCCTCCTCTCTCCTCCTCTCTCCTCCTCTCTCCTCCTCTCTCTCCTCTCTCTCCTCTCTCCTCCTCTCTCCTCTCTCTCCTCCTCTCTCCTCCTCTCTCCTCCTCTCTCCTCTCTTCTCCTCTCTTCTCCTCTCTTCTCCTCTCTTCTCCTCTCTCCTCTCTTCTCCTTTAACATCTATTCAGTCCATGTAAGACAATCTTTGGAAACTCTTCTGTAGGAACCTTGCTGTCATATCTCTAGTTCTAGGGGCATTGTTTCTTCCATTATAGTAAAGTACCTTTGCATGCCGCTTCCAAGCGTTTTAGGTAGGCCTTTTCATTTGCAGGCAAATAACAAGCAAGATGAGCTGTCCTCCAGTTCTCTGCAGCTCTTCATTCCTTCTGAGCCCTTCGTTGCTCTCAAAAGTAAGGGCTGTCAAAACTGCAAGCGTCCACAATGATATCTGTTTGGTTTTGCTAGCCTTTTCATCTTCTCTTCTGTGTCTTCCATCACCTACAGTTTCTTGCCCTTTTTGGCTTTATCACATCTTATAAAAACAGACAACTTACCTTGCTGATTTCTACTGGTATGCTATAGAACAGCCTCATTCTGTGTGAATTTAAACAATAACAAAAAAAGTCAATCTAACAAGCTTCTGTTTTGCTTTGGTTTTAGGTCAGTATCCTCACCTGAAGCCTTGACACCTACTTCCAAGACTGACAGGAATGTGAAAATACAAGAGAAGATTGAGAGAAGATAGATTTGAGGAATGGCTGCAGAACATAATACTGTTGAGAGGGGATAGACAGACAGGATGTTCTGGGAGGGTACTGTGAAACTACAGAAGGAGACAGCAAAGGCATGTTTACTGCATGTCTGCTGGATGTTTCATCCTTTTGAAAATACTGTATGAGTCCTGTTACTGTATAATCAGTATTACAGCTAGTAGATACCAAAGAGAACTATGATTTTGAGTCTTTAAATACTGTGCTACCAGGCACTTACTTTCTTTTTATTTTTGCTGTTATAAATTAGTGTTGGAAAGCATTTAACAGATGCTGCTGATTCTTTCTGAGCTGCTGACTTACACAGAATGAAAACAATGTACTGGTTTTTTGTTTATAGTAAATAAAATCTTCATAAGCTTTAAAAAAATATTCTGTGCATTCATAACTAAGTCTGAAGTAGATAGTGTACAAGAGTTATGTTGGTTTTTTTTCCTCTTAAAAATAATGGTTCCACTGAAAATAGTGGATGCAATTCTACAGTGTTTTCTGGAAATGTTCCTCAGTTTAACAGCATTACGATGAGTTTGTCCATGCTTTTGGTATCTGGTTGTTGGAAGGACACTGAGGTATACCACGTTGGATATCCTCAGTGCTGGTACTGCATGTTCTGTTATGTTAACAGGAAAGTCTTAGCAGCAGGGTGGCAGGTAGGCTGTATGTTGACTTCAAATGCCAAAAAATGAATATGTGACTGTCATAAGTTAACTGTCTAGATAGTAGTTGATTATTTCCTTGCTGCTGTCCAGATTATGGCACCATAGCTTGGCAAAAGTTTTGCTGGATCCCTTAAAATAACTGTTGACCTAGCTTTAGGGGCATATAGTTAGGGAAGAATGTTCTTATTCATAGCTCTTTGGAACAGCTTTATATTCTTCAACATGACTGCTTTGCATCCTCCCTGACACCCAGAATTAACATCTTCAAACTGCATTTTGGCCTGCCAGAGCCTGTAAAACCATGGAAAGCATCTGTTACTAATGTATTGCAAGCCATAGAAAGGTTGAGACAGTGCTGAAATACTGTGGCCCACCTATCACTCTCCATCATTTTCCCTAATTTTAGGGCTTTTTTCCTTCTTTTTGCGTGCTGTTATCTGATAAAGTCATAATACTAAAACCCCAATGGTATGGCATACTCTTGACAGACAAGTCATCTTCAGTCCTCAGGTAAACTTTCATTCACTTGTGTCAAATTGCCCTTCTGCACTGAAGAACTAGAAATGAAGTTGGCACACCGCTCCCAGGGAAATGTTGCTTGCAGCAGACGTTTTGTAGCCACTTCAGATTGTTGATAACTTGTATCACAGTGCTATTCAGCACCCTGCATTGGACTGAGAAACACAGAACTAACATTTTTGCAGTGTTGAGGTACCTGATATGAACCTGGAGTTCAACTGGCTGATGCATAGGCTTGCAGAACTGTGCATTATGGTACACCTGCTTTTCTTTCTGCATCTTTGTAACTCTTTCACTGCACATGTGGATACCATTCCAAAGTTGTATTACTAAAAATGGTCAAGTTCTGCTGAAGCAGATTCGGGATTACCTATGGTACTGTCAGCATCCTTGTCCCTGGCAGAGTAGAGAATCAGAAGAGCTATGCCATTCTGAACCATTGTGTAGACAATGGAATGGAGAAAATGTAATTGTAAGCTATAAACCTCTAAAACAATTACAGTTCCTTCAGAACAAGATTGGCTTCCCAGTGAGCATCATTTGTTACGTCCCCTTGGATGCTAGTGTGGGAGCTAGTGCCACGGAACTATCTTTCAGCTGAGTCATGCGAAGATGCAAGTGCACTTGCACTGGCAGTACGATACTGTAAAGATTTTATGCCGGGGAAATTTTCTAGTGCAGATGTGGCATTAGATGAAGCTGTGAGACCAGATGGCTTTTGGAGAAGAGTTTCTTCTATTCATCTTCACCCATCTTAGGGCCAGAAAAGGCTGTATTTATTGCAACTGCTGTTAGTATACAGTTTGGAGTAAAAGTGTATTTAGATGATGGGATCAGTGAAGAACTGATGAACTTCATCGCTAAATAGGTTGCTCCACCATGGATGGCTGCAGACCAACATAGAGATGTTTCTAGGGATGTGCTAGGAAATGTGGTGGTCTACTGCTTCTGAGCTGCTACTGTTCTCTAGCAGGTTTGGTAGCAGTGGATAAGTTGTCTATAGGGCTTTTAAATGAATCTATAAAATTGGTATGTTTCACATATAAATTGTTGCTTAATAGCATAACTATAAGCACATCTTAAAAGTCAGGAAGTATGGCAGTGTTTTCATTTTATATGAAAATAGTTTTCTTGTATAGGCCACGTTCTAGTCTAGGTAATAGTTGTTTTTCTACTTAGAACTCCTTTGTAGTTTCTGTGAAAGCATGAAGTAGTGAGTTAATTTTGCTATTGGATGGGATAGCTTAGTTTTTTCTTTAATTGAAATTGTGGCAATTAAATACTAAATACAGCGTGTAGCTTAAAAAAATTTCATCTTGCAAAGATATTTTCATTTGCACAGAAAAAAAATGAAACAAAGGCTGTAAGTCCATACAAATTGCTTTCAGATAAAAACGAAGAGCTTTGCATTAGCAAAAATAACCAGTCACAGTTTCTTGGACCCTAAGTTTAGCTGCCCTCCAGGAAAAAAATGTAGCCTTTTGAAGGTTTATGTTCAGTCTTAGGATTACCTATATCATGTCTATTTCAGCACATTTTGGGATGAATTGTGCAACACTGAGTATCAAAAAACGGTGCCTCTGAAAGGTCAATTGTACTGGTTATGGTTTTAAGCTTTCTTACGTATAGTGAGCTCACTCTCTGCACATATTTTAAAGTGTTGCATTTCCCTACAGAGATACCACAGATGAGACCAAAGCCACACTATGTAATGGTTAAGAAAGATGCTGAAACCAATGAAGCAATATATTGCACAAAGGAACCTTTCATTAAGGCTCGTGTTATTGTCATTCGATGGCTGGTGTCTTTCTGGCTTGAGCCAAAACCTCATACAAGACCTCATATTCCTGGGATAGAAGGTGAAAATGTGCCAAAGAATATTCAGGTAAAACTAAGTACAAAGCAAAGTTTGTTTGTTTTTATATTTTTGTTGTAATTGTATCACCAGTACTGTGCACTCTTCAGATAGTTATACCTAATGAAGAAGAATAAAGATTTTTACTTATTTATTCAGTTTAGAAGGACTCACTAGACTTTTAATTTTTTTTTCTAAATTATTTTGTTTTTTGTCAAGGAGAGGTGAAATGCAGAGTTTTAAAATGCAGTGAGTTTGGGGTTTTTTCTGAATTCTTCGTATGTTTTAAGGAGTGTTCAAATTATATTACTAAAAATGAACTATGAAATACTCTAATTCTTGTTTCAGAGAGCAGCTGCTAGCATGGCTTCAAGGGAAGACAGCAAAAATGACAATACAGATAAACAGGATAGAAATATAGAGCCAGAACAATCTCATTCTAATACAAGCACTCTAACAGAGAGAGAACCAAGTTCTTCCAGCCTCTGCAGCATTGATGAAGAGCATTTAACTGACATTGAAATAGTCCGCAAAGTTTTTTCTTCCAAAAGAAGTAATGTTAACTTTCTAACTGAGATTTTTCGACAGGTAAGGAACCCTATATAGAATGCAAAAATATTGATTGTTATACTGTGAACTATCATCATGTCATAGTTTTGTTTCAAGTGTATTTGCTAAACGGAACATTTATAGAAAAAATTGCACGTTTATATCTTCTTGCCTTTAAGATTTAAGAATTGAAAAGGAAAAATTCAGTAATATTTCACATGTAGAATATGCCTGCCTGAAATACGCTAAAATATTTCTAAAATATTTTATTTCTTTAATAAACAGTTCCACAATATTTAACTTGGACTTTACGGTTCCCCATAGACAGGAGTGTCTGATCATCTTGTGCATCAGCCCCTAGGCTGTTAGAGTAGTTCAAGAGCTGTTTTTGGAGCAGCTGAATGTCCTTACCTTGATAGTGTTCATCAGAAGAATGGGACAGGTGGCTAGAGAAGGCAACAACAACTGCTGTCTGACTTTACCACAAACATTCTATCAAAGTCCAGAAATTTTAGTTGAGCATATTCAAAATAGCATTTCTCAACCGGAAACTTTGTTAAACAAATACATTTAAACTAAGAATATATGCCAGAATGTAAAGCATTTATTTATGACATGAAGAACTATAGCTTTCAGTTCAAAGCAGGAGAATGGAACAAGATAGACCTCCTTTGTGCCCCTCACTATAAATCAAAAGTTGAATAGATTTTTTGGGTGTTTTTAAAGAAAAATATACTAACTTTCTGTTGAAATGCAAGATACTAAAATTAGTTTAAACAACAGAAATCTAAACATTTAAAAGCTCCAGTATTTCTGGATGAAATAGATATTATTGGATGAGGCAAATGTCAAAACTTAACCAGATACAGAGAAAGTCTGTGAGGTTGGACACATTGCTGAGGGAGATAATGGAGTTATCCAAATTTAAACTGCCGCCCAATGATTGACACAGCCTGAGACATTGAATGTGGATTCTAAATTATTGATTCATCTATTTAGAAACTTAAAAGAAAAGAAAAGTGAAAGCACAGCACGGGTAGTATTATTTTGTTTTTTTTTTAAATCTCTTTTTGTAAGGCACTCCATCTTGATTTGTGTAGATTATTTTGGTTTCATGTGTGTTTATGAGATCTTGTTTAAGTGGTGGTTTATCAAGAAGTTGTCTGTGAAAATTTATTTCTAGTATGCCACATGTTTTTAATGTTTCTAAAACGTTAGACCGAAGTTATTCCAGTCAGGATGAAATTTCGTTTGTGCTGAGTAGTAGGAAGATTGCCTTTAGAGGAAAAGCTTTATGCATTTTGAACTCTGGAGACAAAATATGTGCTTGGGGTTTCAGAAGACTGTTAGACTGGTTGATTATTGATGTGTGACTGATCAACTTGTCAGTTGAATTCTATAAGCTGCAGAATTTTTCTTAGAGATAGTAATATATTTGTATGAAATGTCTGTTTCCAGAGAAAGAACATACCATTTGTTTCAAGTGGTCCCTCCTTGCATTCATGGGCATTGAGCTTTCAACATTCACACCATGGATTCCATCAAGCTGTGTGTTAGTGTAGCTTATCTATTTCTTTGAAAGCAATTGGGGCATTGTGGTCTTTGTTAAGTATATTTATAATCAGTTAATACCTGATTTACGTAAAAAGCATCTGACCTCAACTTTTTACTAACACAGCAGATACATAAAACTTCCTGAAGAGGGCAGCAATTAGTCATCTGGCTTCTCAAATGCATCGATTTTTTGAAACAGTAGCTCTGACAAAGTTTTTTCGGGGAGTCATTTGTTTTATGGCTACTGTTTGGTAAAGTCTCATTTAGATAAAAATAAGATATGGCTACTAGTAATGTGTGTCATTTGAGTTTGTATCAGACGCTTTCTTTGCCTGCTTTTCGTGAGCATTTGGGCCTTAATTTCAGCAGTCCAGGTATCCAGTGGATCTGCCTGTATGGACTCTCATTCGTATCTGTCTCTTTGGCAGAGAAATTTTCAGAGAAGGTACCTTCTTGACAAGTTTTTTTGTTAAGACATTTTTTTCATTACCTGTCCATATGCTTTTGGATTACAGGTGAAGAAAGCAAGCGTTTAGGTTCAGGATTAATTGACTTTTTAAGGTGAGGGCCTTACCCACAGTGGTTGTAGTTTTTTCTCTTATCTCATGGAACCTGACCATTATAAAGTCTTCCTTAAGGAAGTTTGAACTTTATCTTGATGCTTCTCAGCTTTATACATTCACTTTTTACTTATAACTGTTCAATTCTAGCTATAATTTGAGGCAATATAGGTTAGTTCCAACTTGATCTCAACTACTTTAACTGTTTCGTTTTGGTTTTTTTGTACTGCCAGGCATTTTTGTTGCCTATTTGTGAAGCAGCTGCCATGAGGAAAGTGGTAAAGGTGTATCAGGAATGGATTCAGCAAGAAGACAAGCCTTTATTTATGAAAGAACCTGAAGAAATAATGCAGTGTACAACTATAGATTGTGATGAAAATGCTGTGGACCACGATTCTTCAGAGAAAGCAAAAGAAAGAGAAGAGGTAAAAGGGGAAAAAAAAAGTCATAACATCCTACTGTTAAAAATAGCATCGTAATAAGGTTGTTTTAATTCTGGAGCCCTGTAATGCATGACCTGAAATTCCATATAGCATTTTGATGAGTATAAAGTTTGAAGGAAAAATTTGAAAGAAACATTTAGATAAAAATACAGTTGTGGTCTTTTCATAGTTTCCAGGTGTGACTAAATAAGAGAGTAGGATAATGAAAGTACTTTCCAGCCAGTGCCAGCTTCTTGTTGCACCACAAACTAACATAGACTCCTCTTTACATTGACTCCAGGAAAACAAAAAATGAAGGAGAGGATTCACATCTTGTTGACTTTCAGTGACATTTGGGCACCTAGCTGTCCTCTTTGTTCTTGGAAAATCTCTCTCTGCACCTCCACCCCTAATGATAATATCTGGTGTGTTAATACACTTTTCTTGTACTGTTGCTCATCTATGTTCACATTAGCAGTGAACTCTCTTATTTGGGGCTAAACACAAAGCTCTTAAGTTTTCCCAATAATCATGTACAACAGGGAAGGATACTGAAGTTTGAAGTATATTTTTAAATTCCATTCAATATAGCTACACTGTGTAGTTTCGTTTTTATTGGTAAATATTGGTACATCTTTTAGAATTGCTAGTAGATGCTGGTAGAGCCAAAGCGGCCTTCTCAAAAGATTATATGTGGTTTAATTTGATGTCAGAGTGTCTGCTGGGGGAAATAAAGCAATGGTGATTAAACAGAGCACAAATGGGCTACAAGTTTGCTCCATTATGTATGGAGTTTTTTTATGTGGTTAGTTCAATTTAAAAATTCACATAATTTTATGAACTAGTTTCAAGATGTGGTTTATACAATATGCCAACTTCCAACCATGTAAAAATTATGTACAGAAAGGGTAAAAAAAAAGTCATAATTGTTTTGTCCACATACTGTAAAATTTTCTGCTTTCACTTTTTCCTTTATGTATAACATAAAACCAAAATATCAGCGAAATATCTATGAGGTTCTAAGAAAAAAAGTATTTTTCAGGAAAAAGGGATGAACTCCAGTCATGTTCGAAATTCAACCTGGGCAAGAAATGGCTGTTACCAAGATACTTCACATAAAATGTTTGAAATTGATACTGAAGAGCAAAATGTACGAGCTGGAGTGCAGTCAGTATTGCAGGTATGAAATAGATTTGATATCTAATTTTCATCCTCACAGCTTAGGTTTTTATATCAATACACGATGAGTGGAATAAAGTACAGTACTGTTGTAAGGGAATCTCATGCTCCTGCTCCAAAGCATCACTAGATTTTATAAATTTTTTTAGATTTAGTAAGTATGATGATAGATAACATCAGAATAATGACAGTGGTTTGCTGTATCTTTACTGACCTTAAGTAGGATAATGCATACATGACTGTCAGGTAACACAGTAAAAGAATGGTTCATTATCACATTCAGACATGCATTGTGCTCTACATCGTATTACAGAAAAACAATTGTCTAAACAGTCCAGATTACAGAATTGCTTATGTGTGTTTAGAAAGGTGGTCTTGCTATGTTTTTTTTATTTTAATTGAACAAAGTATGTATGTAGTATGTAGAAATGCTGAACTGCCATAAACATGATAAGATTTGATTTTCATATTTATATAATTGAATTAATAGCGGTGACTTTAAATTTTGTTAAGATTGTAGCAAATACAGAGAATTTTGACCACATTTCAAATATAACAATTTGGTCAATATTGGTCTATTGTTGGAGGTTGCAAAGGTGTAATAAAGGTTAACTAGAATTCTGGCCTTTTAGTTTTCATTTATTTAACTCATTGACAATTCTATTACTGACAGACTCAGATCCAGCTTGTTTTAAACATTTTTGGAGAAAAAAGCTTTTTAAAATAATGCTTGCTATTTCCTTCAGTAACTAATAATTGTTTCAGAACATGTTCACTGTAGCATGCCAGCTGTCCCTTAGCCTACCTGAAACTAAATGCTCCAGAGTGAATGTCTTGTACATATTAAAAAAAAAAAAAAAAAGAGAGAGAGAGAGAGAGAAGAGTATAGTCATAGTAGTTCTTAGTGATTCTTCTTTATTTTTGTATCCAGCTAACGAAGTTAGGCCATTGTACTTGACTGTATGCTTACATGTTTATGCAGACTGCAAGTCAAATCTTGTAGAAAAAGATTTCAAGCTTCTGAAATGAATAACTTTGTCACGTGTGGCTTTGATTACCTAGGAAAATGTCTCCTTTATATAAAATATCATATTGACTACAGGATCAAAAAATTGATATTTGATAAAGCATAGCACCTGAAAAAAGCATTCTGTGTTTTTGGCAGCCTAGTATTCTTACGTATATCCTCCATTCATTATCTTTTAAGAACAACTGTAAAAACAGAATGTTGGAAGAATTTGGAGTATAATTTTATTGCACAGGTAACAAAAGACAGGCAGTGTCATAAGAATTGCTTTGACTGGATTTTTTCATTCATTTCTTCTGTGTACATTATGAAAGCAATATCCTTTTGGATATGGGTTTACAGGCTTGAATTGCCTTAACTCCATCATGCACTTTGGCAGGCCTGCTAATGTAAATATCTAGGAATATTGATTGTGACCAATCAAACTTGACAGCACTGTTAATCCCAGTAGCTTTTCTAGTTTGTGGTGGTTGGTGGTACATTGTATCCTAGGAGGATGGATAAGTGACATCCGTTGGAAGATTTACTGCAGCTTACAGAAACTTTTAATAACCATAAGAAAATTCACTTGCTTGCCTTCTCTGTAGAAGAGTCGCTTGTGTATATTACATTAAATTACCTATGAGAGAGTGAATTTGATGGCTATATTGTGGCTTGTGAGCTACAAATAGCTGACAAGTACTCTTGTTCAGCTTTTGTGATGGGAGTGTATCACGTGTTCCCAATCTTTGGCTGTGAAAGGAATCAAAAAAGCAAGAGTTCCTGGGGCCAGCATTGCTACATTTCACCTCATCCTCGTATTTTTTAATCTTTTTTCTCTCTCTGAACCATACTGGGATTCCTTCTCTCATCAGCTTGCTGAGGTATTTGAGTTATATTTTAGGTACATTTCAGTTATATGAAGATTTTGATATATGGTTTATGGAATCAGGAAGATAGGTCATGCCTGATTTGGAGCATTGCATGCAGCTATTATAAAATGCATGCTTATTCTAAGCATACTGCTAGGTAAAAGGGCAACTGCTTTGGAGAAGATATCCTCTATTCACTACTTTTAATAAACCTTGCCGATCACAATGGCATGAATGCTTCAGACCCCCAGAACTTAATACGGTCACTGTCATGACCAGATGTACTATGTACCATGATTATTTTAAATACTGTAACCGCATATTGTGTTGGACTAGTTGCTAGCTTACAGGCAGAACTTTCGTGCAGTGGACTTCTTCCTCAGAACATTTTCAGCCTTCATATTTAATAACTGTCTTGAGTAATTTGCTATTTATCTAGAAGAGGAATGTATACAAATTTGTTTTCTATAAAAATTGAAAAAATTAATCAGATTGTTTCTTCATCATCAAAGCAAGCTAACTTATATTTAAATGTTTACTAATGAGTGTATATGCAGCCTTATCTGTTAATCATTGATTTTCTCTTTCCTGATTACTATCAACTGAATCGCTGAAAACATTGAAAGGCTTCAAGCTCATAACATTCATTCTTTTTTACCTGCAGATTTTTATAATAAACTCTTCAAATATATTCTTCCTTGAACCTGCAAATGAAATTAAAACTCTTCTGGATGAGCACACTGATATGTGTAAACGCATTCTTAATATCTACCGTCACATGGTAGTGCAAGTGACTATGGACAAGAAGACTTGGTAAAAATGCTAATGCTTTTATCTTAGATTATTAGTTCACAGAGGCAAATGAGAAAATTTAGTTTGTTGTAAACCCAATAGGATGTGAATTAGTGAATTAGTTTCTCTAAGAGAGAAATCGGTAAATGTCTGGGTTTTAACGTCACGAACAGTTTACCACAGTAAAAGAGGGTAGCCACTCTGCTAAAACCAGTAGCAAACACTAGCTAATCTGAGGTAGCTTAGCCCTTAGTGAAAAAAGAAGCTAGAGTATATGGACTACTATGAAGGAGTAACTGATGACTTTTTTCCAGGCCATTTTGCTCATGCATCAAAGCTCCAAGTATATGAAGCGTATATGAAGCTTCACGGCCATATTTAAAAAAAAAAAAAAAAAAAGAGACAAAAAAATCCTCATATAAGCCTGGATAACTATTATAATGAGATGTGGGTTGTTCTTGATCTGATTAACTCTGGCTTTAGACATTTTTGTACAAGTCAGTGTACTGTTTAACTGGTTTGTTCCTTTCCAGTGTTTAAGGTGCATAGCAGGGCTGAGGGACCCGCATTCAAAGATGTCTGTGTATTTCCCCCTCTCCTTTAAACAGCTGCATCTCTAATGAGATAGTATGTTGTCACCATGCTCCATGGCAAGGAAGCAGTAGCCAGGGTATTTCAGATGGCTCATTTATTCCATTTTAACTTGGTTAGCATTCAGTCTCTCACTAGTATCACCTGAACTCTGGTTAAGTAGACCTGGCATTACATGTCATGAAATTTGTCTCCTCTTGTTAGGAACTAAATGGTCAGTTTGGGACTACCCACTGGGAAATTTAGGAGTAATAATAGGAAACAGATTCCACTAGATTAGCAATTTCCTCCCCAGTTTCACATCACTCTAAAGAAGTGTTTCTAGATCGTGATGGCAAAGATTCTATGCCAAATAAAAGAACTGATGGAGTATGTTTACAATAATGCAACAAGGCCAAAAACTCTCATTCATACAAAAAAGAAGTATAAGCTCAGATCACAAATAGAATTGTGAGTAAAGCTTTGCCTGAAATTTCAGGCCATTGAAAGTGATAGACACTTGAGTGACCTGGTACAGGGCAACAGGAATTCCTCATTCAGGTGTGAAAAGGAATGAGACTAATTCTTTTTACAACAACCACCAAGTTAGGCTGCTTGTAATCACTGTGTCCCATTTGAAATGTGCTTGGGTGAATCAAGCTTAGTTATTATCTTTAAAAGTATCTTGGGATAGACAGATGTATAGCAAAATGGTAACTCAAAATCTAATGTTATTTTGCAGGGAACAGATGCTACTTGTGTTGCTCAGGGTTACAGAATCTGTGCTGAAAATACCACCCCAAACTTTCTTGCAGTATCAAGGAAGGAAAAACTCCACGTTAGCAGGAAGACTTGCAGGACCTCTTTTTCAGGCAATTAAATATAAATTCACTTTAATTAATTCATTTTAATTTTGACCAGGAGATTTGATGCAGCAAAAGCTGTTGACTCGTTTGTCATCTGAAATTATTGATCATGTTACTCAGATAATGGGAATGCTGTGGGTTAAAGAGCTGGTTACATCTAATAATTTCTGAACTATTTTTAATGACATGCTGACAAATGTTCTCAGGCTACTATGAAGTTTAAAAACTGCCGGCCATTAGCTGAGGTGGGATAACTGGCAATATGCACAGTTTTAGCTAGCATCCCTTGCAATTTCTTAGTTCAAGTCAGCACCAAATCTTCTGTGTCATTCAGGCTTAACCAGCTGATGCATTACTCCTTGCAGAAAAGAGCAATAGCAGATCTCTTCAAAGTTTATAGTTGCAGAGTGCTGTTGTGATGCCTTCTGTGAATGGGACTTGTCTTCAGATTCTTTAATAGCAGGAAAAAAAAAGTAGAAAAGATATAAATTCAATCAGAACTAATTGAAAACACTTACAGAACTGTCTGGCACTACTTTTAAGATATGACAAGATTTCTTATGAATCAAAACAGTTTGTTCTTGTATCTAAGTCAGAAACCCATGTTTGCATAACACTTGGTAATTCATGAAAGGTCAGTGTGTACTGGTGTGGAAAGGATTGTTAGGACTACACCAAAATTTCTGTGGCAGTTAGAAGCTTCTTTTTAAGCAGTAACATTTGAATGTTTTCATCTTAAGATGGGAAGCCAACTTTTGTCACTTTATTCTTTTAGACTCTTATAGTAGCTTGGATCAAAGCGAATCTAAATGTGTACATCTCTCGAGAACTTTGGGATGACTTGCTGTCTGTAATGTCATCACTGACATATTGGGAAGAGCTGGCCACAGAGTGGTCACTGACAATGGAGACACTAACTAAAGTATTAGCTAGAAACTTGTACAGCCTGGACCTCAGTGACCTGCCGTTGGATAAATTAAGTGAGCAGAAGCAGAAAAAACATAAAGGCAAAGGTAAGACAATACTGTATATACATCATTTGAATTTGAGATGGGGAAATGAGATGCTGGACACAGCAGAAGCGGGTCCAGCTTTTCTAGTGTACCTAATTAGGCATCTCTGTCACCTGAAATAACCCAGCTTCTTTAGGACGATGCTGCCTTTTAGAACCTCCAAAAACTTCTAGTATAGAGATTTAGTCCTGCAGATAGTTAGGCACATATAGAATTTAATCCTTAAAGATTTGTAGAATTAAGCCTGAAATTGTACACTACAGTAGATTATGCCTTTCTTCTTTAACAAAGCAATTAAATAGTTGAGTCCCAATCTTAACTTCCTGAAAGTAACAAAGATTACATGTCTGGTAAAAATTAGCTAGATAGCAAGTGAATATTGTAAACATAATTGAAATATTGATCCTGAAATCTCATGAGTGTTGGTGAAAGATCAAGCTTGCATAGTTTTGTTTGAGCAGTAATTCATTGTTAAGCCTTGCTGAAGACTGGTTTCGTCAAAGTGAACTCATCTGACTGTTTAAAAGAAAGGATATTTTTAATAATGTATATGAATAGTACCAGTCTTTAAACTGAATCCTATACAATGCAAGTAATATTCTATAGGACATAATGTGGGGACAGAGAGGGGGGCTGTTTGCTTGTATTGTTACAATTCTGGAATTGTTAAGGGACAGGAAGTCTGTTCTCCTCTGTAGAGTGCTGGACTGAGTTTCACAAAACCTGGATTGTGTTCCTAGGTCAGAGACTGATTTTCTACATGTGACAATGGCCAATCACTTCTTTGTTTTCCCATCTGTAAATCATGGTTAATGATACTGTTCTCCTTTAAAAAGTGCTTTGAGATCTAACACTATAAAGCAGGGTTATATATCAGATGAGTAGTAAAGATGGAAAAAATACAGTGTTTAGTCTTCTTTTTAATTTCTCTGTATTGATTTCTCTGATGCAATTCTGCATTCAAACCTGAGTGAAGGCACTTCCTACTAATACCTTAGGGTTTGTCAGTGAGAAATAATCAATGTAGATTTTGTTTCCCTCTCCTAAGGACATTCCTGTAAGCTGTTTTTGCTAAACAGATTTCACATCCTTCCAAATTCTTCATCTTGGGGGCAGAGACATTATTCACACTTTCATTTTGTTCTTTTGCCATGTAATGACTGAACAAACGTACCTTTCTCTTTAGTTGGCCCAGAGGAGTTGTTTCAGAGAGCATGCTTTTTCATTTTTTTCTGCTATAGAACTTTCTAATTTTTCTTCCAAAAGACTGAGAGTAAAGAAAAAACAAAAACCAAAAAAAAGTTGGGATAAGAATGTGTATACCTATTTGAATATAGGCTTTAAGAAAACATTTTGAAAAATTTGCGTATACTCATGAAAGCAAAATCACCCATACAGAGCCATGTGAGAGGAGTTTGTGTAAGTAACTAGCATTCAGAGAGTTCCAGTGAAGTCATCCATTATTAAATGTGAGTTGCATATTTAAATAGTATGGGGTTTGGAAGTAATAAATCACATACAGATTATGCCGAACTTCCTTAGCCCTGCTTATTTGCTAATAATAATGAACATGTTTTAGAGCTGACTTTCCAAGAAGATGTCCTTTTAATCATTTTGATTTTTAATCAAGTATCAATTTGTATTATATCAGTCAGTACAAAGTGGGTAAGGAAATATATTGCAAATATTCTTTCGTTCACTGGGATTTTTTTTTTGCATGCAGTTTTCGATAGCTCCTCATGTGAGCTTTATTTACTTTGATATAAATGTCAATTCTGAATTTTTTTGTTTTCTTAGTCTTGGTATAATAGTATTTTTGTGAATTTCCAAAAAGCCTTGTTCTCTGAGCCCATCATCCCATTTTTTTTCTTTTACATTTCATGTTAAAATGTTTCATCATCTTTATTTTATGTTTCTGAAGTGCCACAACATTTTTGGCAAAAAAAAACAAACCTCCAATATTAATGGTCTTTCTTCAACATACGATTTTGTGTGTCTTGTCTAATAGGAACAACAAAGATTGAGACAGAGGAAAAATTTCAATAATTACATATTTTTATCAGTCTACATCCTTTGTAAACCCAGTTTTCTTGATCTTTTACACTCAGTTGGTCAGAAAAAAAAATCACAATTGGCTAAGCACCAACGTTCAGAAACACCAGTGCTTCTGAACAAGTTTGAGTATCCCTCAGTTAATGCTATCTAAGTGGGTTTCGTAGAGATTATTTAAGTAATGTATTGCTTAGCTTTTAAAATCATGCTTGCTTTGATAACATAATAGATTTAGAATTGGATAGAACATATTTGAAAGAGTGTAACTACAAATATTTGGTGATATCAATTCACTTAATCCTTTGAAATAGCTTTTCAATTCTGTTTTTGTAGGGATTGGGCATGAATTCCAAAAATCGTCTGTTGATAAGTCCTTTTCTAGAGGCTGGAGTCGTGATCAGCCTGGACAGGCACCAATGCGACAGCGCAGTGCTACAACCACTGGTTCTCCAGGAACAGAAAAGGCAAGAAGCATAGTACGGCAGAAAACAGTTGGTATGTATCTGTAAAAGATGATACAAGTGACATTTGAAAAAGGGAAGAAATTCGTAAGGGTTTTCAAGCTGTATGGATAACCGCTTTCCACAAAAGTTTACTCTCTACAATAATTAGATATGTGGGTGTACGTTGTGCAGTCTTATTTGCTTTGAGGATAGCTGAATAGCTTGTGGTTACTAAATTGAGAGTTAGTACAAATAAAAGTAATGCAATTGTTGTGTTAATTCTTAATGTGTTTGATGATATGCTCATGCTTGAGCTGTGTTAGAAAAACAATGCAGCTGTATGTGTATGACAGAAAAAAGCTGGAATAGTTTGAGCAGTGGTATAGATAGGTAGTTAAGAGAAGGCTTTTTTAAATGCATATTTTCATACATTTTGCGCAAAATTTGTAGTGTATTTTCCAATTATCCGAAGAAAAGTGTGAGAAATATGTATAACTGCATAGTTCATAAAATGTGCTGCCTTTGACTATATCCTGAAACTTGCTTAAATGAAAGATGAGCATCCATGTGTGCAGATCTCCATTCCTAAAGTGATGTATTTCTCAGCTTCATTATTTGCAGATACTCTTTCCTATGTTAGAAATGGGTGACACGAGACTGTTCTAGGTGGATTGTTCAGAAGAAGACTCATAGACATTCATGTAATTTGCTTAGAATATCTTAAAATGAACTGGACTGCAAATTTCCTTACTCTATTGTCTCTTCAGATGATCTCAGTGCTATCCATTAAGCAAAGGAAAATTGCAGTGATTTTACTTCCCTATGTTAAAAAAAAAAAAAAATTCTAAGGAATATCTCTTGCTTTTTCGCTAGCTCTGTAATAGTGTTGGCTTCAGTCATTGTGTGTTGCTGCTTCACTGATACTTCCTGGAAGCAGGTACATTCTGACACAGTTTTAGAAACTAGGAATGCGCATTTGCTGTTCAGTGTGTTGTGTTAGCTTTTCAGAAATTAACATTTTCTTTCCCTTTCCAAAATCTTTGCAATTAATTTAGATTTTTTTCAGTCACAGAGGTTATTTAGCCAAGATTTATGTTTTATTATACTTTAAAATGCTGTTGTTCCATTTTTTAAAATGTGTTTACTAGTAGCATCTAAAGACTTTTGTGGGGGTGGGAGACTTGGTTGTGCTAGAAGCCGTACAGACACATGAGAAAATGAAGTGACTACTCCAGAAATGCCTGGCTTTTCGTACGTTCAAATGCTACACTGCTCTTCCTGTATCTCATGCTGATGGCTTCTAGTTTGAATGAACAGTTTTTCTTATGAATCACAAGATATTTTAAATGTAATTTCTGCTTCTCTGTAGATAGTCTGTGGCTAACTGTTGCAATGTTTTTGTTTTGAATCTTCATTGTGTTAACAAGGTAAAGCTCCTGTTAAAATTTCTTCTTCTCAAAGTATATCGAGATATTCTGTCAGAAGGTACTGCTCTTTGGTCAATTTATGAATGGCTTTGTTTTGCTACTATTGCTATTTATATGACTTTAGCCGTAAATCACTGAAATTTCTCCTCGTCAAGCTGTATGTTGAGCCGGTTAGCAGCAAACCAATCTGGTTTTAGTTGCATTGTACTTTTCCTTGTTTTTGTTCCTTTCTTCCAATTATGTTACATATTTGATATTAATAAGCGAAGCTTGTATTACTGTAACCAGTTAAAATTTTGACTCTATTCATATTATAGAATACCATCTGTGGACAAGCATCTCAGCATTAGTAGAGTGATTTTTAAAAGGTGAAAAGCCCAAAAGAAGTTGCCAGAAGCAGAACCCCAGACCCTTCAGTTTTTAAGATGTTACTGAAGCAAATGTACATGTGTCCTAACTGTCTGCAAACAGTTGCTTGTTATTGTCTCTCAGGTCTGCTAAGAGCTGTTCAGGTGCTTCCTGTTCTGTGCCAGTTAAAACGTGGTCATATAACAAAAACTGGTTTACAGTCACAATAAGTAAAATCTTCTATATAACATTTTGCTGGTCAGATCCTCCCTTTCAGTTCAACTCCACAAGCTAAGTTTGCAGTTGAGTCAGACCTCAGATGTGTTGCATGGTATTTGATATGCAGGATGTTTCCTTTAATTGTCAGTAATATATGCCTTAAGTCTGACTGTGGAGTGTATGCGTGTTGAATATATTATTGTAAGAAAAACCTGGGGTTTCTTTTTCATCTGTGTTTTGTTGTACACATTTTGTGTACATCTGTGCACATCTATTTTTGAGCCATCCTCATGCCAGCACGCATTTATTGCGCACCAAGATTGTGTGTGTGTTTTACTCAAAGAAAAATCACATCTTTTCTGATATGCAGTGTGTACATTTTTAGCCTAAACTTATGTAAAGTAATTTTTGGAAAAGGGCCTTTAAATATAGTATGCATATGGGTTGAAAAATCTTATACTGGGCTAGAAATGGAATATGTAGCTTAGGCAGCAGATTCTCATCCTATAAAGATATTATATCAGACATAGTTTACTAATCCATAGTTCTGCTCTTGTCTATAGGCAAGAACAGTGAAAGGTGATTTCTTGTAAGACAGTTGAGGCCCAAATAGTACATCAGGGTGAAACAGGCCAAACTAAAAAAACACCATCAAGTATGGCAGTCTGTTTTTATTGCCTTTGTTCCCTCTACTTCCTCTTTCCAGCTTCACACATTCCGTACGCAAGGCAAATTATGGTTTTTATTTTTATTTTTCTATACTGAATGTACTGGCAGAGCAGGGGGAAGCAACACAGGTTTTCAGCTGTCAAAATATCTATTCCACATTCTGGAAGTAAGTCTACCTCTACTTGACTGCTTATTTCACTGTGACATCACATTTTCCTTTCACAGCACTCAAAATTAATTTTCCTTTTGATAATAATAAGCTACAATTTTTCCTTTAAAAATTGCTTTAAATTTTCCACCTTCCTAATTGTAAATGGGTCATTCTACCTCCCTTGTTAGGATCAGTGTAATAACGTGGGAAGGATTCCAAATTACAAGGGACACTTCATTTTAGGACTTGTTATCAACCTAGTATCCAGTCTCAAAAGCTTGGTTTATTTAGTATGTAGCCTGAGGTTTTTTCTCTTGCCTGCATTTTTAAGATGCACAATGGTGCCTGTAGTGCATCTATCTATCATTGTATCCTATCTTTTAATAGTGTATCTCTTAAAGAAAGAGAAATTAAAGCCTTGCACATACTTGCCATTTTGGCAGAATAATTAAGTTGATTTATTTTGTATGAACTAAGTTTAATAGAGAATGGCTTCAGTCTTAAAACATTTGTCTTTCCCAGTTGTTTTTTCTAATTGATGTTAAGGCTCTGCTTAAGTTGTGCTGCATTTGTCAAATGTGTTTTCTGCTCTACATACATTGGCTCCCCAAGTTCTCTGCATGTTGATGTGTTAGGGACAGTTCTTTTTACTGGATTTACGAGTGTGATGTGCTCAACTTTTACTCTGTTCCATTCATGTACTTCTGATTCCTGTCAGATCAGGCAAAAAAATACATATACAGCAGAATTCAAAGACTGATTAAATATAGTGCTGACAATGCTTATGTAATGTGCTGAAATTTCCATAAAAGAAGTTTATCGGTGACCATTTAAAAATAATTATCAAATTCACAACAATTTAAAAAGGAAACTGCTTGAAACCATGTTTTTTACTTTTTGAAGAGCTTTAGCTGTTCTTTGAAGTGGAATGCAGTATCTATTTTTGTTGGTACTCTGACAAAGGAAAACAAATGATATGCAGGGTTTCACTTTAAACCTATTGGAAAAGCTGCAAATATAACCTTGATCCTGATGCCAAGATTCTTATGTAAAGTTTTCCTTCTGCAGGAAGGACTGCTGATAAGAGGTATGAAAAGGTGAACTAGCTTAGCAATATTTATCCAGTATCTATTAAAAGCCAGAACCTAAGGCTAATAAAGTCAGTTTAACACTTTTTGTTGACAAACCATTTCACTTCAGTCACTTCATTTTTATGTGAAACTATACTGTGTTGTATTGCAAATTTCTACAGGCAGAATTCATAATTTTCTCAGTGCTTTTCAATCTCTTTTGGAAAATCTTGAATTCAAGGTTATGGGTGTGTATAAGAATCAGAAATACTTGTTCAGGAGTATCAAAGAAAACTAGAAAAATGCAAACATAGTGTAAATTGCGTTTTCAGTTGCAAAATTTCAAGTTCTGAGTGCTTGTGCAGTGGTTTTTAACTTTGATTTTTCAACCCCTGATGCAGTGGAAAAAAGAATGTTAATTACTTTCTTGATTTTAATGCAAAATCTTTATAATAGTCATAATAAAGGCATCGTTGCTGCTTTACATAAAAGTTAAAAACTCAAAATGTCTTATGTGTACACTGATTTTTTCTTTCTTACAGCTCTGCCAATATCTGCCGTGCTGAAATGTTTTAATTTTTGAATTTTCTTCCTTTTTATCTTTGTTTTCTCTGTTGCTGCTTTTTCTGTGACACAAGCCTTTCATTATAGTCACTCTTCTTTTTTCCTTCCCCACTTCTTTCTTTTCCTTTTTAAAGCCATGAGAAGCCGATCCATTGGTGAATGTGCTCTGCCATCGGCCTATATACGCAGTGCTAAAAGTGCTCCTGTTCTGATCCATACTTCCAAACCCTTCTTGCCTGATATTGTTCTCACTCCCCTTTCTGATGAGCTTTCAGGTAGTGCCACCTCTGCTAATTTCTGCACCCCCTTTATCACTTTTTTAAATCTTCTGCTTTCAAATTCTGCTAAATCAGTAAATTCTTCAAAGTAAAAATACTTGGGGGAGGGGGGGGAGGGGAAGAGATTAAGAATGAACATTTTGAGTTACGTAAAATATCATGCTATATTTGCAAATCATTCTGGAACTGTTAGAAGTTAGTGCTGTGCCAATGTTTGCTATCATAAAAGCAAAAATTAGAGAAATCTCTTGCTTTTTTCAATTTATTAGTAAGTGGTCATATAGCATCTGTCTACCATATAATACATCTAATCTAAAGCTTTTATTTGTGATGAGTAAGAGAGGGAAAAGATGAAAATAATTTTAGTTTGACTCATTAAAAAATCTTTCTACATAAATTTTTGAATTCATTGTCATAGATGTTGTGTGGACAACCATGATAATGATATAATTTAGCTATCCTTAAAAAAGAATATTTGAAGAAGCCATGTGGTATTGTATAGTATGTTTTACAGTGTGCCTATTTTGCATTTATATATATATATAAATGTAAAAAATTGTGTACAGGTTCAAATTCTGAAGAGCTGTAGTTTGGTTTCATTTCCAAAATAATACATTTTGCACAGGGTTATAGTGTACCATAAAATGATGTTTCACCCTGCAGGATGGTTGGCTGGAAGTTGGACAGTAGCTTTCTTTGGACACACAGACAGCCTACTAGGAATGAAATGTTACCTGGGCTTACCATTGTTTTCCATACTCAGTTCTTAATGAAGATCTTGGAGCACCTGCAGAAGGGAATTAGCTTTCACAATGAGCTGTTATCATATCATATATAGTCACAAATAGTTAATTATCCTGTTTTAGATAAGGCATATGGTTGTACACAAGTTGTGTTTACTGTCAAGTTTATTATCCATGTTTCTGAGAAGTCCTGGCTTGCTTCTTTCTTCTGATATGTCCCAAATCCCACAGCTTTTTTGCTGTTATCCTTTCCATTGATATTAATCTGATAGAAAAATAGCACAACCAGTGCTATTTTGAAAAGTGAAATAAGTTTACAGCAGTTCTAGCAAAGAAAAAGTTTTAGAGCCCTGCCTGTTCTAGGTCTGTTCTCAAACAGATGGTCACTTTTCGAAACGGCTTCGTCGTGTGCCCAAGAATCTTGAATGTTACCAGAAGACTAAAAAGCCGTAGTGAAGAAAAGAAAGTGTTATAATGTTGATTGGGGGATGGCAGTTGGAGTGAAGGAAAAACTATCCACTGGATCAGAGTGCGCTTTGCTGTTTTGATTTTCTGCACTTTTGCGCTCTCTCCCTCTTACTCTCTTTCTTTTGTGTGTTTTTAAACATGGAGCTTTGTCATTTTCCTTACCTTTTGTCCTTACAGTGATTATATTCTTTTTTTGAAAGCCTTCTGTGCCCAGATGTGCAGCATATAATTTGAGAAGTAATGAAACTGTTTTTATCATCAACATGCTTTCGGTAATGGAAGATAATTAGCTAGCTGTGACAGCCCTTCCTCTTGTTTCACCATTATCTGAATACCCCTGTTTTCCAAAATGGCTTTCAGGACCAACAGAACTCAAAGAATAGGATATTTCAATTGATCCTAAGGAACAGGATGCCCAAATCTCATTCAAGTTCTTTGAAGTAGTATTTGGCTCCTTTTTAGCTTTTTACAAAACTCCTTATTGAGACAATGACTCATTGAACACCAGCCAACCACTTGCCAGGTTGCCCAAAAGAAAGCATCTGTGCCTAAACTTCTTACCACGTGTACAGTGCAGTATATTAACTTTCAGGAGGAAGGCAGAATACCCTACAAGAGTTCATTATTTATGGAGTCATAACGTTTCTGTTTGAAGGTCAGTCAGTAGATTAACGAAAGCGCAAAAGCTCAAAGTTGAGATCAAGTTTGGCTGTATGTAGAGGATGCTTTTCTTAAGATTGTAGCTCCCTCATGTCACATCTAAGTTACGCTCTATTTCCATGTACAGAATAGTTGCAACTTTTTAAATGGGATCCAGAAAGTGAAAGTGGAAATTTGTGGTTTAAGAATTGTTTTTAACCTATTAGAATCTTGTAAATGTGTAAGACTGAATTTTGTAGGATAACCAGTAAAATGCACTTAATTCCTGGACTTTCTGTTGCTACAAGACCATGCAGCTACAGGACTCCTTGTGGAAAGAAACATTGTTGGTGAGATGTAGGCAAGGTTCCCAGAAGCAGACAACAGTCTTAAAGGTGGAGGAGAAGGAGGAGAAAGGGTAGACAGAGACAGAGCACAACTGCAGACTAATGAATTGCAAGTGGGAGGTGTTTCCTATACATTGGGACTAAAAGAATTGGAGGAAAAACTAATGTGAGGGGAGATATATATTATGCCTTTACAACTTTACTCCCTAATAAGTGTAAAACTTCAGTGAAATAATCATTGAGCTGAAATACAAATAAATCAGAACTGTAATGTCAGTGTGGCTATAATTATTCATGAATCCTGGAAACTCTCAGAATGAGGTTTTTTAGGTAAATGAATCAAAAAGAAGGTTGAGAAACAGAAAACATTATTTTTTCTCCACTTGCTGACTAGCTTGCCATGATGAAATATAATTCTGTCCTGAGGTTATATGGGAATCTTCTACTTGCCCTCATGCCGCCTTGTCAGAATGTGCCTCTGTATGAGTTCCTATTTTAGCATATCTGTCTCACACCCGGCGCTGAGAAACTATTCTCTTTGCCCCCTAGCAGAAGGGGAGGTAAAACTGGATTATGGAGAGTTGTGATCAGGTGAGATTGGCTAGAAATTACTAATTTTAATCTCTTCCTCTGTGTAATACCACCTCCCTGTAACATCCTAGGAACTAGGCCAGTGTTTCTTTTAAGCATATGTACCATGTCATATACAAAGCTTTCTGGGGCACAATTGCAGTGTAGATAGTGCAAACTCTTTAGGAATTGATGGCATCCTGATTTGATGTATACCACTGTGCAAGAATGAGCCCTGATTGCCAAGGAGATTGTTCCTTTGGATTTTTAAACATTGTTTGTATTTTCAGTGCTGCGATTTCAGTAACTTAATTTATTTTTAATTTCCTTAATTTCTTTCTCTGTTCTACAAAAAAGAACTCTCTGATGGTGCAAGCACAATATGTTTGTTTGAAAATGTTTGCGTAGTTGTATGTGCTAGTCATGCATATGTGTCATTGAGCCACCTAAAAGTAATACTGGATCAACATTGAAATAAATCTAGCTGAATTTGTTTCAATGTGTGGAGCTGCTTGTTGTGCATATATTTGGAGTTCTCCATCCAGTAATTTTTTACATCCTAGAAAATCATAATCACTGCATGTATGAACAGTGTGTGATCTTCAGGCTGGTGCTTTAGTTGTCTATAAGGCTGAATATATAAAACATGTAAAAGATGCGTATTGAGGGCTCAGGATGAGATCAGTGTATTATATGTATATATATTTATCTCGTATATAGCATATATTATCACATATATTTTGAGCTGAATCCTATGGTCCACAGTCACTGCTTTCAGATAGAGACCAATTTCTTATGACTGCAAAGAAAGCCTTGAGAGTATGATATAAGCGTAACTGTTGTGTTAATATCTGCCTAAATCGACAGAGTCGGAAACAGCAGTTCTGACTGGACAGAGACACCATTCATATCAGTGCATGTTAATTTATATACTTAATAATATATTGAACAAGAACATTGTTGAGAAATCTGCTGCTGATCAAAGCTGAATAGAAAGGAAAGGAATGATAAATTACACAATATACGACAATTGTCAGCTCATGCTTATTTTCTGAAAGAGCTTGGATATGTATTTTCTTTTCCAATACAGACCTCTGTTTCCTCTGTAATAGCTGCTTTACAGTTCAGTAAATTGTAAATCAGGTCTCAAACTTTAATTTTTTAATTACAACGCCCCTCAAAAATTGAGCATGGAAATACCACTTTTCATCTTCATTGACGTACATATTTAGTTACACACAAATGTATCAGTTTCCTCCAGCGTATATGCTTTGCTCGAAAAGAAAATGAGAAAATTCAGCTCCAGCTCTAACTTTCTCAGAAAGATATGAATACTTGAAAATAGGTTTTTAAGACAACTTCAGATTATCATAACTATATATAATTGTCATAGTTATAGATATCCATGAAGTAATTCATTTAAAATACTTTTAATTAATTCAACATAGTTTTTTATTATTTTGACAGTAACAAATCAGATTTGGGGGAGGGGGCTTAAAATAAATTTTGGAGTGTGCTGGTTAAAAGTAAATTCACCACTGCAGTCCTGAAGATAAATCTTTCTAGGTAGACCAACAAGGTAAGTTTGTTTGTTGTGGCAAGTAAATCTTGATGATGTTCCTTTAAGCGCTTTATTGTTATTCCTGACATAACAGTGTATCTACAACTTTTTAAGTTGTAGGTAGTAAAAAGCAAACCTGGGAAATAATGGATTCTATCAAAAACAAACCAACATAAAATTGAGGAAGATGTTTTTACCTTAATGCTCAAGTGCCTATCCCTTAAAAAGACTGCTTGAGGTAGCTTGAATTCCTGTAATTAGTTGAATGGTCTGTAAGAGACACTTAGGCATGCCCACACCAGTGATTTCAGGGTATGTAGTGTTCCCTGTAGCATATCAGGAAATCTGGAGAGGAATGTAATGGATCCTCATTTTGGTGGATGATGTGAAGTGGGCTGAAAATACTTTTGTGCATTTCCGAGGTGATCTGTATTGGAACTGCAGCTTTCATTACAGTTAACTCTGACTTGTGCTGATGCTAACATATTAGCAGTCTCAACAGAGACAAGGAATCACTAATTTAAATAGTCATAACAAATATTCTTGTCTTTTCATGAATAAAAGTGGTTTTACTCTAATGTTAACTGTTGTGTGGCTGCAGGATTTTTTCAGTAGTGGGTCCTTAATTTGGTAATTCTGAAGACTGTTACATTTACTTGAGTAATGCTGAAAGAAGAGGGGGAAGTGTCTTTTTAGTGTTCAGTTTTGCTTTTTGAAGACTAGAGACATACCACAAATCCATCCTTTTAAGAAAAGAAGGTATGTCTTTAAATTATCCTTCATAATGACTGATTTTATAATCCTGACTATGTATCCTGACTATTTGTCCTGACAGTTATCTTTTCACTATAGGCCCAACTCTTCCCTGTCATTTATTTTTTTTTTAATTATTAAGTCTTCAGGTATATGCTATATTACATATGCCATAATATACATAATTGTATGATATTATACTTCCTGATATTTCTGTAATTTATATACATTCACAGAAGTTACAAAAAAGTGATAGTTTTCCACTTCTGTGGAGAACACTAGTTTTCCAGAAAAACTATATGTTCTCTTTCGAGTTGTGTATTTCTGAAGATTTAAATTCCCTGAAGGGTACTACTGTTATGCTAATTTGTATTCCAGGTAACCATTTCTTGAACAAGAAGTTAAATTATTGAACTTATTGGCACAGCCCTAGCTTTAACTGTATTTCCAAATGTTCCATGATCTCACTGTCTGTTCTCGTGCATGTTAACATTTAAAACTGTGTTCTGATGGTCTAACTCATTTATATTACATTCTGTACTGGATATTATGTGTGTGTGTTTTTAACATTCTAGTACTGGAAAAAGTATTTTTTGTTGTACTTAAGAAAACAAGGCTCTGGACTTTTCTGGCTTTTTAAATCACATAATTAGGATGTAGTGGTAAAGCAATATTATCTCTGTATGTGTATTTTAGTGCATATTACATATACTTTTTTCCTACAGATATTGATGATGCTCAAATTCTTCCACGTCCATCTCGAGTCAGACATTTTTCACAGAGTGAGGATACTCCAAGTGAAGTTTTTGGTGCATTGAATGAGGAACAGCCACTGCCACGAAGTAGCAGCACCTCTGACATCCTGGAACCATTTGCAGTTGAACGAGCCAAAGGTGCAGTTCCTGTCATTGACAGTTCATCCCATCATGCTCCAAGCTTACAGAGTTCCACTGAGACCTCTTCAATGCATAGATCCACTGAAAGCCATATTACTGATACAAATAGCAGAGAGTCCTCCTTGGAAGTTGGGGATAGTATTTATGACCATCTCTGTCATTTAATAGGGCCAGTAGAATTTGCAAATACAGCCTTTGAACAAAGCCAATATGTTGACCTTGAAGGTGAAGATGATCTTCTTTCCTCTCTGAGAGAATATCTTAAAGAAAAAGAAGAACTTTGCGGTAACTTTGAGATAGATAAATATGAGGCTTCCGCTCACGAAGTTGATACATCAGTAAATAGGAATGATAGATTACCGATGGATGGATTAGAAAATAGAGATCAGACCGGTCAATGCGTGAATAGCGTCACTGTTGCAGAAAGAGGTGATAACACAGAGCTGCACCTAGATCAAAACCAAAGTGGCTTTATAAGTAATATTGCACCTACTCAAGTAGACAATTTTACAAGAAATCAAGCACTTGATAAAGCCAAACAATTAAATATTGATAAACAACGTGAAAGTTTGTTTGATCACGGGTCAAGTAGTCCTAATAGCAAAGAAGGGAAGAGATACCTGTGCAGGCAAACAGCCACTGAAGCTGATGTAGATTTAGCTGTGGAAGCAGCATTAGCCAAAAAGCATCAAAGTGCCCAGTTTAACGAAAAAATAACCAACTCACGTGTTATGCATGCAAAGAAAGTTCTTCCTAAAGCACAAGTTAACCCTCAGATGGCTCACACTACAGGCACAAGCAAACTCTCACCAGCTAAAAGGAGTATATCTGAAACAGTAACTCATAGGGCCAAAATCATGAAAATAACAACTAAGAAAAGAAATAGTGTTCACGTTACTTTTAGACCATCTACAGAATCAGTTCAATTTTACAATCCTCTTGAGAACAAAGAGGCCCCTTGGAAAGCAAGACTTCGTAAACTCAGTGGCTTCAGTAGTAGTGGTAGTGGTAGCAACAGCAGTACCAGCACAAGCACCAGCTCATCAGCTGTCATGGAGCTGGTTAGACCTGGAATTTATAGACCTCTAGATGTGATCAATGCTGCTTCAGTTGGTAGCAAGCAAATTAAGGAATCTACAGAAACTCAAGCAGCCATGTTGCAAAAAGAAGGTATTGCAGTTAATCAGTTACATAGTCGTAGTGCATTTAGGTCGTCGGGTCAGGAGACAGCACAACAGCAGGGCTCCCTGGGTGGTGTTTATAAAACTGTTGTACATGCTCTTTCGAAGCCGAAGGCAAATGTTTCCCCACAGAGGCAGAACAGAATGCCACCAGAGGCTCCACTGAGGGATCTGTACAGTCATGTAATGGGCTATTTTGGAAGGAAAGCTGCAGGTGAGCACTAACAGTGTGCAGAGCGCAAAAGGAGAAAGGCAGCACCAGTTTGGCTTAATGCAACTGAAGCAAGCTCTGATAAGCAATCAAAAGGCTTTGGGATGATCACTGCTTTCCCTGTTTGGTTATGCATGCGCCTGTAGCCAGCTGATTTTTCTCCCAGCATAAGTTCCTTTTACATACTTTAAATTACTAATTTCCTTTTGTAAAGATATTTAGTTGAACCTCTTTGCTGCTGAAGACCATCAAGTTAGGGAAGAGGAAGAGACAGTAAATGACCTAACAAGGGATTAAGCCCTGAGAGTTCACAATTTCCATCTGCCATGCAGATCCTTAAACTGCAGCCTACTGAATGATTGGCATATGCATATTTTACCAGAATGTACTGTTCTGCTGTAAGTGTAGTTTGTTTGTCAGAAAGACCTGGCTATCAACCAGCTAGGATGAACTAACTATATTTCTGGTTCATTTAGTGTGTTTTCTTCCTCCTCCTCTTCCTCCTTTTCCTCCTCCAAAACAAAAAAGTCCCTCAAATTTAAATTTGGAAGTCAGTTTAGATAATTAAAAAAAAAAAACAAAAAAACAGGAATCGCCTCTTACATGGATGATTTCATTATAACAGTTCTTTATGAATCTAATCATAATTTTTTGTTTGAATCATTTTAAAAACATGCTTTAGGCCTTTTTGTATGCATTTATTAAAATGGACGCAGTTACATCTTGGCAACATCTTTCATTGCTTTCTTTTTTCTTGGAATCACAGATGTTCATGAAGGTCTCATAATAGTCCTTTTACTGCCAACTATGAGACCTCTGTGGACTGATCAAAAAGACGGCTGTCACTCTAATATCCATTGTCTTAGTTCACATCTTAAATAACCTTAAATGAACAATAAATTAACTTTCAGCAGTAATGTAGGTTTTCTTTTCTCACATTGTTACGCTGGCATGATTAACTGAAGATTCTGTAATGCATCCTGCATTGAGATGTTAATGCCACCTGAGGGCAGTCTTTGTAAGCATAGCACCATGACAACTGGGCAGTAGTGTGATTGTCATGTTTCCAAAACAGCGGTTTGTTCAAAGCAGTTTGTTTTTCTGCCGAATCTAGACTTCTAAAAGAGATTCTAGAAAGGAATAATTTAGAACTTTATTTTAGAAAAAAATTTAGAATTTTATTTAAAATCTGTAACATTTAATAGAGCCTCAATATTAGAATAAGCTATGCTGTGATCTCATGAGAGATGACACTGAGGAAAAAATTCTCATAGAGAAAAAATGAATTGGAATAAATAAAAAATTTAAAGGCTAAGATCATGAAGTCAGGTGTAACAGTCACAGCTAACTATGAACAATATAATCGTTTCAAAAACAAAACTGACAAATGAGAGAACTTAATTAATTGTTCATAACCATTGACCATCTAGAGCTTGAATTTTCATCCCATGTGGTAGCATGTTATTTTGTTACATGAGATTTTATTTGCACTATTTATACTAACTGTATACAGTGCCACATTGACATTTGTCATTATTATATACTATAATCTAGTGTACTTTTTCCACTATATTGTTCTTCATTAGGAATGCAATGGAGAAGGAATGTCAGTAGGAATCACGTAAAATTTTTAGGATTTGCTACTCATTTTTTGTGATATGGAGGAAGAATATATGCTGTATCCTTAAAGCAAGCATTAACAACTTTAAGTAGTGCTTACCTATAAGCTTTCTTGCTCTTTAAGGTTATACTGGAAATCAACTAACACCTGCTTAGTGGGAAGAAGAAGTTTTACTAATTTCTTAAAGTAGAATCTGTTTAAAAAGAAGGAAATTCTTAAAATGCATGTTTGGCAATTTTTTAATTTTTTGTTTCTGTTAGGTTTTTAAATTCATTATCTTTTTTTTGAAAATGTGTTGATGTGTTTTTTACTATATACAGTCATTCATTTGCTTTTAGCTAATAGAGAGGACATGAGTCAAAAGCTGCACCCTATTGATAGTGATATTGGCAGTAGCAATACAAATGTTCCTGACCTTATGGATGAATTTATAGCTGAGAGACTCCGCAGCGGTAGTGTACTGGTAAGCCTTTAAACTTCTTGTGTTTTAATATGTAAGTGTGTGTGCGTGCGTGTGTGTGTGTACTCATCAATGTTGTCATAGATCAGTTCACGAAAACATCTTATTCTGCATTTTATGAATCAGCAAGGGTTAAGAATATCACTTAATTAGTTCTTGAATTTAAGACATTTTGACATAGACTTACGCCATTTTATGCTATTTGTATTTTCATTTTTTATTAAGTCTGCATTGTGTAGGGAATATGTAAGCAACCGTAAATAGTCTCATTGAATTAAATGGCTTTAATTGTACCTGTTAAGATTTTTCCACACAGGTATTTTCAGGATCATAGTTTACATGTAAAATGGCAATCCTTGGCGTGGTGTTATATTCTGTTCTCTACAAGTTTAATCAGTGCAACAGACTGCAAAGCTACGCTATCACATGGTTTTCCTTCATTTCTTTTTATTTCACTTACAACAGTTGAATAATTTAGTGTAAACAGTTTTCTGCTTACAGAAACAACTTTTCTTACCCTCTCTTCCTATACTTTTCCAGGAAGGTCATGTTGTTTTGGGGTATCTTTCATAATGAGAAATATTGATCAATTTTAAGCCAAGAATTTCAGGGTACTGTTGAATCATTACAGAACAAGATAACTGATTGGCAAAGATAAGTTTTTTTATTAACTAGCAATGAAAGGGGAAATATTAAAAAAAATCTTTGAATGAAGAACAGAATGGGTAGCAATTTCAGTGTATCATTTCAAAGTTGTCCAGGTCTCTTTTTTTGCTTAGAATCTTTTTTTTTTTTCCACATAGTGTTTTTTTAGGAAAAAAAAAATCATTTTAGGACATGCAGATATAAAAAGTTGAAAACAAGTAGTTTAGTTGTTGCTAACAAGGAGCAAAAAAAGATTCTTCAAAGTGATTCGAAAAATGTGTTTGTTTATCATCGTCTTTGATAAGTGGCCAGAGAAGACCTATGGAGTCTGTCCAAGTGTATGCTTTTCTCTCCTTTCTATGGAACCCACGTTTATTAAGTTTTGATTGTTGGTACATACTTGTTAATACAGGCATTTATAACTTGTTGGTACATATACTTGTTAATAAGTCCTGAGTTACAAGATGAAAAGACTAGCTGGAAATATATTAAAAAAATTCCTAACTTAGTTTGCAGATTAATAAAACAGAAATCAACGCAGATGGTCGTAGAAAAAAGAGAAAGGGAGTACTATTCAATGGCCGAGAGTATTGACTGATTTTTACTAGTTCAGACAAGAGAATTGATTCTTTCCCTAGGTATTAAAAAACAGCCAAGGTAAGTCTGACTAAAGAATTTGAAAATTTGCCTGCTGCTGATGTTGTAATCTACCACTCAAAACCAAATATTTTATCCTATAACAAAGGCCCAAATTATGAAGATTAGTTTTAGGTTATTAGATCTAAGGAGTACTAAAACCCTGTGTCATGGAAAGGTTGAGTGTCAAGCTGAGTAAATCTCAGTGTAGGAGAAGATAGTAGTAGGAAAAGAACAGAGAAGTGACTGGGCCTAGTGCAAAAAGAAGTTACTTTCAGTCTCTTGATTTTTAATGCGTAGAGAATTCAAGCTGTTTCATAAAATTGCTTTTCTACATTTATCTCTGCTCCCCCTCAAGCTAACAGTCATATCTGTGAATAGAGTGGCTTAAAGAAAGACTCCGAGTAAACAACAGCTTTTAGAGGAGCAAATCTATATGCCTCATTTCTGCTATATGCTCTCTGTTGTCTGAGTCAATACTGAGGTTTCGGCTTAATCATGAGAAAATTAGGACCTACATATTCATTTCCTTGTGTTTTACATTAAATTTTTGCTTATAGCATGGTAACCCAATGGCCAGAAATTACCAGATTCCTTGAAATTTTTTTCTGCTTGTGTCTGGAACCAAGATTAAGTTTTGTTTAGTAATTTGGACATAGCCTGGAGATAATATACTTTTTATTATTTTTCTCTCTCAAGCCTTACCAAATACATGTGTGACACATGTTAGTCTGAATCCTAGTCTTTTATGGCATATGCCCAAATATTTGTCTTGCAAATAAAAAAATTGTGACTGCATGGGTTCTTGCTTGCTGCTGCGTATTTGGGGTTTTGGAAAGTCTTGGCTGTGTATGTAGTTGATTACTTTTTCCCTTATCTTTAAGGAAGCCATCAGAGATTTTAAAATACTTCATGTCTCTTCAACTTGTAGAATGTGACAAGGAGAGGAAGTAGTCCTGGCAGCCTGGAAGTTCCAAAAGACCTTCCTGACATCCTGAACAAGCAGAACCAGATGCGTCCCATAGATGACCCAGGCGTTCCTTCTGAATGGACCTCTCCTGCCAGTGCAGGTAGCAGTGACCTCATCAGCTCCGATAGCCACTCTGACTCATTCAGCGCTTTCCAGTATGACGGCCGCAAATTTGAAAGCAAGTATATTTTCCAAAAGTAGTAACTTTTTTAGTAGACCGTATGTTAATTTTCTGCGGTGATTTTGTTCTTGTTTTTTTAAGTTACATGCCAGCAGTCTATTATGAGGAAAGTTTATTTTGATTCCCCATTGAAATCATTAGTAATGGAGCAAGCAGAGTTCTTGAGGCTATCAAGTTTACACTATACCAAACAATAAAACAGGACAGGGACGCTATTGCTGAACAACAGTAAACAGAAGTTAGAAAGCAATACTGTCTTTGCTGTGGGGTGTATCTGTTTGTTATCTACAAAATATAAAAAGGAAAGATAATTTATTCTGAAAGTTATTTTAATTCTTTTGAAAATGTTTAAGATAAAATACGAAGAAGGGCTTTAATATTTTTACAGTGGTCTTTATGTAGCTATAGGTTTATCAAGATGCTAAGTGCAGTATCTTTGTACCTTTAGTATGATTTTTCTGAAGACATAATGCTTTTCATTTATCCATTCCCATTCTTGTTTGTATGAAGGGGTCATTGTAAGACCAAATACAGGGGTTGATAAGATTTATGGCTTGATGTATTATATAAGAGAAAAACAGTTTTATACAGTAGAAGTATTTTTGAAGAAATTACAAGTTTTAGGTACGTTAGCTGTTATGTAAGTGTGATGTTATTTAAACTGCATTTCTGCGTGACATTTTGTCCTTTGTGTTAAAACAGCCATTTGTCAGAAACAGTGATTTGTGAAACTTTTAGTTAGAAGTGTTTTAAACAAATAAGTTAGATGTTTCTTTCAGCTTAGAAATTTTGCCAAAAAATTCCTTACTATATGTTGCCATTATTTTACTTTGTTCTCATCATTTAGGTATGTCTTTAGCAGCTGAACAGAATATAGAACATGCAATAGGAGTTTCTTCTGGAAAAGTTCATTTACAGTTTTGTGAGGAAAATAAGAATATTTATAATAGTAAATTACTTTCTACTTTTACATTTGATTTAATTTTTGCAGCAGTTTACTGGTAAAATAAAAGATATATACACAGGTTTTACATGGAGAGTTTTGAAGGTCCTGGCCTTCCATATTTTGTACTAGTGATATTTTTAAGTTGTCAGTTAATATGACACTTTCATCATACAGATTTCAGCTTTGGCACTGAGGCTGGGACACCAGCTTCCACTGAAGTTGATGCAATTTCAGGACAGCAACAGAGCGCCGAGGAGCAAGAAGTGGCCAGTCTAACTACACTCCATATAGATTCTGAAACAAGCAGTCTCAATCAGCAACCATTGTCTGCTGAAGCTGCAACTATTACTGGTAAAGTAGTTAAGAAAAAATGTATGTATTACAGAAATTTTTCACCCCTCCTGGAAAATACAAGTTTCAGCTTTTGCAATGAATGTATGTTCTGTATAAGATGATACTTGGATTTCATTTTTTTTTTGATTGCAATTGAAAACTCATGTGTGAAATAACCCAAATGGAGAGCTTTTGTCTGATTTTAGTCACCTGCTTGATGCTTGGCTTGGTGCTAAATATATTTTAAACTTGCCATGAGAAAATCTATACAATTATCAAGGAGAACGCTCCTACCACATAGTATATGCTAGATCTTTACCAGTGTTAAGAGTTAAGATCTTTTATTACTGTTAGCAAAATAGCTAGTTTTCAGTTGGGCTTTTTTTTTTTTTTTTTTTGACTCAAAAGGCTGTGATATACAGTGCTCTTTCAAACCAGTGCACATCATGGGATTCTTTTATATACACTCATTAAGTTCTGTGTTGTCTGTTGTGAAACTGGGAGCTTTTAATATGCAATATGTTAATTACTGTGCTACGTAAGATCAGTTTCTATTTGTGTAACTTAAGAATATCTTTTTCTTGTAGTACTTTCCCTGTTTTTGGCATGAAAAAAGTACACTTGTTAAGAAGTAAACCATTTTTTCACAGCCTGAGTTCATGAGCCTGAGGCTCCCTGATTTTCCTTTGCAACAGCTGCTTAAGAAATAAATATAATAATGATTAGATTAGCAATCACCAAGTGAAGTAGTTAACCCAAACTTAATGGGCTCCTTTCTGGAAAAGAGGATCTTCCTCTCTGAAGATTATTTGGAAGAAGGATCTGTGAATCAGAAGTAAAGACATCCATAGTCATTTTCATGCTTGTTGTTCCATAATTGTTATGTAGTACCATACCTTTTACAACCATGGGAACAAATACCTGTTTATCTGTGAAAGCTTACATCTACATACAATGTCCTGTTGCCTGTGACAAATCAAACTCTTTGCATTTTCAGAGATGTTGAAAGACATCTCTACTCTCCCTGCAATTATTTTCCCTTTCCAGAATTTCCTTTCTACTCAGAGAAGCATGGTATAAGCTTTCTTTGGACATTGTTGTTCAGCTTGTTCAACAATGTTCAGCTTGACTTTTGTTATCTTCATTTTTCTATCGGCTCTGTGCTCTGTGCTAGCAAAAAAAAAGGCTCTTTTTGTTTGTTCGTACATGTTAATAATTTCATTACTGTATTACTGTCCAAATTTGCACTTTAATTGGTAAGACTGCAATTAATGACCAAGTTGTCCATTGAGAGAGTTCTGTGGCTGTCTCTTCTTGTTGTTTGGACCACTGTTTTAGAGAGATAGCTTTTGTGTGTAACATGCATTTAACTTTAGCCAGGTTTCCTGAGGAAACAAAGCTTGTGCGATTACACTGTCTGTCTCTGTCTGACTATTCCCCCTCTCCAACAACATTTAAGCTCATTGTCTAATTCCTGCTAAACAGACATAAGGGAAGAAATCAAAAAGACATTAATTTCTTTGAAATTTTATGAAAGAGAGGCAGCTGTGTAGTGCAGATTGTCTGTATGAGGAGTTCCATGATGGGAGTCTGCAATGCGAATTCACTGTATTAAGTGTTAAAAAAAATTCATGGAGAAACTTAACCTCTAAGTACACTCATAAGAAATCAAGTTTCAGGAGTCCTGCTGCTCAGAAAACCAATGGTTTCTAACTGTTTGGCTTTGCTCTGAAGGTTTTCTCTGATTTTTTTTTTTTCCTGTCTTATTCCTGGCATTATTTCATATTCTTAGCAAATGAAAGAGTTTACTATTAATTGCTGTTTACTGCTACTGGAAAGAAGGTGGACACCTAGTATGCTTTGTAAAATGTGGGTGATATGGAGGGCATGCTGGGATGTCCTTTAGCTCATCTCAGAAGAATCCAACAGTTCAGCAAATTCTGCATAATTATTTTTGTCCTTTCTCTTCCACCATCTGAAAGTCTCTTGTGCATGCACGCACTCTCTCTCACTATCACTCATGCTCTCTCTTGCACTCTCTCTCTCTTTCTCTCTTCCTCCCTTTTGCGCTCTTCTCTCTCTTCCTCCCTTTTGCGCTCTTCTCTCTCTTCCTCCCTTTTGCTCCCTCCCACCCTCCAAGAGAACAGAAAGGAGGAGGAGAGGTAGGAACAGAATTCTTTAAAGGGCTTTGTAGTTTGTATTAGCTTTGTGAGAAGGTGGAATACAAGTGATCAGTAGCTAATGGGGAGTACTTTATCATGTAACTGTTGGAGTGAAACGCTAGTCTGGGTTTTGACACAGTATTGGAATAGGAAAGGCATTTTCACGCTTGTCATTTTTCAGATTTTAGTGACATCTATGTGTATGTCCCTCTCTCCAGTATAGAGGTGTTGACTGAAATTAGTAGTGAAAGCTGTGTTGACTTTTTCATTTAAAGCAGATAGAAACCTCTGCAGTTTAACAATGTAATTAAGTTTGTTTAGTGCAATTTCTGTTCTGACAACACTCAGATTTTCTTCAAAGTTCTTTAAACAATTTAACTCTCTTTACAAAAAAGAACACTAGACAGCCAGTAATTTGGGAAGATAGTATTGAAAGAGCCTCCCTTTTTTTTTGCTGTCACTAAAGTTATGTTTATCTGTTATACCAAAGTTCACACATCATTGTAATATTTTTGGATCCCAATTTAATTTATCTAGGAGTTAAAATTCAGGGGTTTCAGTTCTTCCATTTTAACAAGCATTAATGTGTAGGGAAATGTACGTAGGATATATGTTCTCTTTTTGCTCACATCTGACTGTTCAGACTAAGCTCAGCTATTTAAAAGGTTCTTTAGGCAGATTCAGGAAATGAAACTTGCTTAGAAGAAGGTAGTGCAGAGGGAAAGTGTGTAATTAAGTACATGCTCTCCCTCCATAAATCTCTCAGTAGAGGAGATTAAATATTTGCCTGGAAAGGTTGCCTGGTGGTAATTGTGGGAAGATGCCTTTGCTGCACTGCCATTCAAGAAAAACTAGTATTTTCTGGCCTCAGAGGAAATAATGTTTCTCTAACTATATAGAACTTCCCCCTGTATAGATTTTCTCTGCCTGATTAGCAGAAAAACATTGAAGAATTTCAGTTACTAATCTGAGCTTTCATTTAGAAATTAACTTGCACACATCCATAGGTCTAGCAAAGCAGCTGCTCCAGTAAAATTTCTGCTTAAACAGTTTGCTGGAGTGAAATTTAGGTGAGGGAAGGTGGAAAGAACCTCAACTGGTTCAGAACATTGAAAGTGCTGTGGAAGAAAATAAGCACATTTAAAATGATTTGCACCATAACATAGATATCTGTTAACACATTTACCTGTGTTGGCTTTGATGTTCATCTTTCGTCTTTCCTGTATGTAATTTGTTTTCTTTCACCGCGCCATTCAAAGGGAGATCTACTTGCAGTTTTTATATCTCTTCTTGGACGGATTTCGTATATGAAAGTAGCTCAGTTTTCTTTTAATGCAGTGTTTAGACAACATTTCAGTAGCTCAAGAAAATAGAAAAGGCTTTTAAGGTAACTGTTAAAAATTGCATTTGCAGGCTCTGAAAGTGCTTCTCCAATCCAATCTGCTCTTGGATCCCGATCACAGACACCCTCTCCTGCCACTCTGCATGCAGATCATATTGAGCAGAAGGATCTGCAGCTGGATGAGAAGCTCCACCACTCTGTTTTACAGACGCCAGATGACCTAGGCAATATCTGGAATAGAAAATATAAACATGTTCTTTCTTTCTTTCCAATGCAATATAGTAAAGTAGCTAGTATTCCATCAGTTACAGACAGTCCTGTAGAAGGCTGTTACATCTGCACTTTTAAAAATGTTAATTACAGTGGTTTCCTTTAAAAACAGTGTTTTGCATTGTATCTTGCACTTCATGGGAGCTATTAGCAGTGGATTAATAATCCACAAATTTGTAATTACTCTTTTTGATGATTAAAATTATAGCAGTTCAGTATGTGAGTTCCTGCCATGGACTTTTGCATCATTAACATACAATTAATAAGACACAATTTTAAAATAATTTTATACTTTCCTCTTGGAATATCAGTTGTTTTTCCTTTCAGATATATACAAATTAGTAATTACTTTAACTATCTTAGCTATTGAATTTTAGGGTACATTTGCTTTGTAAATGTAAAGTTCCCGTTTCTCCCATATTCAGTCTCTTGGGAAGAGAAGTGTGTCTGATGTAAATTTCAGACACTTTTCCTTTAGGTAGTCTACTGATGGACAAAAATGTCATCATTTTGCTTTGCACTTTGAAATCTCTAGCCAAGGAACAGTCAGTGTCTCTACCACAGTGGTCCAGATCTTCAAAAGAAGAGGCTATGTGATTGGGCTGAATTCAGATTTCATTTTCATTTTTTATGCTTATGGGAGTAGCCAGATTTTTGGAAGATCTCAGTATATTCTGATACTGAGGTATTTTGAAAATCCATCTAAGAGGGTCAGAAGGGAGATTCAGGATGCCTGCAGCTTTTAAAACTGTGGCTTCTGCTTAACTAGTCAAGTGTGAGCTGAGTAGACTGTGGCCATCATAATCTATCAGAGTTTTGCTTTTGTGAGCAAACTAGATTAAACAGATCTACCATCTAAAAAAGGGTGTTCATTAGTATAACACTGTTGTGTAGAGAGGGCTACGTGAGAGCTGTATTGTGAAGCTGGATTGCCGAATGTTGCCTCTCCACTCTTACTAACTTACTGCTTAAAGAACAGCAGCCAGAGATAGTAAACTATTGTTTACTACCATCTTTCTCTTCAGTTTGCGAGTGAAATACATTCATAGTAGATTCTAAGGAAAATGATCTTTCTGCTTTATTGCAAAAAATGTAAAGTTGAAGTGTAATTTTACCTGGAAGCAAGCAAGTGGAGTTCTGGAGATTCATTGAATCAAAAGAATATAAGAAACTCCTTACAAAGGCATGCCTATCAGACCAGTATTGGGGCCACAGTAGTGACCTTGGATTGGTACTTAGGGAAAAGATACAAGAAACCAGATGATTCTCATTCTACAAAGTCTAAAAGTAGACAGGTAGTTCGAGTTAGACATTTTCCATTCTGAGGTGGCCAACTGGGTAAGAAATATCTTACTCTAAAAGCCTTTTTTCCCCCTTTGTTTTTAGGGAAACTCTGTATGTAATAGTTATATCAGACTTCCTCTTTCTTTAGAGAGGTAGTTCTCACTCTATTTTTTTTTCTTCCATTATAGAAACTAGTGAATTCCCCTCAGAATGTTGCAGTGTGATGGCTGGGGGAACACTTACAGGATGGCATGCAGATGTTGCTACTGTAATGTGGAGGCGAATGCTAGGAATTTTGGGAGATGTCAACAGCATCATGGATCCAGAAATTCATGCCCAGGTTTTTGATTACCTGTGTGAACTGTGGCAGAATCTGGCGAAGGTAAAATAACTGAACCTCTTCTCCAACACGACTTGATAGGATATTATTTTCAGAAGAAAAAAAACTTACGTATTTCCCTTAAATGTTTATCTTTTGGGTTTTGTTTCTAATAATTGCAGATAAGAGACAATCTTGGTATTTCAACAGATAACCTAACTTCACCATCGCCACCAGTTTTAATTCCACCACTGAGAATTCTAACACCGTGGCTGTTCAAGGTAAATAAAAGCAGGAAGCAATAAAATAGAAATAAAAGTGTAGTTGCAGAAATTCTTTTTTTCATTTATGAATAATAAATATTTTTTGAAACTGTAGGCGACAATGCTGACTGATAAATACAAACAAGGAAAATTACATGCTTATAAACTCATTTGTAAGACAATGAAGCGAAGACAAGATGTTTCTCCAAATAGGGATTTTTTAACTCATTTCTACAATATAATGCACTGTGGACTTCTTCATGTGGATCAGGTAAGTTTAATTATAAAATTCAGGTTAATATGAGTAGCATAACTGAAAATACAATAGTTTTGTCAAAATACTGAATCGATTTTCAGCTGAGTAATTTAACTCTGTGTTTAAAAGTAGTTATGTGACTGATACTTTTTTATCAAGGTTTGATAAACTGCCCTCATGTTCTTGGATGTAATCAGAAATGCCTTCTTTGTAGTCCATTTCAAGTAAATAAGAGGGCAGAAAATGTACTCTATCATCTTTTACTGATTGTGTGTTGTGGACTGAAATGTGGAAGAAAGAGACAGAGGCAGATCTCTTTAAGGTCTACTCTTTTCCCTACTTGCTCCCTGATGCAGCAGTTGAGCTAGTGGGAAAGTTATTGTGCTCACTAGATATCTAATGCAGCTTATTTCTATTATCACCAAACTGAGATATTTAAATAGAGGGAGCTGGGGGTATCCAGCAGCACATCCTTATTGTGTCCCGTCGGAACATTGGGATGAGATCTGGATGTTCCAAATCCCATGCCGTGGGCAAGGGTTTCCTTTGAAAGAACACCCAGACAGACGGACAGAGAGGGAGGCATATTGCCAATATTGCTGTTTATCTGGGAATCAGGATGGTAGGGTGCACTGCAAAGCACACATCCTTAGCAGTTTACACAGCCACTTTGGTTCTGACCAGCTATCCAGCCTCATTACATGCTTCTGCACAATCATTTCTTGTTTAACTAAAATCTAGCTCTGTTTTCAAGGTAATATAAATCTTTGCAGGACTTATCTCCATAATACCCCTTCTTTACAACTATTGCTACCAGCAAAAAAAAACTTGTAGAAAAGAATAAATGACCTAGGGAGGCTGTAGATCAATCTGTGAGAGCCAGGTTCAGCTTCAGATGTCTTTTGTGTAGACGAATATCTGATCCAAAACACAGAATTGTCTGATAAAGATTTTTATCATGGGAGAGAAGAGAAAGATATCTGTTATGAAAGGAGAGTGTTAGCAAGACCTGGATCTTTTATCTGAACTTCTGAGATGCATACAGAAAAACCTTGTCTCTGTTACTGATATCAGTGAAAACTGTTTTTCAACATGCATTTTTAAAACAAATGGAAGAGAAATGTTTAACTGCAGAATGTTAACCCTTCTGCTTTTTTGTCTAAACCAGTTGTATTTGCTTCAAAGATATTTCTGCAAATAATCTCCAAGTATTGTTGACAATAGTACTGTTTTTCTAGTATTATATATATTAAGCAAATGTGAAAGGCTTAACTTTAGTTAGAACTTAGTTTGCAACTCTGAAGTGACAAGTATTTCCTTTTTTTTCTAATCAGGATCTCCCAGAGGACTTTGCCTTGAGTGTCTGACATAGACAGTTAAAAAATAATGCATGTCTCTGACTTTTGGCAACAAAGGCCTCTTGAGCTAATAATCCAGGAGACTAAATTTTTCACAGAGTAGGTAGGAAAAGAGCAATCTATCACAAATAAGTACCTCATTTATGAATTCTTTAAATCAAAAACTGAATATCCAAAATACGCTTTTGAAAATCATCCATATCTTTTGCAGCTTCTTTGTTGACCATTTTCAGAAATTTCTTTTTCTGTATTGCATAAGCAGTGAAGAACAACAGCAAGGAACATTGTGATTCTAGTTGTTTAGGTTTTTATACAATTTTCCCTTTACTCACAGAACAATCTTACTGGCAATTTAGAAGCATTTGTTAAGGAGTGCCTTATGAACATAATATCAAAATCCAGTTTTACGGCTTAATTCACCTAAGATTTTGTCCCAGAAATAATGTGCCTAAATGCAATGGTAAGGAAGATGCTAGTTCTAAACTTAGCAATTTATCCCGGAGCGCAATTTTAATGGGATTAATTTAGCAATTTATCCCAGAGCGCAATTTTAGTTTTCTCATGTGCTGTGCTACATTTGACTGCCTTTATTTTCCTTTAATTTCTGTTTCTCTTTTTCTTGATGTTGCATTGACAGATTGTTTGTCACCTTCAGCAAACAACAAATTTCAGGTCTTCTATGAAACTGAACAACTTCAGAATTTTCATCATGGAATAAATGTATTTTTAATATGAAAATAATTGCCTTCTGCATCATTACTCTTATGAAAAAATGCCATTCCTTTGTATTCAAAAGGCACAGATTTTTTTTTTTTTTTTTTTTTTATTTGGAGTCTTTTTGTATTCTGTTTTTTGAGGCTGAAGAGAATAATCTAGTTGCAAGCTTGTTTCCAGAACTACAAAGACACAAACTTCTCCATTTAAAGAAAGTTTGTGAATCCGGAAGCTAGAGCTATAAAACAAGAGCTGTTGGGGAACTTTGCAACAACATGACTTTTTTCCATGTTTAATAAAAATGCTGTAGTTTGATTGGCTTAAAAGTTGAAATCCTTTTTATCATGGTGCAAAATTAAGTTAACTTCTTCCCTCATATACTTATGCTTGCATTTGGTGAAAAGTAAAATGAGGTAGTTCTTTTACATAGGTTTTAATGTGAAGAAGTCTGAAAATATTGTAGGGATTAAACATCCTTTTTAAAGGCTCACATCAAAAGTGATGTTACCTGTATAGCCTGGATACTGTAGTATCCAAGGATAAATTAATCTGTAAAATTTACCACAGATTACTTTTATTAGGTACCTTACTTAAGGAATTTATCTTTTTTATGCTAGTTCTTGCTCAGTAATGAGAATTTAACACATCTTAGTTACCACAGTGAATTTACTTTCTTGCTTTTTTATTTTACTTTTGAGCATTAGTAAATATCTACCAGTTTTCTTTCCATTGGTTGTTCATCACGTTGTTATTCCTCTTTCTTTTTTCCTTCTTCCTTCTGCAAGGATATTGTCAATACAATCATCAAGCACTGTTCTCCTCAGTTCTTTTCACTTGGCTTGCCTGGTGCCACCATGCTTATTATGGATTTCATTGTAGCAGCAGGAAGAGTGGCTGCTTCCTCTTTTCTCAATGTAAGTATTCATCAGTTCGTTTTCATTTGTGTGTAAGTGTGAAGGATTTTGAGAGAAAGCTAAGCAATGTTTTTTTTCAGCTAGAGTGTTAATTTGTCACCAGAAGTCAATGTAAAGGTTAGCAAATACAGATATTGCTGGTGGTTTGTTCTAGAATGCTAAACTTGCAAGTCCTCGCACACAAGTTCTCTACAGAAAATACAATGTGGAGAATATAAAAATTACTGCTGATACAAAGTATCTTTTTTTTTTTTTAACTTGAGCTTACCAGGAATTATGACTGCCACTGACCTGTACTTTAAAGTGTTTTAAAATACCTGTCCATTTTGACTGTACCTACATTTTAAAAGTATATTTATTTCTCCATATCTCTGCTGTGCAATAACTTTCATGATCAGGCTTGAGAACTCTTAGAACTTCCCATGTTTGCACTATTCAGATGTATTTCTGATATTACTACCTAGGCAACTTCAGCCTTATATGGTATTACTAATAGGATAACCTAGGTGCTGTTGGCATTGCATGACTCTAAGAGGTTCCCAGTACTCCCCTCCAATTGTCTGTGAGTTTTGTCCACTTCTCACCTCATTCCCCCATAATCACTTGTGAAATCCAGCTGTCCCTCACAGCACCATCGCTGTAACTTCTGTCAGCTTCTTACACTGTTGCCTGTGGTGTCCAGCAATGTCCCAAGTCATGTTCAGTAGTTTTCCACATCCTGTTCAATTAGCTGAACATAAGGTCTGAGCCTAGTCAGCAGCTCAGTCATTTTTCTGTAGTCCTAAAAATTCCTTCAATTCCTTCTGGCCAGTTTGGAAAACGGGAACATGGACTAGGCATGAGTAGCAGTCCACAGGGCTGTGATCTCTGATAAGCGTTACAGAATTTGGAGAAGGAAGAAGGATGTAACTGTCTAGAATTTCAGCCATTTGTCTCCTTTAAGGTATCTAAAAATGTCACCTTCCCAATTGCAGTAAGAATATATATTTCCCTTCACCTTTGTTTCTTCTAGGCACCAAGAGTTGAAGCACAAGTTCTTTTAGGATCTCTTGTCTGTTTTCCCAATTTATATCATGAACTACCAGCTCTTCACCCAAACATTCCTGACATTGCTGTGTCTCAGTTTGCAGATGTTAAGGTAGGAGTTTTAAGAATATACTGATGGTATTGCAGCTACAAATTGCATGTTTAATATGATAGTGTTCCAGGAAATATTAATTAATATTTAAGATTCTAAAACTTGTCATAGATCATCTGAAATAGATTATAAGGCTCAAGGTTCCGTAAAAGCTTGTCAGATTTTATACGGCTAAACATACTTTGTAAATACTTTCAACTAATAAGAATAATAAAGTGTTTATGTATGCTTATAAAAGGAAACCATGTGTTGCTTTGCTCTTTCAAGGTCACTCTTATTATGGCTATTTGAAGTCTCACAGATTTAATCAGCTGAGAAGGAGAAGACTGCGAGGTTCAAGATACATTATTTAATTTATTGAGAATTCACAACTGCTAAAATCTGCCCATTTTCCTAGGGGCTTTAGAAAACCTCTATACATCAAAAAAAACAAACAAACAAACAAACAAAAAAAGATTACTGGAGATCGTGCCCTCACTATCGTAACAGGGTTTGGGTAGTGTGCCATTACACTGGAACTGAGCATAGCTCTGGTCACATGTTTAACTGCTCTGTGTGTGTCATGTCTGATAACTATGTTTAAGTAAGGTTCCCCATAGGTTTTCAGCATATTTCAATTTAAAGAGGGTTGGAAGCTGCTCTACACTTTGCTGCTGTTTTGGAACTGAATTTGAATTCCTGTTTTCTCATTTTTGTTACGTAAATTACGTTTATTGCAGCTGCAGGTACTGCTGTAGACTTAAGCTTTATCGAAAGCAAACTACAGCTTTAGGGACATTTCATTGAAGTTGACTCTGAATTCCTCTCAATATCATTCTTAAGGCACCAGAGCCACTTGTTCAGCAGTTACTTCTGAAGATATTTTAATCAATATAATTTTGATGAGAAAAAATGCTTGTTTAATACCTAACTCAAAGTAACCAATAGATACTTTCTGTAAATCCCTTCAGGACTGTTTGCAGAAGCTAGGTTTAGGGAGGCCAGCTTTTTTAACCTTGATAATTTATGGAAATGTATTGCAAAGAATCAGACAAACAGTTAATCAGCAGAAATTAGGACTTGGGATATTCTTGAGTAGCACAACAATTAACATGTGGGGCGGACTGGAAACCAGGAGTAGTGGTAAGCAAACAGTTCATCTGACCAAAAAAACCAGACAAAGCCATCAAACAGCAGACAGCAAAGCAATTTGCCTGTGTCTATTATAGTCAAATCCTAATTTTCTGATGCCTCATGTGATGGAGTTGTTGGCAAATCACTGAGCATTTTCCTCTTTGTTTCAGGAACTCATAATTAAAACTGTGTTAAGTTCTGCTAGAGAGGAGCCATCTGGTCCTGCACGGTAGGTCATACAAAAAGGGCTTCTAAATTAAAAAATTCTTTTCTATATTATACTGTTTTCAAGTGGATGTATTAGAGATCTTAAAGTAAAGGTTGGTATGTATTTCATTCATGGGTTTCTACATCAACATCAAAACTACGATTCACCAAGGGAAAATGAAATTGTTTGTAAACAGAGATAAAAGAACAGATGTTTTTTGTTGGGCCAAATGTTGGTCTAGCCCAGTATCATGTCTCTGACAGTGGCTGATAGAAAAGGATTTAAATATGGGTAAGCATGCAATGATATTTCTCCTAGACGCTTTCCCAGCCTGCACTGGTATGCAATTCATGGATTTTCTGTACTGGAGAGGAAATTTTTTCAGTTAGATTAAGGATAAGATTATTTTTATGGGGAGTATGATTATCTTTTATTAGGCCAACTGATTTAATTGAGTAACGGAATAAATCCAAGGTACGTGAGTCCTTCTTTAGGGTGTGGAAAAGAAGCAGTAAATATTGAGCTAAACATAAATGGAGAATTATTGCTCTGATGAATTAAACCTAAGTATGTTTGTCGAATAGAGAACTTAGAAGAAGCTAGTTACCTGTTGTCTTTCCTGTTTCTTGCTTTGCTTAGGATTTTATTTCTCCCTCCCTGGAGGCTTTCTATTGTAGAGTATTGTGGATTGGAGTGGAATAGGAATCTGTAATGCCCATCAAAGGCATTTGTGTGCCTTGTGTATTTGGGTAAAGTATCTATATATGCTCAATTAATAAACTGTTACTGAGGAAAAAAAACACAAAATACTAGGGCCACATGCCTGAAAATGCTACTGGCAAGATCAGTACTTTAGAACCTATAGCTCCTTAGAACCTTTCATTGGAAAACCAAGAGCAATCGTTTCCTCAAAATGTTCCCCTCATCAACCCACTTATCTGTTCTTCACCTTGAGGTGGTAATACCTCTCAGCACAGGGGAAGAAGGGAATGTACTGAGATCATTTTCTTTTCATTTTTTCGTGTTGTTTTGCAAAATTGAGTTCGAAAAAATAGAACAGTCCCCATTTTACCTTTGAAAAAGGTGGTTTAAATCTGATTGGTTCAGAACATTATTACTGATCCTGTGGGACTGAAGCACATAGTATTAGCATCTTCATTATTGGCAATGTGGCTGGGAAGTGGAAAAGAACATCCTGCATATCCTGATATCCCATCCAACTGTGAGGGTGTGTATACAGGAGCAGGCTACACATCTGTATGCCCAGCTTCTCAGAATGCTGAGCTATCCTGCCCTAAAATGCCAAGTTTGGGACCATTTTATGTAATAAAGAAGATTAGAGAAAGATTAGAAAGGAGTAGATTCCCAATGTTTGCATGAGTTATCTGTGTCCCTCTCTTCTGGGAGAGTGATGGGTATGTTTTCATTCTGGAGATAATGATGTTCCTTGCCTGCCTTACTCCTCAGGGGCACTTGATCCACCATCTCTTCTGGGAATAACCTCCCTGATACCATCTGCTTCACAGTGGTACAGAATTCACCTGTGGTACTATCAGAGGTCACATGTAGGGTGTGCCTTACAATTGTGCCACATCGGCTCAGCCACTAGTAGAGGCGTAATGCTCTTTGCAGTTTCCTAGAAGAGAGCTTAGGCTCCTTGGAACTTAGGTACATAGCTTCATATATCTCCAACAAGTATGAGTGCTGCTATTGTTACTCTAGCTATCTATTTCTTTTCCTTGTCTCTTCCACAGAGGCTCGATGTTTTCTGTGTTTTACTGCATACTTGACCCAAATGAGCTTCAGGGAAGTCAGCTATCTGAAATATGTTCTAATCTTAGATCTCCATCTATAAAGATTAATAACTATATTAATCAAATTCCTCTCTTACTGCTGACAGTCTGAAAAATGTCTGAAAAAGAAGTAGCAGGTTGATGAACTCAGTGTTCATCTTTTCTTGTGCTGTTAAGGCTGTGATTCTTCAATAACAAAATTGTAGCCCCACAACTACAGAGTTTTCCAGGAGCTGCTCAGAATGATAGCTCCGCTGTTGTTTCTAGTAGAAACCTCACAGGCTTCTGGATATCTTGCAATTCAGTACATCACTGGATGTGGGGTGGTTGTCAGTAGTAAGAAGAAAACTCTTGAAACAGTAAGAGGGACTTAGAACTGTCTACCTTCTGTATACTAAAGGTTTGTTTTCTAAGACAGCTTACACAAACCGTCTGTGTTTATCTGTTATATCCATGCTGTGCTCTTATTTTTTTTGGTCAAGATGTATTGAAACACATATTGTGGAAATGGCAAACATGTAGATTAGGAAGGGGCCATGAGCAGTTTTATAAGCTTCTCCTCTTTTGACACAAGTGCATCTAAACCATTCCTGGCAGTAGTTTGACTAAATTGTTCTGAAAATTTTCTCAAAGAGAAAAATAACAGACGCTTTAGATAGATTGTTATAATACTTAGCTAACTTTTACAGCTAGGTAGTTTTTATGGCTAGTATCTAGCAGAAATCTTTTCTAGGCAAGTTAAACTCCTTGATGACTTACCCTATATCAGAAGATTTGTTATATTTCCCTCCTTAAACTGTAATCTAGAATCAATAAGCCCTTCAATTTTCCTTCTATATGTTATATTTCTGAAAGCTCTTTATTATTTTTGTCACTTTTTTCTGGACTCCCTGGAATTTATCTTTATTCTTCTTAAATTTTATTATCCAAAATGTAATGGAGGCAGTGCTGCATTTAAGATTTCAGCAACACTGTGCAGAACAGGATGGTTTGACATCTTATCCACACTCTAACTGTTAGGCAGAACCCATTCGAAGATGTATTTTTGCAATGTATTAGTGATTTCATGTAACTTATGATTCTGTGTAGTCTTAAAATCCTGTTTCTATGACACTGCTTCACAGACACTGCTGTTCCTCTCTTTATTCTATCATATAATTTTTCCTTCACATATATAATGCTTTGCAGTTCTCAGGACCATCTTTTATCTTGTGATTGGGCTGTTTCTCCAGTTTTATCCAGATCACTTTGAATTCTGATGTTGTTTCCAAAGTGTTTACAGCCTCTTCCAACTTGTTGTTATTTAGTTTTTTATCTATATAAATAATAGTCCTTGTAGTTGTTATTTATAGTCCTTATTGCATCACACAAGTCATTACTGAAAGTACTGACTAGAGTTGGGCCCACAACAAGTTCCTTTGTGGGATACCTTTTGAGAAGCCCCACCAATTTGGTTGTATACTGTTGATAATTAGTTTGACTGCAGTTCTTCAGTCAGTTTCACACCTACCCTATGGTGGTTTCCACTAGGCTGACTTTTCTTTATTTTGCATGTGGAAAAAGTCACATGGGACTTCTTACATCTGCTGCTTACTCTCTTTTTTTTCAGTAAGATAAGTATTCTGTCAAAGGAAGACACTAGTTTGGTTTGACATGGTTTATTCCTAACAAACCAGCTTCAGCTGTTTTTATCAGCTTATTTTCTTTTTCTTCTTAGCTTCTAAATTTTGTTTCTGATCTCTTTCTTGATATCAAAATTGAGTAGATTATAATTGCCCGTAATTAACCATTCACTCTTGGTATAGGTAAAATGTTTGTGTCTCTCCAGTTCCCTGGAATGTTTTTTGTCCTTTTGTTTTTGAAGATAATTACCAGTGGTTCAGTGACTGCTTCAGCTAGCTCCTTAAACATTTCTAAGAGAATTTCGTCTATCTCTACTGATTTGAACACATCTACCTAAATATCCTTTGCCTTTCCATTTTGCATCTATTTCCTGATTTTAAAAGAAGAAACAACGATGTAAAGAGTTGTTTCAAGTGTCTAGTCACAATATGTGCGCTGTCTAGCCTTCATTTACTCCTCTTCACTCATCTTCGTTTATTGTCACCTAAAAAAAATTAAATATCCATGAATGAATAACATTCCCTCTCCTGCCCCTGTGTCTGAAAGCCCTAAACAAATATGAGCAAACTCTCTGTTTGGCGGGGGGGAACCTCCGTCCCTCTTCCCCTCTCCCCCCAGTTTTTTGTTTTTCTTAAGAAAATTTATATGAATTTTTCATGTATTGATTTCGAGTAGAATTTTTAATCTGAAAAGTGAATAAAGAGCTGCAGGAGTTCTTAATTTCTTTTGGTTCATTTCAGTTGCTCAGAAGAGTGTTTCCCTTGCTGTTTCCTGTTTCTTGGTTTGGGTAGTTGCAATTTCTTACTCATTTTTTAAATAAGATACAGCATTATAAAGGATTTTTTATAGTTCTTTTACAAATTTTAAAAACACTTATTAGATTTCAGCAGAGCATATCATGAATCACAGAAATGAACACATTCTTGTAGCAAGATACTATAGCTTGTTTCTCAGCTATTTGTTTTCCAACATTGTTTTGCAGATGTGTTGCTCTTTGCAGTCTTGGCATTTGGATCTGTGAGGAGCTAGTTCATGAATCACATCATCCTCAGATCAAAGAAGCACTGAATGTGATTTGTGTTTCTTTAAAGGTGAGAAATTAACACTTTTGCAGTTTGTATTATCTTTATAAGTAAAAATACTTTGTGTCTTCAGAATCATGATCTCATTTTAGCATCCTTACTTCACATTTTTAGTCCTTACAAAAGAATGGATTCATTTTAATTGGTGCATCTCTGAACTCTTTTACAAAAGAAATCTGTATTATGATTTACACTGCTTTAAATTTGGAAGAAATGGTGTTCTGTGACGTGAGACAGTAGATCTTTAAATAGACTTCAACCGCTAGAGTCCTAATCCAATGTGCTGTCCCCTTACATCAGCCATTGTCTTTTTTTTGTTTTGTTTTTCCCACGTTCCCTTTTTCTTTTGCCTACCTTAATATATGTCATTACTCACCTCATTCTAACCTCTAGCCTTTGGAGCATGATGGTTTATATCTGTCTCCCCATTTCTCATAAATAATCCTTGCAACGCAAGTTTCAGCAAAACCAGTACTGGCTTTGTCTGACTTTGTCCAGCTATGCCCCTTCCCACCATCTCTTATCACATCCGGTACCCAAGGTTCCAGCAGGGCTTTCTGCACCTCTTTGTAATTAGGTGACTCCTTGCAAGTTATGTAGGACCCCTACAAAGATACAGGAGCACAAAAGTGCCAAGGTCTTTCCTTATCCAATATTTGTGTCTCTTGTCTTGACTAGACATGGATGCCCAGGGAAATGACATTCCTCTCTAATTGGCAGCGTGTGTTCCCCAGCTCAGATTCTGTTGAAGCCTCCATGGTACATCCTCCTGACACATTGCAAAAGGGAAAGGCCAAGGTAGAGAGGAATTTGGAAGGGATCCCAGGTTTGTAAGCCATCTGCCATCATATGCAAAAAGCCTGTCCCAAGACAAGTTGTTGCCTTTGTGTGACTGCCAGACTGAACAAAGCATCCAGTATAAGAGGGGACAGGGAAGAAAGTGGGAAGGTGACAAATACAAAGACCAAACAGGATTTTCCTGAAGCTTCTCCTGCTTCTTCCTCACCTGGCCTCTCTTTGCCCCCACCTACCACTCCCACTGTCCCCATATCCCGACTAGATTCTGTGCCTCTTCACTTCTAAGTTTGAGAGCATTGCATTATTGAGAGTATTGTTTCTCAGACCAGACCAGATATTTAGAGGTAGGCAGGGTCCTTCTACTAGATGCATGGAAGCACTGGAAGATGTTCCACTTTCTGTGGTGAAGTGCTGCTTTGCACTTGTTTCAGGACAATGTCACTGTCAGGACAGTGACCAGGCCAGTACATGTTAGAAATAATCTGAATCCAAAGACAGATCAAGAGTTTGCATCAAAGAATAAACTACCTATTGAAAGCGAAAAATGAGAATTCTAATTTTCATGAAAAGAGGACCTGTTTTTAAGGCTCTCATTAAAATTTACTTCCAAGTTTTTATGAAACATGCTATAACACTGAGTAATAGCTTTTCAGAAAGCTTTTCACTTTTTTTTCACTGGTATGAAAAAAAATTGTAAGATAAAAATTTAGTGTCTGGCAGTCACCATATCATCCTACTAGAAACACCTTCACATTAAATTCTTGACATCTAGGATGATTTACTGTTTTGGCATTTGATATTTTGTTTGAATCTGTTAAACCTAGCTAATATGCACAATGGTTGTCATCTAGAAGAGCAACTTACTCAGATATGGCTGGTTCATTGTTGAGCAACAGCTATATAATGCATCTGATTAGATTTTTTGACATTTGTCTTGCTTTTCCTTTTGAGAATAACAGAATTTGCAGTATTTTTCACTATTTTGAAACAAGTCTTGATGAATTTCTCTTGCAGCTTTGAGATTTCCTAGTAGTGGTATATCAACAGCTTTCTTTTATCATCCCTTTGTTAAAAAGCCTTTTTTGTCAGTCTGTCTCTTCTCCTTGGTATGTAACTGTATTTTTTTTCCTACTTCTTACAAATCTATTCCCTATTAGTCCATATTTTATGGAATAATTAGAATATACTATTTAAAACATTTTATTTTCTAGCATTTTGCAGACTTGACGTGTTTGTTTTCAGCAATATCTTCAAATTTCTTAATGTTTTCCCCATTTATTTTCAGAAGCTTTCTACGTGCTCTTTGCTTACATCCAAAGTCAATGAATAGTCTTTCTGGATACACACGATGATAAAAATGGGGTTATACACCCGTTATATATGGCTTGTGCAGACATTGCTGACTAACTATTGTTCTCTTTTCAGCAAAGTGAAGCTGAAAGGTATCTTAGAAAATCATCTGATTCCATCATGTGGAGCAGGATTTGAGTCTATTTCTAAAATGGATAGCTTCAGGGCTTTTAGTATTAGACTGTATATTGCAATTTGCTGTTTTGCAAAATTACATTCATTCTTTGCGGCTTCACTGGCATTCTCTTCTAGGGTCTTCCCCTTGCTTTTTAGTATCCCTTAACTAGTTCAAGTTCCTGTGCAAGTTTGATTTAGGCAAATGATACTGTTTTTATCTTATTTCTCCAATTTATCAAAAATTTTGAACTATTGTTAATTCTGACATTCACTATGATTTCTCCAATTTTTCTTTGATGTATTTCTTAAATTATTTGTAACTCATTTATATTAAACATAAATTACTTCCTGAATGAGAAGACAAAGATGTTTATATTTCTACTTTTCTTTGCCTTGTGTTGGCAAAAATGTCCAGAGCATTCTGTTTTTTCTCCTGTTCTGAGTACTAGTATAAACTTACAAGAGAACATAGTCATGAAGTGAAGAGTTCATAAATATATCTTGGGAAAACAAATTAGCTCTAATTTGTTACATAAGTAGTATCTTGGTTTCCAAGTAGTTAAGCGATCTGAACTCCGAGAATGGATTATTTTATTGTTTTCATGGATAGGGAGCTATAGTCCTAGTCCAACTTACTGATGAGTACAAGTGAGTAAATAGTATTGAATAGAAATGTTAGCAAAAATTACGTGTTTATTATTGACATTTGGAAGCACTGTCAGACCTCCAGTCCAGCAGCTCACTCTGAACATAGCAGACACTTCTCTCAACAGTGGTCATACTGCTGTATCTGTCCTAACCTGTGCAGAAAGTCTGAGCAAAGAGGACCACAACCAGACCACTGCATCTCAGAACTACATAATGCTCCTCTCAAAAATGCTGCAGATACGTCACAGAATTGTGTGTTGTACAGTCTTAGTGGAATGAGTGCTAAAGATAGGTTATTTGCAAGTATGGACAAGAGTAAACTACTAATGTAAGATCCAGAAAGCAATGGGTCCTTCTAAAGATGAAAAAATATGGTAAAGCTGCCCTTCAAGAGAAAAACCAGTGCCAGTTCATTGGAAGCTTTTTTTTTATACCCATCATTAAGTAACTTTAAAAAAAATAATGTTCACGATTACACTACTAAACATAAAATCATATAGAAGTAGTGAGTTTTTGTGCTTTTTAACATTAAGCATTCTACTAAGATAGAGGATGGCTGGTGGAATGTTTGTAGCATCACAGAGCCTGCTTTGTGCCATATCTGAAGGCTCTCGGAAAAAAAAATCAGCACGAATCAGGCTTCAAAGGGCAGTTGTTCTGCTATCCAGCACAAACCAAATGTTGCTGTTCAAGTTTAGGAAGATGTACTTCCAAGACACGTAGCTCTATAAGGGTGTGTTCTGAAGTTTCTGTTTTGAAACATGATAATTGACCATGCTGGGACAGAGTTCTGAAGTAGATGAAGGATTTGGTCTGTTTGGTTTGGCCAATCCCTATATTCTTAATCAAACTTTATACCCAATGCTCTTTCCATGAATAAGACTTGAAAATCTAAGTGCACAAGATTTGAACTCTACTTATATTCATTACTTCATACCCTTCAGCCTTTCTGTGAAATTTATGGCTCCACTGACTTGTTCCCTTTCTTAAATTAAAAAAAAAGAAAAAAATACTCCTCAGCCAGAGCACAGAAAGAACCTAAATGATTTGCATAAACCAACACTAGATATCACTCTCTTGTCTTCACTTTATAGCCTGTTGTTCCTGGGGCTTTTAATTTTTTTTTTTTTTTTTAACAAAAGAAAAAAAGAAAATGCTCACTGTTTTAAAGTAGTGAACAGCTGATTATTCAAAGACTCTGAAAAGTCTCCAGGTCTTTTTCTCAGGTAATTTCTTCTTCAAGTCAGTAATCTAGATATTCTGTATTAAGCTGCACTGGTTTGTCCACACCTTTTGTCCTCCCTGGTGTCAGTGACTTTGGTGTTTTTCCTGCAAGCTTGTAGCAATCTGGATTTGATCTCAAGTTCGCAATCAAATTGTAAAGCTTTCAATTTTATATAATTTTTTTGGTGGTCACTCAGGCTTAAACATTAAAATCGGTACTCTGCTACTGTGCGTTTACAGTATTCCTTCACAGAATGGGGAGAGGCTGTGTCATCAGGAAAAAAAATAGTGTTCTTGTCTTAAACTCTGAGAGGACTTGCAGATGTAAGTTGCCTGCCATGTTTTTGTTAAAAGCCAACAATAGCATGAAACTAGGTACAGTCAGAAAAAGGGAAAGGCAGAGCAAGAAATAACTGCCTTGTGTATGCTGGTTTCCATCTCTTCAGCTGGATTACAGAAGCCATTCATAGTCTTTCTTTATGCTTATATGAAAACTGAAGCACAGCTCAGTGTTTTAAGGCAAGTACAGTGAAGGAAAAGCCTCAATTATATGCCATGTACATTAAAAGGTTGGGGAAACATATCCCTGTCCCTTCTTTTCTTTGTCTTCCCCGTTAGCAGTGCAGGGCAGTATGTACGTCTACTCCCAAGACCAAGGAGTAATTGGACAAATACATTCAAGGCTGCCTTGGCCAACACTGTAGCTTAAACATTTCAATCACTGTTTAAACTAGGCTCCGATGCAGCAACATTCTTCCACTGAAACCAATGCTGTATGCAGTGGTAATTAACAAATAACAGAAAAGTTGATCTCACCATTAACATGGTGAGAAAATCTTGCATTTTGGATACTCATCTGTTCACCTGCCTCAGTTCTCAACAAAAACCTATGATTTCAGAATACGATTCTTGTTTTGTTTTGTTTTTCACTGATGGGTTAGCATTAATAATTATAAGGATAACAAGAACTGAGTTCTTTTTTTCTGGCTGTTTATGATATTATACTAATCAATCTGAGGTGTTAAATCTAAGAGATTCCTCCCTCCTTTTCCCTCATTGTGTGCAGTCCACTGATTGCCTGCCCCAAGCCTGTGATGTTAGGTGACCCCATTTGTGTTTGTGACTATACAATAATTCCTTTTAAATTTAGTAAAAATTAATTCCATTATTCCTGTAAATAGTTACAAAAGGAACTATGTGCATAGAACTGTTACTGAAATTCCTGACCACTTTACCTATCATACATATGTGAAGTCACATATTCATTGTTACTGTGCTGTTTTGTCTTTTCTAGTTTCCAAATAAAACAGTAGCCCAAGTTGCCTGCAGTATGTTGAACATGCTAATTCATTATGTACATAGACTTCAAGTGTACCAAGCTGATTCACCTTTAAGAATTATTCAAGTAAGTATTTTTTTAAAAGATGAAAATTATTTTAAATTTAGTAGTAAAATTTATTTTGCTGAAATTAAAATTCCAGACAGAATATTGAGAAGTATGTTTCACAATATGTTAACTCAGTATAAACATACTCTGATTGAACATTAATAACCCAGGTTCACATCACACTTACTCATACACACTGACTCCAGTATTAAAATGCAAAGTGACTCATCATGCGTATTTTTTCCTCCAACATGATTTTGTCATTATTTACATGAGAATATTATCAATAAAGTCTGAACAAAAATTTATGTCAAATATCTGCAAGCAGTTATTTAATTTTAGTGGGAAAGTGCTTCCTTAAAATACAAATCTGCAGTTGCATTTTGCTTATCCATTTAAGTGTTTCAGTATAAAGAAAAAATTTAGTTAAAATACACCTACCTTTATGTAATAGGGAAATAGACTGTATCCTTTGTGAGTCTGAGCCACAGAGAAGGGGTAAAGGTTGTAGTGTCTCCCAGGTGACTGGAAAGGGAATTGACTGGAAACTTCTTAAGAGATATAGCAAGCATTTCTCTGCTCCTGTACAGCCATGTTGTTAATTAAGAGGAGGCATGGTGTTTACAGATTCTAGCAGTTCTAAGAAACAATGGCCTTCAAACAGCCCCCTTACACAACCCTCTTCGGGCTATTTCCTGCACCCTACATTGTCTTGAATAAAGTTTGCTTCCTTCCTGGATATTTGGAGTAGTTGTATAACTTTGTTGACCCTAATGCACCTACATTAGTCAAGTGTAACATATCCTTTCAATGTCTTCTGTGAAATTCGAAGAAAAGATAGTTTAATAGTTAAAATAAATAAATAAATAAGGAATACTATAATTTGGCTCAAAATAATTTAATGGAATTTAACCATAAATCTAGTATTGTGTCACATTTACCTTCTTAAAAATTATTTTTAACTTAAATATTTAAATTATATTTTTAAAGAAACTATGCTATATTTTCCACAGATTCTAATAGCAACCATTACCCATCTGCTACCCAGTACAGAAGCTTCCTCTTATGAACAGGACAAGAGGGTAAATATTTTTCATTCCTTTTTATTTTGTTAATCTAATTATGAAGGGTTTATGACGTAGCTTTATTATGAAGTTTGTTAAGATTTGCTTAAAAGCAGAGATTCAGTTCTTCAAGTATAATACAGTATAGTCTTCCAAAAATTACAGCAGATACTCTTTTATGCAAGTGAATTTCTGAAGGATTTATAGGAAAATATGCATTTAAAGTTAATTGAAATTGATTGTTTGTAATAATGAGAAAGTTTTCTTTTTTTCTTATCCTAAATGAACCTAAAAGCAAAATAATGCAGATTTTTCAAACGTCTGTTATACTGCAAATAAATTATGACTTGTAGAGAGTGCATTTGTAAGCTTTTTATGAGCTTATGACTTTTTATGCTTCTCAAGAAGAGCCCATGATAGTCATCACTCTTCAAAATGATTGCTATCTTTTCATATTCTCAATGGGGCTGAGACTCTTAATTAGGATGGTCTCTGTCTTCATCCATCTGATATTCACAGTAGTACTTTCTGCCTTCTGAAAGCTACACCTCAGTCATTTGGCTTTGCTGTGGGTGAGAACTGTGGGAAGCAGTGATTGTTTAAACTTGGGCACTTAGCGCAGTTTGTCACCGACAGCTTTGTCATTCTGGGCGACCCAATCCAATGGAAGCTAAAATTCATCCGTTGCTCATTTTGGCCATCAGAGATCAGTTGGTGGCTGGTGTAGAATACAACAGTATGCCAAGCTCACCACCTTTCCACTTGTGGATGGTTCCCATAAGTGAAAAAATTTTCTCATGAGCTAATACTGATCGTTTTATGTCAAATACCATATAAAAAAATTTGCTTAGCTAGTTTGGCAAACTTAGGCCTAACAGGCTTCTTAAAAATTGGCTGGATGTAAAAATACTTAGAGCACTTCATTGTCTGGTTTATTAGGCCGATGCCTCTGTGAGACAAAGTTGTAATGTATTACATGAAGTATGATGTTTATATGTCTTTTGGTAATAAATTATTTGTGGGTTTTCTTTGAAATAGTTTCATTTAACTTGTAAAATATTTTAAAGAATCTTACAGCTGCTTATCTGAATTGTTTTCTCTTCCACAGCTAAGTTTTAAAAATTATAAATAGTTATTTGGAGCCAGTCAGTTATTAATTATTTGGTGTTTGTAAGTCTTAATCTGATTCTGTTCTAGAGTCTTTAAAATATCCCCTAGATGGAGTTGGTTCTTTCACTGAGTAGCCTGCAATATAGAAAGTAGTTAGATTTCTTTCATATACCTGATGCTGCAGAGTGGTATTGACAGATTGTGAAGGAAAAGCACTAAATGTAGCTGAATTAGTTCAGTCTTGCATAATCCTTGGTCCACTTTACAATGAGGTTTACGTGCAGAATGATATGTCAGCGTTATTTTGTATGTGTGTAATCTGTCATTTTAAAAACAATGTCCTACAAATTAGTTTTGCAAAATTATAGATATCTACTTAAGCACAATATCTACTCACAGACTCTTTGTAATGAGAAGCTGTTATGTGGATGGTCCTTGTTAAACATCTCAGTAGATGGAGTTTTTGCTCATAATACAGGCTTTGAACAAACAGTGGCTTTTAAACATTATTACATAAGGCTGACTAGTAGTGAAGTTAAATTAAGAAATGAAAGTAAAGTGGAAAAGTAGAATAAAGTAAAAAATGTGAAGTAGCAGGTGGTCTTTTGAATGATTTGTAATTAAAAGTGTTTCTTACAGTTGGTGGTGTCTTTACTTCTGTGTTTATTGGATTGGATAATGGCCTTGCCATTAAAGACCTTGCTGCAGCCTCTTCACGCTACAGGAGCAGAAAATGATAAGACTGAGAGATCTGTTCTTAATTGTATATATAAGGTACATGTTTCTTTACTTGCTAAATGAGAATTTCTAAGTATACATGTAGTGTCAGTTTTCATGGAAACGAAGACAGCTTTTCTGTAAGCTGACCTCAATTTTCTGTAAGCTGCTCAAATTTGGAGTTCTCTCTTCGTTTCTGTACATTTTACAGTTAACTGCTTAATCTTTGGTATATTTGGAATAGTTAATTTTACCTCACATTTTGTGATGGTTTTTTTGTGTGTCATACTGATAGCAAACGCTACTGCTGTAGAAGATCAACTATACATTTAAAACAGGTGAGGATATAGCCTTTGTATACCAAGCAATTTTACTGAGCAGCAATTGCTGTCTTTAGGGATCTTTAGGGACTCTGAAGAAATATATCTATGTTTTTTGCAAGGGAAAGGGATTAAGCCTTAGACCTAGCCTATGTACTTAAAGAAGACAGGAGATCTAAAAATAAAGGTAGCTTAGTGATTTTGTTGTAAGTTTTGTTCCTTGTATTAACTTTATTGTTACATTCCACTTCAGTGTACACACTTTTTTAGGAATTTTCTTTGCAGGCCTGGGTTTGGTTCTGTAAACATTAAACATCTAAAATTATCCAGTATTTTATCCTGCCTACCTGCTTTTAACAACTTAATTAGAAAATGCAATTTGAAAATGAGAAAATAAAGGTAATCTTCATTTCTTATACAAGTATCTAGTAGGAATTTCAGTAGTTATTGTCATGAAATCTTGTTTTTGTTATAGGTTCTGCATGGATGTGTCTATGGATCTCAATGTTTCAGCAACCCCAGATACTTCCCTCTAAGTCTTTCTGATTTGGCATCTGTGGATTATGATCCTTTTATGCATTTGGAAAGCTTGAAAGAACCAGAACCACTACATTCCCCAGACTCAGAGCGGTCTTCTAAACTTCAGCCAGTCACTGAAGGTTTGCAAATTGCCTGAATAGATTTTCTTTTAAAAAGGTTGTGTCTTGGTTTCCAGTATTGAAGTGTTTGTCTAAAGCATAAGTTTTAAATTATGCTTAGACATTAGGTAAGGACAATTAGTACAGAATAAGCTAACATGATTTTCAGCAATTATTATTCAATTAACTGAAATAAGTGTCTTCTGAACAACATGAAAATCAATTTGATATGGATTCTTCTGTTCTCTCTATCAGTGAAAGTGTTAAGTACAGCAGCATGTTTTTCAGTTTGCTTTTGGCAAATTAATTTACTTTTATCTTAATTTTGCTCCTTTTTAAAGAATTTTTTTCATATCTGAGCTTGCAGTATTGAAAACTTCCTGTGACTTCTTTTTTTTAAACCTGTCATAATTCATTATGGATTGTTTATACTTTTGAAAACCCTGGAGTTATCTAAAGAGAGAGACATTTTCTCTCATCCACTTGGATCCTTAACAGACTTGAGAACTAAAATTTTCTTCAGAACACTAAAATAAAAATAGAAAATTCAAGAAACTAAGATACAGAGAAGTGGCATGTATTATACAATATATCTAAAATATCAAATGGCTTAATTGGGAAGAAAATTCAAAAAGATGAGATTAATACTGATAACAGAAACTCTGTGTAGTGCTATTCTCCCTCCATATTAAGTTGTTCCATTTAGGCTTCCTTAAAGGTATTAAGAACCAGATAAATGCAGAAGCTCTTTGTAGCAGCTGTGTGCTAACAGCAGGTGATTTTGTGGTCTGTAGTGACTACGTGCTGTTTTTTATGTAGAGAAAATGGCTAATCATTGTGCCCTTGTCTAAGGCATGCTTCATCATCCTCAAGTACTTTTTTGGCCAAAGAATTCTAAACATAGAGCTGTCCCCTAATAAGCTCAGTATTGGATTGAACAAGTCTGAATTGAGAACTATTGGCAGGAGGAGCTGTAATTATTAAATTTACTGAAGAATGAAGCAAGGTACTGTAGTTGGCTTTTTGTCAAATGGCTGTGGTCTTATTAGTAAAAAGTAATCATCTGCTGGGTCAGAATGAAAGAGGCTTCGAAGGATTCATTCTGTCCTAATTACAGTCTCACCTATACATATTATGTAAAGCTAATATTTAAAGCATTTGCCAAAATTAACTTCCACTGCATGTTCCATTACAGTGTAGTGAATTGTAGTAGCTTTTTATGCCTGGCATCTTTTGTATTCTATAATAATCTGTAATTACGGGTTTGCAGCAAATGCTGTGTGGCTTGTTTAATCTGACAATCTGAAAAGACAACCCTGAATAGATTTCTTTTTAAATGAATGCTGCTTGCACAAAGCCTTAGCATCGATATCTTCATTTCGCATTTCCGTACATGATTGGTTCCTCTATGATTTCTTGTTAAATTTCTAAATAAAAGTAATTTCAGATGTTCCTTTTATCTCCCCAGATAAGTTAAGGAAGCCTCATATATTTTTAAGTTTCAGGGCTCTAGAATTTTAAGTCAGATTGTGAAATTTAATTGGCAAAGTATAACATTATAATGCAACCCTGGCCTTGCAACTTTGGCACTTCTAGCCCACGTTGCCAGGCAGAGAATAAAATTGGCAGTATTTAACCCATCACACAGCATCTGTTCTCTCTGGCATTGCTGGAAGAGTGATAGAAGTAAAGTTGGTGGGTAACAACCAATCTGGGGCTCAATCAAGAAAAGGGTCAGTTAGTGCAAGGTAGCAGCACAGCAATATGCTAATGGGTCAACCTCTTATTTAGCAGAGTAAAAGTGCTATCATGAAATCTTCTTGAAGGAATGGAAATGGGTGGGACACCGGTTGTAGGGAAATAGGGGAAATTGTACAAAAGACAAACAAACCTGGAAGCCCCAAAACAGTGTTGCCCGAAAGGCTGAGTTCCACATGTAGTGCTCTAAAGACAGGATGCTGTTTATCAGCTTGATAGATGTGATTGACATACCCTATTATGCTTCCCATTGCACAAGGTCAGATCCATCACAAGTTTTATGGTGGTTTACCCACAGCGTGATGTGATATGAGACCATGGGGGTATAGGACTTACAGTGATACTATGTGGTGGAGACAGAATCTTTTCAGAGGTTGGAGCCAATAAATGTCAGGGTGAAGATCTGTTAAATTCTCTCAGAGCGATCACTGCGGGGAGAGGAAAGGACTACTCCCATCTCTGCTGTAGGAAGTTTCCAAGTGCCATCTCCTGCAAAGAATCTGTTATACCTAGGATTATCTATGAAACTGTGTCCTTGTCCTCTGGTAAAGTGATAGATTGCATTATAAGATGCATAAAGAATAATTTTGAAATGAAGTGTTAAATATATTGAAGTTTTCTATTGAAACCTGAATGAAATTTTAGCGGTTAACAATAAAGACTGCAGTAGGAAGTTTTTCCTTTATCATCAGAGCTTGCAGACAGCAAGAAGTGTGTTGTGCTTTCATACAACTGCGGAATCACAGCGTATGTCTACATGAAGGTGATTGAACACTTCCTCTTGGTAGTATCAACAGCTGCTTCATCTAGCTACAGTACAAGCATAGCAGTGTTGCCTATGCTATGTAATTGGACTTCATTAGTGTGGTTTCAGTGTCGCACTGATAGAGCTATACTTTCTCCAAGACTAAAAGGAATATAGCATTATAGCCATTCACTGTGCGGTTTATATGTATAAAAGCTAATCTGGGCTACCTTATGCCATGGCAATGTGCCTACAGTAGCACAGTTGTTAAAGATGGAAAATCTACTGGGTTACCTGTTTCTGATCTTTTACCTGTAATTGCAGGATTGTGAACAACTGTGGGGGAGAATTAGAATGGAACTTCTCTTTAAGCACTTTTTAATTTTTTGTATTTAATGACACCAAAGTTTAGGAAAAAATAGTTGAGCTTTTTATAATCTGTGTATCAACAAGGAATGGTATAAAAAATATGTAGAGTGAAACAAAAAGTGCTATATGTCTTCTAATGTTGATAGCTATCAAAATGAGACTATTGAATAGAGTCTAATTGGATGGAAATAATATTTTTAAGGGAATTTTTTCACAGCTGTAGGCAAAAACATTTAATTTTTTGAAATTGCTTCTGTGGAAACCCTGTCCTTCATAGATCACAAATCTGATAAATGGAGCTGTGATTGGAAAGGAAGTAGTTGCATTGCGCAGATACAGCTATGTAGCAATTATTAATTTCATGACTTTCTTCTTTTTCATACTTCTCTAAACAAACATATTTTTAAAGTATTTTGCAGAGATTGACCTTTTTTCCTAATACCTTTCAATTTCTGATGTAAAAGTTTCCCCATCTGATGTTCGGTCTTTTGTTAGTTTTCTTTTAAAGAAAAGGAGACAAAAAATGCAACGTTTTTAAAAACACTTTATACATGATGCATCCAGATTAGCACAATTTGTGCTTGGTGAGGACTTTATAGAGAGGGTATGTTTTGGATCTCTCTGTACCTGAAGCTTGAAATGAGTAAGGAGGGAGACTTCCATAAGCTAATTTAAAATATATGTATCTAAGCTAAGCTGAACTCTGTTAGCTCCTTCTAAAAGTAATGGAGAAAGAGAAAAATTTCCAGAGAATGATTCATCCTGTCTCTCTAGTTTGTATGTCTAACCGAGATGAATCACTTTGTGAAGGTGCGTCTTTCTTTTAGATAGCTAAAGTTAGGAGAGTCATATCTCACCCTCAGTCATTACTTTTTCTTTCTACTGCATAACTGTGGTAATTTAAAAGACATTCAGTCAGAGTTTGAATAAAGAGTTAACAAAGCATCCTAAGGAAATTCAGGAATCCTCTGCTCATGCAGTGATACACATTAGTGGTGGCAGACCTTCCGCCTTCCCACAAAAGAGATAATTTCAGGGACTGAGAAAAATAGCCAAAATAACATACTTACAGCAGATTACCAAGTGAATCATGCACACATATAAATCACATTGCCCAAGTGAAAGGTTCTGTACCATTGTAAGTAGAGCGGAAATATGTTCGCTTAGGATAATATGTTGGGAAAGCAGCGTTCTAGACTGCTTTAATGTGAGAGGGGACGGCTTAGTCAGCAGAATTTGTGGTAAAGCTGTCTTAATATGGAAATGTGCTTATAGGAGCAATTTACTAATATATATAATATATACTTATAATTATATATTATATTATATATTATTTAATTATGGTATATTATAGTATATACTTATATACTATTTACTAATATATACTAATATATATCCTTTACATTGTGAGATCTTTAGGGGCTTGGCATAAAACAATAATAGTAATAACTCATAGGCTACCAGTTCCCTCTCATTTCTTCAGTTTTTTCAGTAGAACTTCACTGAAGGCACTTAAACCTACCCAGTGTGAGAGTTCAAGAAGCTGGACTTGTGCAGTCCCAAGTGCTAAGCGCTTGGCCTAAGTATCCTGACAAAAGATGAGCCAGTAGCTGCAATGTCCAGCTACTGATTTGTACTGCACTGATAAATAATACTGCAAGCATCTTACTTACTTTCTCTTTCTGTGTTGTATAAACTTGCTTACAGTTCCTTCTTACGTTTCAGCAGATGGCACTGTAACTTAATTTCCTTGTGTGCTATCAATATCTGGACATTTAATTCAACTTCACTGTATGTTTTTAAGTGTTTCTTAATTTTTTAAACCTCAAGAAGGTTATAGATAGTCAAAATACATCTTCAGTATTTGTCAACTCAACCTAATATCTAATTTGTCTATATCAATTTTTAATGAATTTGTCATTAAAATACTTGAGTTTACCTGGGTTTTGGAACAGTTATAGAGATTAAGTTAATTTCGCCAGTTAATAAGAGGATGTTTGCAGACCAGGTCTAGTACTTTTTAAAGGTATAAAAGAGCAGACCTTCCCAAGTCTCTCTTACATGCTTTACTTAAACCATGCAAAAAATAAGCAAATATATACTAATTGTTGACTTTTGACCATATTGCAGAACAGAATGCATTCAGTGCTTCATAAGCTAAACACCTGTCATGACAGTGAGTCTACAATGCAAATTTGCCTGTATTTTGCCAATTAAAACGAATTAAGGCACATTTGTACCTTAAACTGCAAAAAGAAATCTATTCATTAAGTATTAGCTTTTATTTTGTACAAATATGCAATATAAAGGAGGATGATTTAATTATACCACAGTTAAGTGTCCAAGAGGTTGGCTACATTCAGTAAATACTGAATGAAAAAGCAAGGTTGTTCAGAACATATTAGTTTGATAGCTTTTTGGGGAGAAAAAATGGTGAGAAGTGTTTCTACTGTTTTGCAATGTTTAAAATAGTTTAAAATACATTATGTAATTTTGAAGAATGCAATCTTGATTTATTTTCCCTCTATAATTCCCAAATTCAGGGCTTCCAGGTCCTGTTGCAAGAGAGATGCAGAAATATCTGCTATGCCACACTGATCCTGTTTTCTCTTCTACCTGTGATCTTCTACAGTGTAATACTTTCGTGTAGGGCTGTTATCAGCAGGCACCATGAGCAGTTGAGGATTGTCTTCCTGATGGTTTGAGTTGTTTGAGGCCACTCTCAAATGGATTTGATAGAAGAATCCAATAATAATATTATACTGGGCTAGTAGGGCTTGATGTGAACATCAAGAAATTCTGTTTGCAAATTCAGATAGTGTTGTATACAAGTAGGAAATATGCAACAAAGAAAGAAGGAGGTGGCAACACCATATTTAAATATATTGTGCAAGATGAATTTTACATAAAATAGGTATAATTAACTTCTGTTTCACCCGCCAAGTTTTTCCAGCCTGAAACTTTTTCAAGTGCAGTTACAGCATGAGATTTTTATTTTATTTTTATTTTGCTACTATTAGATTGTGTTCGGTATACATAGTCCAGCTTTTGATATGGTACTTTAAAATGATCCAGTGTCATTCCCACCTTAACCTGCAGCTATATGGTCCCTTGAGAAATTAAGATGAATTAGATGTTTTGTGCATATTTGTTCCTTTGTTTTTCACAAAGTAATGGTGTGTATAAGTATAAAAATCCATTGTCGTTTTGGAAAATGGACAACTTATAGTTAATGGTCTCTACTTTGTCAATAACTTAAGATTTATTTTCACTAGATTAAGAAATGCTGTTGAGTATTTTAGAAGAACCATGCTGATCACAAAAGTATGGTAAGGAGATTTGCTAGGTTGTAAAACCATTAGGATGCTGCTTTGACTGTATTATGATTTATCTTGTCATTCATGTACAAGAGCAGTATTCTTCAAAACATACTTTTTTCCATTATTGAGTTGACTCCATCCTAACCCTGCTGTGCTCATTCTTTGTTTAAAACTCCCAAGGAAGAAGGACCAAAAGAAATATGTAGAATTGTGTTGTTTTCCCAGCTCTATTTTAAACTCTGTATTCTTTCTCTCGCAGTGAAAACTCACATACAACAAGGACTAATTTCTGTTGCTGCTCGTACTGTGATAACACATCTAGTCAACCACTTAGGCCACTATCCTATGAGTGGAGGTCCTGCTATGCTAACTAGTCAAGTGTGTGAAAACAATGACAATCCATACAGTGAAAGTCCTGAACTTTCTCCTGAACTTTTTGAGAACCCAAACCTGCAGTTTTTTGTGTTAAACAATACTTCCCTGGTGTCTTGTATACAAATCCAAGCAGAAGAAGACATGCCTGGGGGAGGGCTGTCTGCTGGACTTGCATCTGCTAATTCAAATGTCAGAATTATAGTGCGTGATCTATCTGGCAAATACTCATGGGATTCTGCCATTTTGTATGGGCCATCATCTTTATGTGGATCTTCACAACAAACATCTTTTGCACTTTCTTTATCTCAGCAAGAAAAAACAGAAGATGCTCTTTCATCTTATGAGCACGTGGAGGATGTGTCTGCAAGGGATGGAATTACGCTCCAAGTAAACAGGAAATTTAGAGACACGGTACCAACATGGGATACAATTAGGGATGAAGAAGACGCGCTTGATGAGCTCTTGCAGTATTTAGGTGTTACAAGCCCTGAATGCTTACAGAGAACTGGTGTTTCACTCAATATTCCTGCCCCTCAGCCAGTCTGCATCTCAGAAAAGCAGGAGAATGATGTCATCAATGCAATTCTGAAACAGCACACAGAAGAGAGGGAGTTTGTTGAAAAACACTTCAGTGATTTAAATATGAAGGCTATGGAGCAGGACGAGCCAACTTCACAAAAGCCCCAGTCAGCGTTTTACTACTGCAGATTGCTTCTCAGTATACTGGGAATGAATTCTTGGGATAAAAGGTAAAAAGAAAAGACAAGACCCAGTGTTAAAGAACTCTTTCTTTCTTTATTTATTTTTTTTAGTTGTGCAACTCTTGCAGTGTAATAGTAGTTGATCATAGAGTGAGTTAACCAATAATATCACGAGCCAGCCAACAAAAGTATTTAAGATGGGAGGAATTTTGCAGACAAGGGGAAAATGGCAAATTCTTCTGCATTTCAATCTGTCATTTAGATAGAAAGGAGGAGCCTGGCACCTTTACTGCCATTTTTGTCCTTTTATAATAACAGTGTTGGAAGGAGATTGGAAGGAGTGCTATTCTTTCTAATAATCCTTTCACCAACTCTACTAAGGGATGCTACATGGGTAGAGAAGACATCTTTTTGCGTTATTTGCTTCCCTTGTATGTTCCTGCAAAAATCATTACCTTTCTGTGCATGACTGAGACTCTGAAACAGAGTCATATTCTCAGCTATTGTGTTGCTGGACAGTATCCTGTTCCTCTGCCTGCTCAGAGCATGCTTGCATGAAGCCTGAAAGCATTGCATCCGTGTTAGCTAACTAGAAGGATATCTGTCCCCAAGCATTTATTTCAACATTGGCAATGTTTGAGTATTGCTTAGAACAATAGACCAACCATGTTCAATTACAGGAGTATTTTCAGTGTTTATGGTATCTTTATTATTTCTGTGTAGGTGTATCTAGGTGTATGTGTGCATATACCTGTGAGTGCATACAGACTTTGCTATCCTAGAATTTAAGGGTCTTTCTGAAATTTTCTCTTGCCATAGCTATCAAATTCCATATGGGAGGCACTGAAATATTTTCTTACTATGAGGAGAAATAGATATTCTGTAGAAGAAGAATAGACCTATGTCACTGAGATATTGCTAGAATCGGATGAAATCTTCCGACATCAAGAATTTTGATGTTATAACGCTTTTTATATGGGCCTTTAATTCCTCAGAGCAGTCTGTTTTTGAATAGTACAGTTCTTAAACCCATTTCTGTATATTTTATAGGAAACATCTTAAGCACAATTTAAAAAAAAAAGTGAAAAATGCCCCTCTTGCTGTAACGTAATGGGTGTTTTAGTCTAAATTGTTACAGCTTCTGGGTGACCAATGAGCTATGTTCTGTTCTCTTCTGCAATTCAGAAAAGCAAAAGCTCAATGTTTAATGCTTTCACTCCCTAGGACAGTCGATTATGGGAGTGTCTTTTGTCACTAAGCACATATATTTTGGCCTAGTAAAGTGCAGATTGTATATGTGTCAAAGGGAGTTCTATCCATTCTTCTGTACAGAGGAGATTGATCGCAGCTGGATCCAATAGGTTGGCAGAAGAAAGTGGAAAGAAGTAAAGGTTGTTCTCAGGGCTCTAATGGATATAGAAGATTTCCTAGAGTAAAAAATTGCTTGTATATTTTTGAAAGATATCTTAATCATTTTATGAAAACAAGCTGTTGAAAAGGCAAACACATTTGTTGACTGTTTCTCGAATGGAACTGGAAATGTTCTTGTACTTTTCTTGTACTGTTCTGTATCCATCACTGAACAGGTCATAAAAGTGTTACAAATTTCTCTGTTTAGAAGGAGCTTTCATCTCTTGAAGAAAAATGAAAAGTTACTTCGAGAACTCAGAAATTTGGACTCAAGACAATGGTAAATTCTTTTTATGATTACTTATTTTATGGGCACTTGTATTTAAATGGTTCTGGTTTGTATAGATGTGAGACTTCAGTTTAAAAAAATTGTAAATGATCCATGTGTTTGCACTATATTTGGAGGTATTATTTGTAGAATGAAATTCCAGAAACAGAGTATCATGAAGTAGAATAAGCTCCAAATAAGCTATGAAAATTATAAACATTTTGATGCATAACACATTATAGAATAGTTTGGGCAGGGAACATTTTAGAAGTGGGAGGACAGGGTGGGTTATTTTGTTTTAGAGGCTGAATGCATTAAGAGTAGCCTGGGAAATAGACAGTTTCTACCTGAGCTGATTTTTGATACCCTCATGATCATATCACTTTGAATAATGAGTCAGAGAAGTGTGAGAAATCACTTTCAGTTGCTCCAGTGTCTATCTAACAGTTGGGAGGCTGGGAACAGAAGACATTGCCATAGTACTTAGAAGACATTGCCATAGTACTTACAGGTACCTAATTCATCTCCATAAGAAGCATTTGCTACAACATTCACAAAGCACATTGTTAATGTGTAGTGCAATGTGAATAATGCCTGTGTTGTAGGGTTTTTTCAAAACCCCAACTATTCCTTTAGCAGTTGGTACTGCTAGCACCATCCTACATATTTCAGTAGTGAAAGGGCATTTGCAGGGGTAAATGCTTTAGTGCACAGCAAAACTTCAAGCTCCAGAGAAGACCAGACTAGAAGAGACAGAATGGGAGTATGGAAATATGGAAAGTATTCAAAGAAGCAGCCGTATAGTTACACTGTACTTCCACTGTCTTTTTCTAAGTTTTAAAAGCCATGCTTTGTGTGTACTGTTTGCCTATGTTGATTTCATATTGGCAAAGGCACTGTCACGCAGTGACCATTCTGTGTTTTACAGCCGAGAGACGCACAAGATTGCAGTGTTTTATGTTGCTGAGGGACAAGAAGATAAACACTCCATTCTTACTAATACTGGGGGAAGTCAAGCCTATGAGGATTTTGTAGCCGGCCTTGGCTGGGAGGTATTTATTAAAAAAAATTTTGTCCTCAGTTTGTTTACAGAGAAAATTATAAATCACTCTAGACCTTCTAATTCTTTGGATTGTTAACATTATTCACAAGTACTGAAATGCACTGTTTTGCAAGTAGGATATACAGAGAAGAATTCTGGGTTTAGTTTCATTACCAATACTAGTTATTTATAGATGAGTTTTTCAATTTAGGGAAGTCTGTGCAGTCAGAGAGATGATTCAGTAATGTGCACTTCTGTATCTGGCTTTCAGACACTGACTAGGGTGCATCTTGATTGCAGTGTGGGCCTGTAAAGTGTTAAGTCTGTGAAAGTTTGAGTTGTGCTCAAATTTGGAAATGCAGTAAGTAAAAGCATACAGCTTCTCTTATGTTCCCTTCCTCCTGCCTTCCACCGCAGCATGTATCTGTTCACGCACTTCACTCTCACGTCTCTTCCAGCACACAGAAATACTGTGATAAAGCTCATCATCTATATAGAACTGCCACAATTTAATCACTAGTTTGATCGTGTTATATGGATTTCCTTTTCTGCATCCTCTCTTTCTGACTGCACAGGATTAACTTCCATTGTAATGAAATAGGAGTAAAGTTTAGCTCAGATGTGTCCCACAAAAGTACAGGAATCGCTGCTGCTTTTGGCTGTCTGTATCAGTAATTCTACAGTTTTTCTGTTCCTGTTGCAACTTGTCTGAGTGTCCATCATCTTTGTTCCTTTTCTTACTCCTCAGGAATGTAAGAGAGCTGCTAGATTAACTGTGGGGATAATGAGTGTGACTTTTCTATAGGAACAGAGGAAAACTACTAAAGCTTTGCTGGCTCCATCATATAGATGATGTTTTCCCACATTCCTGATTCTTCAGGAGAAAAAAAATCACATTAGTTTCTTCAAATACCCTCTGTCAGTGGGTTAATTTTAGTAGCTGGATTAAACAGTTGCTAATTTAGGTTAATATTTCATGAGGACATACCAAATACTTTAACTTCTTGACATTAAATTCTGGATCTTTTATTAACATAAAAGCAAACATATCCCCTGTGGGCTGAGACTAAATATATTCACATTTGTGATATAACTTTAGGCACTGCTGCAAAAGTGATATAATACATTAAACGTGGTCACTTATTTCAGCATCAAACTATTTCCCATAGAGCTATCACTTACAAACTTATTTATGAATTTTCAGTTAGCTTCTGCTGGGTTTTTTTTCATTTTCCCAGAATGAATATTTCTCTTGGAAAAGATATGGAAGGTAATAAGGCAAGTTAAAATTGTCTGGCTCTCATGCAGGGGTGGTTCTGGGGTCAGTTCAGGGCTGATGTAGTATCTTGGAATTTTTAAAAATTCAAAAAGCACACACAAGTGACTACAGTCAACTAATCAGGAAACAAACCTGTAAACGCTTCCCTTGCTTTCTTCTCTCTAACCTTGTCTTCCTGTCAGCATCTGTGATGGTCATGGAATAGAGAATGACACTGCACTGCAGTTGACTTCCAGTCTAATCAGTGAGTCTGAGCTCTTGCAGATAAACATAATAGTACTGTTGAATATACTGTGAAAAGGGCCTTCAATTTTTTAAATTTATTTTAAAATGCATTTTTAAAAACTTTAGATAAAGAATGTTTTTATCACCTGATTTTTTTTTCTGCTTATGTTTCCTGGGCTTTGCTTCTAGGTAAATCTCACAAATCATTGTGGTTTTATGGGAGGACTGCAAAAAAACAAAAGCACTGGATTGACCACTCCATATTTTGCTACCTCTACAGTAGAAGTAATGTTTCATGTATCAACAAGAATGCCCTCTGATTCAGATGACTCTTTAACAAAAAAGGTAGGTATCTGAATAACAAGCTTTCCTTTAGTAATAAACCAAGAAAAGATTGAGAAGTCTTTTCAGTCTTCAAAAGATTGAAGATTTTTAAAAATAAAGCTTAAAAATTAAGAATTTGACAATGTTTATTGTATACAGCATATGTTGCTTTGGAGCTGGCACAAATGCTCAACAATGATGTGGTCTCTCATAGCCACATTAAGAAAAAATGGTTTTCTGTATTGGTATTTTTTTTTCTTTAGAATTTAATAAATTCCACATTAGTGATAATAAGTTAAGGCCTCTAACATGTGTCCTATTATAAATGAACAATTGGCTATCATTAGACTGTCCCCTGTTCTCCGTACATACATCTTCAGATGTGCTAATCCATTCAGTAGACACGTTAATGAGCACTGGTTGAAGTGTAATATTGGAGGAACTGAAGCTGGTTGACCTCAGCATGGAGCTTAATACTTGTAATTAAATTAGATAGTAGACAGTTAGTATAGAGAGAAATAGCCATGCCTCTGGCAAACTTCAATTATTAATGACTTTTTTGTTCTTTGTGTTCAACTTGAAGAAAAAAAAATTGTTATTGTTATTGTTATTATTATAAACTGACTATGAGTTCTGACTTCTCACAGTGGCATCTTAGCTTTTTTTTATTTTTAATTAAAAAATATTTTTTCTTGTGTGCCCATGGTGCTGGGTCCCTTCTGTTCTTTATTTCATGAAGGATAGCCAGAATAATACTTAGGTTGTTAAATGAATTATAAATATGTTTTAATAGAAAAATAACTAATTTTAAAACAAGATTGTTGCTCTTACTGTAGTCCTGTAAGTTGACTGGCTTCTGTATTTTTAAATGGAAACTTGGTTTTATAAAACACAGCTTATCATTATCCTTGCAGTGTTAGTTTATACTGTATTTGAATTAGAGCATTAGAAAGTGTTGACAAGGGAAAAGATGGGTCATAGTGAAAACTAACTCATTTTTCTTAAATAATTTTGCAAATGTTATAGGCTTCAGCAGAACACACAGGGAAGGTCTTGTGCCTGTGTCCAGGAGCATTCTGTATCTGCATGCAACTGTTCTGGCCAGCCACAGCTCAGGGCTGGTCCAGGCCTTCTGTGATTTAACTTGTGAAAATGGTGTCAGCTGGACTTTTTAACAACTCCAATTTGACTCGGGCCTGTTTCTCCCCTCTTCCACCCACAATTGCACTCTTCACCAATTTAGAATATTTGAACTGTGGATGGATATGACAGTAGGGAATATATTTCAGAACTTTGGCATTATATTCTTAGTTCAGCTGCTGATGGGGTGTTTAACTTTATTCAGGCTACTCTCTTTCTGTGTGACTTTCTTTTCCTCCTTTTCTGTGTGTGTTTTCTGTTGTTCTTTTAAAGCCCAGTTTCCCAGTGGATGAAGGTCTGTGTGCCTGTCTTTGTCTGTCCTCCCTTCCCGAATAACTTTTGGCCCATTTCAATCAAATTCAATAGAGGTGTATTTCAAAGGTGCTAATTTCTTATGTGTTTAACAAAGATAGGCTAGGTAAAGGAGAGAGAGTAAGGGAGACTTTTAGTGTTCCTACTCAGCAGGTAAAGACTGTGTGGGAAGAAGTATCAAGCATCAGTGAACCAGCATCAGAGAGAAATGCGATGAATGTTGTCCCAAACTTGAGAAGAACATCAAATGAAGTTGCGTCTTGCAAGAAACCAGAAAAATCAAAGCAGAAGACACGAGTAGGGAAACAGGCCTAATTCTTTCTACTGGTTCTGCAACTACTTGTGCTGCTTGGGCTGTGATCACTTCAGGAAAAGGAATGTCTTTTATCAGGTGCTGTCCAGCACAAGCTCACGGTATTGCAGGCCTCTAATATCATTTGAGAGCTCTGTGTGCACTAACAATCGTAATTATTCTGAGTGCATGTACCGTTCGTGACCTCCAGAGAAATGGAGTTTTGAGTTTCTCTGCAGCTCTTTCATATGTTTTCTTTGGCTACTTCATTCAGAGGAAGAAAACGAAGCAAACTTGCAGTATTTGGCTTAGAACTGCTGCTGGTTTTTGTATTGTAAATGTGCCTAGAGGTACATGATAGGTTCATCTTATAAATGGAAATTAAATTAAATTAAAACAAAACTTCTTCCTGCCAGTCCAGCCACTGCAAAATCAAGATGCTGCTGCTTCAGAGCCCAAGCCAATTTTAAACTTATTTTCTGTCAGTCTTATTGAGTAGTAAATAAAACTTTTAAGTGTCCTGGATACCTCTGAAAATATTGGGCTCTGAAGACATGAACAAAGCAAGAAAAAAGCATGAATTCGGGAAGAACAGCTAAAAATCTTCTGAAAGGATAAGGAACTTAACAGTTAAATATGTATGTGTATTTAATTGGCAAATTATAAATGAAAGGTTTAATGTCTATAATTCAATCTTTTTTTTCTTAAAAGTTAGTGTAGAAAGCATTTACACTACACAAAAAGAGTAAACTTGCAAAGAAAGCATCAGAGTTAAATGAAACCTGAAGACTCTCACTTCACAAAGTGAAAAAGCTCACATGTGCTTCTACAGCTTACCACCTGGCCAGCTCCTCCTTCCTTAGCCTTGTAAAGTGAGGACATTGTGGATGAAGATATTATATACAAGATGTTTAAATGAATAGTAGTAACGTTTTTAACTACTTGAATAGTAATTCATCTTGAGCTTTGGCTCTATTATATAATTCTAGTTTACATGTGACATTGTCCCCACCACATGAAAGAATTAAAACTCCCAGTGTCAATAGATTTTTTTTTTTAATTCCAGTATTAATATGTACTGGGAAGCTTAAGGTTTATAAATGTAAATCGTTAGTACAATTTTTTTTTAAGTTACAATTATGTACACACATTGCTTTACTAAAAAAACCAAAAAACTAATTGTTGGAATGAAATTTCATGAAAAATTCAACCAGAGAATAAATATGCTGTAGGCAGCAGGGCTGCCTACATGTAATGGGCAAAACTAGCTGTAATAAGCCGTTACTTTACAAATGTTTCTGCTTGTGCTTCTGTTCTTCTTATAATGAACACTTTCATTTTTGAAGAAGAAACAGAGTTGAGGGCTAGCTGTTGTATCATAAGAAAATATAATAGCCTTTTTTCTCCCTCCTTTAGGTAAGTGGGTATTAGAAATTACAGTAATTTTGGCAAGAGTTCAAGGGTTAATGCAACAGATAAATAAAAGGAATTTTCTGTAAATTGAGCCCTGCATTATTTCACTTGTCTTGCCTTTCCAAACCTAACTCATTTAATTTTAAAAAGTAAATACTTAAATTCTTCCTGACAGTGTGCTTTGCTTTTACTATCGTTTATTACTTCAATTATACTTGGTATCACTTAGAACAATCTGCCATTTGGAAATTTCAGTATAGCCTGCAGCTTAGTATTAAGTCTGGCTGCTATTGTAACATGTACAGCATATGACACTAATGTATCAAAATTAGATTTGATCATCCCTCCTGGTTATATTTATTTCACGTTTCTTTTGTATTCAGTTAACATAAACGTATTAGGAAAGCTGACACATGATGATGGCTATAGAGTAAGAATATTTTAAAGTATTTTGAGTTAAATTTGAAATTTCAGGTAACCTGAATGTTGGTCATTTTTATATATTTATTTTAATGGAGTAGAGTTTCAAAGCAAGCTTAAAAAATCAGTTTGTCTCTGACATCTCCTCAGGGCTGTCTTCCCGTCAGCTCAGCTTTAAAATGGCTAAAACAGAACTCTTAATCTCTTTCTCATTGCCACCTCTCTGGATCACCATGGATAACATGACCATTGTGCCTGTCACTTGTGCCCATAGCCAGAAATCATCCTTAATTTGGTCCACTTTCTAGATTCTTATGTTCAGTCTGTTTACTCAGTCCTTTCTATGCAACATTTCTTGCAATGTAGCCTTTTCTTCTCCATATGCACAAATGAAATTTATCTATATCCTAAACTGTTGTCTTCATTGATAAAGCTCCTTTTCTCTGGCCTTGACAGTACTTTCTTATTCCACTTCTGTCCTTTCAGAATGCTGCTGGGAAAGTCATTTTCCTAATCTTTCATGCCTTTTTACAGGTTTTTTTTGCATTTGTCCATCTCCATTTTGTCTCTTGCTTTATACTTAGATTATTAAATCTCTAGAGCAGTTTGATCTGCATTTATATGGTATTTAGCATATCAGAATATTGGTATGTAACTGCAGTTCTAGGCATTTCGGCTATGGTATATTACCAGTTACTTGAAGTATTAACATTATTTTAATGATTTTTGTTATTTAGATTATTTCTTTAAATCCCTAACAAGGATTTGCACTCTATTTTGCTTATTGTCATTTATGCACATAGGAAGCTGTAAATTTTAGAGTTTATTATTTTAGGAAGATGAGATCAGGAACTGAGTTCGAGGGTAGAATAGTTTACACAACTAGTGGTTAGTTTTGTATAACTGTTCATACAGATTTCAGTCTTGGTACCTGTATATCCTGTATGCGCCAAATCTGATTCTATTAAATAACATTGGGATGACACCTTCTTCTGGCATACTATGTTGCTCACTGTAGTTAGGATTCAATGGACAGAGGTGGCTATAGCTCAGTATCTTTGTACCCTTTGTATCCAGGAGAATTCTGGGATGCCTCCGATCCAATACAAAAACATAAAGAATCCAGATTAAAGCTGGAAGAGGTCAGGCTCTGGCCCTTCTCTGATGTAATAATTCCAATGAATGATGGATTCTTCTAATGTTTGCTGTGCTTGCAGGAGAGCTTTGTTGTGGAACACTGCTCAATTTCAAGGTCTTTCAATAGGGAACTGAAAAATGAAGACAAAAACTGAAATTCTTCTATCTAAAAAGTTCATGCAAAAACTAGCAGTCCTTGGAAAACTTTTCAAGACAATTTCCAGGTATTGGATCTCTTCCATGAGTCAAGGGTGTTGATGAGTGACGTTGCTACCATTCAAGCTTTCTCATCAGCTTTGCTTGCTGACCGTGGTGAGGACTTCTGAAAGAGGCAATAAGGAGCACTGTGTTAGGATTAGAGCTCATTCTGGACTACTCTTGAAAAAAGAACAGAATGACTTACTCAACTCTTAATTCTTCTCCAAACATAAAGATAAAATCAACAATACCCAACCTTGTATACCAGCCTATTCTTTCGTTATTTTTCTGCCTCCTATAATGAAAGCAAAGCATTGACCACAGTTTTGATCTTGAGTACCCTACATCTGTTTATAGACCAGGGTACACAGTGTATATCATCATCCACCTACTTGCACTGTCTGATTTTGACTCTCAGTGCATTGTGTGTCACAGAGATGCCTTTCTATACTTTCTTCAACTTGAGTCTATGTCAAATCATTCTTGGTAGTGATCATGAGACAAAACACACCTGGCAGGGCTTGAAACTCAGTGGAATAATCTGATTCATTTTCGTTTTCTGCTGAAGAAGTTAGGTGCTTTCACCCTGGAATGTATCCTCACACCTCTACGGTGGCATAAAGCAAACTTTCAGAATGGAGGGAAAAATCCCTAATGACTTCAGTTCACTTGGCATCCAGAAATATGTGCCCCTTGTCAGTAGTCCTCCCTGTGAAATAATTACACATACACTGTTATCACACTCCAAAATCAGTTTCAGTCTGATTTGACAGCATACATCAGTAACGATGCTCAGTCTTGGTATCCATCCCAAAAGTGCATCAAGAATTGATGTTCTGGCTTGTTGGGTTGGGTAGAAGTGTTCAGTACTGTTGTGTAATGGCCAGTTCTGCATCTACAGGTTTCAGTAACTGGTGTTTGGACCTATACATAGGGGCAACCTTTGACAAATGAAATTCAGAGGTGATGATGCCCTGAAGAAGCTGTGCTATCTAAACTCTTTAAAAGTTTTGGATTTTAAAGCCATTTATTTGGCATGTAGACTGTCACTTCCCCGTGTTTCAAATCTACCAGTGTGTAAGTTTGTTATCTGTGAGTCCAAAGATGATAAGCAAAGAAGAGAGAATTCTTCTAGTAAATAGTCCGATGTTGATGATGAATTAGGAATGGTATAATGCAATGATGGATGTGTCAGTCCTAGTTCTGCTTTGTGGCTGTCAGTTCAGTAAAGGTATGCCAGATAGCCATCTGTCAACCTAGGATCATGCAGTTTTTTCATGCTTCACAAGATTTCATTTCGAAACAGACTTACCTCTTGCTTTCTCCTTTGTTAGGTGGTCTCATTCTCCCTAAGCCTTTAGGTTGCTTCTGAGTATGGGCCCGTCAGTCCCTCATGCCCTTCTGTCATTATCATATTTCTACAGATAGTTTGACTGTCGCTTCAGCTAGGAAGACAGAAGAGGTTCAGACCCTCAGAACAATTCCAACATTAGCTGCCTTCAACAATGCTAATCATTCCTAAGTGTCATCCAAAGTTTCTGCAGCTGGTGTTTGTGATTTTTCACATCAGCTGTTCAGGTTGCTGCTTGGTTTTGTTCTAATGTAGACAAATAAAATTCAACATGCTGAGTGTTGTTGCTTTGGGTTCACAGGTAGCGTAGGAACATCCCTAACAATGTTGTTAAAAATGGTTCAGCCATCCACAAAAGAGGCAAGCAAAACTCACTTCAAAGGAACTGTGATCATTGTAGGTTAGATATATGTATGATCTGGTCTAGACAAAACAAGTGACTTGTTCAGCATCACACAGGATCTCGGTATTGATACTGTCTATCCTTGCCCAGTCCAACACTGAAGAAAATCCTTTCCTTGTAGGAATACAGCACTGATTTTCAGTCTGATACAATTCAAAGCCAGGAGAGGAGAGCAGAGATTTTTTTTTCCAAAGGCTGCTGCTGACAGCCAGTGTAAGCCTTTAGTTAAGACCAAAATAGCATTCCAGGAGGTCTTATAATATAAACAAGTGAATACTTGCAAGTAAATTTCTCTAGTAATTGTGTATATGTTTTACTTTTATTCAAAGTGCAGTTATATTCTGAAAATGAATACCTGGAATTGTTGCTTCTTTTTATAAAAAATATTTTTGTACACGCTCAGATTAGTATCTACATGTTGCTTGTTAACAGCAGTTCCTAGTGCTGTCTTTTGAATCATATCAAGACAATTGTTTGACAAATTCCAGTTAGCTAAAGCTGTGCAAACAAACTGAAAACCATAGGTGAAGAAAATTTCAGCTACAACAGATGATGCACAATAAGGAAAAAAATTGAGATTCTAGCTTGAATTTTCAGAAATGACCCATATTGGGAGGAAACTTCTTTTTTAATAGTTTGAATGTTTTTGATCAGTATACATAAAAGGTCTTTCCACAATGTTAACAGTTGTTTTTTTGGATGGTATTGTTTAGCAGAAGGAACATTTTGGACCCTCAGTGCAGAAATTTCAAAAGTGTTTGTAATATTCCTTAGTCTGGTTTTAGGATTAGAACTGAAGGTACCTCACTGATCTTGATGAACTAATTTGAGTGAGTTATGAAAAATTTTTCAAGAACCATTTTTTTTTGGGGGGGGGGTACTTTTATAAAGCCTTACAGATTTCATATAAAAATTAACATTTAATTAGTCTGAGGGCCACAGAAAATACACTTGCTATTCTTCTTTAAAAAGCTTTTTGTTTCTGGTAGCTAGTCTGGAATTTGGCTAGAATGATGTGATTAAAGATTGTTCATAAACGTATCTTTTAAACGGATGTTCATCCATGTACTTTTAAAATCCTATAGAAAAGTCTGAATTTAGTAACTCACTGCCTGTCAAAAATGATGGCAGACTTGAAAGCATTTTAGTAAATCAGATTGATTTACTGAGTATTCTGAGATTTCAACAAAATTTTAGCTTTCAGTATTCTGTATTGTCATGTCTGCTCATTTAAATACTTATTGAAATCAATATATAAAAAGTTACAGTGCAAACTAAAACTGTAAACTAATGCTGTGACTGAAAACTTGAGAACTACAGTGTAATTTATCTATTCCTTTTTAGTATATTTGTCCTTTTGGAACATGAATCTTAAGCATAGCTGCAGGATTGTGGATATATTTAAACTATTTAAACTGATGGGGTTTTATCCCTGCTTTTCCAGCTAAGACATTTAGGAAATGATGAAGTACACATTGTCTGGTCTGAGCATACTCGAGATTATAGAAGAGGAATAATTCCAACAGAATTTGGTGATGTTCTTATAGTTATCTATCCCATGAAAAACCACATGTTCAGTATCCAGATCATGAAAAAGCCTGAGGTAAGGCGGGGGTGTGAGGGTTTGTGGGTGTGTTTCCTTTATATGTTTAGGATGAACTGAGTTTCGTTTTGATTGTGGGTTTTGGAGATAATAGATTGACCCAGTGAGGTAATCGGTCTTTTACATTGACAATTCCAATGGTTGGTAGGAAGAACTCAGTGGGTGCAGTGCACAGGTAAAAGAAAGAACTTGAAATTGCAGAGCCCCGATCCTATCAAGCATATCTGCCAACATTATAAACTATAAACAAAGCTGGAATACTTTACATAATCAAAAACACTAAACTAAACTTTGCAATTTTTTTTTTTTTTCAAATTTGATACATGACTCTGGGAGCTGAATCACATCCTGCTCCAGCTTTCTGTATCTGTGTCATATTCCCCTTTCTTCTTCTCTCAAAGCCAGTTTTCATCTTCTCCTTGACTCCCCACAAGAGTTTGGACACTAATTCAGCAAAGCAGAGATGATTCAGCTCTTAGACATATGAACACACGTTCTTTCTAATGACTGCGCAAATGTCTCTGCTGGCTCTGCTCTTAAAACACTAGGGTACTGAGCACTGACTGAGTAAAAGTAGCTGTGAGTATCTATACTGAGTAATTTCTGTGTAGGATGTCACTTGCCATGAATTTCTATATTTTAAATGTTTCATTGTTCTTGCTAGGAGCACTAAGATTAATAAATTAGGTATAACATAAATAGGAATCCCTCCATATGATGATTGCCTCTCCCTGATGATAGATATGGAATGATACCCAGTACAAGGTCTTGTTGTTACTGGGTTACTTGTATTTTTAATTAATAGCTATATTCTTTTTCTTACTAGTTTAAGTATGAAGAATCGCACTATTGGGAGGGGGGTTAAGAGAGAAAAAGAAAACTACTGACAGAAGAGAATGTTGTTATTCCAACATGAGGTCCTCATCTGTGAAAAATGAGTGCCTTCCATCAGATTTCAGTATTTTCAAAACTGCGTTAAATGACTGATGGCAAAAATAATACAGAGATCTAAAAATCTTTCACAGTGTGAGTATCATCTTAGCAGGGAGAGTATTTAGTGCGTTCTGCTCCCATTCCTGACTGTAAACACAACCTTTGCTATTCTTTAGAAGCTTTATGCTAGCAGCTTCAGAACCTTTTTCGCACACATAGAAAAGGAAGATACTTAATAGGATTTTCATTTTTTTTTAAGTGCAAAGTGATGATTAATCAGGAAAAAATGTAAGGCCAAAACATAAGAACCAACTGTTCAATGGACCTTTTGGGTGTTATTTATATGTAGCATCAAAGTTTTCTATTGATCTCAGTTTAACTTTTGAACAAGTAAAGCTTTACACATAAAGTCTGAATTTGCAGATATATCTGGTGATTAGCTGTCTGTCAGTGCATAGATGTGCACAATGTGCACATTTTTGAGGCTTTCACATCTACAATTGGAATTTTATTTTGATTTTAAAATTTTAAGGAAAAAGCATTTAAATGTTCCTTGGTTGTGTAGTTAGCTCTCAAAATTAGTTTAATTATATTGTGCATGCATGTACACATACAAGCATACCTCCCATCTTCTTTTTCTCTTGATATAAAATCAAATTATGTTCCTATTGAAATTAGTTTCAGAACTCACTCCAAAGAAGCTGAAATTTCAGCACAGATTTCTTCTGTTAAGGTCTTACAATCCATTTTTATATATACCACAGCAAGTAAGAACAGATTGAAGGGGAAAAAAGAGTGGAGGGTGAGGGTCTACCATAATTGTGTGACTGTTACACATTTGATTTGGTCCTTGCAGACATGTTATATCTAAACCCATGAGAAGTATTATTTTAAAATTGGAGTAATTATTCCCTTGCTTACTACCACCTACAGTATTGTCATCTAACCTTTGAACCTCATAAACATCATATGCATGACTTGTCTTAGGATTTTGACAGAAAATTTTAAAAATAAGCTTTGATGAGACATAGCATTCAAATGGTTGCTTAATTTTCTTCAAATAGCGTGTTATCTGTTACCAAGGATATCAGGCAGTTATATGGTTGTATATTTCCACAAGAGAAAAGGTCTGTCATGGAGCACAATAACTGTTCTGATTATCTAGCGATGAAAAGAAAAAATGATATATTTGAGTGCTCTATTGTTAATGTTGATTGCTAATTGTTATAGCTAAGATCTTGCTTTATGTTGAACTTCTTAACTTTTTTTCAGGTTCCATTTTTTGGTCCACTCTTTGATGGCGCTATTGTGAATGGAAAAATTCTTCCTATTATGGTTCGTGCAACAGCTATAAATGCAAGCCGTGCATTGAAATCATTAATCCCATTATACCAAAACTTGTATCCTTTCAGTTACACAGTTTCTAGGGTATATACATTCCCTTGCAGTTCTGCAGATGGTACGATCTTCATGTCATCTGTCAGCCTATATTTTGGTCAGATTTATTTAGGGAAAATATTTTTGACTTCTTAGGGTGGTGTTTTCTTTAAGAAACTTTAACAGATAGGAAAGTATTCAGAGGAAGACCATATCATTTTATTAAGTGGAGAATAGATTTAGTGCTAAAAATGGCCTGTTTCTAGTATTTTATAACTTATAATAAATTCTCATCACTTCTCCGTAAAACAAAATTATTTTAATAACTATTTTGTGGATAGATTTTTTTCCAAAATAGCAATGTCATGGTATTACTAATCATTCTTTTCTTAAGAGTAGTAAGTATTTCTGCAGTACTAACATGACTTAATTTTGTTCTTCAGTTCCATGAAGGATGCCATTTTGGTTCAAAACGAGAAATTTTGTTATGCAGCTCAGAGTACGGTGGTGTTGTCAAAGTGATGTCAGTGTCTTTGTAAGGATGTCAGAAAAGGCTATCTCATTTTTTTTCAGTTGGAACTGATTGTAATGTTTTGAAAGGGATGCTCTCAGGAAAATAGATTTACAAACCAGAAAATAAAAAACATAAGGTAAGTCACTCTACTTATACCTCCCCTTTCTTAAGATTGAGTTCTGTTGCAAACCTTCTAGTTAAATGAACAAGAAATGCTATTTTTTGATTTCAGAAATTGAAAGGTAAGTTTAAATTTTTATCCAAAAGAAAAGTCTGTGCTTAATTTTCAGCCAGACTGTAGATATTTGTATTTTTCTTGTAATGAACTATTCCTAAAATACCGTATTTTTTCCTCAGATTGACTGTTAATACTTGTAGAGTTTTGTTTTTGTTTTCACATTAAATATGATGAAGTGGAGTTAAAGATGAATGATGGATGGTGTTTGATGTGATCACATTAGATGACGTTTGTACCATTTCTGTAGATGACAGATGTTGATTCATTGTATTTGTGTGTTTGGAAAGGTCCAATCTTTTTGTTATTACTCAAGCGGCTTAATCAAGGAATTTAAAATGTGTTGTCATCATTATACCATGAAAAGTGATAGCTTATAGCATTATATTGATCTACAGTGCTGAGCAATGGAAAAACAATTTACTTTGAAATAACAAACTTTCAGTACTAAAAAAAAATTCTGTATGTTTCAGCTTCTTTGCAGAATATGGAAGTTGTAATAAATTCCTCAGACATAGCTTGCCAGCTCAGTGTCTAAGACATTGGCAAGTTCTTGAGAACTGTACTTTGCATGCTCTCTTTTAATACAATTCTAATTCTCCAAACTGTATTTTTATATGCATCAAATTGCTGCATGTCATTTGTGACATAATGTCACCTCCTTTAAAATGTTGGTATTCGTCACTTAATATGATTAGCATGATAACAGTGAAAAGCATTGCTTATATTTAATACTAAATACCATTGGTTGGTGATTCTTATGTCATGACTTGTTAAGCTTATGAAGTACCAGTTGACTGGGCACCGGTTTTAAGGGGTGGCTTTAAGTAGTCAGTGGAATTCTTTTTCCACCTGGCTTGAAATACCTTATATTTAGTGCTTTGTATAATACTTTAAAAATTAAAATTTTATGTACTGTAAGTGCAAACATTTGTGTTAATTAATCCCACACCTGTGAGGGGCATGAGCAGTTTTTTAAAAACTATTTGCTTGGAGTGAGATTAGAAAAAACCCTACAACCTGCCCCTGGCCTGAATTAGGCTATGGAGGAGTCAGTTGTTTCAGCAAAGAACAGCAAAACATGTCAAATGCTACCCTTCAAAGTTTGGCCCAGCTTTCGGTGTTCTTAAAAACACCCTGATTAAAAACATCTTGTACGTGCTTTTGGTGTTCAACCCATGGCGATATTTGAGGACAAGGAGGAATCTCCCCCAGATAAGAATGGCAAGGGCTGGTGGGAGTTTCCTATAACATGGACCACGATCTGTTTACTAGGAATATTTGAAACTGTAACATAATTAGGTTCCCGCAATAGCAGGGAATTGAAGACACTGGAGATTGTTTGTAGGGTCTCTAGCTCTTTTCCTCTGGCACATTTTAGCTATGACTGTAGTCTTCCACTACTAGCTTTTAAGTTTGTTGTGGGCCGATGCGGGGGGAAGTGGGAAACATTTTATGGTCTGTGGTAAAATAGCTTTTTTGGAGACCCCTCCAGACTTAATAACTCTTGTGGAACACAGGACTCATTGATCAAGATAGTCTTTCCTAGCCTATGTACTTGGAACAATGAAAAAGAGGACTCAGAATGGTGAAAACAATATAATACTTTTTCAGGAAGGGAAAAAGAAAAAATAGAACAGCTATTTTTCAGAAGGTAGACCAAAAGCAAAGACCCAGCTGGAAGATGGGAGCTGATAATAAAGGCCTCCCATTTGTCCAGGAGCATAATGGTCTCCGTGAAGAAGAATTCTGAACAGATCTCATTTAAAGTAATTTTTATTTATTTATTTATGAATATCTAATATATTAGAGCAGTGCTGGTTTATTAGGAACTTTGAACATGGTACAGCAGAAACTCAGTTTAATGTGAATCTTGAGTGGACAAAAGTAGTCGAGACTTCTGTCAGATAGGTTAAGATCAAATTCAAGCCTTATGCTCTTTTATTAATGTAGTAGACCAACAGAAATAGTTGATTTCGAAGTGAATATCAGCATATGGAAGTCTCTCTGCCTGCATGTTTGTGGTTCATTTCACTGGGCTACATAATACTTGGTGGGCATTTTTTGACTCAAGATTGAGCTGATGATACGTAGGTCTGTGCTTATCTGTCTTTGAGGAATATTTACAGTGTCACGTTGCAGATCTTCATGGTGAGAATGGATCGTGATAAACTCTAGATTAAACTGAGACTTTGCTAATTTGTTTGCATACAGAATGTGAAGTAAGTAGCACTGACGTTGGTCCTCCTACTTCCAAGGAGGGTTTATCTGTCTTCTGAGTTAGCGCATTTTCAAGTGCAGGCCTGACTGAAAAAATCAGCTGTCATTTGTAATCAGCAGGGATATTCAGTTCTCTTCATGTAACCTGATTGCAACTTTTTCCTTATTGCACTAGTCCGTTGATCATGATGTGACAGTGGGTAGTACATGTGAATAGTATAATAATGGTTGCGTGGATACAGGAAATTCTACTCATCTCCCTTTTATAGTTTGCTCTGGCTTTAAGAATATATTGTAAGGTCTGAAGTGTCTTTCTGAGATTCAAATATTCTGTCATTCACCTTCCTCTTTCTAACATTGTTTTGACACTTTGGATAGCAAACTCTGATAGCAAAACACTTGGAAATTATTATTTTATTAAGAATTTTAAAAGATTTCATCTGCTCTGTTTTATCATTCTTTGCTCAGAGTGCTTGAAGAATAGGATTCAGTATTGTAGTATTTTAACATAAAAATTTACTTTTAAAAACTTTTTTAAAAGTTTATCAGCAAATATCAGTGAAGCATGGTAGGTATTCTGCTTTGACTTAATGCTTGATATTTTCAGAGAGCAAATTGCCATTTTGGTTGGGGTTTCTACACCAGTGTGTGGAATTTGCTTTAGTTTCCCCTTCCAGGATTCTGCAGTCCCTCGCTGTCTTTTGGTGGCCTTGCTCTCTTGTAACAGTACCCCCTCACCAGTAGGGCCCACATGTGCGCGCAGTAGCACATGACACACGAAGCACTTGTATTGTCTTCCTAACAAGGCAGCAGTACCCCCTTTGCTACCTCACAGGTAAGGTGTTCCTTCCTCTCCTTGTTTGTGTAGCATTTGTCATTGTCTGAAAAAGTACATGGAGAAGACACTGGAGCTGTGTCTGTGCAAGGGAAGCAACACTCGCAAGTGCAGGTGTAATAACGGTACTGGGTACTTAAGAACAATTGTTTTCACTATGATGTAGAGTAAGGAGGCCAATATTTGGGGGATTCATAAATATTCATTATTTACTAAATTATATGGAAATTCCTGATGCAAATAGTTTTATTAATAGCCTACATATGAGAGCAAGCACTTTATCGCGTTGTGAATTCAGGATGTACTGTGTGTAGGAAACTGATCAATAGTAAATAGCTTGAATAATAGAAAGAGGGGGTTTTATATAAAAGCACACTTAAACTTCCTGAACAAACAACAGCTGTTAGTCAGATGCCAGCAGGTATACCAAGGTAATGTTGTTTACGCAGTGTGGTAGGCACTTCCAATGATCCAACTTGTTAAAATCATTTAAATCACACAGCAAAATGGGAAAAATACTAGAAACCTTGTGAGAGTGAAATTTCAAATGTGAAACAACTATTGTGTTACTTTTTACACACTGCACATAAATTTTGGAGTATTAATCGTTACTCCAGTCAAACTATCTGCACTTTAGATAATGCAGTTCAGAAACTGCAGTGCTTTCTGTCATATATTCTACTCTGTAAAAAATGCAACCCAGTATACAGCTGCATCCACAGTAAGAAATCCCAATTAGCTTTTAAATCTGAAAATTTTGAAATTTTAGGACATCTTGAATATAGATGACTTTTATCCATAACTAATATAGCATAACTTTCACTTCTTTATAATGCAAATTCTTTGACCAACTAACAAGAGTTCTTCAGACAGTTGGATTTGAATTTTTCTATTGCCATATAAAACAGATGAGTTTGAATAGCAAAAAAGTAATGCTGTTTTAATTATTCAATCTACAAATTATTACAGAATAAATCTTAATTGATCTGATTGATTTAATAAAGCCGTCTTCACTGTTAAAGCTAGAAAATCTGCACCAACTGTTTGGTGCAAATTTGAAATACTTATATTGCAGAAGTATATGAGAAAAGAAATAATCAGCAAAGAAATGGAATACATTATACAAAAAGCTTACCATAAAATGTCTCATTCATCTGTGTATTTCAATTAATATTGAATAACGGAAGGAAAAATGGGTCTTCCACCATAAAAAGTAGAGGAGAAAACCCACAAAAAGCAGTATTTGAAGATGTTAAATGCTGTATTTCATTATTGATGAGTATTTGTTTTGAAGTGCATGATCTTGCTCTTGCAGTAATTTGCTAGAACAGAATGACAATCAAGAAAAACATGAAGTGCTTAAAATTTAAAATAAAATGGAAAAGAGGATCAGCAGGTCAAACTTTTAAGGCTGTTTTGTAAATACTTAGGGAAATGCCATCTCTTGTTTTGTCTTTTGATTAGTAAACAACTCCCTCTATTTTTTTTTTTTTTGACATTGTATTCCTGAACAGTTGGTAATTGATATATTGTAACTAACCTTTTTAGGCAGTTGTCTTCCAGAGAGAGGGAAAACACTGACCCCATATGGCTTCTCCAAAGGCAATCACGTTTATGAATAAAGTAATGTGTCTGAGGGGTTTGTTAAAGTTTGTCCTATATTAAAAACTACTAGCACAGAAGAAGGTTTCTTGCTTGATTTGGTACGCTTATACTCAACTGCTCCAGCGGAGGGTTTTGTTGGAAACAGTAGCTTCTCTATTTGTTGTGCCTGCTTGACCAACATCTGCCTCAAGATAGAATTTCAAGCACTGGAAAGATTAGCTTTAAAATGATGCCAAAAAAGTGGCTCATTATTAATGATGTATTGTGAGCAAAGAGTACACTTCAGATTCCCTGGCTACATTTGTCTCATTTAATTACCAATATTTGTTCGATTTACATTTTCAAAATGGAACTTGTGAAGATTTTGGAGATTTCTGTTATTTAACCTCGGACAGCTCACTGAACCCATGGGTTGATTTGCCCTCCTATGTTTATAAGGATGGTTTCTTTGCCTTTGAGGCACAGCTGTCAATCCCATGGTAGCACAAGAAACTCCTCAATACAGAAAAGGCTGAGTGCATGTCTCAAGTTGCTGAAAATGTACTCTTTGAATATTTTTAGAATAATAAAATATTCAGGAAAACCAGTATTATACATATTAAAAGAACTTTGTTTATAAAGTTGCAATATCTTAAAGAGTCTTTAACCTACAGGACTGTATTTGGATTTGATTGCATTCTTACTATGGATCTCTTTGTAATATTTGGATCATTAATACAGAAATTTATAAGTTGAAGCTGGAATGCATAGATTTTGGCAATGCCGGTTTCCCTTCCTCTAAATCAAATGTTTTCTGTCTTACAGATGCATAATCATCTGTAAGAAAAAAACAGTGATGATACTGCATATCGTATAGAAAAAGTATAAGGACGCTTAAGGAGTATTCTGTCTCTCACCTTGACTCAACTATGTAGCATAGATTCTCTTTTCATGGTACCACTAATAAATTTGGTATCCTTGAAAGGAAATAATGCATTATAATTGCTCTTCTTCTGTGTTTTGTTTTATGATTTTCTTTGAACTGCCACATGCCAAGATTCCCACCAAGCTTCACCATATTTCTGACAATACATTTTTGGTATGGGGCATTAATAAGATTTTAAAATACCTGTTGCTGATTATTCTATCATCGCAGGTGAGAAATAGACAGTATAGCTAAATGCTTGGTACACTTTGTAGATATTTCTGTATTTGCATTAAAACAAATAAGTGAAAACTTCATAATTTTGGTGAATATTTATCCGATCCACAAATCATACCATTGTAGCCTTGTCTGATATGAGTTCAGGTGAGAGGTACAGATGAGTTCATCCTATGACCCCTACTGTTTCTTCCAGAAGAAAATAGAGTATTTCTAAAATCCATTTCACAGTTTAATAATGGAAGTTGTTTTCCAAATTTGAGGAACAACCATAATGTAGAGAATACTATGTTCAGTCTTTCCTGTATGTTGATACGCAGTTTTGCAGTCCTTCCCAAATCCAAACTATACTGACAACTCTCCTCATCCTCTAGTAACTCAGAATGTGATTACTTAAATGCCTATGTATAAAACTTGAAAAACTTTCAAAATTTCGAAGGCATTTGCAAATACCAGACTGTTTTAGACCATTCAGGTATCCTAGTTTAAAGGAATCATGCGTAACAGTTTCTCTTCATGTTTTAGAAGGCCTAAGTATAAGAACAAAGTTATGTAGCACTATATAGAGTCATATATGTGTGCGTGTGTGTATATGACTATATATAGATATATAAAGACACTAATAGCATTTCAGATCATCTTTATAGAATTTTCTCCCTGAACGAGTACATCTAATTAATGTACTTTTCACTGATGTCACAAGTATATTTGGACAGTAAGGAACTGTTGTAAGAAAAATTCCAGAGAAATACCAGGAAGATATGGTTTCTTGTAAACCATGGATAGCTAAAGTACTCAGAATGGCAAACCACTAATGAAAAAAGGAAAATAAAAAGTATTTAAATAATTGCTGTATTTAGGAATGTTCCTATTGAAGGTCAGTATTTTGCAATGTTATGCTAAAAATTGGTACAATTTGAACACAGATTGTAAAACATCTGTGTAAGTAATGGCAGTGCAATATAATAAAACCATGTAAAATTAACTTTTTTATGGATAACAGCATCACTCTTAAGTTTGCCCAATTAAAAAAAAAGGCCGAATGAAACCAGCTAAGATTCCAAAGCATAAATTGTGCTATTTATACTTGTTAAGTATAGTTTGAATCCTATCTTGAGGACATCTTACCTAACTATATATCTAATGTTGCTCAGTAAATGAGGAGAGTATTGATTGGCATGTGCTGCTTAAATCGATCAACTTGACAGCCAGAATTACAGTAATCTGTCAGTATTAATGACTGTCTTTCAAGCTTTGATACCTCTCCTTTACTTGTCTCATCTTGCCTCACTTCTGTTTGAAGTGCATTTTCTTGCAGCCTCTGGCTTTGTCAGGGTAGGTACTTTTGTAGTGTTTTTTTTTTCCCTTGAGTCCAATTTATTGGCTTGATCATGCAATTAGAGTTAAAATGCAACACTGGGAAGCAAGAGTAGGCAGTGTTCTGAGTAACAATTGGACCTCAGGGGTAGTGCAAGCCTGTTCTCAGCCATTATTTATTAGTTACCTGTTGAAAGAATAGGATTGTTTTGCAATGAATAATTCCAAAGCATCACTTTAAATGCCTTTGATTTTAGCCACTAGAGACAACTGATTGAACCAGCATTTGTGATAGGTTTTTAAACTCTCGTCTTAGTATTTGTCACACAGACACTTCAAATAACTGCTTGAGCAATACTTGCAGATGTGTTGTACCAAGCTACTATATTTACTGCATTTTCATGTTAGGGCCATACACATTATTTCAGTCAGTGTTCTTCGTTGCTGCTTTTTTTCTTCTGAAGAATACATTTTTTTTAATACTAAAAGTAAATTGAAATGCAAAACTTGGAAGCACTGCTTCTATAGTTGTAATGTATTATAATTTCATGTATATCTTCATGAATGTAGTCTGTGAGGATTTTTTTGCAAAATGCACACAAATACTCGTTTAAAAGCAGTTCTGGTTTTGTACATGTATAGGTAAGCATATTTTCCTCCATAATTTCCCTACCTGTAATCCCACAGAACCTGCCTTCTCTGCCTCAGTAGCTCTTCTCTCTCTGCCTCTGACTTTTTATGGGCTGTCTGCAGATCTGAGCTAGCTGAGGATACTAGGAGTACTTATTAAAGAGGTATGGTGTAAGCACATGGGTTTAAGGGTAATAATGGTGCTGTCATCTGTCATCACAGGATGTCTGTAATCTGGTTCTGAATTAGTAGTACAGCTTTATTTATTAATTATTCCTTCCTAATGAAATGCATGAGACTCCCTTGAAAGTGGTGAAAGAGCAAAGTATCAAATGAGACAAATCTGATTGACTGTAGTAATACAATTTGCTATAATAATTGCACTTACAAAAAAATACTGAGTGCTCTGCTGACATTGTATCCAAGTTTGGGGGGCACTCAGATCTTTTCCTGTAGTTCAGAAAAATATAGTTTAGGTTCTTTTACATCTACATTCTTTCATTAATTCAATTTGTTCATCTGAAAGGGGGGCATTGGTTCAGCTGATTACCGTATAAAATATAGCTAGGCCTTTCAGTTTATTTATTAGCTTGTGTTGCGGGGATTCTGATTTAAAGTAAAAGGATATCAGTGGGCTCCCCGCAAAAGTAGTGAAGTGCTTTCTGAGGCTCCTAGAACTTCTGAATTTGATCACTTGAGAGGTGGGGGTTCATCTTTTTAAGGTAGGAAATTTATGTATGTTGGAAGTTAACAGAGCAGTCACTCTTTCATTATAAAATGTTTTTGAATGTCTACAGATCCCTCCTTTAAACAAAAATATACAGGGAGAAAATGGCTGAGAGTCATTAAACTAGAAGGACAAAGATAAACTAATTCAGTCTTATGCAGAGTGATCGCATTGTACCTAACACAAAATGACAGGGCTTTTTTTGTTTAATACCTACTTAACCTTGTTAATTAATTAAACATTTTCAATAACAAAAGCCTTTTGTTAAAATGTTAAGACTCTTGCCCCCTTCAGGTGTGAAAATTCATACAGATTTCTCTGACAGCTCCCAGAACTCTGTTAATAAGACCTGGGAAGACAAAGCAATTTTTCCTGTCTTTTCTAAGATTAAACTAAGAATCCTTTTTAAAACTGTTTAAGCCATGTTTTTGTTTCAAAAGAGAGCATTATTTGTTGATTTAATCCTTTTCTGGTCACAAATTCACCACAAATAACAGATAAGGGGCTTACAAACAACTCAAAAGTTTTGTATGTTAAAACACTAGAAGCTGTGTATATAAAAAGAACAAGTATAGACCTTTTTGTATGGCTTATTCTGTTATTTAAACCGGGGGGAAACATGGAGGATTATTTGTAACAAGCAAAATTGACAAACTAATTTTTAGGAGATAAAATGATGTTTTCAGAAGAGCTGAATAAGATATTGGCAAACTGTTTCCGGATCATTCTACATGTGGTAATCAAGACAGTTGGGGCATACTTTTCTCTGCCAGTGCAGGGATTAAAAGATGATATGTGCATCAAAAAATTGTGGATGAAATAGAAACAAGCCCATTGGTTGTCTGTGTTCTCCTGCAGGACTGTATTTCAGTTACTGAAAAAAGGGGTTATATGGAATACCTGTGAATATGTGAAAATATCTAACTGGAAATAAAATATTCTTCGTATAACACTATTCACTAATTAAGTAGGTCAAAATGATAACAAATAAAGGTGTATGAATATAGTTTATTCTTTATGTGCTGCAAATTCAATAGAAAAAAAATGAAGAAACTAACATAAAGCAAGGATTAAAAGTTAGTATTGCAGTAATTGGAATTACCATATGGTAGTCCGAGGAACATGAGTCCTAATCATAGCCTGGGCAATCAAATTAATCACAATATACTTCTTAGACATTGGAGAAAATAGTTTAATTGCTGATTAACCGCACCTGAATAGATCTGTGGGTCACCAGTATATCTATTTGCTTCTCGGTGCTTCTCCTCTCATACATATAAGAATGCAGGCTATTAGAAAATCTTTTAATTTCTGGTTGCCAAACCATAGTTACCATCCATCTGTTCTTGCCAATTGTGGAAAAAGGTCAATTTTCAGCAAAGCCATGCATTTCACAGAAGGTATGTGAAGTGAAATTTCACAGGGGACGTGATGGATCCTGATTCTTAGTGATAAACCTTTGGGGCCAGCAGGGTTGGCATATGGTTCAGCATGATATGAAGGCTTGGGTTCCCTGGCCTCACTTCTTTGGCGTGGAACTGATAAAACCTGGCTCTTAAGTATTGTTTCACTGGACACCAATCATGGGCAGCAGGAACTGCCCATTTAACTCTCTGTGGGAAGGAAGCCCAGACTGTGTTCACAATAGTACCATTGTAGTGTTGCAAACTGCTCTCAACAGCTTGACAGCACTAGCGAGGAGGGTGAAGGGGCTGCTTTACTAATTGCTGTTCAAAATAAAGAAAGAAGGAAATAACTGAGAATGAATATTTGTTTTCTTCCTTTAAATAAAAGATGCCTGTCATCTAATTTTAAAAATTGAAGACTTTACTGCCATCTGAAGAGACTTAGGAGCAGATTATCTCATAGCTGTACTGCAGCAACCCAGAGTAAAGAGAAAATGTTCAGCTTTAAAAGAAAAAAGAAAGGTCGTCACAAGATTTTTTAAAATACATGGGATTAATGTTGGGATTAATGACAGAATTTCCCTTGTGAGAAGTTTTCTTCATGACTGTGTAGTATGAAATTGCAGAAGGATTAGTGTCTGTATGGGTAGTCTTTGTACTGGACAATTTTTTGAATTAGTGTAATTTTAAACTGTGTTATTTTGCAGTTTGTAGTGATGTCTTCATGAAAGGCATTTTCATAGCTGTTTCTCTCCTCAATGAATACGTCTGTTTATGGAGGGAAAGGATTTAAGACATAAACTTACACTTTTGAGTGTATGAAAACAGTGGGCTTCTGCGCTCATGCTAATACCAGAGAGCAAAGAGTCAGCTTTGCTTCTTTGTTTTTGCATATATCAATCTTCATTATTTGAGTTTAAATCAATACAATGCCAAAGTGTCAGAGCAGAGATAAATCCCTCTCCCTAAGCCTGGCATTAGTAGTTCCCTTTAACCTATGGTAGCTACATCATTTGTGGGCTGGAGCGATGATTGCATTGGCTTAGCGTGTCTCACTGGTACATTTTTGCAACATCTTTAATAAACTTCAGTCCTCTGGCCTGTTGTATCTGTGCCTCTCCAGCAGCCTGCTGTCTTCTGCAGACACGCTACATCAAAGACTGTTTGTAAGCCATTCTGAAGGCCTAAAACAGTGCTAGTTGCAATTGGCTTCAAAATAAATAACAGAACAAATCTTACAGTCCATTGATTCCTATCTTGGAAACATTAGAAAGACAAATCCTCCCCAGAAGTTGGAGCAGAAATTCTGCCTGCATAAGGACTTCAGCACTGTTTCCTTCACTGTTTTGTTTTCAACTCTATAGCCTGTTACTAAAACATAGACAAGTGGGATATTTGTAAATACTGTCAGTAGTCTCTTAAGCACACGACCAGTAAATTGAATCAGTAATCTGTTATAGTCTTGAGGTATTGGTCTTTCTGATATTGTTAGCCATTTGATCTTAGTATCTTTTTTATTTCATGCTAAAATGCAATTCAGGGTTTGTAAAATGAGAAATACACATTAAATGGTAGCGAAACTGAGACTTCGTACTATATGTTTGTGTTAATATGCTCCTGCTATATTTCAAACAGATAATTCATTGAATGCCCATTCTTCCTCTTACTGCAGAGTAGATTATATTTAAGTCAAGATTAATGGATAGATTCTGATGGTAAAACCCAGTCTCTGAGCCTGTCATTCCCTAGAGGCATATAGTGCATTAGTTTAAGCCAATATGCTGCTTATCGTAGATACTATGACACTGTCTTAAATGACAGTTTACTGTACTTTGTTACTGCTTAGTCTGGTAATAAAATCACTATTTTGTGTTCTTGATAATTACAATATTAAATAGAAACTTAATTTGATTACTGCACATTTAGATACAGATAGTTCTTAAGTAATTGCCCACTGTAAAACTTCTGATACTCATTTTTTCTCTCATGAGGTGTGTTCTGTCATTGTGTAAGGTTAATACTTAGTTTAATTTCTCAGTACTGAAAGAACTACAGTGGGATTTTCAGTATGAAGAAATATCTTTTGTCCTTTAATTTTTCACTTGAACCTTGTTGTTTTTAAAATCCTTTCATAAGATGCTTTCATTTGCCAAAGTCCTTAAAATAAAATAACTTCTGAGTTCTACACTGTAGAAGTATTGCATAAATACTATAAATTCAGTAATTATTCCCTTAACTTTGAAATTGCTAGGGCTCTAAGCATCAGTTTGGGGGGGTTTTTTTGCATAAGGAGATGATCAGAATTAGAATTTATTTGACTTAGTGAGCATAAACTCATTATAATACTTTTATACAGTTATCTTAAAGGAGTTGGTTTTTATGTAGCTTAATTCTGGAGAATATTTATACTAAACTTAGGATTTATGTTAAGTCCAGTAGGCTTGCAGTTTAATTCTACGTATCTTTAAAAGTGCCTTTGTGTGAACTTTAGAAAAGGAGCATCGTGCAGAGCAGTTACATTTTTCATTTCATAATTGAGTGTTGTAAATGGTTAAGCATAGTCCAAATTTTATCCAATTCTAGCCTGTGCTAATGGTGCTGCGCTCGCACTGCCTTAGCACCTGTTACGGATTTTGAGTCATCTGGCAGCCCGTGGGACTTAGATAAAGAAGTACCAGGTGTCCTGCCTGTCTCTTAATTGAGACGCAGTGTAAACAATATAGACTTGGCAATATGGTTATAGGGATGGGTTAAAGCCCAGCTTTGTCTGCTCTGACAAATCACAGCTTTTTCTTCATAGAAGATGTTGTAAACCACAGAAGAATTTAGTTAGCTATAAGAACTGATGGAGCAACATAAAACATATCAAGGATATTCCTAGAAGGATATACTGTAGTATGTTAAATATACTGGGATTTCTAGGGAGACTTTAAGCACCAATTAGAAATTCTTGCAATAATTTAGCAATTTTGAAAGTGCTTACTCTGTAAAAATGAGGATTCTCATATATATTTAGATAAAGTCAGTGCCTTTCAGTACATAATGTATTAGTAAAGTAGGCAGAAAGCAATGTCATTGACTTGGAAGCATTCAGTGGCTATAACTTTATCTAGCCTATGTTTACCTTACAGAAATTTAACCATTTACATCATAGCATTGATGTACTAGAATTAATCTCCTTCAGCTGTAGGATTAGTACTCTTAAAGAAAATATCGTCCTAAATGGTAAAAGTGTGTATTGCTGTAATTTGCCCAATAACTTGTAATTTATTGAAAAATATATTCAACTTTTTTAGTAGTACAAAAAATAAAAATTATTTTCATTATATTCATTTTAAGAAAGATGCAAGTAAATTTATGCTCAGTTTTTATGAGTGAGAAAATAGACTGATAGATTTTATTGCAAAATTGCTGTCACTGATATTAAAAATATAGTTTATGTAGGAAAAACAATCTTAGGAAAATATAAAATTTTTAATTCTGTGATCTGCACCTGTTCAGTGATGTCAAGCATAGTAATTTTTTTCTTCTGTTTGACCTAAAGAACTGGCATCAAACATGAGGAGACTGAACAGGAATCTGTTTTATGAATCATCAGTGTTGCAGATAAATTCCAATTGCAGATGCAGAATCAGCTTTCATTTACAGCATATCTGTGTAAACAGATGCACAGAGCAACATATTTGTACACAGTTTTCAATATGGAGAGTATTTAAGAAACGGAAAAGAACCCAGGCTGACTTTCAGCTACTAAGTTGGCTTGAGTTTAGTAGAAGTTGCAGCTGGAAGAAAAAATTTCTTTATTTATATACTGTGCAAACTAGATGTGGAAATCACTGAGATGCAATAAATAGGGAACACCATGATGCCACTTCTACAGAGTCACTTTTCAGAATAAAACAGGACTTTAACTACTCCTCTCAGTGTGGCCAGTTGATACTGATCACCCACCTACATACAAAACGCTGCTTGTTGCAGGGCTTCCAACACTGGATCAATAGCAGCCCAACTTACATCCTTAATTCTAAGAGGCAACAAAGAGTACAAATTGCAGTGACTCAGTATGTGTTCAGCTGGTTTGACAGCCACTGCACAATCTCTTTCAGAGTGAGATTTCCCAGAAAAATTTTCCATTACTATGATGTGCAATTTTTGTCCTGTCTTTCTTTAGAAGTCAAATTCTGCTATGGCAAAGTTTTTCTTTCATATTCTGTAAAACCATGGTCCTAAGCTTTACTACTCATCTTTTTACTGTAGGCAATCCTCCTTTCACATCTTGATATCAAAAATTATAATTTACTAGGAAGAGCCTGTCCAATAAAGTTAGTCCTTTCTTCATTCTAAATACCTCAAATTGTAGCAGTTGGTTTTGTGTTTTTTTTCAGGCCAGGGAGCAAGATGTTTAAAATCTCCTTCCAACGTAGGCTGCTCATTGTGCCTTGCTGGGTTTTTGTTTGTTTTATCTTTAATGTGGAAGAATATCACGGGAAAACTTGCTTGAATATTGACAAGAATCCTTACTACAGACCTTTTTTGCTAACAATGAAGAAGTGTGCTTCTAAATTTGATCAGCAGGCAAATGTAGTGAGCAAGAGGGTGCCGTTTTATGTGGCTTTTCTTAAAATATTGTAAATTGCTTTTGTACATATAGTGAACATCCAATTAAAAATACTCTTCCATGTGTGCATTGATGCAACAAGCAAGTATCTCTGGGTGCAAGATTTTTGTTTTCCAATTAAGGATGGAACAGTGTTTTGATTTCTGCTCCTCTAAATTATTTTCCAAAGGCCTAGCTGACTCTTCACAATCATAGCAATATATGTTGACTTCTTAGAAGATTTTTCTAACTGTTGGAACTGCCAGGGATGTAGCTGTACATATATTCCTGATAGTAGTTCATAATTTAACCTGAAAAAGTCCACCTTGCTATTTAGAAATGCATTCTCTGGCTTTTTCAAAGAGGTGTTTCTAGGTCTATCAACAAAATATCCTCTTTTTCCTAACTGGAATCGCAGAATCTCGGGTACTATGTACCTTCAGTACTGTGATACCATACTCCAATCTACAGTAATATTGTGATATACTACATGTGTTTACATATATATACCTATATATATATATATGTAAATACATAAGCATCATGACTGATGAATAAAACTTTCACAGAGGTGTCTCAGATTTCAATTTTTGTTAGGTTTTTCTAAATAAAAGGCACAGTGGTAGGAAAAAATTGAGTGAAGATCCCACGTATTTCTTCCCTTTCACAAATCTTCAGAAAGTTTTGTTGTTTTTTTTATATTTCTGCTTTTTTTTAATAAAAGGTTTTATTATCAGTCTGTTGGACTTGGCTAGCCCATCAGTAAGTTTCTAGAAATGCCTGTGGTGTTGTTGGGCTTACAACTCAGAACATCATAGTTTTAAGGTATTTGCTGAAACTACAGTGATCTTGTTATACTTGAGATCATCTTGAAATCATCTGCTGAAATGGAAGCTGAGGCGTAACATTTTACTCTTGCATCTGAAAGTATTCTTTCTCTTGACTGTTGGAAAAATATTAATAGGTTTTCTGCCATTGATGACTTGAGGTACTTCACAGATGCATGTCTTTTCAATTCTTATGAACAAATGAAATAGTGATCTTTTAGTTTTTTCAAACATTACAAATCTTTCCATCATCATTTTAGTGTGTTCATGAATCGCACATCTCTTCAGCCCTTTTTTTTGAAGTTTCTGTTGAGGAATAGGCTCTCCAGCATAATCTTTTCCTCCAATAAGTTGCTTAGGAAATCCATCTTGGTACAACTTTTTCAGTATTTTTTTTCCAAAATCTTTAGGCAACTAACTGCTTTGTTGATCTGACCCAAGTTCATCCTTAGTGGCCTTATGGGTGCCTGTGTATAAGATATTGATAATAAGCAACTGCCTAATCTTGGATGCCTCTGAAGTTCACAAGTACCTAAAGCTTTCATTGCTAGCGTTCCCTGGAAGTCTGTCCCCTTCAGCACATGCTAGAATTGCTTACGTCCTAGCAAAAACCTGAACAGCCAGATACCGAGTTTATGCCTCTTTTCATCCAATGAGTAGGTGTTCCTTCACTCACCTTACCTGCAAGATGCTAAGCATTTTGAAAGTATGCTCACTGGACTGGAGCCCATGCAAGCACAGCAGCAGGTAGCTCACTACTTAGATCAGTCATCCAGGAAATGAGAGAGTGGTTACCAATTTTGAGCCCACATCTACTGCCTCTTACAAGACTGTTCTAACCGTCAGGGCTGAGGACATTCTATAATAAAGCACTCACAGTTGCCTGCTGAAATTGCTTTTCTTTTCATAAAGTAAGATATCCCTGCATCACAGGGAAAGTATATGCTTATCTGAATAGATTAGTGGTTATGGTACTTTCCTGGGAGAGGAGAGTCCCTGAATTCTGGTCCCTGCTCAGGAAGCATATGGTATCAAATGCTCTTTGGAGCAGGCACTAGAATTTCTTCTCCAACCCTTTTGTGAGTCTAGCACTTAGTAGTAAAAGTAGTAAAAGATGGATTCCAGATTGTGAAGTACCAGCTTCTTAATTCAACTCTTGGGAACTTTAATTTATTTTGAAAGGTGAATTGCAATACATATTATTCAGTGACCCAATTTACAGGCAGACTTTGTCCTAAAGCTAGAGAGATATGAGTAAGAAGATGAAAAGAAAATATGTAGTCGAATAAGTAAATCTGTGGAAATGATTATGAGGAGATATATTCAACATAAGTACTTGAAAAGTGGAGACAGCGGAAGAGGCTGGACAAAGGAAAGTACATGATTTTTTGGAGACTGCAGAAAGGAAGATTTAAGACTAAACCACTGAGAAATATGAGAAACGATAGTGAACAGGTTTTCCCCATCAAATTGAAGGATGGCAAAGCCACAGCTAAAAAAATTGTGGCAGTGCAAAAGAGTTACTTTGGATGTGAAGGAAAAGGATGAAGATGGTGGATGAAGATGCATAAAATTAGCAAAGGAAGAGAGATATTTTACTTGTATTATTGCAGTCCATATGTATCCTTATCATAGACCACAATCTCATTATACTGAGATGCTGTATAGCACAAAACAGATGATGTTTGTCCCCCAGAAGCTCAAAATCTAACTGTAAAACAGAAGACAACAAATGAAGACAGATGCAAAATACATGGAAGTAGGAAATGTGGAGAGTGGATAGCATGAGTAGTTGTGTGACCTACACAGCAGCTGACTTCCAAGAAGTTTTCTTTGTTTATTCATTTTTAAATAAGCATGATAGTGAAGGGGAGAGTTTGAAGGGAAATTGTTTTGTGGATACTTACAGAGAACTTGTGCTAAGCATAAGAAGCCACATGGAAGAAAATACAAAAGTGCTGGGCTAAAGATGTCATGCAAGTGAGAGTGACCGTCTCTGTCGACTGACTGGAGGCAAGAGTAGTTTTAGTAAAATTGAAGGTGAAAGTATTGACTATAAAGTTAAAATAAGTAGCCTGTGTCTGTGCTAGAGAACGGTACATCAGTGGAGGTATCTGAAGAGAATGCCCCATCTTAGCAGTTTGTTCAGAAAGTGGGGTTTACTGTGTTCTGAGTGGATATAAGGAGGGATAAAAATTCATTTGTTGAAGCCAGGGAAGGGTATGGCAGTAACTGGGATACAAAGTAAGAGGCTGGACAGTTTGTTCACATACATGGCTAGAAAAAGTTTTAGCTTAGATTATGCAAAAGAATCTGTGAGACTTAGATGTTGTCTGTTATAGGGATCTAAACAGAGCTTGAGTTATAAAATAAAATAATGGAATCAACAGTGATGGAGAGCAATGAGGTAAAGACATGAGATGTTGGTTTTCAGACAGATTAAGCATAAGTAGACAATCTGACAGCCAGGATTTCAGTGCTTGTTCCCAAGTGCAAATCAACAGGCCTAAAAGTGATTGCAGGTTTCCATTAATAGAAATAATAGAAGATTAAGAAAATATGTAAAATGCATGTAATGCCAATGAGATTTTATTTGCAATGACTGAAACCTGAGAGACCTCTAAAGGTGCAATTTCTGTTTTTTTCTTGTATTGCTTCTATTTTTCAGAACAAAAACTTCTGAAAAAGTATAGTGGAGTCATTTCAGCAAATCTTTATATTTTTTGTTACGCGTTTGGTGGATTAAATATCTGTAAGTATGTAGCTGACAGATGAGGGAGAGTACCTGTCTAATTAATGTAGGTATCTTAACTTTTTTATCTTTTTTCTTTTGTTCCATTTAGCACCTTCTTCAGCAGTAGAAAGCTCCCAGTATTGTTAGTTTATGTTTTTAGTCACTCGCTGTGCCAGATTCTCCACTAGTTTGTCCGTGCATCCTTTCCATTCCATCTTAATTGCTGATGCCAATGGCAACGTCCACTCACAGTAAGAATATAGCTTGCATTGCCCTATTATTACTAGCCATCGAGTTTGTATGTGCCACTCAATTTATAGGTGCTAATAACTCTTCCCTAGAGAGCAGCATTTTAAAGGAATAAATGTCTAGCCTATTAGAAGTAATGTAGAAATTAACTACTATGGGATTATGGTCACTCTTGCAGATGGTCGCATTCAAACATAGTGTAAAACTAGATTATCTCAGCCACAAAAGCATATAAATTTGGAGTTTTTAAATATTAAAATGTTCTCAAAGTATAAATGAATAGAAGATATAAACATCCAAATCTCAGCTATTCAGTTTCTAATACAGAAAAGACGTTCTAAGGAGAGCATGTCTTTCCTTAGTGCAGAATAGTGCAAACTTTGGACTTCGCTTTCACAACAAATCTTTGTTTTGCTTTTAAGTGGGGTTCTGTTTTAAAAAGCTGCAGACAGTTTTGTCGATTGTTAAGAAAAAGAGGCAACTTGGCTAGCTGAATTATTTTTCTCTGACTGTACTAAGTGCACATTTGAATTAGCCTACTTGAACTGATGGAAGCATGTCTTCTCTGTTACTTCTTGCTCTGTTACATCTTACTTCTCTGTATAATAACAGCAGCATTCTTCTCCTCGGTCAGCATCTATGTCAAGACTTCTTTGTTTGGTTTGGAGATAGGTGCCCAGACTGGAGAATGGGAGTGTCCTTGTCACATTCAAAGTAGTAACTTTCCTTCATTTCTGCCTTATTTGTGTGTAAGCTTTGGATATAATAAGATAAACTAAAAGGTTTCCTTTAGAGACCTCTGAAAGCAGAGCATTTTAAAAGCAGGTAGGTGTCTCCACCCTACTTTTTCATGAAACATTTTACCCATTCAAGCAGACTTTTAAAAACAGCTTGTTTTGATAGCAGCCTGTTCCCCTGTGGGCCTTCAGCCTTTGCTTCCTGGCAGCACCTTTGGTGCGAAAAGAGAGTGATCAATTGGGAGACTATCAGTGCCAGCATGCATAGAGTGATAAGTTAACACACCACTGGGAATTTCTAGGGCCCACCAAGATACTTCACTTCTAATGTGCTAACAAGCTCATTTTTCTACCTCTTGCCTCTTCAGTTATTTTTTTTTTCTCAGAAGAGCTTAGAAGTTGAGTGCATCAGGCATAATGAAAAGCTCTGTAGGAGGGAGAAGCAATAACCCCATTTTTCCCTTTTCAGCCAAATAGAAAATTAGTTTCTGGTAATACACAAAGGCCAGTATTTTTTGTGCAAGGGGCACTGCTGTGAATCAAAGGACTCTATTAACTGCAGAAAATTCAGCAGCTGTGAATCTCCCCCAATGAAAAAAGTGCTTTTCAACAAGTTGTGAGATATGTAGTATTATTTAGACTTCAACCATCAGTTTCATCCTCTAACACTTATACATAGCCTCTTAAAAACTGTGCTGTATTACTCTCCTGTGTTAAGGCTCAACGCTGTGTTTATCCCCCAATGGAAGAACCTTTACAATGGAAGATTTTTGTATTTTCTCTTGTCCCAGTGCTAGATTCTCCAGATTCAGAATTCTTCTGAGGTTCAGCTGTCTGAGGATCCAGAAAGAATTTGGAACAAATTTTGTAGGAAAAAGTGTTTCATAGTTTCATTGTGTAATCAAGTTGTGGTCTAAGGAAATACTATGAAGATGCTTTTATTCACTAGAAAATTGTTTCAGACACTTTATACATTTTTTTCATACTTAGCTAGACTGCAAAATCTACTGTAAATATTGTACAGAAAACAATTACAAAAATGGGTTTATAGGAACAGTTCTGTAACTGCTGAAGTATAGTTTTAGTAGCTAAAATGAAGGGTACTGTTTTCAGCCGTAAGCTGTAATTCTGGGATGAGCATTGCTAATCATAACTTAAAATAGTGTAGTCATTTATTTAAAATGTTAGCACTTGTTGTAAAGAAGTGTTTACCACTTGTAAAGCACTTCTCATGTTTGGATTGCTAAAAATATGTATACATAGAAGAATATTATCCCCACTTCACAGATGGTGAAATTGAGGCAGTAGAGTCTCTTCCTCTCTGCTCCTACCCCCCAAAATAACAGCTGCAAACCTAAAATCAGAACTCAAAAACTTCAAAGAACTGTTTGAGTGCATTCCTCTACAGCATGCCAGGGTGTTTTTGTTCGGTTGTTTGGCTTTTTAGGAAAAGAAAAAACGTATCTGAGAAGAAAGTTATCTCACTATCTGCAAATAAAATATGGAAATATGGAAAACAAAAATGTGCACAAGAGTAAATGGCAGGAAATATTTCTGATCATTTTATGATTACATAAGGTAGCTTAGGAAGGCCTCCCTCATTCAACATATTGAGTCCAGCTGAAGAACTTTAAAAGTTGTGAGAGAAAAGGTTAACTGATTTCTCAGTTCAGGAACTATACGGCATGAAGTCAGCATGGTAGTTTTTCTTGATAATTGTATGTTGCTGCCTGCTGTTCTACATTTTGACAGCCATTTCCATAGTTGCTTTCATGAACAGCAGAAATATTCTCTCTTTTTCTCGCTCTCTCTGTGCTAACAGCACAATCAGGCCTGCTGGAACAAGAAGCCTGGAGAGGGTTCTTCAAAAGCAACAACACTTCAAGATACTGGTCTCTTGTCAATAATATCAGAGAGGGAGAACACAGTGAAAAGGAAGAAGTACAGTATTTTGCTGTCAGTGCCCTGCCGACACCCTGTTAGCCAGTACTTAAGGGTCCTGCAGATTCTTTACAAATATTCTTGCTTGTTTTAATGGCATAATTGACGAGGTGTTTTTCCCAATACTCAGATTTAGCTATGTATTTATCTTAACTGCATGTGTGTGTTTAGGGATTATGGAAGCAGTTTTTTATTGAAAAGTGCAAAATAAATTATTTGTTAATGCTAACATTATTGTTCATGCCATACCTCTTAAAAATTGTAAAAACTGTAAGATGTTTATACTTAATTGTAACTAGTGTACTGCCAAATCAGTTAATTAACAGGGTATTTAAGTTGCCATTGTTTGAAAAAAATTTCGTAAAGTATTGTATCAGACTCTTGAAAACAAGATAGCTGAGCCATAGGGTTCACATTCATCATGCTTATCTTACAGTTAACATTATTTCAGTGCATCAGGTAATATGATAGTTATGTAAAGGTTTAAAAGAAATTATATGCAATCACAGAAATACATGATATGCATTTAACAAAAATAAGAAATCTGAATTACTACACATTGATATTTAGCAGTTATAGACATGATTTTAAGCTGTTCCTTAATTCTTGGCTAAATCAGTTATGAGGAAAGAGCACGATACCTGCAAACAATTGTTCAACATCACCTAGAACCTACAACTTTTGAGGATTTTGCTGCTCAGGTTTTCTGTCCAGCACCTTACCACCATTTGCCCTCCGAGACAGGTAAGAAATACAGTGAAGAACTGTTTTTACACAATCTCACTTAAAATGCAGTATCCTTACTTATAAAGGCTAAAAATTCAGACCTTCACATGTCATTAAGAGTTACCATTAATCCAAAAGACTATATTTACATATATAAGAATCCTGGGAAAAGTTGCCTTTAAATCCCTATTATGTTATCTGGCACTGTGAACTGATGCCTAGCATTAAGATTTGGGAAAATATTTCAATATAGCACCCAGAGCCTGGTTTTCTACAGTGAGTTTTATCATGTTTGCCTATATAAAATCTCCATGAAAGTGCTGGTACTTCATCTAGGCTAGTTCAGGCAGAAATACATCCATTAACACTTGTACACCTTCTCTATAAGAAAGTTTCAAATTTACTAAATTGTTAGAATGTAAAGTTTTAAATTGGAAAGATGAGATCCTCGTCAATTTTATTTCAGGTTATGATCCACAAAATTGTTTTTAAGGTCATTTTTAGTTTCTAGTAAAATACCTGTTTTATAAGTGGATACTGCATTTTCAGTTACTAATAAGAAAATCAGAAAATGAGTAACTGAAGGCCTTCCTGTTTCTGAAATTTCTTGAACTCCTTATGATTATTTCATTTATTTTATTTCCCCTCTTTTTAGATCATTAAATATCAGTTCTGTTTATCTGAAGGTAAGACAAAGTGTCCAAAAAACCCCTTTGTTCTTATTACTTTTACTAGACCACTAAGCTTGTAACCAAGTTGTATGCAAACTTTCCTTGTTGCCCTTGTTCACACTAAAAAGAATTTCACACTGATTGAGAAATGACCACTACATCTTTTTAAAGTTTTAGTCTTTTACTAACCTCAGGTCTGCATGAAGCACTAACACTGGTTCTGGGATGAAGGTAACTAATGGTAGAGACAGTCATTGAATGAGTAACACTTTATTGTGTTGACCTTTGTTTCTCAGCATGAACAAGTAGTACTGGATGGCAGTGGTGTGTTTTGTACCCTGTACTGTCTTTCATTGATGTTGTAAAACATTCTGCAGTGATAATGTAGGAGAGAAGGAGAAGAAGAATGTGTAACACTTGAAATTTTTTATTAAGAAACCTTTATTTAATGCAAAATAAATCCAAATACTACTGTGGAAAAGTTATAATTCTCAGCAAAATAAATTTTGAAAGAATAAATTAGATATGGTAAGTTACCTAAAAATTTTGTTCCCTGATTGCAAAAATATGTGGAAATGAGTTCTACAATTATTAGAAGAGCCCAGATTAGGACTACAGAAGTAATGACTGACAGATGTTAAAAACATTGAGATTCCTTTGTTTGAAAGTATAAACTGTAAGTAGAAATGAGGTGGAGTTTCAGGAGTATAATAAATGGTATAGTTAAGCCAGTGCAAATCGTCAAGAAACAAGGGAAACTAAAAGCCACTAATGTAAAACAAATTAAACCAGTACAAAAAATAGTAATATGATTTAATTAATCTCTTTGTCAACCAGCACACTTAATTGATACAGAATATTAAACTGCTTGAGGAAAAAGTATAAAAACATTTGAATAGGAAAGATCTCTAACTAGAAATATTAAAACCAATAACCAGGGATACCAGTCCTTGCCCCTTTTCCTCCCTAATGCACTCCATAAATATTCAGCATCAGACACTTTGGTATTGCTGTATAAATTGTATTTGCATTTGTATTTGTAAAGTGCATTTGCACTTATATCAGTTCTACATATTCACTTAAGAAAATCTCATTCTAGGCTAAATCATACTCCACAGTTCATCTAATTCATTCTTTCAGGGGTGAACCAAAGCTGTTTTTCTCCGATGCACCGGACTATTACAGAACACTGCTCTACAGTGGCAATTCCTATATTACTTTAAAAATCATCCTAATCCTAATCATACTTGATATTCTCTAAGTCAATCTGGAAAAACAAAATGATTGAAAAACTTGTTTCTTGACTTAATCTTTCTATCAAGCGTACTAATTTTCTGCAGCAATCTCATTAATAGGAGCTTGTGATTTATTTCACATCTGAGTATGCACATGTGTGTGTTTACGTACCACAAAACATGACGTCCCATCCTAAGGGACACATTCTTCTGGACGTCGTGCTGTTTAGTGAAACTGGCCAACACGTCAATGTCAGGAGCAGCAAGGAGCTTCCTGGAACGAACATGAAGCACAGTCTGACCCAGCACCAGGGCCAAGAGACCTGTCCCTAGGCCTCCCTGACTCTGAGCTTTAATTGCAGCACGGGGAAGCTGGGGATGCTCTGGGAGTCCTGATTCCAGCCTGAATTCCCAGTGCTGCAGGGCCCTGCCTGGGCTTCAGGGCTGACCCAGCTTTGATCCAGGGCTCCTGGTGCTCTCATCCTCAGCTCTGGGACAGAACACCTGGAATAGCGGCACACCATCTGCCTCTGAGCTGAGTCTGGAGTGCCCAAATTCCAAAGCATGAGTCAGGTTTAAATAAATACTGCAGTCATCTGCCCAACAGGTGACCCCAAGGCTGGAAACCACTGACTTCCTGTTCTCATGAGACCTGTGAGTGAGATGGCTCCAGAAGACCCAGAACTTTGAGGGAGCATGATCCGAAGAATGAATCCAGCATATGTACTATTAGAAAACTAGATACTCTTAAGTTTCCAGTGTCCCTACAACAGGCAGATTTCTTGAAAGACAGGTGTACAGTGCTCCAGTTCCTGCCAGAATTACATACAGGAGTGGCACTGGAGTCCTGCTTTGGAAGCCACACGCATTCATCAACCCCAGATGACTCAAAATCTCTCAGGCTCCCCACCTGACACTTTCATCTCATCTGAAAACTTCTGACTAGCTTCTGAAAATGAGTGTCATAACTGTTATTTTAAAAAATTAATTTGTGTGTGTCATTTATGAAAAATAATTGGATGGAAGAGACTAGAAAAGATTTCCAGGTTATAGATCTTGATCTCCAAGGCTACAATTGCTGAAGTTGTTTAATTTTTATAAAATATTATATACACTTTCTCCTTCTAAGAAAAAAAGGTCTGTAGAAACTATGCCGCTACTACAGACCATCACCAACCAACGTAATTTTTTTGTTGCTGCGATCCCATTGGCCAGTTTCGGCATGCCAGTTTTTTCATTTGAACTGTGAAAATCAAAGCAAATAGAGCACATGCCATTCAGTAATAAACAGTGTTTCATCAGATTGACATATTTTATCAAAGTTTCTTTGCTCAGAAAGAGCTGTATCCTTCATTAGAGTGAGTGCTGCTGTTTTATCTAGATATTTACATTGCCCTGTCAAAACAGCATCTGAAAATTCCACCTCCCATGTTTAAAGATCTGACTAGTAGAGTAAATCTCTCATTTTAAAAAAATGAGATTTACTTGCACTTTGATCACAGAATATTGTGCAGTTGCCTCTGTATTTTTTTTCTTCATGATGACTTTTGTTAAATAGAGTAACTGCAAAAATAATATTTCCTATTATACAGCTATTGAATAAAACAGATTTCTGTGTTGCAAAACAGGTTGAGAAACCTGTCAGTGGTAAGCTCAATGGTATTGAAGGATTATTGACCCCATGATGCTAACATTCTGAGTTTTTAATAGGACTGATGTTTTGAGTTTTGTTTTTTCTCTTTTTCTTTCAGGCTACTAGAAATAGTACCTCAGTGTAGTAAGCCCTATAAAGAAGGGGGTCTCTCTAAATTAGTCATAGTCTTTTACATGAGATGCACGCAGAAGACTTTTTGGTCCCAGCAATCATTCATATATTTTCAAGCCATTGTGCAGAAAAATCCAACTGCCCCAATCCCAAAGTAAGTGGGGTTGCCAGCTTACAGGTAAAGAAGCAGGGGAATATAGAGGTAACAATACTTCAGCCTTGCATAGGAGACACTCAAGTTCAGTAGCTTGGTACAATAGCCAGCATCATAATTTCCTGTGCTGTTCATTTGCTATGTAACTTTGAGTAGGTAACTTAATCTTTCTGGCTGTTAGCCCTTTACAGATGAGAATGATGGTCTTTTTCTCACTGTAGGATGGTCTAAGCAATATTGGTGGAGGCAGTTGCAGTTTGTGTTCGGAAGCACAGTTGAAGTACCAAAATGTATTATGGAGGCTGTATGTCTGGCATGGCTGGGAAGAGCTTCCCATTATCCCTTCTCCAGTCCAGACTTACAAAGAACTTCTTTAATTTCAAATCAGAACAAAACCACGAAAAGTACTGAAATTTTCCAAAAATAACACATTGGAAGAACTGAAGCTGAAACTTTACAGATTTCTGAACTATTTTCCTTGAGTCAGCCACCTGGGGCGTGGGAATTTGGGGGTCCTCGGCACTTTGAGGCAATAGTGTGGACTGCCAGAGACCCAAACAGATCAACTTTGTACATTTAATGAACTTGGTCCAATGAAAAAATAATTGTGATAATCCAATTTAAAAAACATCCTATGCATATGCACAAAGGGATGAAATTAAGGATCTATATGCAATTTTAATTCTGACATTTTCTAGCTTGTAAATGTTCAACTTAACAAATTTAATGTCTTGCAACATTTTCCATGTGTTAATTCCTTCCATTTTTGTTTTGTTTAAGGCATAGGGCAGAAAGAAAAATTCTGTAATACTGATTAATGGCCACATGATTCATCAGCAAAATTGTAACCCATGGATCCAACACCAACCTCTGCAAATTGAGATAGCGCACTAATTTGTAGCGATAGTAAGCTGTCTAATCTCTGCCTGAACCTCTGCTAGTGGAAAGATGGGAAGTTTTGCCAGTGGGCTTCACAGATCTTTGCTGGCACAGAGGATCTGGTTGACCCAGAAGTCATGTTCCCAAAAAGTTTCTGAGCATCCTTTATTGGGCATAGGCTGTGGAAGCACTCACTCCCAATAAACTTGATCCTTGATGCTCTGTTCTTCATGTCTGGTTCTTAGTTCTCTCTGTCCTACCACTTCCAGTCTCCCAGCTCTTTTAGGCCACTCACCCTCTCCTCCTCCCTTCCTCCATTTGCCTTGCAGCTGCTTTTGCAGTCTTTCTCTCTGCATCCCCTCCTTGCTTCCTTTCCTCAAATTTGGGGGAGATATAATACCTTGACTCTAGCAAGGCTCTGCTGAGCATGTGTTTATTGGGACTGACAGCTGTCTAGATTTGGAGTGGTATTTGTAAGATGGGCAAAAGGGGCATGCTGTACAAGATACTACCCTCTTCCCTGGAGTGCAGGTAGGGGACTAAAGTATCTTGAAAGGTCACTGAAATTTGCTAACATGCACAAACGGTATTTTCCTTTTTTGTCATTCTCAGAAATGGCACTCTGGAAAATGTTGATCCAGACAATCAGTACGGTAAAGCTAGAAGTACTGAGAGTAGTCAAAACATGCAGTATATCAGCACCCTTTCAGACTTCTATTCTGTGAATTTTTTACCTTTTGGAAAGTCAGAATTGACCAGCAAGATGCAAATTCCTAGTCTATCAGAATTAATTATGACAAAAAAGAGTGTATTATGATATGTCTGGATTCCTCCACTTCATTTCACTTTTAACTCAAAAATGCAGGTGTAGTTAGTATTTCATTTTACATTAAAATAGTTAGTTTCTGAGTCAAATAACTAACATAGCTTTTCAGAAGATGCTAAAAATTTCAGTAGAACATGAAAATCTCTTATTTCAACTTTGCTGTTTAACTTTGTTCATAAACAATTGAAACAGCTTTATATTATGGCCCCAAAATATCATAACTCATCAGATTTCTTTATACCAGTCTGGTCAATTGTCAAGCCTAAGAGATGTAAAAAAATGGATGCCTTTCTGACATTTTTCAAACTCTTTAAAATGTTAATACATTTTTTTTTATTATTTAATACTTGCTGGTTCTACATCAGTCATCAACAAAGCCTCTTATTTAACCCTGTTTTTGTATTTTGGGTAACTAAATATTTCCTCATGTAGAAATATAAGGGTATAACGTTTTACACTAAAGATTTTAAAACCATGGGGGGGGGGGGACACAAAATTTATATATACCACATTTAATATCCACATGTGTGTATGTGCGTGTGTGTGTATATATATTCGTATCTAAAATCCAAAGAAATTGAGTTATTAGTCTGTTGATTGCTATCAGACTGAAATATATTTTAAGTGCCATTATTCTTCACTCTTCTGGTATGATATGTTCAGATGTGAAAATCACTTTATATGTCTTCTGTTCTTCAATAAATCTGAGTCAGTTTTTTAAAAATGGGATTACATGTAAATCTGTGCTTTCTGATGTCTGTCTACAGGAATTATAAACAAATTTTTAAGGTGACAAGAATAATATCTTAATCAAAACAGCAAATTTTTAAAGGTGTTCTTTATCAACTATGACACTCTTGATAAAATTTCACACTACAATTTTACCCTTTGACTCAGATTAACTAGCTTAAATATTATGGGTTTTTTCTCCTTTGCATGATTTCAGGAGTCTCGTGTTGAGACTGGTTTAAGTCGAGCATACTTAAAAATGAGAAACAGCTGGGGAGCAGAAGCCATATATCAAGTTGCCATTTGTTTTTCCTTCTAGATTGTGTGTATGTGTGTGAGTATTTAACTGTTTTCACAGACTTTAAGAAAGCATTTGAGACTGTTTAGGATGTATCTCAGTTGCTATAAAAAGGTTGCTGGATCTAGATAATGTTATAGAATTCTTTTCTTTCTCTCTCTCTTCCTTTTTTTCTTGTAATGCTTAGTTGGTAAGTATGATGCCTGATTTCAGAGCTGTTGCTTCATTGCACATAACTAACTCATCACTCTCTTTAACCTGTAGCATGAACAGCAATTACATAATGAAATTCTAAATTCTGTTTCCTGTGCTCATCTGTTAATACCCTTCAATCTTTGCGGTTCGTGTCTCATGTCTCACACCTGTTATCTTTTATCTTTTCTCCTCCCCCTTCCTCACTTCTTTCCACTTCTCCTTCCTCATCACTTCTTCATTCTCAACAAAGAAAGAAATGCTGTGATATTTCTTCTCCTTCCAAAACCTCCACTAGAAAGCATTGGCCACATCAAGGTAAAGGGCAAAGGCTTGAAACGGAAGGTCTTTCACGCTAGCTGTGAATGGTATGCTGTGCAAAAACGACGACGGTTATTTTCTGTTCTCTAACTTCCACCATTTGAAATGCTTTAATTCCTTGTAAAATTAGAACAAGATAGAATTTCAGAAAATGAGAGTGCATGTTTCCCTGCTTGCCTTTTTTTTTTTAATAAGGCACAGTGAGTCAGGTATTATCATGCTTTTCCAGATTGTTTGGCAATGAAGTACCTAGTTCATGAACAGAATTACTGTCACCAGCTGGGGAACAAATAACAGCCCTTTTTCCTCCCTGTCACTTCGGTGGGTCATGTCAGTTTGAACAAGATAGAAAGTATTGTGTCGTCTCTTTGGAGCAGGCAGTTGATGGACCAAACAAGGAAGACATCCAGGTTGCTAAATCATTTAGGTTTATGACAATATATTTTAAATGTACTGTTAGACTTCTTACTTGATGACCTGCAATTTTATTTTAGAGGAATCTTTCAAAATAAATTTATGTTCAGTTTTGAATGTTTTTTTGCACCCATTATATGTGGAATGTATGCTGAGGGAGAGAGATCTTTAGTTCTGATTATTGCATTATTATTTTAAAGAATTGCCGCTAGTAATACGGTGTGAAAGAAACAGCAAATGACATTCTGGCTTACTGAAGTCAGCAGGGGAGTTTTCTATTGAATTCTGTAGGACTAGGCTTCCATCCATAATTTGTACAGGTCAAAAGTGATCGGTAGGGACTGAGGTAATTGAGTTCAATCAGTCTGTCAGTCTCTGTAAATAGCTAATTAAAATGCAGTTTAGTTTTGTTTATGTGAGTCCATAGGGTTAATTTTTTTTTTTCCCTGTACACAGGAAGGAGAATATGATTCTGATTTCCTGTTTTCTCCTTTTCCTTTTGTATCTCTTTATGGAAAAGGATTTTGACATGGAAGATTCTGATAGTCTGCTTGTAAGGAGAAGAGCTCTTGAAAAAAGGACTCAGGGCCCACTGTAGAGTAGCTCTGGGTGCTTGGGTACTGAACTGCATACTGTAATCTCAAATTCGTCTTGTTCCTTTTACAAAGAAAATGTGATGTATAGTGCATCTGGTTAGTATGATCTGTTCAAGCTTCTGCCTTGCGGGCCCTGTAGGAATTTACCTTTTGAAGCTCTGACTCATGATTAGATGGGAGAAGTTTATTTGCTCGCCCGATTCACCCCCAATTCACTCCACCTTTTTGGTTGCATTCCCAGAACTCCCTTCATGCGCAGTGAGCTGTTAACCTTCATGTTCTCATTAAAGATTGAATTCTTCTGGGTTACGATTTGGATAAGAACTCTCCATCTCTACTAGGGAACTTGAGGTGTGTGTTCTCCTGGTTGGCAGGATAATATTGCCTGTTTCAGTGCTGTCTCAATTGCAGAGAGCGAGGGTTTTCTGCAGTCTTGTAGCTGAGTGGTTTCTGGCATCATCTTTTCTCTAGAGATGAATTTGTGGCAGTCGCTAGCTCCATGTGCAGTATGGTCTCCCACAGCTGGTAAAGGGCTAGTATATGCTGTGGGATTGACAGCAGCACTGACATTCCCGTCTGCCCCTTGTGCATAGCTCCCCGTGCTGTGCGCGTGGACGACGGCACTGACAGGTACGGTTCTTGCTGTCCTCTGCAGGCTTCTGCCCAGAGACTCAGCTGGGAGAAACTCCAGCAGCAGCAACAGCACAGGCGGATGGAACAGACTTAGCCTCTCCAATGTCTCCTCGGACTAGCAAGAGCCGAATGTCCATGAAGCTACGCCGCTCCTCTGGCTCAGCCAACAAGTCCTAAGTGCTGAGATACCTGCAGCTTTCTAATTAACAGTGAGCAGCAGCCCTTCTCGCACTGGCTCACAGCTTTCAGTAAAAAGATAACATCTCTAATGTGTGTGTGTCCCTAGCCCAGCATACCCCTTTTTTGTACGTTTATTTTAAACAGTGACACTGGAATTTTACTTTAATATTTTAGCTTTTGGTTTTTATCAAACTCCAGGCTGCTTTTCTTTTTTTTTCAGTGCCATTTGTTCTCTGCACCTTTTACCTTCCTGGATGATTATGTTATCTAACAGTAGTAATTTTTAACTCTGGTTGATCTTGAGTCATATATGGAATTGGAGACTGCAGTTTGATTACACTATATTTATTATGCCCCATTGCAATTTTCTCTGTAACAAAGAAATAAATATGTAAAATTTGAAAATGAATGTACAATTTTAAATTGAAGTTGCATTTGTAAAGTCCTTGTCAGATGTCACGTTGTTAATGCACAGGATGTGTACAGATTATTTATGTTAAGAATAAAATAAACAGCCTTTCAAGCATTTCAGAGTCCAAATGAAATAACTTCCTAGTAGCACCAACTCTTTCTTCACAAAGCAATGTATCATTTCATAACTGCAGGTGATGCCATAACCTAGCTGGAAAACCAGGAAAAAAATCACTGTTCTGAAATTCTACTTAAGCTTGGCTTCCAAATATTTTTATAATGTTTGCTTTTCAAAGTGGTATCAGTAGTAAATGCCTTTCAGTTTCGTGTTTTGTAGCCTTTATCACCAGGCTGCTGGGTCTAGATATATATTATTGTTTCTTACATTTGAGGGGAAAGAAAAAAAAAAAAAGCACTTTCCTCATGTAAATTCATTGCTCTGATGATGTGTATTGCGGAAGAAAAGGGAACATGCTCCAGGAGTCTGACCTGAAATGCTGATGATCCCAACCTTGCAAGTGCAGATTAGTACATGCATTCCACCCATCCAGAGGTATTTTCCTACAGAAGATGAAATGCTCACATTTTGAGTCTGGCAAACAACAAAATGCTGTAACAAAATGTAGCATGGCATCGGTACTAGCTGCATGTGTAAATATATCATATGAGCAACAATATAAATTCTGTATTGTCATTCATGTAGTATCTACAAATTTGTAATGGTTAAAGAAAAGACATGCTATTTAATAATACAATAAAAATATTCTTACCACCTTTTGTATATTATTCATTCACCTCAGTGATTGGATTCTTGCTCCATTTTATAGAACAGCTTACTACAGGTGGAGTGGTAAGTGTGATATACAGCTTGGTTTTCATTCATGTTAGAAACTTGGTGTATACACTAGTTATTTAGGAGCTCTTTCCCTATCTGTTGCACGAGAGCTGTATTGAAAACTTGTGCCCAGACTCAGCAAACATGAAGCTCCTCGTAATGCAATGCGAAGTGCAGGGCATTCACTCTTGCAGGCTGGTTGTTCAAGTGCTGATTGTGGGAACAGGTGATAATCGTTAGGTTTCTGTGTGATCTGTAGCCCTTCTTTGACGGTGCAAGTAGAGAAAGGGGAGTGATGGTTTAAAAAAACACAGTAACCTTCTCCATGGGAGAACTCATTTAAGGAGATAAATGGGTATTTTTATCTAAGTCTCAGTTGTCAATAAATGACTGGAAAATGCACAACTTAAAGTAACATGTTTTATTTCTGGTATATGAGAATGGTGAGCTGTAAGCTTAGCCACCTTCCTCAGGCATAACACCTTGGCTGCTTTAGCTTATATTGTATTCATTCATTTTTTCCAAGTCCTGGAACCAAAACAAGGAAGAAAGTTTGGAGAGCACATTTGAAATAAAGCACTTACAGCTTGCTTTCAGCCTTCAGGCACGATATACATGACTCTTGTGTGTAACAAAATACAAAACTAGGGAAATAATTGCTTCAGAGGATGCTAATCAAAAGACTGAAATATTTTGCATGCTCATTTCATAGACAGTATTATAACAAAGGCTATGGCTGTGATCAGTTCGTCTCTTCAGACATTGTCAAATGACCTGCTTTTCCCTGCTGACTTCAAGAAAAGCATTAGCTTTGTTTTAAGTCATGTATTGAATTTGCTTGTCCTTATTTTTGGCCTCATCTGCTATCACATTTGGAAACAAGCACTAGCGTGTGAAGATAAACAAACAAACAAACAAAGCTGCAATGTCAGTAGCTGGTAAATTCTACAGTATTTTAAAGCGTTTGGCCAGACCACTGCTAAAGGCAGGAAATACGCGCTCTTGGTTGCTTTGCTAAAGGTAGGACTCATTAGGGAGAAGGAAGGTAGCCTGTTGTCTGCACTTCAGCAACATATCAAAAGACTGTTTCATGTTCTAAATTTAGCTGTTTACAGAAGACTCAGAGGAGCTCGCTGGGTTTACAGCGGAGGAGAGGGGCTGGAGGCTGCCCAAAAGGCTGGTGCTAACCAGGGCTCGGTACCTACGCGTGATGCAGGGCTTGGCACGGTCTGCGGAGACCCTACCGCACTCCTTGCTGTTGTTGATGCTGCGCTGACAAGCCACTAATAGAGCGGATTTTGAAACTGGCAGTTGCCGAAGACGCGCGTTTTGCCTACCATACGGTTGCTAGAGTACAGAAGCACATAATAAGCAGGAGATGCATACTTAGCTATAGAAGATCAACACCTCTTATTTTAATAAGCAGACAGCACAGTTAATTTTCCAGACGTTTTGCTAGCTATTATATGACCCGACATTGACTTAATATGAACATTTACCTTGTTGACTATTTTAATACAGGATAGCAAACAAAACACTTCACGATAAATTAGATGTTGAAGCTTAGGGGCTAAGGCTATTAAAACAAAGTAACTAGATCAGGCTCCTTCATCTCACGAAAAAAATAATTCTTCTCTTTAAATATTATATATACAGCTGTACTTCTATCCGGGGGACGAGAGCAGCTGTGGAAGAGGTACTGTCGGCGGGTCGATGTCCGCTTCCCCAGGATTTGCCGCGTCCAGCCAGGCGCTCCGGGGACGGTCTGTGGCGCTGCCGCAAGCCCCGGGCCGCACCGGCACCTCGGCCCCGTCCTCGCCGGCTGCCCCGGCGACGGCGCGCGGCGGGCTCCGTCCGTGGCCGCGGTGACAAGGCGACGAGCGTCGCTACCCCGTCGGGAGGTTGCGGACGGCCGCTCCGCCTTCGCAGCCGCGTACGCGGGAACTGCGCCTTTCCATAGGAACTGCAGCGTGGGCAGGGCCCGCTCGGCGCGCCCGGGGGAGCCCGCGGGCCCTAGCAGCCCGGCCGGACGGGCACCTGGAGCAGCAGGACCTGCCTGCCCTCGGGCGGGTGGCACTTGGTGGCGTGCCGCGCCAGGCCGGGCGCGCTGAAGAAGGTGGCGGGGCAGTGCTTGCAGGGGAAGCCCTGCGGCTCGCCGCCGGCCGCGCCGCCCCCGGGCTGCGCCGCGGGCAGCAGCAGCTCGTCGCGCACGGCGTGCCACAGCCGGTGCTTGTCCCTGATGTCCGCCGAGGGGAAGCGGGCCCCGCAGAGCGGGCAGGCGAAGGCGAGCGGGCCCCGCTCGGGCGGGCCGCGGGCCGCCGCCCGCGCCGCCTCGTGGGTGCCCAGGTGCTTGCGGAGGTAGGCCTGCCGCCGGAACCGCTTCTGGCAGCAGGGGCACGCGAAGGCCTCCGCCGCGCCCGCCCCGCCGGGGCCCGCCCCGCCGGGGCCGCCGGCGCTGTCCGCGGCGCCGCGGTGCTGACGGGGCGGCGGCGGCGGCGCGGCGGCGGGGCCGCGGGGCCGCCGCTCGGGGCTGTTCTCCTTGCCCGGCGGCGCGGCGGCGGCGGCGGCGGCGGCGGCGGCGGCGGCGCCGTCGGCGCTGGGGCCGGGCCGCGGCTTGTGCCAGCGGCGGTGCGAGGCCAGGTTGGCGGGGCAGCTGAAGATCTTGTGGCACTCGGGGCAGCGGTACTCGACGCGCACGATGCGCGAGCAGCGGTGCTGCGCCAGCGCCAGCGGGTCCGCGTACTGCTCCTTGCACAGCTGGCAGATGAACTCGCCCAGCGGCGTGCGCCCCGCCGGCGGCGGCCCCGCCGGCGGTCCGGGGCGGCCCTCGGGCCCTTCCTCCTTGATGCGCAGCCCCAGCACGGGCGAGGTGGTCACCTCGTCGGCAAAGCTCAGCTTCCGCGTGGCCTTGGCCTTCTTAGCCGGCGCCTTGGCCCGCGACGGCCGCTTCAGCGCGGGGCCCGGCGGCGGCGGCGGCGGCGGCGGGGCGGGCAGCGGCGTGCGCGGCTGCAGCAGCAGCTTCTCGGCCGGCGGGAAGGAGGCGGCCAGCGGGAAGGACTCGGCGGACGCGGGCGAGCTGAGGCACCGCTCGAAGAAAGCCGCGCGGGGCCCCGCGGCGCTGCAGGGCCCCGCCGCCCCCCAGCCCGCCGGCCCCTCCGGCGGGGCGCGCCCGGGGCTCCCGCCGCCGCCGGGCAGCCACGTCGCCGCGGCGGGCGCGGGCGCGGGAGCGGGCGCGGGCGCGGGCGCGGGGCAGGCGGCGGCGGCGGCGCCCTCCTCCTCCTCGCCCTGCTCCTCCTCCTCCGCCCCCTGCCGGGCCGCGGGGCTGCCCCCGGCGGCGGGCGGCGGCGGCGGCGACGGGGCGGGCGGCGGGTCCCGCTCCCGGGGGCGCGCCCGGTAGGAGCCGCCGGGCCGCCGGCTCCGCTTGACGAGGAAGCCGCGCGGCATGGCGGGGCCGCGAGCGGGGCCGCGAGCGGGGCCGGGAGCAGCGGAGCGCGGCGCGCCGAGCCCGCGCCGCCTTTATACCGCCGGCGCCCGCTGCCCGCCCGGGCGCCGCCTCCCCCCGGCGCGGGCGGCCAATGAGGAGTTGGGGCCGCGCGGGCGGGAGGGGCGCGGAGCGGCGGCCGGGCCCCCCGCGGCCGGCGGCAGGCGGGGAGCCCCGGCCCGGCCCCCCGGCCCGCCCGGGGAGGCGGCGGAGCGGGCCCAGGCGCTGCCGCGACGGCGCGGCCGCAGCGGGGCCCGACGCGGCCGGGAAACCCGCACCGCACCGCACCGCACCGCGGTGGTGGAGGGGGCGAGCAGCGGCGCGGCCGCAGCGTGTGCGGGAGCTGCCCGTGGGGCGCCCGGCGGCGGCGCGGCCCCCGGCGGGGCCGAGGCAGGCGGCGCCGCCCCGGCTGTCCCGGGAGAGCGCGGGGCTGCGTGCGCGGCTGGGCGGGCCCCTGTGCCGTCCTCCCGCACCTCCAGGTCCGGAGTTTTTCCACAAGCAGCAAGAAAGATGTTGGAGCAGGCTGAGGCCCCCGTGCAAGAACAGCATTTCCTCTCCCGCTCAAAATGCTAAATCATTTCTCCGTGCAATTACCGTGATCAGCGCCCCCCGGCAGCTCCGCTGGCGGGCAGTCTCTGGAGCACAGGAGGGAAGCCAGCGAGATCGAGTCGCGGCGCAACAAATTGCAAAAGTGCCAAAATCTCCCTCCTCTCCCCCCGTCTCTGTCCCTGTCCCCAGCTGCAGCGCACGGCCCATTTGCGGATACCATGTGTCTAGGGGCAGCTTGCGCGTCCATGAGGCAGACTAGTAGTGACATTTGCTAATTCGCTGACCTGTTTTGAATGCTGTCACTCACGTCGAGAATAAAGTACAGTAGCAGCACTTTGTCAACAGCCCCTCCGACCCTACCTTATGTCGTATCAGCATCTCCCTTTTTGCTCACTCTTTTGTCTCAGACCAGTTCTGAAGGCAGGACAGACCTGTCCCACGTGGAGACCCACTGCTTGTGGTATACACAAGATGGTGTGCTGTTGAAAACGAACATGATAAAGCCTTATTCCGTTTCTTGTTTAGAGACAGCTACCCCAAGCCGTGTCAGTGCAGTTGGGCTGACCGCACAGGGAACATCCTCTAGCAGAAGAAATTATAGCGCATAAGGAGAAAGGGAGAAGCAGCACCTCAAGATCAAGGGTTTTTTTCAGAAATGGCAAGAAAGATGCAAGGCCCTCGTGCAAGAACAGGATTTCCTCCACCTGCTCAAAATGCTAAAACACTTGGCTATGTAGTTGCTTTGATTATAGCACCTCAGCAAATTCCTAATCATGTTTTACATTACTCTCCTCTTCCATTTCCCTCCCTTTTCGTTGTTGCACTGAGTTTTAGATTAGATTATAAAATCTGTGGGCCAGAGAGCAGCCAGCGATAGTACAAACTTTTTTAGCTGGAACCAATAAGCCACACTGCAGCAAAGTTAAATCACTCCACTGACTGCACAGTTTTTTCCTAGTATTTGATTTGACCCTTGTGACTGGGACTTTCCAGTTACATTTTGCACTGAGTAGCTCTATCTCTGGTTACAGAGCCACTGTCTTACACCGTTCTCCAACCCACCTAGACAGTTCTTTCAGTTTCTCCCTGTAAGCGGTTTCCCTTTCACTTTTGTCATACTGCAAAGAAAGTCTGCTGTAGGGATGTCCAGCTTTGCTTCTGTCCTGAGGGGCGAGGAACCTAATAATGCATTTTCTTATTTACCTAACTAGGCGTTTTCCTACTTACAGAGGAGTAGCCATAGGGGAAGTACGTGCCAGCTGGACAGCAGGTGCACTGAGTGCACTTACCGGGACTCCAAACATTTTTCCAACAAAAGCTACATAACCTGGAGGCTGGAGCTGTGCTGGGGGTTTCTTAAGTGTCGTCGTGGCCAGGCGTGACACGGCTTAGAGGTCACAGGAAGGCTGCGGGGTGGCTGAGGCTCTCCCCTCCCGGAGCAGCAGAGGTGAAACCCACCACCCCAGAGCAGCCCTGGGCGGCAGCACCTCCCCCACCAGCTGGGTCTGGGGGACCCAGAGCTGAAGAGCCCATTCAGCTCATCGTTGGTCTTACAACAACAGTTGTTGACTCCAGCAGATCTTTTGGAAAAATACTGGCAAATTTGTCTTGGGGTTCCTAATGTCATGGCCACCTTGTGATCCATGCCTGAATTTGCCTCAGGGAGTGTGCTGTTGTCCCTGCCCTGCCCCGTCTCAATCGCTGGCTTCTGGCTGCTTGGCTCCCATCTACAGTTTCTTTATAGATTACTTTGCCTCCCCATTCACAAGTGAATTTAACCATGGTAACTGTCATTACAGTGGGCACTGTGAGTTTCTGAGCTTCTTGAATTGTTCCATGGCTTTATGCTCTTGCCTTCAGCTTTTAATCCTTTCAAAATATTTATAATTAAAAAACTTCAGATAATTTAAACATTTAAGTCTCCCTCCCTCCCAAAAAAGAATTCTGTGGAAATTTGCTGGATTTTTTTCTCCACTGAATTTCCATTAGCCTCATTACCTAGCTGTGAGTGCAGCACTTAACCCATCTGAACATCTTACCAGGGTGGCGGGGGGGGGATGACTTTATTTAAGGTTGAGGGTTTTCTAAGCAAGGAACTGAGCAATGTCAGGAGAACTGACTAATGTGAAGACTGACCATACACAGTGCTCTCTAGGGCCTGATAAGATTAGGTTAGTCCTGATCAAACAGGTTGGTGAAAGATTTCTCCTGAGGTAATGCTCGTCTGGTATCACCACTCACATGTGAGGGTCATTCTTAGTTGACCTCGGATTAGCCAAGGGGTTAATCCCATAGTCATGGAAAACCAAACTTCTGGCTGAAAAGCGCAATAACTAATGATTCTAGCAGAAAGGACACAGTCTCTCTCAAGGAACCGGCAGGGGTTAAAACATGGGGAAATACTTCCTTCTCTTCTGTCCATTGCTTCCTCAGACCATTTGCTCCTTTCTGGTTTAGTTTAAATACTGATACAGCCAGGAACTGGAAACGCGACGTGTGTGCCGCTACCAGCTCTGCGCACGCATTCGAGTGTGCACGACTCCTCCCGTGCGGAAGGAGCTTCCTGGCTAGTGTTAGTGCGCTTCTACCACTGTTTATAACTTTCCTGATAAAAAAAGCCTGTATCAGACCCATTCACGCACTTCTTCAGAGTTCAGGTGCAATGATAGTTAAAACAGCTTCCTTAGGACCTTCTCAAGCCATCACAGACTTCCGATTCCCCTAAATATCTCCCACAGTCAAAAGCTGACACTAAACAGAAATGATCCAGAGTGCGTCTGCGAGGAAACTCAGTTAAATTACTGAGGGGAGTTTCCCAGCAAAGCCCCTGGCAGCTCGCGCCCGCGTGGCTGGGCACAGCACCGCCCTCGCAGCTCCGGCGCGCGCAGCGAGAGCGATGGTTGTGGGCGCCAATGACTCCACTGCACGACAGAAATCGCATTTCTAACAGCCCAGTTTGTAACTCTACCAGGCTCTGGGGGCTGGGAGTAACACCTTGGGGTTACACCTGGTGAGGGACTGGGAGCCTGCGTAGACAATGGAAAAGAATAAATATTCTCTGGAAAGAGCATCGTTAAGCAAGTAGGCAGCTGCATTTGATGTTTCTGCACATCTTCGGGCATAAGCAGAAACAGGACTGTGTGACAGCGATCCTGGCTGGCAGGGAGGACGTCTTGGGTGAGGTCTGGTCCTCAGAGAAGGGGCTGAAAACTCTTTGGGGGGCTGAGGGGGTAGAAAGAAAAAGAGAAGTGCCTTTGGCCACTTAATAAAAGAGAAAACAACCACATATTTAAAAAGTAAGGGTTAAAAATAAAATAGAAAAGAACTATAAGCAAAGGATTAAAGAGACTTTCTCTCCTTCATGTTTTCCCTCCCCACCACAAAAAAAATTGTGGTAAATTTTTAGCCCATCAAGTTTTTTATATTTTGGGATTTCAGATAAAGTTGACTTTCAAATCTTCCCTCAACATCTGGTTTATAATTAAGGAAACAGTATATAGGAGGGAGACAGAAGCCGCCTCAGATGACTGTCCTTGATACATGGCTCTATGGCAATATAGCTAGATGAGCGATACCACCCTGACGCTCGAGCACTTACACAAACAAAATACAAGCTGTTTTTGGTGGCAGCACAAGCCATTTAATCTTCCCCGTAGAAGCAGGCTGCCAATTATCTTGCTACGGTTGGGGATTTGATGTTGGTGACAGACACTGAAGGAAATATCTGCATTACGGGGATGCGTGTTGGCTAATAGAACTGACCTTGCTGCTATGTTAATTGTGTTTTGTTTTACCTGAGGACAATCTGCCTCCAGGGAAATATTATGCTAACAGCTGCTGCATTTTCTTTATTGCTCAAATATTAACAAAAAAGATTTACATGATAGGAAGCACTTTGTTCCGTGAAGGTACCTGGACGAGGGGGGTTTTAAGGGATTTTAAAATGCTATGAAGACGTTCACCTTCCTCCTTTTTGGCAGACAAAGTTATGGTACGAATGTCGCCGTGTTGCCAGGGCTGAGGGACGCGGCAGCCCGGGAGGACCAGGAGCGGCCGGGCGGCATCACTGCGCCCCGCAGGGCTCCTGCCGCCTCCAGCCCCGGGGCGCTGACCGCAGCCCCAAGCTCCTGTGGGTTAGCAAAGAGCCTGGGTGGGACCACGCCAGCTTTCGTTATCTCTTTACCAACGTCAGCTAGTGTCCCACAGGCTGAGGCCATCTGCCATTACAAGTAAAATTGTAATGGAGTTATTTATCGATTTTGCTGTGTCATAAAATTGGAAGCTTTGGCTTCCTTCGGCATGAGATACGCAGCTGTCTGTTTTCTACAGCCATCGTTACATGTTGTAATTCACTGAGAAACCTACTCCTTTTGCAGAAAAGTTACAGCTATTGTGTGAATAGCAACAGCGGCCTTCAAGGGGATCAAGTCCCAGCTGCGCTATGTGCAGACGCACGTGCAGACAGGCAGATGCAGACGCTCTGGGTGCGACGGGCAGAGCAACCTCAGCAAGCCAAGGCGAGAGCGTGGCGTTGGCGGCGGGGGAAGCCACCAACTGGCTTTTTCTGCCAGGGCAGTTTTCGGGGGCAGCGAGGCCAGAGAGTTGCTAGCACAGGGGAAGCAGCAGCACCGCAGTCCCAGACAGGCAGAGCGGAGCCACAGGACAGTCCAACACCTACATGGATTGTGCTGCTACCGTTGCAGTTTACTTCCCAATAAAAGACAGGCCCTGGCTCCCAGCCTTTCTCGCTGGGCCTCCAGGTGGTCTGGCAGGCGGCCGTTTTGCCTGTAGCCACATAGCTAATAGCAGCTATATTTCTGCCCCTTGCACCTTTGGCAACAGCAAAGGCAGTTGCCATCTTGCAGATGATTTTGGAACTTGAAACTAAAAAGCTAAAAAATGCTGTCTCCTGTCCTCAGAAAGACTGTCTTTGTTCCTTCTGCCTATGTTGACTGAATAAACCTGAAGCAAACGGGCTGTGTTTTTGATACACAGCACTGAGCATATCCCACTTGTTTCCATGGGGTTCCCAGCCTTCCAGAACTAGCAAATTTGGGCACATTTTTGTTGCTTTTCTTCTCCACACTGTGCTGCCATCACCTGGCCTCCTTATCTGCTCTGTGCTCCTGTGCCCTCTGATGGGGAAAAAGCTCCTGCGGAAAGTGTCATAATAAACTAACACCAGCTTCCTCCAGAAAACCCCTCTGCCGTAGAAGGGGATGAGCAATGCCCTATGGCCAGTGCTCGGCCACTTCTCACATAGCCGCGCCACGGCACCCCGTCTCCTCCCCCTCATTTCTTTCAGGTTCCATCGGATTCCCAGCCCCATCTCCTGCCTGGGCTGCAGATAGCTCCCACCCGAAGGGTGTCCTTTCAGCTCTGCTCTCCTGCGCAGAGGAACTGCAGGAATTATTGAGGAATAAGTTGCAGGGACCTCCTGGCCATTGCAAAGCAGATGGTAACACAGGAGCCATAACCATGAGCAACAACAATTACAAAGGGGCAGATGGAGCATAAAAGACAGTGACAAGAAAAGCCTTGACAGGGACAGGGACAGGGACAGGGACAGGGAGAAGGAGAAGGAGAGAAAAACAACAGAGGAAGCTGACTGGAAACAGCTGCACAGAACAGCACTCTGTAGAAACAAGTAGGAAAGCTACATTTCAGAGACATAAAGCACATCTGAGTTGGGTGCCTGCATCTCACAAGAGCAACAAGGAAGGCAGCAGCTCCAGCAAGGAAATAACTCATGCCACTCATTTCAGTGCAGGAAATATAAAAAACAAGGGAAAAGAATAAAGAGTGCTGATCCAGAGACCTGGCCGCACTTTTTAAAAAGCACTTGTCCAAGCTCTGCCATCAGAGTGGATCTAGCTTAACGCTGGGGGGCAATCAGCCCAAATCAGAGATCATTATTTTTTGAACCAAATAACCAAGCATCAATCATTGTTTTGAAAATATTTTTCCAGTTAGGAACTATCTATGTTTATTCCAAAGTCAGACAAAACACAGGGACTTCAAAAAAAGCATCAGGCTCTAAGTACTGCAGACACAAATGATCACTGGCAGTTGCCATGCAAGATGCTCCAAATACATCTGTTTTGCTTCTTTTGTGACATTTGATTAAAGTCTTGCTATCCTGACTATTAATTAAAGTGTTTGGAGGTAAGGCCCAAATTTCACTTATCCCTCCCAAGTTCACCAGCTCAGTACTCCTCCTCCTCCAAATACGTTTTGCTATAAATTACTGGCACTGTTTCTGTTGATAGTCAACATAATCAAACATTTGTAAGCATGCTGTCTCTTCAATCTGTTCAGTTGATGCACTTTACCTGATCTTTCATTAAAGTAATCAAAACACTTGCTGTGCCGCATCTAATGAATGTTGCATGTATGATTAAGTACTTTCATTCATATTGCAAGTTTGATTTAATGTAATCTGCCTTTCAGACAGCCATTAGCCTAGCTCCTGCGTGAATTCGATTAATTGGCTGAATTCTTCCAGATGTCCATTAAGTATTACAGGAATTTCTATGTAAAAACAGCAGGGACTGTCTAGCAGAGAACCAAACAATGATATGTTATATTGCTGCCATGACTTACAAAAAACTGGATTCATTTTCATTAATAAAACATCTGTACTCCTGCACAGCTATGCATCAAGATGCATTTATTTTATATGTTTATTTCTCTTGTGACTATAAATAGATAGTTAAACAGAAGCACAGTATGTTCAGTTGGGAGATGCACAAACAGAAATGTATTAGAAATGGAAATAGAAATAAAGAATAGCTGAGTTAATACTTAAAGTATTAGGCATTGGTAACAAACAAGGCACTGACTGTTATAGCTGCATGACAGGCGTTTTCTCAGACACTTATGAATCTGCAAAATAGTTGGCTCCGGGGTTGAAATGCCCTGTGCCTGGTTTTTGTTTACAAGGCACATCATACCTTTAAATGTGAGCAAAAAAAAAAGTCCAACATTTTTAAATGGTAGGGAATAAAGAGAAAAATTGCCATTATAATAAACAATTCTGGTAAAGTCTTTCTTCTTAATGCTCCAAATGGAGATTTTCTCCTTTTTTTCTTTCCTAAAACCGTGGTTTAGAAAGGAATCACTTTTTTCCTAAGAAGCAAAGACCCTGGAAACTAGTTTTGACTTTGGTGTCTGCTGTACTGAGCTTGCGCAGGGGACGCTGGTGTTTCGGGGAGGGGCAGGAGGGGAAATGCCAGCCTACGCACGCAGGTGGAGTTCATTTAACCTTGCACTAAAGCACCCAGATCCAGGAGTGTCTTTCCAAAGATCACTGGAGACCATGCGCCTCCCTGCCCCTTTCGCTCCCTTCCCCAAATGCCCTTCCTCCCCGCGGAGCAGGCGCGTGGCACTGGGCCCCCAAGGCCAGACCCAAGGTGCTTTGCAGGAATTTCACTCGGCCCTGTGAAACACCAAGCGCCTCCGATCGGGGCTCCGAATTCAGCTCAGCTTCACTTACAGACTGTGCTATAAGGCACCGCAAAGCCAGCAAGCCATAAACAGATGCCTGAAAGTCCGTGTGTGCTCCTGTGCTGTGCTGAGTCGGAGGGTGACGAGCAGCCAAGCCACGGCACTTTGAACGCGTTACAGCTCTCCCCTGCGACGCTCAGGAAGGCAGCGGCAGGTGCCTGCAGGCTCCACAGAAACGCTTGCCCGGAAGGACCACACCAAACCAGTCCGTTCCCACTGCTCTCTGGCTATTTCTTTCCCTACTGCTGCTCATCCTTAAGAGTACATTTGGTCCTTGAAGCACCACTCCCCTTCTGGGGGGATTACTGCCACCTACCCCCAGTCCAGATTAGCAGAAGCTGGTTGAGGCCAGTTCATCTTCTACTAGCTGGCTCGTAGATGTCTCACTGATGGTCAGCTTGGAGGAGACATCCAAAACAATATTCTTCAGAAAAATCCAGACTGTGCAACAAGAGGAATTTGGGCTTGCTAAACTGCAATTCCTGTTTTCCTCTGAAAGGTGATGTGGTCAGAGCCCTAGCTAGCAGTTTTCTCTTTATTTACATGTTTTTCTCTTGGTTTCACTTCTTTCTCCATTTCTTGCTTTTGTTGCTGTGTTCTCTACTATCCTCCTATAGGATATGTACATGTAAAAGCCCTGTAAGTCGTGCACATTTTTAGAAGTTAATGCTATATTCTGCTATGCCTAATACTTAAATACAAATCTTCTGCAATAGTTGTGCTGTGAGCTCTCGCTCCAGTAGCCGTGTAACCTCATAAAGGAGTGGCCCTGTGAAAGGGGTAAATTTGAGTGATCATACCAAAATCCTTACAGTAACTCACTGGACCAGTCCCATACAAATGACAGAGGAAAGCAAAACATAGTGTCCTAACGTGTTTTCTCTCTCATAAGAATAGGCATCTGAATGACTACATCGATCTCTGTTACAAACCGGTATTAGCAGCCAAAGCTTCAGCTCAGAAAGCAGTTTATTGAATGGGAAGGAGAGAGTCTGCCAAAGTGAATGGAGAGCAGAGCACGCACACGCCGCCTCGCTGTCCCCAGGCTGCTGCACGCTAGTCAGCAGCACCAGGGGAAGTAGGTCTCGGGTTTGAAATGCATCAGAAGTCTGACCCGCAACACAATGAAAAGCAATTCTTAGATTTTGGCAAACAAGAAAATTGTGTAAATACCATATATAGATGGCTAATTCAGAAAAGAAATGGAGCAGAGCAAACAAAACCATTGCTAATTTACAGGACTGTATGTTTTTGAAGGCAAATGTGGACAAGTCACTACATCTTTTGAAGCCCGAGAGACTGAAAAATTAAATCAGTGGGCTTTGTTATTGATGTTTTTCTACTACAAATGTTTTGAAATCCCTGTCTTTCATGTGTATCTTACAAACAAGCAGAAACATGTGATGAATCATCTTAGCTTTTAATTCCTTTAATATATTCTTATCTCACTCACTAACGTCTAAACAATTTTTGTTTCTGTAACAATCCCTTCCTCAGTGGTAAATATTGCTCTCAAACAGCATCTTCCCTTTTGGAGGTTCATTATGCTCACTCTGTGGCTGAGACTCATTATACTCAGTTATTTATTTAAAAGAACAAAATGACAGCAAATGCCTGCATTTATCATGTTTCCCTTTACACATCTATAAAATCTACTTCAGCAGGCAGGCCCAGCCTCTCTCATGGTTTTGAAAGACAGCCGGCCTTCCTTCATAACCACCACTCCTGACAAAGAAATCGTTAAAGGTTATGCTACACTCTAACTTTGCACACTAAATGAGACTCTGCTGATGGTAATGGGAGATTTGGCAGAGAGGACAATAATATATGAACTATTCACATTTTTTCAATTACAAAAGAAAAACTTTGGGAATCATTGCAAAGCAAGAAGCAAATGAAAATGCACCATAAAGCCTGTTAAAACGATACACACGGAACCAGTCCAAGAAACAATTTGGATACCTAAGAAGAGGTGGGAATCTTCCTGAACTAATGTAGTGTCACCCATCTACTGCTAAGGTGCTTGCACCCTGTCACACCAGAAAAAGCTCACATTTTTTTCCACAGAAAAACCATCAGCCCTTAAAGTAAAGCTTCACCAGTCCAACACTGGTAGAGCTGCTCCCGTTCGTGTTATTCTTATATAGTCTCAGACCACAATCTCCTAAACCAAAAAACAAGTCACCCGTTTCTGTCCACACCAAAGTACATCTAGCCCTCAAAAGACAGGCGCTAACTGGCTCACAGTCACAGCAGAAGCTTAGCAAGACAACTACATAAATTGTAATCAGCGTAACTATAAAATGAGAGAGCAGCTTGGCCTCAGTGAGCTGTAAAATACATTTTTAAATAGGCCATTGATACAATAGATACAAGATAAAAAACAAGAGGGAGGAGGGCAAAGGTTCGGCTGTGTGGCCGTTCTGGGAACTCACTGAAAAACAAGAACACAGCTATTCAGAGCAGAACTGCTAAAGAAAAAATAGTCTAAACGGAGTCTAAAAGGTACAAAATAGAAATATGACAAGGTAGCTTACAAAGGAGAGGTCAAAAAGACACCAGTAATTAATGATCAAAAGATAAAGAACCAAGCACTTAAATAAAAAGAAAGAGTAGGAGAAGGAGTAATGGTTCTGCAACCAGGAAAAAAGATTTTTGCAGAAATAAATGAAAATGAGTAAGAAAGATCTCAATAGGGGAAAAATGGATAACAGAAAAAGTAGAAGAACTGTAAATTACTGTAGAAATTCACCTGGAACAGAAATCAGTTATTTAGGACGGAAGGTGAAATACATTTTACTGACTGGATCAATTTTCTCAAAGGGATGTCAAGGCGCACACCAGCAATTTTGCACTAATACTGTTTCACATCCAGCTTGTGTGCATAGAAAATACAGGTGAAAATGTCCCCTGTGTTTGGAAGTTTAAAGACTACTGTCTGAAATACAGACCGATGTGTTTTACTTCTGTTTAATCATGCAATTCCTAATGAAAAGGAATGAGCAGGAAGCACAAGCCAGGAAAAATGGAAAGTATCAGATGCTTAAAAGATGTTTAAAAACAACATACGACGACAAGATACAACACCATTAGCATCTTCCCACATTTTCTATAGAGCTTCAGTTTCAGATAAGAAAAAATAGATACTGCAGAGTGTAAAACAGCAGGGGACAGTCTACACCAGCACAGCCTCAATTACTGTCCTGAGTTGTAACAATAGTAGTAAATCTCAAGGAAAAGGAAAAAGTGAAGGTACGGCTGTCCCACAGGCTCTGGTGTAGGAGACTGTCACGCCGCCTCCACCAAAAAGAGAAGAGGAGGAGTGAATGATTTATCTTACTCTTGTTTCTTGAAATGTTGTGGTTTATTTCCCAGTTAGGCCCCTTTTACATTTCTCCAAGAGCTGTATGAGAAGGCTCATTTACAAGAAAACATGATTATGTCAAGTGGCATCTTAAACAGATCAAGTTTATCAGCATAACCTGCCCCTCCCTTGGTTACGTCCCCTGGTGCTGGCTGGGCGCCCCCGTCGCCGCTGGCCACCCCGGTACGCTTGTCCCTGCACAGAGGCACACGAGAGGCAGGGGAAATTTTATCTGCTCTCCAGAAGAGGCTGCAGCCTTGGAGGTTTGATGTATTATGCAGTGATGCACAAGCCCTTATACCAGACAGTGACTGCTCCGGTCTTATCAGAAGGATTAATAACAGCATCATCCCAGTATTGCAGAGCTAGCTCAGACATTGTAATTCCCAGGGGCTGGGCCACAACATTGAACTTTTACATGGAAATGTAATCTGAGGTGCCGCTGACTGTAAAACATAGCGGGGCAGCGGTCTGCTCTGTGAGAGGACTCGCAACAGGCTCACCCGGCAAGGCTGCGGCGCTCTCGGACAGTGAAGGAGCGCGTCTGTGGCGTCTGGTCTGCGTAAAGATGACCTGTTCTCAGCAGAAAAGACACAGTGCTTTCTCACAAATACCGCTTTTCAGTAATATATCTGTGTGTGGATCCAGGAGGAGAACCAGAGCCCATGATATTCTGCATGTCAGTGGGACTTTACAAAATTAAGAGTATATTCCCTGTCATCTCCGAAAAGGAAGGAAAAGAAATCTTGCCAGTTAGAAGTGCTGAGGGAAGGCATAAAGACCTTAAACACCATAAGTCACACCAGGGTGCATCCCCCTCTGGACTCTGATCCGTAATCTCCAAGCGCCCCAAGCTCTCAGGGGCTTAATCTCTTTCAACAACGGGATGAGCTGGGAGTTGTATCCTTTCAGGATTTACTTAACACCCCAGTGCACATGTCTTTCAGGAGGATAAGAGCTACTTAGCATGTCCTGAATTCACATTTTTACCGCCATTCATTTCCTATCCACGTCTCTCTCTCTCTCTCACCAGTGAGGAAAACCTGAATTACTGGAATTGCCCTCAGTTGGCCAGCACAGGGGGTTGTGAACTTCATGGCCAGCTCAGCTCAGCAGAGAGCACCTCTGTGTGCGGGCTACAACCCCTGCCTGAGGCACGCCACCTCCTCTCGTGGTAGCCTCTCTGCTGCCCTCCCCCACCAAACACAGGCGTATTTTGTACCCTCTGAGGGGCTGCGGCGGGAGCTTGTTGAAGGAGTCTCTGGTGGGAGGCCACTACTTGGGGAAGGGCAACAGCAAACTGGTGTCTCTTGTGGAGAGAGAGCCAAGGGATACCAACACATCAGGGACATAGCCTTATTTAACCCTGTCTCCTGTCGGGAACTAATTAAGATCAGTCTTTTAATGGCCATTTAATGTGCCACACTTTTGTTGTATCCTTAGCTTAAAGGTGGCCCCCTCCATGGCTGTGCTCCACTTCTGCAGAGCTATAATAAGCCATATTTTAATTTATGTCTGTACGGATACTGTGTCCAGTGGAATGAAGTTTACTTTGAAATAAATCTGTTTTTCAGTTAAGTTCTTAGCTCCTTTGAAAGGGAGAAGCAAGCCTGTCATCAGCTTTCTTCACTTTAATTACGGTAAGTGTTTTCTTCATGCCCAGCAATCTCCCGTGGATGTAACGATCAATTCTTAGGACAAGGATAGATGAACAGCTAACACATCTGAACTGAAAGGAGGAAAGAGATATGAAATTGAGAAAAATAAACTACAATGAAAATGAGCACAACCTTTACTTTCCAGTTGATATCCTCGCATCTTCCTTTTCCCATCAACAGTGTTTTCTCGTTCTTCTCCTGTGTGTCCACGTAGCTGCTTCATCTGCAAACTGGCAGATTCACAGAGCTCCCTTGGCTCTTCTTCAGCAACACACAGCACTTGTCGTTAGCTGGAAAGACCTTTTTTCTTTTTGCTGGGGAAACATTCCGGCATTATTAACTGCAGGTTTTTCCACATAACTTTTAACTTAGCAAGACTTTTCCAAATCGACAGTAACAGCACAGGAAAGTCCACTCACATAAGGGTCATCCCCTGCCCCCTTATTTGGAAGAGCAGGAGAGTAGCAAAAAAAGTGAGGAGGAAACTGGGAAACATAACAGCATTAATAAATAAAATTAGACATTTTTAAAATCCGTACTAAAAGTGTAATTATTTTTCCCTCATCGTTTGTTTTTACAATGTACATTGTAATCTTCTTTCTGACATCACAGCATGTAAAACCTATAAGAATGTAATAAATACTGTGAGGCATTTGCACAGATATTTAAAAATGGCTTGTTCTTTTCCATGCTTGCTTTAGTTACTGTTTAAGCAATTAGCTCTATTTCCGTGAAGGTTTGTGAAAAACAAACCTCGCATTTGCCTGCTATATGCCTGATGCGGCAGTGGCCAGGGTTCCCTAAATCTGTCTCCAGAGTCATTGCATGAAAGCAATTAAGTCAGCAGGGAAAGGATGTGAGCACATGTTCAACAGCTAGAAATTAGAACTTACTAATTTTGTACAAACCTGGTAAGCGGGGTAGAGTCAAAACCATCATTATTGTAATCTGACAGGAAAACATAAAATGTCTTAATCTAATTTATCAGCTGCTTCTCCAGAAACCCTGTCTATTCTTGAGGATGCCCCTCTGCCAGAAAAGGTGTTTTTCCTTTTCCATCCTCTGCCCAGCTGCGAGTTTCAGGACGAAGCCGGCAGGTGCCGGCAGCCTGCGCGCTGGGCTGGGCGCATGCACGGGGGCCGCTGCCGCACAGGGCTGCGGCACAGGCAGGACCGAGGGAGCCCAAAGGGCCGGCGCCCCCAGCCCCTCCGTCGGTGGCCAAGGGGTCTGGCCGGGCAGCAGGAGCGAGGGGCGCCCAGCACCGCTCCCCCGCTGGCCTCGGTGCTGGATGGCACCCAGCACCCGCGGGGGCTCTGCTGGCCCCCTCCCAAAACCTGCCCGCCGCCCGGCCAGACGCTGCTTCGCAGAGGGAGGCGAAATGGGAAGAATGGAAGGAGCGTTCGTATTTCAGCTTCAGGGGCCGGGTGTGCTTGGACCCCTCACTTGAAACAAAAAAACCACTGTGTCCAGTTTACTGGCTTAAAAGATACTTAGAAATGCATGAGGGCACAGCCAATGGGACATATATAGAGGTATACTGCGGTCAGGATAGAAACACATCCAATAGAAAAAAAAAAGATGAATATAAATGGGTTTGTTTCTCATTTCAAAACATTGTCATAGAAAAAGAAACACAAAAGAAAACAGAAATTATTCAGAAAAAAATTGGGAAATGCTGTCTCTCAATCAGTATCTTTCAGATGTGGATTTTGTTTTTTTTCCAGCAAACCAAAACACGAACAAGTACAAATTTCCAGTTAGTTGGCAATCCAGTTTTATGTCCCATAAAACTTTTCATCAGCCTTAAAGTCAAAAAATTGCCAATAAAATAAGAGCTACTGGGGTTGCTAGGAAAAATTTTGTGACAGGTAATAGCCCCTTGTCCACAATGTTGTGCAAGAGAGAGAGGTGAAAAAACACTGCTATAAGCAATATGGCCATTTAATCCGTAACATGGGAATGTATTTCTGCTCTTTTTCCCTCCCTAGATTCATTTTATGTTCCCATCAGAAGGTTAATTGTGTTAACAGGAGTTACGGCCACAGGGGAAAGATGTGATTGAATGCTGAGTGCAGTTTTAGCTGATAACCTCAGAGTGAGTGAAAGGGCACAAAAAAGGGTTGATCTCCTCTAAAGGGGTTGTCAGTCATTCAGGAAAAATGCAGTTGTGGGAGAAACAACCTTATCTCCCAGGACACGAAGAAGAGAAGCTATCAAAATAATCTTGAGCTCATCCCAGGTTATATGTCTGTGCCTGTGGATCTGACAGCTGAGTTAGATACGAATGACTGGCTTTTTTGTGTGCATGAATAAGCAGACCCTGCCTTTATGCACATTCTTGAAGACTGATCAGGTTGGATGAAAATGTATAATTAACAACAATAGACCCCAAATGAGTATGTCTCTAAATAGCTGGTATGAAATCTTGATCTCTTTTAACTTAACAGCACAACTCTTGTTTGTTGAATTGGGGACATTGCTGCGTTCTAAGATTTTAGTTAAGACTAGCAGTAAGATCTTTCCTATATATTTAATCTTAATCAAAAAAATGCAAAAAAGGGATCCACATGAAAACCTAGGATTTACCTCTCCATTGATCATTTAGACCAATGTCTGAACTTATTCTGAAAAATTACATAGGATTTAAGGTAAGTAGCTTGGAGAAGAAGGGATTTTTTTTTTTTAAGATCAAACGTTTCAGTAAGCCGCAGCTGGTGAGAATGGGTGCATGTGGGAGTGTCTGCACCCACAGAGACGGGATGCAGGACAGGAGTATGTTTCAGTGTTAAAATAGGGGCCAATGAAGTCTGCAGCTGATGTGTCTTCAAGGTGCACTGCAAACTGGAGAAACAGAAGGCCTCCTCCTCCTCCCCTGCACTCCAGGAGAACGGCAGAAATAGCTTGGGAGCCCTCACGGAATGGTTTGAGATGTCGTTACCAGGTGCATCATAGTTATCCATCTCTACGTTGAAAATGGAAGGGAGGCCAAACCTCCAAAAACTGGCAGGCCCTTCCCAGTCACGCTCTGGTTCTTCTGCCTTTACAATTAAGGTCCTTTTCTGACATCCAGAGCTAAAATTGCATATATCTTTGTCTGCTTATATCCACAATATATAAATTCTCTCCTGTAAGAGAAGTAAATTAGACAAAACCCAAGCATTTAGACTTTTACTTTAAAATGCCCAAATATAAACCTAGCTGTGTTTTTTTCTAAAGCTTCCAAGTGCAAAAAGTTCTGTAATGTTAACATCAACAGTATAACTTGAACAAAACAACCAAAATGCATATTGACTTGGTAGCAGGGAAAGCCAGTTTGAAATATTTGATCCTAACGCCAGCTAAGCAAGTATGTGTAAAGTGTAAAGCCTGCACTTGTTGATTTCTGAGATAAAAATCAATAAAACTGTCCATAACCTATAACTCTTTGGTTTACCTCTCCATAGAGATCAAAAGAGAGTAATTAGATTTCTGCCTGACTAGCAGGGGTAGAAAACTGTTTCATTTTGGATCAAAACCTTCCCAGTGGATTACACCTTCTGTCCACTGCCTATCAACACTTAACAATTGCTTCTGTATTTGACTTTGACAGAACTACCAGAATGTTACTATCTAATTTTCAGTGCAGTTGATAGAAGGTTTTGAAGCTTTATTCTAGTGACAGATTTTAAAATTAATTCTTCCCACTTCATATTTTACATTTTTACTCTGCTTGGTGTTTTGTAACATCCAGTCTTGCTAATGCTATAAATAATTAAAAAACAAAATGACAATAGCCATCCAACCCCTAATTTACAACAAGCAAAAAACGTTAATCTATTATTGATGATCCAGCCTTTGGATTCAGAAATAATTCTAAACAAGCAGTCGTCTGCCTTGGATTGTCCTTGCATTTCATATTCAAATGAGGTTGACACTGCTGCCTATATTTTCATCTGATGACATTTTAATATCACCAGATGCTATTGCCTGCTTCAAGTACAACTTCCTTCCTCCTCTAAGCACAGCGATATTAAGGGATGGGCAAAAAGCAGGTTGTGTTTTAAAATAACAGTTTTATAACACTTGCTACTATCACTGTATTCTCACATTTCAACAGTCCTGGAGTCTTTCTGTAATAATGGCTCTTAAAAGCGAAATGTCACTCTGCATTTTGATCTTCCTTAACTCAGCAGCTTTTTGAACAGTCTGAGAGCATGAAATATCAAATAACAAATAGTGCTCACAACAACTTCGCATGCTAGATAGAGATTAATCTATCGGAAAATATGTGACAGCTTAAGTTCAAGTTCCATGTAATGAACTGTGTTGATGGACAGATGCAATAAATTCATGTCCTGAGACAGAGGACTTTGTCAGATGAAGTCCAGATCACAAACAGACACTCCCAGCCTCCCAGCATCTCCTATCATACTCAGAGTGAGCATTTGAGGGCATTTTGTTTGCTTACTTGCTTACAGGATTAACGAAACTTCCCACTCTCACTACTCTGAGCATTTTAAATATAAAAATTAACCTCCTAAAAAAAAAATCCTAAATTTGAATCTGGTCACACTGTATATTAGCACAAATGCCTGTACTACCTAAGATTTGAGCTTACCCTAAGGGTATGCATTTAGACTCAAAGTCCCTGGACCTGGGACATCTTTTGCTTTATCTTGGGCAGGATAAACCAGTCTAATCTCCTAAAAAAGGAATGTGTATTAGTATTAGTTATTGGTTTGGCTCCCAGTGGTTCCCCTGCTCTCACACAATGCATGAACACAAACAGGTGTGTGCTGTGTTGGAGGGCTAATCTCTGTGTCACTGTGTCCAGACACCAAGAAAAATCTTCCAACAGTGGCAGAAGAGGGATCCTTGGAAGCTGGAGTTAAGGAGTTTGTGTTCTTCTGTGCTTACCCCAGTGCTCACTCCAGGGAAATGCATTGAGACTTCCACACAGACAGGCCATTTGAATACAGCCCCTCCGTGCTGCAGGACCCCATGCTTCTCCACAAGTGGAACTGAGGACGGAGGTGGAGGCAACAGGCTAGTCCAGGATCTCCTATGGTTTTTCCAAGGTTGCTGGGCCCTGGACCCGGGCGTGCCCGGTTCTGGATGATTAAATCCTCCCTTTCTTGGTCACAGAGGTAGGAAGAATCCTGTCCCCAAAAGGCCAGAAGAGCAAGTATCCCATGAGAATTCATCAGACCAGAGCATAAGGCAGAGCCCCAGACTTGAGACAGTAAATCTACATTGTATGACAGCCTTTCATTGCACTGCTCAAGCCCACATTGAGAAACAAGATGGCCATTTTCCTCTCTCTAAAGACTTACTAGCTAGGACACAAGAGACATGCAAACATGGATTACTGGAAACTACTTCTGCACTTTGGCTCACTCGCATGGACCCAGCTCAGGCAGGGATTTTGGCACTGTTCTCCTCGGTGCAGGATTAATACATCTAGGACAGCTCTCTGCTCAGGGGACTGTTTCCACAGGGACAGTTTTGGGTGATGGCACTGGGACAGTCTGGGTGCTGCAGAAATCTCCCTGCCATGCCTGAGCTGGGGACAACGATCAGCACTCACCTCCAAAGACAAAAAAGAACTGCATTTGGTGTTCAGTGATAATTGTGCTCAGTACACCCAGAAGAAACATCACCAAGGAGCAGTGAAATGCTCTGTTTTTGCGAATTTGTATACAAAATGGTACAACTTGCCCCTGCTTCCCCATTTCCTTTGTCTTTGCCCAGACTTACGTGTGCTCTCTGAATCCAGACAGCATTTTCACTGCAAAGCCTGGCCACCACAGTGGCCACTGTACATGCAGCACCGCTTGTTCATACACCCAAGCAGTGGATTCTGGTGGCTTTGTACAGGGATATTACTGTTTGTGAAATGTGCCTGTAAATATTGTACACTTAAATATGCACTATTAGAGGCCATTTTTTTAACTTCAGGAGCTTGTTTCCCTACACTACATTCTGCTTCAAACTAGATTCAGTTCTGTCTGTGGTTTCACTCTTTGTCTAGTGAAACATCTCTTTATCCAATCTTTATGCTTTATCAGTTTCCATTAAATGCTGCCCACATGCATTAGCATTAGAACACACACAGTAAAGATTTTCCGTGTTGCATCCATAGAAGAGTTACACGAGCAGAAACGACTTTATGTGTAGTTCCACAGCACAATTTCCAAGTGGCAAAGCTAGTTGAAGATCATCCCACCCTTGTTTGATGAAATTTGCTAGTCCCACGCACTGACTTGATAGAACCACTTGGAGAAATGTGCCCTAAATTGCACCAGCAAAAATGGCACAGTTTCTTTAAAAAAAAAGATATTTTTAGAGTTTTCTACATCATCTCAGAAATAGCTGTATCATCATGGCTGCTCAGGTGGTTAAATTGCAGCAGAGACTCTTCAAATACATTCACCACTCTAGAAATCATAACATGGAACAAACCTGCATTTTGCTGAGGGGCAGAAGTGTCAAAGGGGTCAATTCCTGAACTGCACCCAAAAGAAAAGTCTTGATTCTGACTTCTTGAAGAACATCAACTAGACAGCAGACAATGGGGGAAAGACATCAGAGGGAACACAGCTCAGCAAAGCACTTATCTCCATGTTTAATTTCAAGAAGCAGCTCACATGGTTTGCTGAATTGGGACCAATGACCTAATCGTGAAATTATTTGCATTTTGTCTGGTGTAAGGGACAACAATTTTATCAGACAATGTAGCACCTAAGGGGGACCGTTAAATAATAAGTGACACCATCTTAGTGCGAAGCTATTGTTCACCTGACATCTCTGGCAAGGCTATTGGGCACTTCATGGTCCCTCAACTGATTCTGATTTTCCCAATGAGAAGACTGTTTTGGTCTCCCTCACTCCCCCTGCCCTCTCCCTGGCCTTGTTCTCTCTACTCTGTGAGGAAGAAGCTTTCTGTCTTTGTTAAAGTCACACCAGTCAAGAAGTACTCACTTGACATGTAACAGGCTGAAACATAACAGACTTTGAAGAGTTGGCAACTGCATATTGTTCTGGGGTGCGCCTTTCTCTCCATTCTCTTTTCGGACAGTGTGTGATTATGTGAAAGATACATACAGATCCTTTTCCACGTGCACGTGTGTGTGTATGACTGTCTGTGTGCCTCGGTCTCACAGGCATAGGAATTGCACACTAGCTATTTCCAGGCAGGCAGTATTCTTAGACCTTTCTCTATAGATGCCAATTAGAAGATTAGCGTCTTTTCTCTCCCCCTCTTTGCTATTAAATAGTCACACAAAAGCTGAGCTGACAAATTGCTCTCTCTATGGTGTTGGACAAAGACAGACAATAGATCAACATCATTTACTATACTCAAATCCTATTAATCACAGATTAATGAGAACATGTCTGGGGGGGGAGAAATTACCAGAATGTGGGCATATTGGCTTGTTACTCATGTAACATCTGCTGTAGCTTTACCTTTAGTGTCATGTCATCTTTTATCACATTGAAATAATGTTTGCTCCAGAAACATAATTAAGATAATGGGTCCTTCCTTTAACAATTACCGAGGTACTGCAGGATTATATTTCTTAGCCATTTGGTTTTAAAAAAAATCTCTCTTAACTAATTTCTGAATGTTTCTCTCTATCATTATGTGACTAATGAAAACATATTCATAGACATTAAAGGCAAATTATCTTTATCATCATTAATTATAACTTTATGCATTACCTCTTTCCTCTGACAAATTACATGCACAGAAGCAAAACTGGAGTTTAGCTTTTGGTTTTTAAGCTTAAAGATCTCTTACTGTTTTGGGAGTAACTATTATTAATTTCTCGTCAATTCACATTACAACAGTATTCAAGCATGTTGCTTGTTTTGATAAATATGCACTTTTATAATCTTCTTAGTAAAATAATTCTATAGATGAATAGCTTAGCAATTTGTTCTTCAATTTTTTTCTGTTGTTGCTATTGGTAAGGAATACTGTTCAGATCAACAGCTTAATATACATACTGACTCCGTGCATTTAACCACCTACCCTCACTCGAATCTTCTTTCTGAATTAATTCCTCCTTTTGCCTTTAAGACTTAAAATGTGAAGTTCTGGTTTTAAGTAATTAGTATTCTTCGTGAGGCCTCCTAATGCTGTTATCCTCAATACGGGGGAAGCCACTGCAAGGATAAATAGCAAAGCAATTACATCTATAATCAGCCGATAAAAAAGGAGGGACTGCAGTCTACTCGTGTGATCGTGTATTTTAAAAATTAATTGGCCCTTGTTCTTAATGTCCCCTCTGCTGGAGGGCGGCAGTGATTAGGGCCGGGGCTGGTGCCGGATTAGCCGCCGCCGCGGCGCTGTGATCCCCGCGCTTCAGCACCGCGGGGCGGGACAGCTCCTCCGGCGCGCCCGGCGCGGGGCGGCTGCCGCGGGCTCCTTAATTAAATTGCAATTAGTGCTGCTGAGCGCTGCTCCGCCTCCCGTGCTGCGGCCGGGGTTTTGCCTTCCCCTGCCTCGGTGACCGCCTTCCCCGCTAGTCGGGGCGGCGCGGGCGGCAGGGTAGCCTCCTCCCGCAGCGCCGCCGGCTGAAGCCACCGGGACCTGCGCGCCTTGAGAAGTCAACCCCACCAGACGTCTGAGCTCAAACCTGAAGTGCCTGAATGCCTTCTAAATCTGCCCGTTAATCTCACCACATCCAGGAAAGGCTCTAGCCACTACAATGCACACTTACTCTTGCAGTATCTAGCCCACAGGTGCCCGTTTCCCCAAGCACGTAGCACAGCCCTCACCTGAGCGCCCAGGGTCTCCTGGCAGCTGAGGACACCTCGCAGCCAGGTTCGCAGCTGCCATCACGTGGAGCAGGGAAACACATCAGGCGGCCTGCTCTCAACGTTAAGACTGCTAGATCTTAAATTCCTTAGGATTTAGGCACTCTGATGCAGCATTGCAGTAAGTGCCTCTGCTCACTTGGGATTCACAGACCTTCAGCCTGTTCTCAAGGTAGGTATGTTAGCTTGGTGCTTGGAAAAACAAGGAGGAGGCTATGTCTTTCTGTAAAGTGAAATCCTCTTTCACACCCTTACACAACTCTTCAGAGCACTCACCCAAGACATGGGAAAATGAAACTCAATGCTTTTATCTATCCAAGGTGATTCAATTCCACCCTTCCCCCTCCTAAGAGTGTCCCCTCACCACCTGGTGACAGAGTTAGCTGAATCTGGACACTCTGCTCCTACAGAAATGAGGTCACTGTGCTTGAAATATGTAAATATTCACGGAGAAGAGGGGAAGAGGGAGGTCAGCTTGCTTCATGGCTAGGATGAGAACCAGAAGAAAATCTAGCCATCTGTTCCAGTCTCTGCTCCAAGAATGGCTCAAACTTTCTTATCCATCTTATCTTACCTGCTGAGCCCTAACAAGGCTGAAATACCTCAAGGTGCAGCTAAAAAGAAATCTTCTGGTATATGGGAGTTTAATGCCCAAAACAGAGATACTTTCAAAGTTGGAAGACTTTGGGTAGCATCTGCACAGAGCAGTCTTAAGAATTAGATTTGGATTTAGGTGCCTAATTTCTGCCTAAATTCTACATTCTTCTGTGGCCTATAAAATGGGGATACGCAGCCTTTCCAAGTGGCTGTGAGGATAAAAGTATTCATAGTTTTGAGGTAATGGTGCTAAAACTCTGGTAATGGAGAGCCAGAGACAGATCAGGGCTGCTTACTCACACTGTGCTTCCTTTCTCAATAACTAATAGCATGTCTAGGCTTTGATGTTGATGGGTAGGCAGAAGAGTGGTCTTGATTAAAAGCCTTAATTTACCTCTCTGAGATAACAGATTCATATACACTGGTCTAAATCAGAAGTAACTCCATCAAAATAAACAGCCCTCGGGTAAGACAGGTGTAAAAGAGAAGAGAACCAGGCCCTGCATCTAGCAGATATATGACAAGGTAAATGGGTGAACACAAGGAAAGTGAATTATTGTTATTATATGTGCATGTTACATTTGGTACCATTAAAATCTAATGCTACAAAGAAAATACCTTTCAAGCTTGCAAACTATACACAATAGTGACTACCAAGAATTCATCAAAATCTGTGAATGTTTTATTTGTAAATGTTGTCTTGATTGCTGCATTGATGTAAATCAGGAGTATCTTCATTGCCATAAAACTGACAGGAGAAAAAAATTCAGGTCTGTTAGTGCTAAGGAAATTAACTGAGACCCATTGACTCAAGAAAACCTTTACAAAATTTGAATTACATTTTAAATGAACATTTAATTTCATAATTTGTCACCCTAGATAATAATGTTAAGAGATCTATGCTGGTATAAACCATTGTGTTAATTACAGTAAAAGCCATCAAATTAAATTAAATTTCTGGAATCAATAGCATTTCTCCAACTACCATCTCTAATGACAGCCATACATTTCATTTGGAATTTTATTAATGCATGTGTTATATCTGTCACCTTCTTCAGCTGTGAGCAAACTCACTATATGTTAATTCACACCTGATAGCAATCGTTTTTCTTGTACTTATCTTCTAAACTTGATGATAAGATGTGTCAACACCTATAGAGGGCTTTTTTGTTTTGTTTGGGGATTTTGATTAAGTTTTTGTTGTTTTTCTTTTAAATTTGCTGCTAAATGACTCCACTTCTGGTGATTTTAATTATAATAACTCACAATATAAACAAAAAGTAAAAAACTTTACTCTCTGCTGCAGTCTCCACTATAGCTTCTAGACATATTAGGAAGTAATAAAATCTGAGCAAATTATCTTTTAGAAGTTTCTCTCATCAGTGCAAGGGGAAAGTTCTCTCATGCTTCCACGCAGATAAGCCATGGCATGATTCGTGTGGTTATCCACGCCCCCCAAAAATAATCTGCTTACACTGAGTTTAGACCTAAGCTTCCAGAAAATTCACCCTCACACCGAGCTTCCTGTTTAGCACATGTTTTCACGCTGTGTTTCACAGCTGAAGCATCATCTCCTTCATGACAAACTCCCAGGACACTGTAGCATTGCCCTGAGTGCATAACACCTTATGCTAATTTTCAGCATGTTTAATCTCTGCGGTCCTGCCTCCTTCCACCCACCACATTGTCAATGAAGTTTTCCAAAGCAACATAACCTAATTACTTTTTTAACTTCATTACAAAGAAAATGATATATTCTTTAATTTATGGGAGCCAATTTTCAGGTTGAGTTGAAGGTGTCTTTTCATAGTGACTGTTTCTTCAGACAAGGCACAACTACAGAAACAGATTAGAAAAACAATTTTTTCCCTTAGCTCTCAGTCTTCCTTTAATTGATTATGAAACTCTATTTTTTTTTCTTTTCAAACCTTTCATGTCACACAAACCAACTCTAGGAACATGAGGTCAAGATGTCCCTGCTCGTCTCACTGGATTTTAGCCACTCGAGAGAGCTGTCTAACCTAAATGGGTCTGTTAACCTCCTGGCGTGCTGAGTGGTGGGAGGCAGACGTGTTCAGAGGACATTGCACCCCAGCCTGAAACAGGGGTTCAGAGGGACCCCTTCATTCCCCTCACCGCACAGCAGGGAGGGAGCACGGGCAACTCAGCCAAGATACGATAAATCTACCTGTAATCTCTCTGTTTTATTTCACATCATGGGCACAAAGAAAACTCCACTTAGCTTTATTGCAGACTGGGCAGCCTGCACTGGCATGAGCCACGTTTAGCCTACATAACCCATAACTGAACCCAAACGCCACTCAAAGACAAAAAGCACCATTGCATCAGGTGAAACTCTAAGCAAAACAGAGGGACATGAGGAAAGCTGACAAAAGTGACCCTGAAAGGTAACGAAAAACTGCTACAGTTGAGGCAGCAAGAGCAACTATTAAAGGGGAAGTGGAGGGGTTACCAGGCTCAAACAAGGAAGTGATAACTTTATGAAGGGTGATGACCCAGTCCATCTGCCCAACAGGCTAGGGAGATCTCGGGCACAAGAACTACCTGCCACTGCATAATTCTGCAGCATTATACAACGCAAATAAAGCTTGTCTGTTAGAGGACAGATTGTCTTTGTATCTGTTGCTGTCTGCTCAGCTGCCAGCTATCCAGATTTATCAGCCTGGCAATATGACAAGCTACCTGTATAAGCACGTGTGATCACACTGGAAGAATGATATACTGAAATGCACTACTGTGCATTTACATGTACTTACAGAAGTATTAGACAACATCCTGGCTATCAGTACTGCCTCCATCAAAACACTTGCTCTCATGTCATTTTTATACGGAAGTAATCACTATAAAAGACTATACAGACACTGTCATAAACAAGATATATCTTTCAAAATACTTAGGTAGTAAGAATTATCCTTTGTTTGTAAAATAGAATAAACACTGAACTCACCTAAGTCAGCCTATGGGACTTTGTGGGTCTTCACTTATTCTTTAGCTGTAATAATATTTATTTTAGGTAACCCATGAATGCATTCAACTTGTCAGAAAATGGAAAGAAGTGATGCAATTTGCCCATCAAAAATTTCCTATCAAAAGAAATAACAGCTTTTCTTTTTTTGGTCTAGAAAAGTTAACATAAAATGTTCTTTCCACTACGGAAATATCCTAGATACAAGACTTTGCATAACAGTAAAATCACAGAAAGGGGCATTCACATCTTCATTTAGATTCTGCTCCATGTTAGCAAAGAACATGCTCCCTTGAGAGCAATTTGCCATTTGGTTTTGATCTGAAGGGCCCCAACTTCAGTTCTGTGTCCAGTTCACATACACAAGTTGTTGTGTGGGTCAATCCGCTTTCCTGTGGTGAAGGAGTTTAGAATTGGGTCCTGAAGTAGAAATTTCACTAGACAGTAAGCGGAGGTACAAATAAGGCCCAAGATACCCTCAGTTAGCACCCCAAAATGAGGAGCAGTCTGTGCTCTCTTTTGAAACATGACCTTTCAAGGGGCAGGGTCCAATGGCACTCAGCAGTGTTACTACTAGCGTGGTGTTACTACACAGAGTGAGTCTGTCTCCTTGTGCACGCATGAAGGCATCCATTAAGATGGTTAATGGTTAAAGATTCTTGAAGATGGTCGTAAGACCCCTTTTGACATTTTCTTCTCTCTCAGTACTTGACATTGCAACCTGAATGCGGTTATTCTCATTTTTGTTATTTTATTATCAGGCTAATTTTTAGTTTTCTGATATAATTAACATCACTGTCAGAGACTCATTTATGGAAAAATGTTGGATTTGGTGACACACTAACAACAGAGCAACACAAGAAGGCCTGCTCACTTTTATCGGTTTTGAAAACATTCAGTTCACTCACTAAAAGTCCATCCAGCCCAGTATTTTGGCTCCTACAGCAGCCAAAAGCAGTTGCTTGGGGAAAAGTAATGGAATAGGAAAGCATGAAGTAATACTTCCCCTGAATATCTTATCAACACCTGGTGATCTTTGGCTCAGAGTGGCAGTTATCATCATCACAGCTTTGAATGGAAGTGCCTAAGTTCTGCCCAACTCCTGCAATTATCTCCCTTTTAGAGCTGGAGGCACATCTCAGAGGCATTATTTGGGCATCCCTTTCATTGGTGCTTTGCTGAAGCAAATACTAATTAAGAATCTTTAAAGCTGGTCCTAAAGACTCAATATAATAATATTTAAAAGATATAACATCACCGAATGTCCGTTAATCAATATTATTTAGTTTAATTTTTAATGTTATTACTTAAACATACTTAACAATTTAAACTACCCATAACAGCTTTTTCTTTTTAAGAGAAATTATCAGAAAAATCACCTTCTTCCCCTACTAGATGTTGAGGAACAAAACAATGATTCCCTTTCTCATCAGGAGACCCAATTAATCTTTTCACATACGCATCAAGGAACTACTGCACATACTTTATCCCACTCTGTGGTCTTTCTGAAAGGGAAGAGGGAAAACAGAAATCAAGAAGGCTGCTATGTGCTTAGGTAGTTTTATCAGGAAGGGCTTTCGACAGTCTTTGCAGAATGCCATTTTGATGATGACACATATATATGAAAATCAAAAATAGGGTTTGCAACTCAGCAGTCAGTATTGCATTTGGTTTAGGAAGCTGGATTTGGACCAAGACCCTGGTAAGAAGACTGAAGTCATTCAATGGCTTCTAGCAGCTGCTGACGAAGGGCAGGGGCGGGGGGGGGAAGAAGGGGGACAGCTTAGTAGGAAAGTAGATGGAAGCAACGAGGACAAGAGTAATAGAGAAGAATCTAGGTAAGATTGCCAGGATTAGGGTGCCAAGATGGTCAAAAGTGAGGATCAGCAGCAGGTGATCCTCTTTCCCCCACAAAAGCCTTCCTTGTACAGTCTCAGAAGAGACTGTATAGTTAGACTGAGCAAGGGGTTTATTCTGAAACACAGTGACATGGCGGCCTAGAGCAATGTCTCATGCAACTGACCCTAGAGGCATGTCTGCAGGCCCAGCATCATGCTCCACCAGGTCTTCAATTTGGCTAATACTACACGTGACTGCAAACAGCTGCACTGGGCTTTCTAGCACTCACAGTCGATAGGCAGTGAATAGCAGGCACCGTCAGGACATTCAGCTGGTGTAACTTCACATTCCTCGGAAAGCTGGAGTGTGCTACAGTTGTGAAAGCGGCTTCTTAACTTGGGTAGGACACTGCACAGGCAGGGCTTCCCTGGGTTTTGATTCAAGCCAGCATGCTGTATACTGCACTGATCATTAAGGATCATTGGCATTAAGATCATAAGGCATTAAGGATCTCTGCAATACACTTGTTGATGGCATTTACATCAGATTTAACAGCAGCTGGAGGTTTTAGCTACCCACTTCCCTCTGGCTTGAGACACGGGACATTTCTTAAAGGGCGTGCAAATCCCCTTACCCAAAACATCTCCAGAAAGCTCAAAAGCCCTGAGGGATGCTGTAGGTAAGTAACTTATAAGAAGGCTTATATAGCAGCTAGGGAGCAATTTGGGCTGTTATTTGTGAAGAGATTCTTGTCTGTAAAAAGTATTTTACCTCTGTTTTGGTATGTTTAATGCTTTCTTCTCTGGAGTATGTTTATTTTTACCATTTCTCCTCAGTTTCAGCTTATTGCTTGTAATACTAGGTAACAGCAAATTAGCGAGAGATGAACACAGCCCAATGCAAACATCCCCCAAAGATGTCTAGGGCTCAGGAACAACCTTGAAGCTTCAGCATCTCATCTCAACAAAGTGCAGATTCTTGGAAATAGGCTTTTCAGTTGTGCCAAATGCCAATAGACTTTGGCCATGCCAAGCAATGCCATTATATATCTGGAACGCACAGTGAATGATCACTTGACATGTACAAGGACAGATCAAGTTTGCTTCACCAGGATGTACCTCGGGAGTCTAATGAGGGAAGGACGCTTGCTGCGGTCAGAGCATTGCTGTTCACTTGGAGACCTACCGCCATCTCTTTGGACTGGTCATGGAAGCAGGGATTAATTTTGCGACCCCTGAAACAAGTCGCCTGTGTCGTTCCTGCAGAGCAATGCGAGTCTATCAGTCAAGTCTTTTTGCAGGGTCACCTAATTTTTCTGCAGGGCTCAGGCGCCACTAGGGGGAAACACAGCACCACCCGAGGTAGTTCTCCGTGCGCTGGCGTAAGAGAGGGGCCAAGCGGCAGGAGGAAGCGGCACGCTGAGGTGGGAAGGTGGGCGCCTGCCCTTGCGGGCAGCTGCAGGGGAGGCGTGGGAGAAGGCGGCGGCGCTGGACGTGGGAGCCCTCCTCTGCGGGCGCCTGCGGAGCGGCCCTGGGCACGGGGCTTCAGAAAACGCCGAAAAGAGGGGGCCCTGCACTAAACATATGTAATATGACTACACAAGAAAGGGCGACAGGGAAGGAACTGAGTCCTAATAAGCTGGCAAGAAGCTGCTGGAAGGGGTGAAAAGGCTTCTGAGGCGACCATTCAAGGGTCTCCTGACAGGCGCCACGTGTGGATTTCCATACCGGTAAAATGAAAGGAATCAGGAGGTAGCGGTCTCTGGACAAAAAGTACAAAGAGCTTCTCCCAGGGGTCTGGGCAACGGCAGCGGAAGGGTTTCTCTATTCATTACATTATCTTTGAAAGAGCCACCTGAAAGGTAATGAGCACCAAGGCACCAGCGGTCTCGGGGGTGCAAGTCCTTTCCCGCGTCTGCTTGGGAGCTGCGTGTCAAAACAACCGGTGCTGTGTTCAGGCAGCAAATTAGGGGCTGATCAACAGCTTGCCTGGGTAAGAGCAACAACCCTCTCCCTCTTAAAAGATGCACGATCTACCCCTTCCCAGCACAGAAGCCAGGATCTTGGCAATTTTCCTAAAAGTCTCATGCTCCAAACTTTCCTTTGGCTTAGCACAGAGGGAGATGGATATATTCAGCTCATAAAAAGACAATACTGTTCCAGGCAGCTACTGAATTGGTTTGTTACTAACAAAATGGCTATGAAAGGACAGATCAATGACATAAAAGTTTGAGAATGAGCATTACCATAATGATTATTATAACATAACACATTTAGGTTTATAATAGACATTTCCTCCCCCAGATCTTGCCTTTAAAAAAACAATGCTCAGTTCTCACAGTGCTCTTTAACATAACCATAAATGATCTAGAAAAGGGAATGAAGAGCAAAGTAGCAAAGGCTGCAGCTGATACAGAATTATTCAGAACAGGCAAAACTACAACTGAAAAGAGATGCGGAAATGTTTTGTAATACTATGTAGCAGAGCAATAAGAGGTCAGATATTGCATTAAATTCCATGTCAACAGATGCACTGTACAGTACCTGAGGGGAAAAAAATCTATTTATACATAAGCATTCATGGGCTTTAAATGAACTATTTCTAGTACAAAATAGATCTTGGAGACATGGTAGATACTTGAGGCCAGGGCTCCATGGTGGGCAAAATAGCAGGAAGAATTATCAGAATTAATAGGAAAAAAAAAAACAGGAAACATCATTTTACTTCTGTATAAATCCTTCTTAAATACAGTGTGCATCTTGTATCAAAGAGATAGCCAGAAAAAAAAAAACAAAAGCAAAACCAATAAAGGCTCTGTAAAAGGTGACCAGGCATGGAATGGCTCTCACATGAGAAGAAACTAAACAGATCGAAAGTAGGACTAGCTGAAGCCTGACAAGGAGACAGCAAAGGGTGGTTTGATAAAGATCAGTTACATCATGAGTGGCCTAAGAAGATGAGGAAGGAATCCCCTTCCCTGTTTCACATAACAGAAATACGCCTATTTCTCAATTAGACTATCACCTTGTAGTTTTAAAACAAACACCAGGGAGTTTTGGTGGATTTTTCTTTTCAGAGCATGTATAATTAAGTTGTGGATCTCAATGTCACAGGATATTGCAGAGACAAAAGACACAGAGAAGCCCATCAATGAATTAGATAAATCCACTGAGGCTAAATCCACAAGCGGCTGTTAAACACAGGAGCAACCTCTGCACAGGAAGGCCCGAAAGCACTGAAAGCTAGATGTGTATTCCAGGAGCGGACTTGTTGTATACTTATCTTCTTATATTTTTTCTTTCGTAGACATCTTCAGTTGTCCAGTGTCAGAGACAGGGCACTGGACTACACAGACTGGCATGGCACAGTTGTTCCAATGTTCTTGTATTCAACTTAGGAAGTGGGCAACGGGGTTCAACATCTGTTCTCAGATCTGACCTAGTTTTTGCTCACCGCCAACTGACAGCTTGGTATCGAAGTGCAGTTGGGCTCTGCATATGTGGCTGCCATGCCCAGCTGTGTAGGATGAACACTACGTATTCAAAGATAGTCCTGTTGGAAAGTGATGGAGCAACAATCTTCTGAGTGCAGCGATCAGCCTGGCAAGACTCTTTTTTGGAAATCACAGTGCTGCTCCTCATGGCTGATGTGTATAGGCAGTTCTGAGGTAATAACCTTGTGACAACTTGTGTGATAGGAGAGTGTCATTATAGCCTTTTCCCCAACTGGAAGCTAGTAAGGCTCTGATTGTCTGAAGTTCATACGAAACTTAGGATGGAGCCAGGAACTGACCTCATATCTACAAAGCATCATACTGGGGATATGGGGTGCATAACTGCAGCAGCAGTTTCCTTGCACAACTGTAAGCCAAAGTTTCACTTGCTGGTCTGGAAATGAAGCAGGCAGTAAAAGCAATTAGCAGTGGAAAGACACTAGACAGCTGTAATTATCCAAATGCCTTCCTATTAACCATGCAAGAAACTAAATCCTCACAATCACATTCGTTAGTGAATGCTAATGACAAACTAACTACATGAAGCTTCATTTGATTAGGTATAAGAATTCCACTCCAATATGATTATATTACAGAAAACGACCTAAAAAAATAAAAACAGCCTGCCTCAGAGAGCAAATGAATGTTAATACTAACAGTCCAGCAGAAGAGCCCTGTCTGTTGGTACAAGAGCTGCTCCTGCTGCCTGGGAGAGCGGCCAGGAGCTGCTTTGTGCATGTGTGCTGCTGACACCTCGCGGAGAGCCGTGCCGCACGGCCAAGCTCTCCCGGCTGCCAGCCAGCAAAGCAGTGGCAGGTCACTTGGGCCAGCTCCTGCCCCAGCTGCAGGGACCTGCTGCTGCAGCCCCGGAGGCACAGGCAGACCTGCTGCTACAGCCCCGGGGCGCAGCCCCAAGGGAGGCTGCCGCTTGCCTCCTGCGGATGGGACCTGCGAGTGGGACAGAGCTGCTCCCGCCAGGGCACTTCGCCATTCATTTTGTGTTAGCGTCATTCAGAAAACCCTGAAATGGCACAGTGAGACTAGATGGGGGGGGTAGTAGAAGTTTGCCTTGCTGATGTCTGTGCTGTTTTTCACCTGCAGAGACAACGTGGTTCAGCAAACAGAGCATGGGTGTGAAACCCGTGAGCCACCGTCTGGCTCCTGCTGACCTCCGGGGCGCTGGGCTTCTGCCGGCCCTGGCACCCTGAAAGTGCATCGCCGGTCCATACACCATGCCTGCTCACTGCTTCCCGCAGTGCAAAGCACTATGAGAGCTACACAAATTCCTACAGAGTGTGAACGTAACAGTTTTCAGGACAGGCTGCCTTCTTGGTACCTTCGCTGATTCTATTTTTGAAATGCTGATAAAAAACAAGCTTGAATTCATATCTTCAGAGCACACACAAATATTAACTAAGGAATAGGCCCTCTCACAGACCTGGGGCAGCCCAGTGTGCATTCACATTTTCTACAAATAATATATTCCTGACCTATTTGCAAAGAAAAGGTGTCTAAAATGACAGATTCAGCTCCTCCACACCAGTGAACAAGATGGGGTGAAACTATTTGGCCTGTACACCAGTCGCACGTACCTGGAACTGTCTGACTGTAGCGGGGCAGGAGGAGATCACTGCACTTTTGAGGGAAGACTGAGGGGAGTTCTCACATCAATTTGGATCCTATTGAATCGATAATTTCCATCATTTCTAGAGATCCAGATACTGCAGTGACAAGCACGATGTCAGTGTCCAGACACAACAAAATAAATAAGTGTACTACAGTTCATTCATGCCATGGAGCACTTCAGACAAAAATCTGTGTGCACCCGGAGCCTAGATACCGCGGTGACGAGGGAAGGAGCAGAGAACAAAAGCTTGAGGCAGAGGGTCCATTCCCAACACGTGTGCAGAGTGTGCTGTGCTCTCAGCTGCAATTGTAACTCATTTTTAGTGTGAGTCCCCCTGTACCCCTTATTCTCAAACTGATTATAAGGATTTCTGCCGTCGTCTGGGCCATTTTGCCTGGTTTTTGTCCTGTCTAGGAGATTCAGACCCACATGAACCCATTCAGGCCAGGAGGCACAGAGGACAGCCTCTCCCGAGAGGCCACGCCACATTTCCCTGTGGGCACAAGTCCTTCCCAAGCCTGTGAAAGCTGCTGCCCGGACAGCTGAAGGATGCCCTAGACGTCATGTCGCCAAGCCCTTTTTCTGCTCCAGCCAGACCCGTGGACGCCGCGTGTGCCGCCCGGCAGGCCGGGGCGCACGGAGGCACGTGGCTGTCCCTGGGCTGCCACGGGGGCACCTGGCCGGCTCTGCAGCCTCAGCGTGCACCAGCACTGCAGGTAAATGCTTTGTGCACAATCAAATAAACCGGAAGGTTATTAGACTTGAATTAGCATTCACTAACAGGATTGATTCTGTGGATTTAGTTGTCTAAATGGTCAATAGTAGGACATTTGGATAATTATTATTGTTTAGTGATATTTCTTCAGCTAATTGTTTTTATTGAATGACTCACTTCAGTGATGCAGCTGAAACTAGTGTGCAGCTGGGCTTCTAAGGATGGGCTTTTATCAGCCCAATCCACCTCCCAGAGGTGCCATCCCTCCTCTAAGAGAGTACATTTGGGTCCCTCAGGATGGTCCGTAGGAAAAGGAACCATTTGGGAACTAGTCCTGCGGCTGCCAATGAATGCCTCATCGTGTTTGGGGTAATTTCTCAGGATAGCTCACCCCTGCCCCCAAAGGTTAAACAAAAATAAGCTAAGCTTAAGTAATAAACTAAGATAACGTGGGTTTTTTCCAGACTTTGCTTGAGCAAGTGCCACCTGCAAGGCTTGCAGTGCAGCAGCCCACATGAGCTGAGACGTTTCCTCCTCCGCCCGCTTGGCACCCCCGTGGCCCCCCGAGCAAGGTCTCGACCCTGCTGCCTTCCTGCCACCACTCGGTGCCCATGGCCCCGCTCGCCTGCCCTCGAAACGCTGTGCAGCAGTGCCTGCTTGCGTGGGAGGCTGCTGCAGGGCCGAGCCCTCGGCACCTCCCTCACACAAGCAGGCAGCAAGTGGGAGGGGGCTGCCTACCCTAGCCCCGGCCCCAGGGCTCCTCACCGCGTTCACACCGCACCGATGGAAACACCAGGGAGTTCAGAGGTAAGGTTAAAACCTGCCCACATGTACATGGGAAAAGCCCAAATGAGCAGAACGCTGCACTAGCAAAAAAATACACCCCTGCCTGCTTCCTCGCACTCAGCAGCTTCCTCTGGGTACGAGGTCTCTCCAGACAACTTTTTGATTTCCCCCCTTGATAGCATCAAAGCAATGTTTATCAGAGACCTATAAATGAGGCAGATGAGGAAAGCTATTGAGATATGAGAGTGTGACTGGATTTCACAGCCAGGTGTGCCTGAAACTGGGTTTTTGGATAATCTGGCTTGTTTTTAATTCTACTATATGTTGTTAAGATCAGCTAAGGCAAACATACAGAAAGAGTCATGGAGACTTGCAGGTAATTCCCAACTCAAAGACTTTGTCTTTTAAATAGGAAAGTAGCAAAGGATGCGGGGTGTGGGTAGGGGGTGTGGGGTGTAGGTATGTCATGAAAGCTCCCAGAGTGACACAAATGGGACTGTACAGGCTGGCTTCATCCCCCGCCTTTACCAGGGAGGACGTGGGGAGCAGCCCAGCACCTCTGCCTGGGCCTGCAAACAGCCTAGCGCTGCTGCCGCGCAGCGGTGGGGCAGAGGAAGGGCTGGCAGCACAGCTCCTCCCGGGCACGGAGCGGAGAGCTGCCGCCAAGTCCCTGCAGCAGGTCTCGAGCCTCTCCACAGTTTTGGAGCTTGGGTGACCTCAAGGTGATGGGGATTTGACAGACACATTGCTAGTTAGTAAGGGTGGGAGAGGGCATCCTGTGTATACAGTCCACAAATGCCTTTTTGCTGCTTGTCTCTCGCCGACTAATCTCTCATACACATCCCAGAAGGAGCCTCCCTTCAGAAAGGACCTGACTGCACAGGCACATGGCTTCGCGGAGCAGCTCCGGGAGGCTGCCACAGCAGAGCTGAGAGCACAGATGTGCCGGCGGGACAGGCAGAGGCACCAAGCAACGTGACCGTGGCAGGAACAGCAGGCAGCGTGGGAGGGCAAAGACTGCCTTGAGAAGGGAAGATAGGAATATAATATGATCTAGGGACCACTTAAGAGTAAATAAGGGCATCCTGGTGTTGTATCCTTAGAGGGTGAGACACAAGGTAATGATGGTACAGCTGGCTGAGTCCTGCAAGGGGTCAGATTCCTGCAGGTTCCTGGCCGTCAGGAATACTTCAGCTCTGATGTCTGCTCCCTCCCAGGACTGCCAAGATAAAGAATGGCCAGGTGGTGAGGACACAGAAGGTAACTGCAAAGGCCAGTGGGATGCAGGGCTTTGGGAAGCAGGAGATGCAGCCAAGAGAAGGGTTTGTGCCTGTAGATGCAGACAGAATCAGAACTAAATAATGTGACCACCAAACACGAGAGCATCTTTTTTCAAAGAGGGGACTGATACAGCTTCTCTTCATTGCTCTGGAGAAGAACATCCCCCTACCATCTCACTTTCCAACTGGCTTTCCCACAGATGTGTTTCAGAGTCTTCATGAATCTCATTCTCTAGAGAATAAAATCAGGGCCCTAAGTCAGGGTTGCAATAGGTCACAGTTTCCCCAGACAAGTTCTCTTTTCTTCTGCCCAGAAATTGGATCTGGGAAGAATTCAAGAATTACTTTTTCCCATTTGTCCAGGATTGTGAGACATCTAGAAAAGGCAGGCACTGGGCGTAGTCAGGGTTATCCTGCGCACAGGAACTCTGGACATCACCACAGCACACACACAACAGAGCTCCTAGAAGAACTGAATTTACTGCATACGCACAAACCATCTGGCCAGGAAAGGCAGAAGCTTATCCCTGAGAGATATTTTCCTCTGGGAAACACCACAGCCCTAACTCAATAAACAATACTCGTTAAGTAATCAGAAGTCTGAAGGGCATAGGCAAAATGGGAATTCATCCCAGGAATGGATGCAGCCTAGGAGAGAGAGAAACTCCGTCCAGGCTGAAAAATCTGAATGTCGTCTCCAGCTGCTCCCTCTTCTTCTCAGATACGGCTCTAGTAATGAATCACCAGCCCCAGCATCCTCTGAAATACTGGCACTGTCGGCTCCAGTTCCTCTTTACCATATTTCCAGATGCAGGTCAGACACCTACACAACAACGGGGAACAGCCAGCCTCCAACTCTTCCACATCGCGCAGGCTGCGGCCAGCTCCCTCACAGCTGGGCTGGGCCAGCAGCTGTTTGGTGGCCCAAACTCCCAGCTTAGGGAAGCTAATTTTCAAACGCAAACATATTTTCAAAGATGGAAACAGAATACAGGGGAAAGGAAAAGTTACTAGTATTTTTTCTATTTCACACTGTTCCTTGTTTTAGGATAGAAGGATGAAAAATATAATTAAGAAAAACAGAGAATGGACATAAGAGCTTCTAGAAACGCAGACCTGGGAGCGACCTACACGACCCACCCTGCTCATCCACCCTCCCCACCATCCCAGAGCGAGGGCACTACTGAGCAGCCGCTGTCCTTGCTCACTCATGTCACAGAGCCTCTCGTCTCTCAGCTCTCTTGGAATATGGTTTGTGGCCATAGTATGTGGTCAAAACATCGGCCCTCTGAAACGGCAGGTGACAAGCCATTTTTCAGCAAGGCAGAGCTCCACCGTGACACCACAGGGTGGCACTGCCTGGTGCCATTTCTCGCAGGTCCTGAGAGGCCCTGAGCTTGCTGACAGCGGTCATGGACCCTTCAGGAGGTTATGCACGGAGTAAATAGCTGGCTACGTGAAAACAAATCAGAATATGAAGGAGTGAGGACTACGTGAGAAACTGCAGCTTTTATTAAAATGCGGCCTAGAAACCTGGTGTCCTGGGAGAGTATGTCACTCCCCAGAACATGGGATGTTTGTAGCTTCACAGAATCTGCATTTAGTCCCCACGATGCTCTCCTTAGCCTCTCAGTCTGTCAGCCAGAGCCTAACACCCATATAAGTGCAGTCTGTCTCTTTGCTATCCTTTGGAGCTCCTCTCCCAGCTTGCTTCCCTTAAGAACGTAACTCAGCTGTCACGGGCACTGCAGCCCTATTCTCCTCAACGTCCATTTGCACACTGAGAGGAAGGGTGGGCTGGAAGAGGACGCCGCATCAGAAACACACCCTGTCCTGGGCAACGCTGCTCACGCTCCCCCCTGCAAAGCAGAGCTCCCGCATTCAAGCACAGCCCAGCACTATTCCAGAAGCCGAGGTTACAACCTGGGCGGACTTCCCAAGCACAGTCGCAGAGAACCCTTGCTAGACATTTTAAACAGAGACCTTCGAAGCAAAGCCCCGCTTGGCGCTAGTTCGGCAGCAGCTGTTGCTGACACACATTGCAGGTGATTTACAGGCTGCAGATCCATGTTGCCCTCCCAGACCCGAGCGGCAGCCAGACTGTAGGGCTCCAAGGGCTGTTGGCCAGGAGAAGCAGTGGAGAGCAAGGCCTGGCACTGGTGGAGGCTGCCTCCCTGCAAAGCGCGTGTGTGCATGCAGGAGGAACCCACCTCGAGACAGTCCCTCTGCTCACAGTCCCAAGGCTTTTTCAGGAAGCACGCAGCCCAAAGCTCATTTTCTCTGTTCTTTTTCTCAGGGTTATGCTGTTAGTATTCTGTCTAGTATTTCCTGTTTCCTTCCTTCTCAGCTCTTCTTGCTATCTCACAGACGCACAGTTGCAGCAGTCAGTGCATTAAGCCCCTGTGCTTGCCACATCCGTCCCCAGGGAAATCCCTGGGCCCACACAGTTCAGCTTCTAATTAAGGCTCACCATGTGCCTGTCTTCTGGGGAGGGCTCCAACTGCTGCAGCTGGTTACACATCAGAAGTGTATGGGCTTTTTATGTTTATGCAGAATGAAAAGGAGCCATTGCACCCACCAGCTTCAGGGAAAAGGGTTGCACAAAATCATGAGGAGGCTGAGAGCAACTGCGACCTGCTACGTCTTGAAACGTCCAGGCACACACTGTGCAGCCAGGGCGCTCCCAGGCTGCAAGCCGGCAGCCTGAGACAAGCCGCCCAGTATATCGCCTAGTACTACAGGGAAACCTGAATCCAAGTCCAACTTCAACCTTCTGGATCCATAATCCAAACAGTAAGGGGACTACGTCCTTTCTCAGCGTGTCCACGTTTGCTGGCCCGTACTCCCCTGTGCCTGGCAGCGTTCCTCGTGCCGTGCTCGCACAGGGTCATTTTTCCACATGGTCCCACAGGGTTTCTCTCCACCTTTGCAAGATTCTTACTTGCTGGGAAAGACTAGAGAACGTAACATTATCAAACGGCCCAGCTGCCAGTGGTGGGAAAGTCCCTGCTTAATTTTAATTGCTCGTGTGCTCCCAGTTCATTCTTTCCTTGTCAGGTGCTTCCACTCTGCTTGCAACCAAAGGAGGGGCTGTACTGACGGGTAACAACACTACTCATATTGCTAAAAGGAAAGTTGTACAACAAGCTCAACAGACTTGCTTCTGCTTCCCTTCTCTTCCTCCACTCCTAGCTTCTTCTTTCCTACGTGAAACACCCACAGTAGCAACTTTGCTGCATCAGGCAACAAGCATCAGCTTAAGGCACAAGCACTGCGAATAACATGCTTTAACAAAACTTCCACGTGAGAAACAGGAATGACACCAGAGAAAACTCAGCTTCCAAGCAGCAGCAGATTTCAAATGAACTGACCTATGTTTATCCTTAGGGCATAACAATAAAAGCAGTTTAAATGTATATGGTACATCTCATCCCTAAGGATCTCCAGCAATTCAACAAATTGATATAAAAACAGCCCCCGGTTCAGTCAGAGAAATGCAGATCTTCCCTGGGACGCAACATCAATTTAAGAGATGCCAAAAATAAGCTTCAGTCTAAAAATAAAAACCAAAGGAGACCATAGTAGTCAGCTGGAAATCTGGGTAGAAGTAATAAAACAAACCCCGTCAGGCTCTGGCCAGGATACCCGCGTTAACTGCATTTCTGTATCTGTGGAACATACATAGGATTTTAAATGCCCTACTCTGGACCTTAGTTTTATATGCCAAAAAGTTCCTCCAGCACTGTTTGCTTGGATGTTATGAATAAGCCAGAGAAATACTGCGTCCACTGCACCATTTGAAGTACCTGTCACCTGGCCACCTCTGATCAAAACGCGTGACGAGATGGGCACACAGGCCGCGCAGCGCGTGCAAAACCCGGGAGCTCCCATCTAGGCTGACAAAAATTAACTTTGGTTAAGATTTCCATGACCTCATTTGGCCACTTTTTTTAACCGCTTCAAATTAGTAACAGCCAAATTATTATTAGAAAGCAGGAGGAAAATATGTTCTCTGTGTTTAACACTAGAGTCCAGCAAACTGTTTGGATCTGACAGCTGCCCAGTTCTCATCTCTGGGAAGCTGAAATACGCCAATTTTAATTGCAAAACATTATCCGAATGACAATGTGAAGTGTTCTCTGGCTTCCGTTGCCCTAGCAAGGTCCTTAATTTTTTGGAGCAGTGAAAAAAAAGCCCTATTCCAAAGAACATACAGGTCAGAAAAGAGGTATCTCCCCCACATGGATACATGCAGATTGCCAGACTGAGAGCAGAAGAAATGCCGTTTTACATGACTGTTCTGCTTTACTTTTGGTTTCAACAACCTGGGCAAAGGTCCTGCTGGATGTTGTGAACTACCTTTCCTGTTATGATTACTGCTAAACTTGCATTGTCCTTGAGATTAAATGGGAAGAAACAGTTAATAGGTATCTGTAGCAGCAGTCACGGAAGGACGAAATTGAGGGACCAACTCTGATAAATCAACAGCACCACAGCAACAGCACTAGACAGCTCTCATGATTAGTGTGGCAATCAGGAAATTACAGTTTAATGTGTTTGCTTGAGGAAGCAGCACGAGAATCTTTCATGTACTTTAAAAACTGATTAAAATCCTACTGCCCCTTTTCAGTATTCGGGCACGCAAGGCTGCTTTTCAGAACCAGCTGCTTGCTGCAAGCCAGAATAAAAACAAACACATAGCTCCTGTAGGCCAGCAGCACTGCAAACGGAGTGGTCAGCACATCCAGCACGGAGGAGACTTCTGCAAAACCCAGTCCTCAGGTATGAGGTGCAAAATCACCTTGTATGGTTAGAGCCCTTTATATCGCCAAAGAGCTGTTCGGGCAGTCGCTTGGCCTGGCAATGCTCTGTGCTGCAGTAGCCATGGACAAAGAACCAAACCGGGCTGGGGAACACCCCCGCAGCAGCCCTTTTCCCAACGAGAGGAAACCGCTCCTTTGGGCACGCTGCTGTGAAGACTACTAACACAGTCCCACATAAAAAATGTGGAGAACCTCAATCTCCTCAAGCTGACGAGCGCAAGAAGCACCGCTGTGAAATTAATACATGCATAGCAGAGTGTTAGGCCAGAGCATACAAGAGCACCATCAGGCCTCCAGCTTGACAAAAATGACCGTAGTGTTCATAAAGTTTCGCTCCTGTTTCAGCAGGGCTAAATTTGCTCCTCGGGTTTCAGGCACTGCCCTCTGGCCCTGGGACGAATGCCTGGCCCTCTGCCCTGGAAGCACCCCGAGGCTCACAACCTTAACGGCCAGGCAACAGGCTGCATACGAAATCAGATCTGTGACAGACTCCGCAACACCAAAAGGGAGAAAATGTGTATCCAAAAGCTGAGTTTGCTCCTTTCTGTTATTTTTATTCACCCATGCTGACTGTGTAGAAAATTGCATAGAATAATTTAGAATGTGTTAATTTTCAAAAAAAGGATAAATATTTCAGCAGTATAAAAGCAGTGTCAATGAGCCTCATCATTGTTTCAAAACCTTTCTTTGTATTATCTTCCACCAGCTTATTCTGTCCTTTTTGGCAAACAGTGTAAAATGACATTGCTAACTGTGAGGAGCTACAGAAAAGATGACTTTTATTTTTTTTTTTTAATCTTAACATGAGTTCCCTCTGTCCCTGCATCCACAGGCTGTCTCTCACTTTCTACATGGGTTGCAAGTGGTTTAGGGCTGAGCTGTTTTTTGACCTGCACTTGTATACTGTCTAATACCCCGGTGCTGGCCCACCTCTGGGTGCACCGAGAGCTGCTTCTGCCGAGGAAGTCATTTTTCTTAGTATGAACCAAAACAGTCTGCAGGGCCGCTGCCATGGGAGGCAGCCGGCGGCCACAGAGGGGCCAGGCGGCAGAGCGGGGTCTCTGCTCAGCTGCAGCCAGCGCCGTGTTTTTTGGGGCAGGAGGCGGGCTGATCTCGCTGTGACTTTCCACCGAGAAGTCATTTTCCATCTCCTTTCAGCCCCCTCCAGCTGAATGCGGTAGCGCGGCATGCAGAGGTACACAGAAATAAGAGCACCTAAATGTGCGTGCTGCTGAAAAAAGGTTTCTGCTGGCAAATGCTCTCTAAAAATAGCCCCAAGTCCGCCTGTGACGGCAGCTGGATGTCAGCAATGAAAGCAGGCGAGGAGGTTGTTTGGCTGAACTCGGGCTCCAGCCACCTCAGTGACGAAGGGGAGTTTTCAAGTTCAACTTCTGCATGGACCTAGCAAAACCCTTCCTGGAGACAGCTTCATTCACGCTGCACTTTAGCACTCTGACAGCCATCGAAGGCACTTGCTTTCAAACACCAGTCCTCACTTTTTGCACAGACGCAGGTAGGAAAGTCATTTGTTAATTAAATTTCCCTTGCCAATTTACATCAAAAAGGGGAAACTCTTTCCAGAAGCTCAGGACACTTTCATAACCCTTAACCTATAAAAAAAAAAGTTGTACAGCTTTTCTAAACCTGCCCAAAAACCACTAGTGGATTGTCCCAGGCCGAACGGTGAATAATGAAAGAAAGTCCAGGAGCAGTACAGCTGGGCTGAACACTGGGAACATCTGCTCACATTCTCCTCCGGCTCCCCCTTTCATCTTCGGATTTTCTCATAAATTTTTTTCAAAGGGATGCCATCCCACAGGAAAATGGCAAAAGGAAAAAACCTCAGACACTATTAGTCAGTGAGGCCAGCAAAAGCTGCAAGAGAAGAAAAATCCTTCATAGGAATCCCCCACATCTGAGAAGCAGCAGCAAAATTCACCAGGGAAAAACTCACTATTGCCAGTCCGGCAATGTCTTTTATCCACGTGGGAGCCTGCGTTTGTCCACCGCTTTCATTACTCATGGACAGTATGACATCAGGAAAGAGGAGTAAAGGAGAATAATCAGAAACGGGTGCAGAGAGAATAATGTCCAAAGAGGGCATTTCTCTCTTAAAAAGACCTGTTCGTTCACCTGCACATATCTTTGGCTGCACAGCAGCCTGTCTGAGGACTGGGGGTACAGGAACGGAGTAAAAGTCTGGTTAATGCTGACGGTGTGGCACTGACACCAAACGGACGGTTACCGCCACCTCCGAGACGCGAAACCCCTCGCCGGCTGCGCCCGCTCGGGGCACGGGCAGAGGCCGGGGGCGACGGCGAGGGGCGCCCGACGGCGGCAGCACGGCGGCCGGTGCCGCCCCGGGGCCCGGCGGGGCGGGCAGGGAAAGCCCCGGGGCCGCGCTCGCCGGGGGCAGCCGCCCAAGGCGCAGCAGGGAAGTACCGGCGGCGCGGGGTTAGTCACCGGGGCGCCGAGTACTTCCCCGGCCGTGGAAAAACGCCAAGTTGCCGCTGCCGCAGAGGCCGGGCGGGCGCAGCAGGGAATTCCTCCGCCCCGGCCCGCCCCTCGGCTCGGCCCGCCCCGGCCCGGCCCACCCCTCGCGGCGCGGCGCGGCCCGCCCGCGGCGCCGAGCAGGACCGGGCTCGTCCGCCGGGCTCCGACTGGCTGGAAATTCCCGGCCGCGGCGGCTCCTCCCCCGCAGAAATCCCCTCCGCCGGGTATATGCGTTGCGCCGCCGCCGCCGCCGCCACTCGCGGATGTCTGCCCGCTGCCGCCGGCCGTAGCGCAGCCGCCGCCGCGCCAGCGCCAGCCGCCCGCCGCCCGCCCCGGAGCCGCGGCGCGGAGGCGCCCCCGCCGACATGATCAGCGCCCGCCGCGCCGCCGAGCTGCCGGCCATGGAGGGCCGCGAGGCGCCGCGCAAGGAGCGCGCGGCGGCGCCGCCGCAGGACGACCGCCACGACAGCGGGCTGGACTCCATGAAGGACGAGGAGTACCGGCAGCTCGTGCAGGAGCTGCAGGACATCCGCCTCCAGCCCCGCGACGCCCCGGCCTGGCCGCAGGGCGACCCGCCGCCGCACGCCTGGGCCCAGCAGCTCACCGAGGACGGCGACACGTAAGTGCGGCGGGCGCGGGGCCGGGCCGGGCCGGGCCGGGGGGCGGCGGGGCCCCGTGGGGGGCCGCGGAGCCCGGGCCGGGGGGCGCGGAGGCCGGCCGGGCTAGGCGGGGGGCGGCCGGGCCCCGCGGGAGCGCCAGGCCGGGGGGCGGCGCCGGGCGGGGCGGGGCGGGGCGGGCCGGGAGGCGCCGGGCCGGGGCCGCGGAAAGTCCCTGGAGAGGCGCCAGGAACAGGCGGCTCCCGGCGGCCCCGCGGAAAGCACCGGCCGCCGAAAAGCCCCGGTTTCGAAACGCGGCACATGACGGCGGGCGCGCCCCGGCGGCCGGGCCGCTCGTCAGCGCTGCTCCTGCGGGGATTTTCATTCTTCTTTTTTTGGGTTGTTTCCTTCCTGCAGTTTTCTCCACTTGGCGATCATTCACGAAGAGAAGGCCCTGAGCCTGGAGGTGATCCGGCAGATGGCCGGTGACCGGCCCTTCCTCAACTTCCAGAACAACCTCAGCCAGGTACTGGTCTGCACCTGCTGCCACGCTGCAAAGAAAAGGCTCTTTTTTAGTAGTATTTTTTGAAGGATTTTAAATCAAAGCCTGCATTCGGAACAGCACCCGAATTACTCCAGTTGGTGTTAGTGCAACACTTCCCTTCACCAACAGCGGCATTTAGTGCCAGCATCTTTTAAATATGATGCAGTGGGTTGCACCCCTCTTCACTGTCACATTAATGATACCCTTCATATCACTGTTTGGTATCTGGAGCTCTGAGTTCATCACTTCCAGACAAAAAAGCAACTATGCAGTATATCAGGAAGCATTTAAAAAACTGTTTATGGGGTTTGTTTTTAATTGGGCAGAAATCACCAACTGGTTGAGGGTCTGTTTGCTCAGACACTGCTGCTGCTGTGTGCCGTGTTTGTAGTGCCACTTACCATCCTGTGGTTTTCCTTTTGTGTGCAGACTCCGCTTCACCTGGCTGTTATCACTGATCAACCTGAAATTGCTGAGAATCTTCTGAAGGCCGGATGTGACCCAGAAATCAGAGACTTCCGAGGGAACACGCCACTCCATATCGCCTGTGAGCAGGGCTCCCTCAGAAGTGTCAGCGTCCTCACACAGTACTGCCAGGAGCACCACCTTTTCTCTGTCCTGCAGGCAACCAACTACAATGGTACGCACCACCTGCTGTACTGAAATGCCAGTGTCCTGCAATGAGGACAGGATTCTTGTTCTGTAGATCTCAAAGACCTCTGGAAAGATGGAGAAGGCTGAGGAAGCCAAAGTACCTAGCGGTGTTTGATTTCCTTAAAATTTTTCCTGATTGACTTATAGGCCTCCTTACTGATTGATGATCATTGGCTGCCATAACTTTAAACTCTGCATTTTTAATGACTACTTTTGCAGAATTTAATTAACTCAGAATATTTTATTTCAAGTGTTTCTATTTTTTGTTACAATAATTTGGAGTCAAACACTGGAATAAAGATAAAGCTAAGAAAGTGTCCCAAAATCTTTCCCTGTTGTCCATACATATTGGGAGTTGGAAGGCTTTCTTGGAAAACACCCCTTTGCCTTGGATAAATTGCAAACTTAAGTATTATTCTATCCTCCTGACTTTAAGTGAAAGATAAGGCATTAGATTAGAATTACTCAAATTTTACCTTCATTTGTATTTACAGGACACACATGTCTCCATTTGGCATCTATTCAAGGGTATCTGGCTGTCGTTGAATACTTGCTGTCCTTAGGAGCAGATGTAAATGCTCAGGTATGTAATTTATCTGTGAATTTAACTGAACAGGGTTGTGTAGTCATAAGAATCAGCAGATCTGGCACTGGCAAGCCTGGCTCTCCTAACATGAAACACTTGGGTTATTTTCATACAGGAGCCATGCAATGGCAGAACTGCACTACACTTGGCTGTAGACCTGCAGAATTCAGACCTGGTGTCACTTCTGGTGAAACATGGGGCAGATGTGAATAAAGTGACCTACCAGGGCTATTCCCCGTATCAGCTCACGTGGGGAAGAGACAACTCCAGCATACAGGAACAGCTGAAGCAGTTGACCACAGCTGACCTGCAAATGTTGCCCGAAAGTGAGGACGAGGAGAGCAGTGAATCGGAATCTGAATTCACAGAGGATGAAGTAAGTAGCTATTTGCACCTTTTCATAGGAAGGGACAAATCCTGCCCTTTTAGATGCTTAAGTTGTATTTTTGTTGGTACTCTGATGACATATGGGTGACTTCTTACCTATATAACATATAAGTATAAATATCCCCATAAAGTAAGGTTGCAGTGTCATGCATTGAAAGTATGGCAGTTAGGCCAATGTATAAATAGAATAAATACAAGAATAAAATACAAAAAGTACCTTAGGGAAAGGAGAGATTAATTTCACAGAGCATGATTCTCTGAACATTGTCCTGTTGCTCATACTTTGTCCCGTTGCTGATACCTACAGAACCTCATGACATACAGTTTTAGTTAACTTGTTGTTTTACCCTCCCACGATTTATTTTTTCTAACGTTCTCAGTGCTGTAAATTGCAAATGATAGCAAGCGTAACCATTGCTGTGGAGAAATTTTGTACACTACTAAAGTCAGGGCAAGCAGAACTTGGCTGTTCTCCCTGAGTAGATATGATACCTGCAGTAAGAGTTTTGCATTAACAGCATTTTGTTTTTTTTCTTCCAGCTTATATATGATGACTGCCTTATTGGAGGACGACAGCTGGCATTTTAAAGCAGAGGTTCCTGTGAAAGGAAGTGACTGTGTACATATGTATAGGAAAAGGACTGGTGTTCTTCATTTAAAAAAAAAAACAAAAACAAAATGTGGAAGAAAAAAGTACTGAAATACTACACCGCCCAGCAAGGAGCACTTAATTCTCACAGCAAGGTTCCACGTTCCAACCTGTGTTTAAATAACAGGAGTGGATATGTAATGTCACTAGAAATCTGTGATTATGTACACCACTTGATAAGGAACCCTGTATCCAAACTTATTAACAGTATGAAGAAAACAGACTACAGATGCAACAGACTATTTACAGAAATGCATTCAAGATCTGTCTATAGATGTTAAATACTACAAGGAATACTCGTCCATCTTCTTGGAAACTGTTTTCTAGATTTCTGTTGGGCTGGTGATACTTCACCTTACTGACTGACCTTGGCTGCTCCTTGTGGGGTATAGCAGACAGAGGATCAACCAAAGGAATGACCTCCTGGCTGCTATGGGAAAGGTAGCAATCATGTTAACTGTGGGCATTGGAAACAATGTGTTTCACACAATGTGTGTCATAATTGCTACACTTCTTAGCAATTGTATAGCTTGTAAATACTGTACATTTTGTTTATAATTATTTTGGTACATGTGAGATGTATTTATTAAAAAATGTCAAATTACTGTCTGGTCTGTGAAATGATTCATTGTCCTGAGATATGCAAGATCCACATGGTTAGTTTTAAGAAACAATTAACGCCTTGTGGACCTATAGGGTTAGATGCTCTTGGGGGGGGTTAGGTGGTTCACTTCAGTAGGAATAAGGTGTCTGCATAGCTTTGAGCTCTCAGCCCTTCTGCTGCAGTTAATTTTAGAAATATATGTAGGTGTAGTTTCCTGTGCCCTTTGTCACCAGCAGGGAGGGGGCTGGGATTCCCCCTCTGTCACACAAGTGTCAGGCTGCTTAGCCTATAGAAAGATCTGTGACACCATTTGGTAGCAACCTCTGTTCCAGCTCGGGGCCCCATGCTGGTGCAGGAAAGGGCCACGGAGCTGCTAAGTGCTACTATGCGGGAGGGAAACCCAGCACGTTTGTACGGTGACTTGCGTGGGGAGTCTGGAGGTTTGCCAAGCAGCCCTGTGTCTGGTTTCCCTCTCGTTTATCAGAGCCCTGTTCCAGTCTGAACTTGAACATCTTCAGATTTTCCAGAGGGCATTTGCTGCAGGAAGAGAGGAGCAAGCCATGGAACAAGCACTGCCCTCTTCCACCCCTGAAATTCAGGTTTTGGGCCTCACCCCTCTCCTCATGGCTGCAAGAGCTACAGCTCTCATTGTCCAGTCTGTAGTGGTGGACTATGTTGCCTTAACTCATTTTAATTATTTCTGGGTGTTTTCCTAAGCTTTAATACAAACAAAGTCATTTCACTCAAATTTCCATCTGTATCTGATCTCCTTTTGACATTGTGTTGCAGAGTAGGACTAATTTTAGCCACAGATATAGGATCATTATGTGACCACATGAAGAATCAATCGAGTGAAACGTGCTCATGCCCTTTTCCCAGCCTGGGTTATGTGCCCTGTTCCTGCTGTGCCGTAACCCCCTGGATCAGGATGGGGTGGAGCAGAGCTGCTGACGCAGAACCAGGCTCTGCCAACACAGTATTCACCAGGGGACTTCTGGGCTGCTGGCCCATGGCCAGGCTCTAGCCACTGACGAAGGTGATGGCTCCAGATTGTATAGAGACATCCAGTCCCTTTTCTTTAAGTAAGACCCCAGCTTTTTGTTTCTCCCTGAGGCATTTCTTACACGAGCTGCTTTAAGTAAGGCTCTTAGGGAGGGCTGTTTGGTATGAGGAAGAGCATCTCAGCAGGAGGGGCTCTTGCTAATTTGCATTGGAGCCAAAGGCCATTGTGGAAATGATTATATAGAAATTATCATCCTGAGTCATTTTTATTTCCCTTCCACTCTCATTTTGTTAGCATAGGCCAAGTGTATGCACCGAAACTTCCTTATTGGGGATAGGGCCATGCCTAATTTCAAGTCTGCAAAGTTTTCCGTCGCTGGGGCTGGCTCTGACAAGCCACGGCTGTCATCCTGCCCCTCAGGCTTTGGGCTGCTATAGGGTCTCCACCAGCAAATAATCCCAAGAAACTTTCAACCTTCTTTAACTAAACACCACATTGTGATGGCTGAAAATGGAAAAGGTAATCTGTTTCTCTCATCTTGCTACACATAGTTTCCCAGTTACAAACCATGGGCTTAAAATGATGTCAAGGCTCTGTAGAGGCATTTGTCATGTATAGTTATCAGTGTTCTAGGTACATGGCTGGAAACAGTATACAAATATTTAAATAGATACCATCTAAATGCAAATACTCATTATTTCAAGGCCAGAGGAAGGGAGGAAGAGAGGAAAGGGCACAGTTATCAGCAGTACTGGGCTGGTCAAGTAGTTTTGGAGGCAGTGGTACATTCTCTGCTGCATATTGCAACATTTAGACAAATAATATCTTAAGAAGGAGCTATTATTATCTTGTAAGGCTTCTATAATGACTTAATAAATACAGCAAATGCTTTACAACATAAGGAAGTTTTGCAGCTAAATAAATCATTGTCAAGGTACTGCATGCTGGTTACATGCCTGTTTGCCTCAATCAGTCATGCAAACGTAACAAAGTAGAATATACAGAGGAATTTTACTAACTTCGCCAAACTTCCAGTGGTCTGTGATTTAATAATTTCTGGAGATCAAGGTGGCATCTTTTTATGTAATGGCTCTTGGTGGAGTCTGCTGCCACGGAACTGGTGAACTGTCCTTGAAGTCACCATAAACTCCTGATGTGTGCAGCATCTGGCGAATGGGACTGCCACAGCCCAGCTACAATGGTGTGAGGAAGCATGCCACCATCTGTTTGTTTCGAGTTGGCTGCAGGATACCTTGCCTTGAAATCCCCCTGATTTCAGGCTGATTCTCATAACACATGCTCCCTCACGTTTGTCCTGTGGTATCAAAACTTAACTCTTTATCTGCTCCCCTGGAAGGCCAATGTCTTCTGCTGTCCTCACACCACTGACATTGCCTTCATTGCTGAGGGCTCCCCCCTAAAGGCTCCCTTGCCCCCACTCTCCCTTTGAGGCAGGGACACCGCAGCACATCTCTTCTCTTTCTTATGAATGCTCTCAGTATCACTTTTTTATTGTCACATCTGCTGTTATTAGCAGAGTCAGTCAGTCTCTCTCCATTAGCCTCCTTCCTCTCCTCAGCTCCTGCTGTGGCTGCATTTTCCTCATCCTCCTCCCCCCCACCCCACAGCACCAGTACCCACCTCTTCCCAATCTTTTCTGCCTCTCAGGTTGAGCTCTCAGTGCATCTCCCAGGTCCCTCCTTCTCTCTTACTACATCGGGTCCGTTCATTCCCCATCCACCTCTGTGACATTGCACTGCATGAGGTTGCACTTCCATCTCCAGACACCCCCCCCCCCCAGCAATGGCCCATTCTTGGAAATCTCTTTGATAACCCCTCAGGGATCTTCCCCCCTAGTAAAAGGAGAAGCCTTCCCTTAAATTCACTGCAGCTTTTGCAAGTGCAAAGTAGGGGCAAAAGGAAACACTGTGTACCAAGGTAGGTGAGTGTGGAGGCCAGGTCCTTCCATGGGCTCCATCACCACCCTGACTCTAGCTGCCACGAGCAAAAGCTTTCCCTGCTCTCCACTGCTGCATCTCCTCCAGCCACTATCTATCTGGCTATGTTACACTGTCCTCCTCTCATGCAACTTTGGCCGTTTGAAACGTGTGTCTTGTGTAGGCCCTCTCTTCACTCAGTGGAGCGAGACATGGGATGAACAACCCTGGGAGCTGCCTTCTTATCTAACAATGGGTTGGGACGACTCCCAGCATGTCAGTCCCAAATCGAGGGCCCTGACTGATGCCCTCCTCATCATCATCCTTCAGCCCTTTGATTTTAACTGATCCTAATTAATTGTTATAAAATAACCTAAATCCTAATCCCTGTTGATTATTTGGCATTTTATGCACCAAATGTAGCATGGAAGAACTATAAGGCCAGATGGGCCAGTGGGCAGCATTTATCAACCACTTGCCCTCCATACCATCTACCTGCCTGTCCCAGCAGGGCTCTCAATGCACCAGAAGGCAGTGCGGGCTGCTAGCACCCTTGGTAAATTGAAAAGAGCCCCACTGCTGCTCCTTGCCCCACAGCTTCAGTTCAGGTTTAGCTAAGCGAAACGGCAGGGTGAGGAAAAAACAGGTGGAACCAGCAATGAACACTTGAGAAAAACATTGTGATGTGTGAGGAGCGAGACAAATGACTTACTCTGTTAATTAAAACTCTATCATGGTGACACTCTAGAAATGCCAGGCAGGGGCCCAGGTCCCAACCAGTTAGGCACAGCACAGCACATTTTTCTCCAGAAGCTTAGATTTGGATATAATTAAGTGCCTGGTTGTTACTAGAAGAAAGAAATGCAGAATAAAGTGCAGGGGAGGATCCTCTCCCCGGAAACCCTGCTCCAACTTCAAGGGGGTGGAGGAAGGATTTCCAAGTATTTCTGTGCTCCCAGCTGAGGGGATGTACTGCAGAGCGGGAGCTGCCCGGGATCCTGGAAGGGCGCAGGAGCAGGAAAGTCCCAGCTCCTCCCTTCAGCGCCAATTGCGTGCACAGCCTGCGCTGCCCGCTGCGACTCGCCCGTATGAAACCGTCACCAGCAAAAGCCTGTAGCAGCTCTGCCCGCCCCCCGCTCCCTTCAGCCAGCTCTCTGCAGTGTTAGCATTGGAGCCAAAAGGCACATTTATGAGGTTGCCATAATGTAAGAAGCTAAAATTCACATCGGTTGAGACAGAAATCCCCTTCCCTTGAGGTCTGACTCCCCTCCCTCCCCCTTGCTCCAGTGCTTGTATTTTCCCAGGACAGCCTCCTCGTCCACTTTTCCAAACAGGACATTCCAGTCCGCACGGGAGGAAAGCTGGGGTTTTCCCTGCTCAATCAGCCTGGAATTTTAACATTTTAGACCACTCATAAGCAATTGCAATGCGGTTCGTCACTTCTCCACACAGCAGGCACACAGACTTTTGTCTACCTGCTGCTGCTGGATGTGCTTTCAGCAAGGCTCACCTGGGTGGGAGCCCTGCGCCAGTCTGACTCCCAGGGGCCTCTGAGCCCCCCCATAACCTTCCGGCAGGACCATGGGTTTGGGTAAACGCCCCATTGGACAAAGAAGTCAGCAAGATTTGTGGCTTTTGTGTGCCCCTGGAGATGTGAGAGGAACTCTCTCCAGGCCTGGAAATTGGAAGAAGCATCCAGATTTTAAAGATTTAGCCTCTTTGCTAACAGTTAAACAAACAAGGACTTAAAAACACCAACCATGGCTCTAGTAACAGCTCTAGAAATCACAGATGCAATGGCCTTCATGGCACACTTGCAAGAGGGTATTTCAAGGGTACCTGCTCTGGGAAACCAGCATGCCAGTATCAGAGAAAATGTGTGTGTGTTTAAGGAGCTTCCACCCGGCTCATTGCATCCAAAAGGTACCTCCCTATCTAACCGTGAGCCCCCAAACTCCTTAGCTCCTGTGCACACCAGGGCAAGCTACTTAATCTGCCCCTTCCACAGCCCTTGCCTTTGTTAGGATATTCTAGAAAGCCAACACAAATGAACTGAAATCGTCAATTTATGAAACTTAACTAAATGTTCATTTTGAGTGTGTGTTCATGTTCAGAAGGAACAAGTATTCAAAGTGAATTTGGCTAAACTGAAATGGGCCACTCTGATCTGAAAGAGCAGGCCTCCATGCATTTAATTTAAATCCTTTGTACATCCCCAGCTTAAGTTAATTCAGATGATTTTTTTCCTGAATGTCCTTCAACTGAAAACAAAACACAATGAATAATGTGAAGTCAAATTAGTATTTGCAAAGTGCTGCAAGACTGTCAGACAGAAAGAGCCATAAAATGCAAGTATTTTTAACACACAGGCACCCAGTGAAGGGCACATGGTTACAACTACAGCGCAATGCTTAACTCCGTTAATTATTACCCATGGATTTCAGTAGTTTGGAGGAGGGAGTATCACAAGGATATACAGAAGATTTCTGTGAATGCTGCTGCTACACTTCAGCATTGGTTCACAGTCTCCTGCCAGGTACTGCCCAGGTCTTAAGCGAGACGCAGCCCACACCGAGACGCACCAACCAGCTTTAAACAAGAGGCTGTGTTGTTCGCTTGTACAGTGTAGGAGGACCTGTGCTGCATTTTTCCACTCTCCATGGGAAAAGGACATAAAGTTTCTAAGTCAGAGCTCTAAATACATGTTGAACTGACAAGGACTGAAAGTCTGTAGCGATAGCTGCCTAGCCCGTGCAGTATACAGAACGAAACCGCACCACCCTCTTATTTCAGTTTTTCTAAGTGGATGAGTTTCCATTCAAGTGTGCGTCAAGGCTGATGTTTCTGGATCCGATCTAAAATTCAGATCTGACTACTAGTAGCAGCTTCTATGAGAAGTTTTGCCCCAGCAAACAAACAAACAAACAAAAAAAACCCCAAAGCTACATGAAGCCTACTTACCCTGGGCTGTGCCGACCTTAGTTTGGGGAAAACCCTTCCAAAGAGCGAGATTCACACCACCCACTTGCCCCCCAAATACACTTGAGACCCACCTCCTGTCTAACAGCCTATGAAATTTCCTGAGCTGCAGCAAAACACCCCACATCGTCTGCCAGCCTCAGACCTGTACCGTCTTTGCGGTACTCACCAGCATTAACAGCAAGTTGAAAAACACGACACCGAGGTGTTGGACTATCCCACCATGGTGGGGGAAAGACAAGTGAGATCCCCCCTCCCTTTGCAAACATTTGGGAAAGATCTGCAGCGTTTCCTGTCTTGACAATTATTCTAGCAGGACAGAGCTCAAACCTGTGGAAGCCGAAATACTGATGTACAAATCAGGTTAACTGACAGCTGTGTGGGAGGCTGGCAGCCAGCTCTGTTTCAACAGGCGATCAAACAGCACGAGGGCATGTTTCACAACTTTAAAACAGCACGAAGGCGGAGAGGCGAAATGGTAGTTCATACCACTATCTATGCAGTGCCACTGGGGTGCAAGATTCAGGTGAGTCACAAGCAACGGGCACAGATCACCCAGGTCCCAGTCACCCCACATCCGCGCCTGCTGTACTCTAGATGCTGCAGACAGGCTGGCAGTGATGCTTTTTCACATGAAACTGTCTTAAACTTTCCCAGTGTACCCTCTTCTCTGGAGCTGCTCTCACGGGAAGGGACATGAACAACAACATGAACAGTCAGGATTTCTGGCCAGCGTTGCTTTTAGCACCGGCTCCCTAAACGCAAAATCAGTTGCACTTTTCCATGTAGCTTGTTAAAGGAAGCTTGCTCCCAAGGTGAACGGATTAGCTGCTTCCCTTTACAAGTCACTTCTGTTTCTGAAGAGCTTGTGAAGTAAGGAACCCATAAATCTTCATTTCCTTTTTTCAGAAAAGTCTTGATAAAGTAGGAAAGGGAAATTTATCAGGTTATTTTGTCATTGGCTTCTGTCGATAAGCAATTCCAGGCAAGCAGTGGCAAGACAATCCCCTGAGAGGTGGCACTCTAGGAAACATGCTCCTAAAAATAGCTGTGCTGAGGAGCAGAAGAAAAGAGGAAATAGCTGCATCCGTGCGCTGTGCAAAATTAGAGAAGAGCTTGTCAGCACAGCACACCGCAGCTCTGTTCCACAAGTAGGGCCAAACACATTTTTCTCCTATACTTTTTTCTGCAGAATAAGCAGGCTCAGCTACACTGCAACATCCCATGCATGGTGCCAATTTCACCAAATTTTCTGTTTAGAATTGAATGAAAAGTGGAATAATCCAACATAGCCAATTTTTCCATTTTTGCAAAGGAAGCCTTTGCTTTGTTTTTTACTCAGAAACAATGTACTGTTTTCAAAAGATCTTTACAGTCAAAATAATATTGACAACTTCCAAAATGAAACCAAATATTTCAGTAGACCCAAAAAACAAGCACTTATTTCATTTTTTCTTAGTCATTGAAAACTTCAGATGTTTGTTCTCTCACTCACCTGAAGCAGTTTTTCTCCTAAGCTGTTGTGATTGTAACATAACAGAATTTCTTTTCCCACTCTTCTCTTGAGTCATGTGCACCAGGCATACCTCTGACCTGGGGCTTACTGTGTAATCTCTATGCAAAGCCAACCCTAGAATTTGCATCCAATTGTCATCTATATTATAGCTATTAAATTCCTTGGTGTTGTGTAGGGCCAAGTTTTCAGGCAGCCTGACAATTAGTGGCCTTCGATCAGGTCTGCTTGGCTGCATTTCACACTCACAGGCATCCACTTACCTCACACAGCTAAATCCTAGAGTTCCTATATCTTCCGGCTGCTCTAAATGTACCACATGTTAGAAGAAAAAACTACTCAACTCACGGAAGATGATATTTTCAAAACTGATCCTGGAAGGCGTGTTTGTGGGGTTCCAAAACAACCCATCACAAGCATACAGCTTCGCACAGGTAAACCAGGGCTCGTTCTGACACCGTGTGAATTGATAATCACATGACTGTCTTTCCTGGAATGAGAGATTTTACCCATGACTCTACAGAGACCAGGTCTCTACAGAGAGGAATGCTATAGTGAATCAGCCGAAGGTGTGAAGCCAATGCGCATGAGCTAGGGAGTGTCCGGTATTTCTCACACAGATACTTTCATTCAGCAATAAAGCAAATGCAGCTCAGTGTGTCCTTCTCTCCCCGTAGGCAAGCCCTTGGGTTGCAAGCAAGTTCATCATGAAATGCCACCACGTAAGGCTTCTTAACATCACCTTAAGAGAAAGGTTATCTCTGCAGCTTTACTAAGTAAGTTTGACTCCTGGACCCTGAATGATGTCAATAGGAACTGCATATTCCTTGTAAGCATAGACTAAAAGCAACTCAGTGTGGCCTTACTAGTCATTTGCCTTAATGTCATATGAAAAACCATCTGCATCTCCAGCCTCCAAAGCATCAGAATCCTGTCTTGTTGGACAGCTAAAATTAACAAGGAAATCATTTGGGACCAGCCTCACTGCAAGTGGTAGCAAACTGCTCACCCAAGGGAAGGTACTCAGGTTTATTGCTGTGTCCATGAAGATGCTACTGCTGTGCCAGAGGACGGTGTGAATGACCCTGTCCTTTCCAGAGGGACAGACAACCTTGCGTCACTTCCCCAATCCCCCTTGCACTTCAGGGAGGCAGCAAGTTGAAGAGCTTTTGCTCTTCATGCAAAGCAACTGCTGTTTGTGCCAGAGAGAGATGGCAGCACGGAGATGCCATCAGCTGTGGCACCAGTTGCTGCTGGAGCCAGCACTCAGACACAAGTGCTCAGGACGTCTGAGCCCACGGTCAGACCAGGGGGCCTCCTGCATCTGCAGAGCTCCAGGTGCAAGGCCTGACCCACAAAGCCTTATCCTATGAACCCTAGGGCATCTGTTTCAGCAAACCACAGAAGGAAGTCAAAGATCAGATGTGTGAGGGGAGTGAAGTATGCAAAGAACAGTCCTTCTTAACCTCATCAGTCTGGCACCGATATTTGTACATCTAGCATTGACGGGCATAACTCACCGAAAGCACATGTGAGCAGTAATGGCAAACAGGAGAAAGCAAGATTCAAAATAAGAGCAATCACTGCATATAGCACCATCTCAAGGTTTAAAGCAGAGAGGCACCATGTGCCCACAACCTCCCCTGCAGCTAGCAGGAGCTCACCACTTCTCTGAACCCAGCCTTCAGGAGTTCTTCAGAAAGGAAAGCACAAGCTGGCTCCAAGTGACTGAGCTGCTTTGCATGGGATTTCAATTTACCTTTTTTTTAATGATGCAGTGGTGAGAAAAAGAGGCAGTGATGGTAAATGCAAATATCTGCAACACAGCAAGGCCTTGGCACAGAAAACTCTTTGAACCTACTCAGTTCTGCAGTACTTGAGTATACAGAGAAGGAGCTGCCTGGTTATGCACAGGTCTTGCTGAAATGAATGACCACTCTTCCGGCTGGGAAGTATGATGAAAAGTCCTTTTATCCTATCATCATCAATAGGGATTTTTTTGTCTCCTACTCAGACATGATTAAAATATATGCTGAAGATCTGATCTTAAAAGTGAGAGCTTGACACACCCAGCTGCCTTTGGCATTACAAGAAATAAAGGGGAAAGAGGAAATGATTTGAGCTGTGTGCATGCTGCATGAGCTGCATTAAACAGCAGCTAGTGTGTTTCTGCTAAGATTTGGTGTTGCAGCTACGCTGGTGTCGCTTTCCCTCCTACTGCCGACCACTGGTCTGTGTCTTGCAGACTGTGCAACGTAGCCGTGTGCCCAGCGAGCTTGCTCCTGCACAGACCCAGAGCATCTCCCCTTGGCTAACTGAGGCCCTGCTAGGCGCTGTGTCTCCACGTGGCCCCTCAGATCTCGAGTGCAATGTCAGACGCGCTTCTGACGCAGCCTGGAGAAGGGCGCGGAGTCCCCAGGAGGGGCCCCCGCTCCCTGCCCGCAGCCGGAGCCAGCTCTCAGCGCCTGCCAGCTGGGGCTGCAGACAGCCCTGGGGCAAACCTCCCCGCGAGCAGCCCGCTCAGCAGCTGGAGGAGGCACGCGGGAGAGGGACAGAAAGGTTTTGCCAGCAAATAGCCAACAATTTTAATTAGGAATTGTAATAATACTAGTGAACATGACCGTGTGGTACTGGCCTCACAATACCCACGGTACAATAGACGCTGCAGTCTCCCTGCGGGCAAAAGTGACGTACGGACAGGCTGTGGTTTTTCCTGTCCCCAGCTGCAGCATAGGAGGGCTCAGCCTGCTCCTCAAAAGAAAGTAAAACGCCATCGCTCCTTAGGAGCACCTTCCAGCAATAAGAGGCAGCATGAGCTGGGACAGAGGGCCCAGGCTTGGGGCTGGCGAGAGCCAGGTCTGGCCCAATCTCTGCCCCGACCGTCCATGTGAGTGCAGCAAGGCACGTCCGCTCCTTGTGGCTCTGCTGCTCCTCTCCTTGGCAGGCTACACAACACCTCAGGGCACCTGAAACCAGCAAGACACAAAATCCTGCCATAGGAAATAAAGTCACAGGCCGCAGCCAGCCCGTGGCCCATGGGATCTCAGCCCCAGCTTTAGGCTGTAAGCGCCCTGGGGCTTGGACTGTTTTTAAGTAAATGTTTGTGGAGCTCCCCAGAGAGTATGTGCTACCAGTTCCCTCCTAGGCAGAGCCACAAAGATTATGAGCTGGTAAAACCAGCAACTACAAAGTTAAAGCAGTTGATGCTTTTAGCTGGAAATGTCCCCACTTTGATGTCTGCTGTGACAGCGGAAGTTCAGGTTGCCTCCTGTGCAGGGTGCCTCCCCCGGGTGTTTTGGGCTCTAGTAAATTAGCAGATTTCCAGCAGTGATGTGCAAGTAAAAGGCTTTGGACTCCAGTAAAGGAGAGCTATTCGGAGCACTCAGGTCGCATGGAAATTCAGCAGGATTTCTTGTCAGGCTGGGGCCCTGCTGTTCCAGCGGGTTTCACCTTTGCTCAGCCCTGCTTACAGAGGCACTGTATGCAAATGCAGTTCTCTAAGCTTTAACACACATGACTTTCAAGAGGTTTGTGCTCTTCCAAAAAAAAATATAGGCTCAGATAAGTCATTTTATTAATCACTGGGACCATTCTCAAACTTCTTTCAACATCGAGAAATTCCACTTAATCACAGCCTGCCCTGCTACAACCTATCTCACATCAGATGGAGCAAGAAATGATGTAGGGAGGACTTTAGTCACACTAACAGGCTTCAGGGCTGAGCTGGGGAACATCACATGAATCATCTTTGCCTTTTCTTTTTTTAAGGGAAATAGAGAAGAATAATCTTGCTTTGAGAGTAAAATGCACAAAGCAGTGACGGGTCTTCCTGTTTCCTTGCCATTTCTCAGGTCTCTGCAGCCTATTCCTTCCCTGCCCTTAGTTGTATGAGCTGGAAAAAGCCCACCTCTATCTAAAGCTGCTCCTTGCAGAATTGTTCACTACATCTCACTGAGTGCAGAGACATGAGCTGCAGCTGGTAGCTCTCCCGGCTTCCCAGGGGAGCTGATAGAGCAAATCCAATGACACTTTCCAAACGAGCTTAGTTCTTCTTACTTGTTTGAGCCTCGCTGAAGTCCAAGAAGACTTTTGTGCATGTCCAAATGCATAAGGCCAGCAGGATGTGGTGTCAGGAGATAAAAGGCTAGCTCTTCAGAAAGGCTAAGTGTGGCAATGATAAACATTGCATGGCCTCCCTTTTGAAAACCAGGCTGCTTGCTGGAATCCACTGAGCACAGCTGGTGCCCAGGGCACCGAGCAAGGAGCTGCCAAAGCAAGCGAAGGAAAATGCCAAGGCAAGAGGTGCATCTTCAGCCTCACACCAGCCAACACGGTGGGGAAGAGGAGGAGAATCGAGCAGAGTCGTGCTGTAAAACCTGCTTCCTCTGTGTCATCTACAGATGCAGAACAGATCCCTCCTCAGGGAGGCAAGGAGGACCTGAAGATCTCTGTTGAAAGAGGAGCACCAGCTGCCTGCTCTCTCCTTTCACATCCGTGATCTGAGACACATGGAAAGTCCCCTACAGAGCGCACACCTGAATAGCATGGGGTCTCTGCAGGCTGTCCCTTTTCCACAGTAGAATAAAGAAACAAGACTTGCTCTGAGGCAATATAATTCCAGATATCAGAAGCTCTATCTGCACCAAAGGAGAAAGGATTGGGGGAAATAGCTGGAATATTTTGCCCCTTTTTCTTCTACTGGAAAATGCATAACTGCAATTCCCCATTGGTGCAGGCCCACAGGGGAGGAGCAGACACTCTGCTGTAAAGGAGAACCCAGCATTTTTTACCTGGGTGTTTCCTAAACATGCTTTGAGCAGGGATTAGACAGCACTCTGCTGAAGAGCCAGGAGCTGATCTCCAGTAATACTCCCTTCACCACTTCAAACTGCACCTGTCCTACCAAATGCTAAGCGATTTCTGGGCATTCAGACCATCATATTGCCAGTGGCTTCCTCCCAAAGCAACAGGAAGCTGCAGACATTTGCAACTGCACCTGGGAACCATGCACGCTGCAGCGCCTGCCTTTGCAAGCTGCCCGAAGTGCCAGGTCCAAGCCGCAGGCCTGGGCTTCTCTGTGGCAAGGAGCTGGTTGCAAGCAAGCTGCATGATTGTTTGCTGCAAACAAATAATTCGTTGCATGTCTAAGGAGAAATCCTAGCGAGCTGCTTAGGTAGGCAGGGGGTGCCATATTTCTGTTTGGGATTTCCTGGCCTGAAATAAATGTACGTGTGCTGGGGGAGGCTGCAGAGACAGTGAGTTCAATGGGTTCTGGGCGCGTGGGATTTCCTGCACACAAGCAGACGATCTGCCCAGCACAGCCCCAGGCCATTCAGCTGCACTTGTGCAACAGATAGATAGTCCAGGATTTCCAAACAGTCAACTGAGTGGTCATGGTTGCTGTTTCGCCAGCACTGCTTGGTGTCAGATGGCCAAAGTCCTCAGCTTCAGCATCAACAAAATTTCCAAGGATGAAAAGAGAGCATGTCCAAGGAGAATCCAAACATGCAGTAACCGGTCTGTGCTCAACAGATCTCCTCTGGAGAAATCGCCAGAGGAATCCCCTCCCTGCGGATTGCATGCCAAGGATGGAGCCACGCACCAGCCCAGTGTCCCCTCCCACACGTCCAGACGTACACGGGCCACGAAGCCATTACTGTGGCCTGCTGATCTGAGGACTGTTTTGCACAGCAAGTTGTCATAAATTTAACAGCCAGGTCTGCACACTGAGCAGCTCATTATTATTATTAATTTTGACAAAGCCTGATTTTTGTTGTCACAAGTTCGCAGGCGTCCAAGTTCAAATGGCATGTAAAACTGGGAATCCCCCCACCCCCAAACCTTCCTATCTCTGAATAAATCACCTTCCTCAACCAGGGACCATCAGCCTAGATACAGCTCTTGGCCGTATGCCTGCATGGACACACTCCAGCCACACAGCAATGTCAGCAATCACAGACATGCACCGACTGACCTGCACAATTGCCCACAGGAGACACAGTTTCAGGGCTTTTCTGTTTTCGTCCCAATACACTCCCTCTTCTCCCAGCATTTCTGCCCCCTACCACCTTGGAGCTGCCAGCCAACAGCCAGTCCTGAGACAGCAAAGCCCTGGTCACAAATCCTCCTATACAAAGTGTGTTTAGGAGCTCGCTTAACCTTTTTTTGGATTGTTTTGCTTGATTAGATTTAGCAGCTTAAAGAGGGTAAACAAGTCAGTTCCTAGAAGCTTTGCAGCAGGAGCTGGCAAGCCCTCTTTTGGTCACCAGCGAGATCTTATGGTGTCACAAGTTACATGCGCGGGGAACCCCTCCTCCCCAGCTCTCCCAGGCCAGTGATTTTGTAACATCCTGACCATCCGGGACATGGATGAGAGCTTCTAAGGTCGCTTTTCTCCGTCCAGCCCCAGCAGGACTCCCTGGCAGGCCTCGCAGTAGCGGCACGCTTTCGTTGAATGCTTGTTCAACATGACCGCCAAAGCCGTGCTGAGGACATGCTGGGCTCAGAGTTGCTAACACTCGTACAGTGAGGCCGAGGCCTCCTCTTCAGAGTTCAGCAAAGCCATAATTTGTGCTGGAGGTGATCAGCCCTGGGAGCAGGCTGAGCCACTGAGGCAGTCAGTCACGCTGCTAGCTGCTGCACAACTTACCGGCTACCCAGACTATTTCAAGCTGTCAGAGAAACAGGCTTACAAGAAGGAAACAGCTCAGTGAGCAACAGGCTCAGATCTTGACGCTTAGTAAGGATACAGAGATCACCAGCCCAGCGGTCAGTCTAATGTGGTATGCTGCCTTCAGCCATGACCAATGGTGGAAATGTCAGGGGTGCCACTTCACCACAGCTGCAGCTCCTCAGCGACGTACAGTGCAGACCCGCGTGGGGAGATGTTTCTCCCCAAACTAGCTAATGACTACCTTAAATAAACGGCAGCAGAAATACTAGCAGCGGTGTAACCTGATCCCAGCTGGAGCAGACGCTGCCACATGTGCAGAAGTGTAATTCTGAAATGCCACACAAACACAGGGGCTACCCTGCCCCTGCTTTAAGAAAGACCACTCACTCTTCAGGAGCAGAGTAGAAGTCAGCATTTAGGGACAGATCCCAGGAAAGGTGTGAGAGCCTAAATCAGGTTGCTGGTAGACTGCAAAAGCCTATACCCAAACCTGCCATCCCGAAAGCCCGTGCTCAACAGCTCCCTGTCTCCGTAGCATGCAAAACCCACTAGTGGCTTCCCTTTCTGTCCGGAAAGTTCCCGAGCAGCGGTGGGTCTGTGTGCACGTCTGCCCGGGGCCACTCTGGTTCAGGAGCTTGGTGTCTGCCTCCCATCGGAGCCCGTTCAGGAGCCGGAAGGAGGCCAAGGGACCCACCTGCAGGCGCGTGGATAGCAATTTGTCCGAAGAGCCTTGGACTGAGTGCATACACGCGCCTTGGAGTAAGGACTGCTGGATTTTCTCTCCCTCCCGCACAGATAGCCTAATGTTTGGACTGGAGTTGAGCCCCATTTTGTATACCCTGTTCTGATCCCTTTGACTCTATCGAGCCTTTCTGAATCCCTGGACTATGGGGAGGGGAGGGGAGGGGAGAGCACACTTCTGCTTTTTGCCCCTTCCACAATGGGGTGGCTGGGGCTCAGCTTCCATAGAAATGTGTGTGACTGCTTTCAGGCTTAGAAGTAGTAAACCCAGTAGTAAATCCCATTCCTGGGATGAGTGCCCTAACTAGGAGTTTATTACGTTAACCTGCAGGACCTTTGGCACATTTCAAGAGGGGAAGAGAAGACTGGTGAAAGAGCATCTGTGTCCGCCCCAGGCTCCAGATAACCAACAGCCCCAGCTGAGCTGAGAGCTGGGGCATGAAGAGAGGCAGTTTTCAGATAGACTCTGTGCTCAGTGCTTCCAGGTGACTAGCAGCTCCCCTTTGCAGACGGCTGGTTTGTGGCACCCAGTGCATTTTGGAGGAGCGTGACGCCAGGACAGACGCTTCCTCCAGAGCCAGCTTTGCTGGTGGAAGGGCTGACGACCTTGCTCTGTCTGACCACTGCAGCACATGCAGTCATAGCCCACTAAGCTGTTGGCAGAGAGGATCACATAAGCTTTCACCTAATTCAGTTCAGACAGAACGAGCCGGGGTGGCTTAGATAAGCTGAGCTGTTTAAATTAACCTATATAATTTTGCCTGGAGCTAACTTGCACTCTAATTACTCCACCAGCTATTTGAGGGGGAGCAATCTCCGACAGGAGGGGTAGGTGAGAACAGATAGGCTGAAAACCTCTTCCAGCAGCAGAGCTGGCTCTGGGAAAAGAAAAGTCCTTAAGGCCTAATGCACACAGGAACCTCCCTAGAAATCCACCAAATTACCAGAGTGGGTAGCAGCAGCATTCCTTCAGGAATGTGCTTTTCTCTCCTTTCTTTTAAAAGAAGATATTAATGTGCACTCTAGAGCCTTTCCCTGCTACTGGGACTCCTTTGCATTATTTGGCTCTGGCAACAGCTAGAACAGGTTTAGGAGAGGCTTTCCCTGAGCCCAGAAGAATGGAGAGAAGCTTTTGCAGGCCTGTACAGAAAGGCCCTGAAGGCTTATCATGAGAACAAGCAGGACAAGCCAGTAGGACTGTCTGCAAGCATGTGGGAGCTCGGAGCAGAGAGCAGGTCCAACAGAGCCCCATCTCAAAGGGGCAGCCAAGGCTAGGGAGAATGCCAGGGAAAGGAACTTCAGACAAGTTGGGAGACTGGGTTACCACGGAAGCACAGCCTTGAGAAACCACCAGGCCCCACAGCTCAGCAGGCAAAGTGCTAAGTTGCATGATCAACTATTTATATTGCTGCATTGAAATGCAGAAAAGACCTTTAACAGGCACAATGGGAGAAGAGTCTGTTGTCCTCACCATAACTACCAGAAGTGCCAGTCTCCTACCACCCCCAGTCTCCCAGGCCACCGTGCCCATGGAGGGAGCAGCACTTCTGTCCTGGTGCACACGTTCGCTCTGCTCAGGGAAGATGGCTTATCTCGAAAGCAGGCCTGAGGCTGGACCTGTGAATTCAGGGAACACTTCTTTTGTCTAGCAACTACACTGCAGAGGCTGCGGTGGGGCAGTGAAAAGGAAGCCAACTGCTCAATGAAAAGACAATCATTAAATCCATTGCTGTCACATTGGGAAACTCCAAGTTTCTTCCATAAGTGACCTGCTCCTTTCACAAATTTGTTTTGGTGGGGTTCCTGCCTACACCCAGTCTGTATAAACAATACCAGCCCTAAAAATAAAGGTATCAGTATTGTGATATAATACAGGACTCCTGAAAAACATTTTCTTAGGTTGTCTTGTTAATTGTGGTGTGACAGTCATACTTCCGTCAACTGATCCCTTTGAATATCTGTGAAGGGCACATGCCATCACACCTGCCAGTCCTCTGAGAGATGCTCGGTATTTCCCAAATCACCTGCTGACAAGTAGGTGTCTTGGTGACTCAGATATCATGACGTGCTGCCACTCATCAAGAGGTTTTTGTCATTTCCATCCTAATGAGCTCAGCTGACGATGTGTGTATTTGAGCTGATCCTTTCCTCTGCTTCATGAATGCTGTATTTTGCAGCTGAATTGTCAGTGCCCTGCTTTCTTGCATTTCCCTAGAAGGCAGAGCTACCCAGTCGATCTACCTTTCAGCAAGAAGAATCATAACTGATGAGTGTTACATTAGGTTTTTGCATTGCAGAAGTGAACTGTTAAAGGAATGACTGCAACCATGAAGTGGGAAATGTGCCTTTGGAGGAACAAAAAGCAGATGCCCAGCGCAGAACTGGCTTGGGGCGCACAGGGTTGTAACTGTCTGATGTTACACACGTCTGTGAGAGCCTGGGAAAACTTAACAAGGGACAGAGTCGGAGGCAGAAACACACCAACTTGCAGAAACTTTGAGCAATATGGAAAGGCAATTGTCAGGCAAGCAAAACAGATCAGGGTAGACATATAGATGAAGACACTGCCTGAAACTGCTATCCCCAAAATAAAATTACCCCTGGGTCAAACTGGTGTAACTTTATACTGGATGTAACTGTATACTGGATGTATGACACTGGGTGTGTCATGCAGATGCTTTTTTCTTTTTCTTTTTTTTTTTCTTTTTTCTTTTTTTTTAAAAAAAGGTGTTTTTGCTTAGAAACCAGAGCACTTCCTGTGGAAACTTGCTGAGACAAACTCTTGTTCTCAGGTTTGGAAGGAAGAAATTTTTCCATGCCCGCCAGGGAGATTCCCTGGCAGGATATGCTGAGAAACAGTAAGGGCTTTCTGGCTGGCTCTGGAGTGGCAAGGAGGATTGTCTTTCTGTCCTTACTCTCTTTTTTTTCCTTTACATCTCTCTGGCTGCCGCTGAAGCGAGGCCAGGCTGTGGTAAGGGCTCCTGTATAGGAACAGGGCTAGTGGAGCGGCGCTGGTGCCCATACCTGCGACTAGCTGCCATCCTGGCCTTGGCTGGAGTTTTCCGGGGAATCACCTGGATCAAAGCAGACAAAGCACCCACCTCACAAGGTTTATTAAAGACTTCCCTAATGTACTGAGGCAGCGTCCTCAGCTGCTCTCGGGCCGGACAGGTAGGTGGCACGGCAACGCGGTACGGCTGGGGCCAGCCCCAAACCGGTCCAGCAGCCGCCGAGCGGCTCCCACCACGCACCCGGGGTGAGGGGACACACGGGCAAGCGGCCAGGCCGACGGTGGGAAAACCCTGCACGGGCACCGCCACGGCTCCAGCCACCACCTCCAGCAGGAACTGGGGATCCGAGGGGTCTGGGCACAACCTGCCCCCCATACAGGCAGGGCTGAATTTGCATTTAGAAAGGGCTTTAAAGGAGGGAGGGCTTGAGCAACATGCTGCAACCATAGTGCTGGGTTTCACAGGTGATTTGAAATGCCAGTTCACACAGGCTCCCTGCTGACAGAGCAAAGCTGCTTCCCCTGTCACCAGGCCAACCTCCTTAACTGGCACATGAACCAGCTGATTGTGTTCTAGCAGTAATAGTTCTTAAAAATAAAAAAGCCGTATGCAATTTTCTGCTTAATATCCATTAATAATATTAAGCAAGTGATTCAAGTGGAAAATACTGTTACAGCCTGCTTTCCACTGAACATACACATGCAGAGGGCCACGCATTGATGAGATGTTCGGTGAGAAGCAGTTTGTTCTCTCCATCCTTATTTTAGCAGTAAGAAAAAAAAGCTGATGTTTCCAGCTGGAACAGAGATACCAAAACAGTACTGCCAACCCAAACTTATGAAGCAGAAGGCTGCTGTGTGCAAACTCAGCCTCAGTGCCAAATAACAAACACAAGACACTGGCAAAAACACTGGTATTCCAGTGGCTCTCAGGACTGATGGTTCCCTCACAATTTAGTGCACCAGAGTCTTCGCCTTTCTCAGAAATATCTTGCCCCTTGCAGCTCCATTTACACCCCCTGATACCCCTCTGCAGTATTCTGCTGCTCTAAAGCGTTGCAGAAGGTGAATTTTTTGGTCCACAAGTTGAGAACCCCTTCCCCTAGTCAAAGCGCCACTTTGTGTCTCCCACCCTCCCGCTGATCATTTGACCTGAGGAGGAAATTCTTGAAGCTATTTACAGCCCATGATTAACAGTCAGCCTGCAGAACCAGGGCAGAAAACACATCAGAAAAATCAGATTTGTTAGTTTGGGGGGGGGGGGGGAGAAGAAAAGAAAAGACAAGAAAAGAAAAATACATTCTGCAGTTACTGTGTTACTGTGGGCTTGAAGTGCCACAGTGCTTATGTAAAAAGAAAAAAAAAAAAAAAAAAAGGAAAAAAACAGCACATTCCTCCCATTTTTTCAGCCGCTTCGCCCTGCAGCTGAACACAGCAGGAGACCTACTGGTGACAAGACATCTTCTTAAGCGCATTTCCTCCCCCCCCCCTTTTTTTTTCCTCTCCATAGGTCTTTGTTTACTCTCCCCCCAGTTTGGTCTTAGGTGGCAAGAGCTGCTTTGACGAAGAACGAAGAACGCACTAGCTCTGGCCTCAGTATTCACCGTTTTCAGCTTGCTCAGCTTCCACCCAGGGGATTTCAAGAGGAAGGTCATCAGCACTGTCACAAAACCAGCTTCCCTTTAGCAGGCAGTAAATAACCCCTGACCTCCCGAAGAGGAGCCAACGCACTGCACTGCAGCAAGCCATTTCACAGAGCCCAGCCTAACCCTGGTCCACATCTCACTGCTACCAGTGAGAGGGGAATCAGGACTGATTCTCTCTGATGTAGTCTGATCTATCAGTAGCCCCTCATTTACCAGAAAATGTAACCAGCTACTCAGGCATTAGGGATTTGAAGGGATTTTCACAAGATTCTTTTGTGGAAAATACATTTCTGCTTAAGTTTAAAACTCTGCTAACGCTGGTTCTGCAGCATGTCTTTGTAACTTACAGGCTCCTTGAGACAGTTTTCCCTTGCTCCTTATCTGCCTAAAATTAAGAACCTTTTGGTTGAAAAAGCTGGAAAGTTTGTGGTTCTTAAAAGCTACCTGTGCCTCAAGGCTTCCTCTATTCTCTTGACCAGACAGTCCAGGAGAAAGGAGGATCTCTCACTCTCCATCGTACAAGAAAGGTCTCCAGAGAACGTGAGTTTGCAGAAATTCTTTCATGAATGGAGCAGGACGAGCAGCCGGTCTAGCTGGGATCCTGGCTGTGGTCTCTCTTCTTGTTGCTCACAGGCTATTGTATGGTTGTGTAATGACAAAGGCACTGTGTTTTAGGAAGCAGAAAGGAGGAAGGAAACTGTGCAAGACAGGGATTTCCCAGACTGAGACACTGTCTTTACACAAGGTACTTTTGAATGGAGGAGAAGTCTGAAAACAGGGAAACCAGGAGGGGTTTTTGATACCTTTGCTTCTTGCTGAGCCAGTAACTCCAACTCCGGACAAAGCTGCAACAGCTCCCGCACCTCAGGCGGCCTGCAACGATAACCTGGCACGCCTGTGCAACACACACTGCACGCTGTGAGCCGACAGACACACACAAAGTACCATGCACAAGCTATCTCCGTCCCAGTGATGCTAGGACAGGCTGCTGGCAGCCCTAGGATTACCGTGCAAGCTGCTCTCGGGCAGGCGGCTGCGTCCCCACCAGCCCCGTCCGCACCCGCGCCCAGCCTCGTGCTCCCGGCCGCGGCCACCACTGTGGGCAATCCCCACCGGCCCCTGCACCCGCGCCAGCTCGGCTCCCTCCTGCTGCTCAGCTCAGCACGGCAGCGTGCAGCAGGGAAGGCAGGGTGCCATACGCGCCTGCCTGGGTGCAGATGAGCTTCCCCTCCCTGCACCAGTGCTGCGGAGGGAGGAGGGAGCAGAGCCCCCTCCGGACGGCATGCAGCGGCCCTGCGTAGCACACGCCATCCCCGCGGAGCCTGCGGCACGTCGCCCTGCTCGCACCCTCCTGTTCTAACTGGTCCAAATTTGCTCCTAGGTAGGTCTCTTTACAAAGCTTGTTGAAGAGATCAAACCCAAAGTTTAAGCACTCCTCTTAGATGGCACACTTAACTCAGAGGTGAATTTTGCTTTAAAGTTGCTACCTGCATTGCAATATTTATTTTGTTGATCTACATCCCTAGCTGAAAAGATGTCCCCATCCATCTAACCACAATAGCTAAGAGCAGCATAAACCAGACTGGTCCAGTATTACTGGAAGAAAACACATTATTCACTATTTGTCACAATAATAAATACTGCCCTAGCTGCAAAGACCATGATATCTTTTTGCACTGAGCAGATATAGTTTGGCTGAGTTGCACGAGTATAAAAGGCAGTAGCACTATGGTTGTTTAATGTTTACTGTTTGTGCACTAAGGTTGTTTAATATTTAGCCTTAATGCTGCTGTGCAATTAGCAGGCGTGGGAATTCCCTTCAGGGTGGAGCCCTGCCTTTGCAATAGGTGTGGCCCTCAAAAATACGCAGCAAAGGCTTCGCTGCTGCTGCCAGGGTGGGCACATGCATGGCTGGGGGTGGGGAGCTGCCTTGAATCTTTGCTGCCCTTAGTCCTGTCCCCGCCAAATTAATTGTTAAGCATATATAATTACTCATCTACTGAACTACTAAGACAAGCAGTGATTTTACAAATTTCAAGCCACCATTATGCCGGTATTGTATAGCTTCCTTCCCACAGAATTCATGACTTTTGTATCAGAGGTAGAACACTGCTACCTGCTCTCTCAGATCAAAAAAATGCCTGCAATCCAGACTTAAGAGGTTATAAAGATACCTGAAAACAAGAGCAGTTTATAGAAGCTTATCAGTTTGCGCAGACGGCTTGCCAAAGGTATTGAAAACATTTGGAATAGACATAACATCATAAAGAGGAGGAAAGAAAGAAGGGTGAAAATACTTCTCTCTGCTAACAGCGGCACAGAGCACCTTCGAAGCCAGCAGCAGTGCAGCGCTGTAGCTGTAAGGGAATTAAGCACCATGCCTAGCAGAAGTGCCTTGAGCAGAGTTAGATGACAGTACTCAAAGTCTGGTGAAGATTTGTCCCACCGTGCTGCTATCATTAGTGAAACTGCACCGCATGAACAATGCAGGGATATTTTTACCAAAATTTGAAAGCACAGATCCAGCTGAAACAAGCTGAGCAGGTTTTGCTGCAACTATATTTAAATTGCTGTTCTGCATCCTGTTCCACAGCCAATGGTACAAGGCTAGCAAGAACACCAACAGTATTAGGCTGGCTTCTTTTTTAGGTAGGCTATCCTCAGATGACCTCAGTTGCTGAGGCCAAAGCTGTTTTCTTTCCCAGCTCTACAGTCAATGGGTATGCCAAACTGAGTATGCATTTTTTTTCCACAGTTATCACATATGCTCAATTGTGTTCAATGCATCTCTCTTAGCAGATATTTAGTTTAAGATTTTGCTTTATTTTACAGACCTTCAGAACAGAAACAAGGAACAGACTGTTACAGTAGAGTAGGCAAGAACATACCAGCCAGCACATCTAACCTGTCACAGCAACTCCATGATATTTGTTATGAGTACACAGAATACTCCCTCCCCAGGCTTTCACAAGCAAGGAGACTCCAGGGAGTCATTGCAGCTCTTAAATCTAGTCCTTACAATCATGAATTTTATGGAAAACTGAAACAAGTATACACACAAGCAGTTTCACAGACATTGTACTTCAGCCCAGTCTGCAGATACCTTGCTTCATTCACAATGACACAATTGGGAGGACTGTACTTCTAGTGCTGTGAGTGCGACAAGCTAGCAATGCATGTGAAGTTGGCAAAGAGTAGTTGTTTATTCTCCTAGGCAACTACCCATCTTAAAATGGTTTAAAACACCAACACACCATAACTACGGCAACCCGCACTATATTATACTTGGCACATCCAAATCAAAGGGTGTGCTTCTCGCATCTTGACTGGATAAAACACCTGCCTGTGCTAAGCCGTGTTCTACCCTCCTTGTTTCCACAAGCTCTTATCCTCCCCCTCTACAGGCACCGGCGCTTGTGCAACTGTGTGGCAAGCAGGTTCGAAGAGCTGAGCCAGTCAAAAATTAATCCTACGATAAAGAAGGGACCAGTACTGGCCTCTCTGAACTAGGTCAGCTTGTGATCACGTGTGCCATTGGTGGCACAAGGGATGGTGTGGGGCCCCAGCGCCAGCAAAGGCAGACAGTCCTGACTTAGATCTGCTAAAGATGCCATGGAGCTGCGCCCTGGGCTGCTCATGCTAAAAGTCTAACGAAACAAGCTGAGCCTGGAAGCTGAAACAAAAGCCCATTTGCCAGCTCTGCTCTTACAGTGCATTTGGCATTGCCAGCTCTTTTGGCAGCCCCACACTCCTAGCAGATCTGGATTACAGCATTTACCCATCCATGCACATTTATTCTCATTACATGGCACAAGTGTTCCTGGATTATGATTACACATGCTTTGAATTGCTACCCAAGTGGAAAAGCATTGCGCACCCATTATTGCCTACACTCAGATAAGAGTTGTAACATCACTTGGAAAATATTTGTTTTTAAATCAACAGCAGTTTCACAATCCTCCTCCTGCTCAATACATTGCATGTGCTTTCATTTGCCCAGCATCAGAAAGCATTAGGAGAATCCATTTTACCCTCTTTTTCTATTTTGATAACTAAATCCCCACTTAAAATTGGGAGGGTGGGGGGCAATCTTTGCTACTTATTTGTCATATTATAGACTTCTTTTATTGCTAGTTATTTTTGTTATCTTTCCTTCCTGGACCACCCTATGCCCTTTCTCAGGCCATCAAAACTGTGAGCTGGATATCACAATATTCATCCCCCCATAGCCTTATTTTGCAGTCCATTTCTGTATCTCTTGCCTTTGATTTACGGACCATTGCTGCAAGCAGCTGTCCCTGCTGAGCTACCTACACAAGCACTCAGGTCTGTTTCCTGCATGGGAAAAAGATGTAGGTGTCAGTGCAGAACACTCCAAGCAGTAAATAAAACAAAATGTTCTCCCCATAGGCATGGCTGTCACACAGGGGATGTGACTATTTTTACACACTATTCTATGCCATATTTACTTGATCTGTTACTAGATAAGAGAGGTCGCTAATGGAAACTTCTGGAGATAAGAACAGGGAATATTGTCACATGATCTTCTAACAGACATTCAACAAACATTTCACACATTTCATATGTTAGACAACCGCACAGCAGAGCAACCAGGAACTGCAGGCTGAGAAATCCTCTAGAGACTGAGGGTTCAGGCATGCTCCCTACCACCTCACTGCAAGTCAAGCTGCCTTCCTGGTCATCGTTGGAAAATGTTTCTCTTTCCTCATACCTTCTGATAACAGGCTTGAAACTAAACCCCCAGCTTTCATACACGTGTATGCTGTTACCTTCAGGTACAAGGGAATACACGGGGGGCAGTGAGCAACTAAGCTAACCTGATAGCCTGTTTTTAAGGTTCACCGAATCCTTAGGTGAGAAATGTTTTTGTTAGCCAGACATTTCCAGTTACTGTTAACCGAAGCTAGGCTAACATTAAATGCAAATAATAATAAAAAAATATATCTTCACAACACCAAAAAGGTACGCACAAGTACAAGTGATTTCTAAAGGACGCAGGTGGAAAGAAGTGAGTGAAAAACTTTGTTTATTCCAAAAACTCTGTCCCCTTTGGCATTCAACTTGTTGTAGGTTTTCTTGACACCCTGTTAGATGTTGCATCTTCCTACATGCCCTAAGGTTGCACTGATCTGAGGGACCCCTTTCCCAGCAGGGCACATCAGTATCTTCTTAGTCTCTTTTCTGCATTCTTTGACAGGATTCGGAGAATTAATATTCCCTCTTTCACCAAAGAAAGTATTTGCTAATAAGGGAGGAATTTCACTACCACCCCTATCGGATACACTGCTAGTTTAACTGGCCCCTGCACGTGGTTCCTGCCCTGCACTGCCACCTATGCAACTGTAGGACCATACACCACTAGGTACAGCTATTGCAGGACCACGATCAAGGTTAGACTAGTTTCCAGATAAAATTAATGCACCTTTGGGGGATGGATTATTTTTAACATAGGCCAATTTAACTCACTAAAACAGCAGAAAACAGATTTAAAAAGACAAAAAACAGAGAGGCTGCTAGCGACTGAAATGATTAAAGAGGTTGACCAGCACCAGAGCCAGCAAAAGAGAGGGGCCATATATGATGCAAAAGCTAAACTCAGTTCCTCGGTATCACATCCAAAAAAACTTTCCATCAGATTACCTGGCTTAACCAACTCACCATGCAGCTGCACAGTCGTTAGCTCAGATGTTAGGAAGGAGGGGGAACATGGCTGGTCTTTTCAGCAGCAGCCCACTGCTACCGGGGATTGGATACAACATCAAGTTGTACCCAAGCTTGTCTGTTTTGGTGCCTCTCCCCACTAATATTCATCTTTGTGCCTTAAACATTTGCGACAGATACCTGAATAGTGCAAATGCATGTCACCCACTAGTGATGACTCACTGCTGACAGTGACTATGCATTTGGAGATAACTAGTCTAGGGTGGCTGAGCACCTTACACAGGTATCTTAGTGTGCAGATTCCAGAGCGTCAATTTTGCATTAAATACCAGCCACCATATTATGTGCTAACATACCCTACTGATTTTCAGTAAAGTCAGACTCACAGCAAGTCAAAGCATCTCATTTCTCCTGCAGAATTACCACTCCTTTATAAAAGTTAAATAATGATCAGTCCTATACCTGTCAGTTCTGCAAATAGGAAAAGGCTGCTAAAAGACAGGAAGGAATTACAGTTAGACAAATGCTAGATCATCATAAATATTTCCAGAAGAGATCTCCATGCACATTTATGCAATATTTTTCACAGAAACCCCAAATATCCAAGGAATTCCTCAACCTGTGTGAATGACAAGCTGCTTTAGCCTTTAACAAGATAATTTCAATTCTCAAGCCCAGTCACAATTAGCAAATTTAACTCTGTAACTTGGAAAAGGGTTACTTTATTTTCTAAGGATTTATAAGGATCCTATAAAGGATTAAACACCTCACAACTCCCTATGTCAGCAGATGTCACAGAAGTCAGTTTTGGGGAGGTGGGTGAGGAGAGGAAACAGCTATAGCTTACTAACAAAGATTTTCCAGCTTGGTTTGTATGTCTCAATCTGCAATGCATACTATGCTGCTACCGCCTCAGCTAGAAAACTTTACTCCAGAGGCTTCTGGTTCAACATTTCAACCAGGACACGATGCGTAACATAGCAAGGATTTCTAGTAAATCAACAACAACTAAAAACTCAACTACAGTTGGCAGCTTCTAAAAAAATTCTGGAAGAAAAATACTTACCCAAAACAGAAGCATGCTGTTCATTTTAGATTAGTCAGTTCTGCCAAACGCAATTAGCAGGATTTTGACTTAGTGACATATTGGGTCTATTTATTCACCAGGTTTGCAATCAAATACATTACAGTGCCCATATTCACCATCATCTATGAAAATTTTATGCTACTACATTGACACAGATAAGACAACTACTACCACAGAAAAAATTATTATGCTAAGAAAAGTTTGAACAGCAGTACTTGCTACTATTTACAGACATTTTGACGGTCATTTAAGAGATGCAAATTTATCTAAACAAACAGAAAGGACAGAAGAAAGTGTTTTTTAAGTGTGAAGATCGGGGGGGGGGGGTGGGGGAAGGGTCCAGACACTACTTTCTTTGAACGGCCTGGCACGAGCAGCCCAAAATGGAAGCATGTGACAATCTTGTTCTAATCTGGGCATGAGAGATTGAACTTCACTGTTCCAAGGGATCCTGAACTACAGGATGTCTTGCATTGTTTTCAAATAGTTTGGGTCACACCAAAACAAGAGTACAAAACAAACTGTTACTAACAAAACTGGCTGGAACACACCATGACAATTTAAGAACTTCCTGTCTGGAAAATGACTGATTACAAAATAAAAAGCAACTCCCCTACCATTAATACCTCTGATAGTATAGGATGTTTTTCTAAAAGAAAACATGAATACTCTCACTGGATGTGCTTCACAAAGCCTGATTTCATCAACCAACAAGCCTGCTGTTTTGGAGCACTCAGAACAGTAGGTTTTGCTCCTGTGTCAGGTGAGAATGGAAAATTAACTTCTTTCTTCAGATGTCAGCATGATTCCCCATTAAGCTATCTCTATCTGGCAAAACATGCCTCTGCTGCTCCTGGGGCCCTCTTCACAGGTTCAAAAGCAATCCAGGTGCTTTTCAGAGCAGAATCCAAGCTAACAAATCCCAATTTACCTAAGCTGAGTGGATGTATTTAGCATTCATTTCCTTACATTCTGCACCCAAAATTGAGAGCATGGGATATATAACACTGACAATTACGAGGCTGTGCAGAGCCAGTCCAAGTTTAGTACAGCTGACACTGAGCTGGGCCTAAAAGGTTAAATAAGACTTGACTCTATTCCTGCTTAACTGTTAACTATGAGCATCCATACTGTAGGAACATCTAACCAGGATTTTAGGCCTTGGCACAAAAAAACCCACAAGAACATGGAGTCAGCTCAAGTGTAGTATCACTCTTGATACTCTCAGCCCAAGCCAGAACTGCTGGGATCATACCACACACAAGCTGCTCTGCACATGCCAGTTCTGGGACAGCAGGTGATACCACGTACAGCTCAACACCAGTTATGGCTAATGCAGTTCAGTTGCTTGTGATACCTTCTTCCTAGTGTGAGGAATGTGATACACATGTATCTGTAATACAAAGCATTTTCTCATTAGATCAGGTATCCCCATCTACTCTCCCTTAAGTGACAAAGCACTGACTGAAGAAGAAAAATCCTTATTGTTAATATGAAAAAAGCCATGAATTTTCATTTAGTAAAAACAGCATTTCAGTTGCATTTTTTTTAATATGCAAAATTGAAATTGCAGCAATATTCCCAATTAATATACTATATGTGGACAACTTATTTCATCATCTCTGAACACCAAGTGGGATGTGATGCATGCAGGAACATAAGGCGTGAATGAACACCCATTGCCCTCAGAAAAAACAACCAAGTTACACAACCACAGACAAGCTTAAAAATTTAGAATTAAAGGTGTTTCAGGGAGTCTGAATACCATACACTTTAAAAATATGCTCTAGTAATACATCTCCCTGATTGTTGTCTTCCTTTTTTGTTCAAGAAGTCATAACTGAAGTTTTTATATATAATTAATTTAAGCTGCTCAAGAACAAACTTAAGGATAATCAAGGTTCCAGGTTGTACAACTGGAGTGTTAGAAACAGAGATCCTAGGAAGTTTCAGAAACTCAACTGTCACTTGGAAAGATACAGACCTTTACAAATGTGTTACCAATTTTTGTTCTGACATGGTTGTACCAAAAAACAAAATCCTCAGAAAACCAACCCAAAGCCAGAAGAAAGCACGGCTTCTTCATTACAGTATCTGACATGATGGACACATGAAATTTGGAAGCACTACTAGAAATTCAGTAGGTATTGTAAAGTCAACAGTTCACAGTACTTTGGAGGCATAAGAAAGACATCTGAATAACAATCTCAAGTCAGCTATCACATGAGTGTAGTAAAGGAGATAAAAATATTTGTTTTAATATAGGATAATGCTAACAAAGGATTTAAAATACACATTCAATGGGTTTTAATTGAAAAGTAAAAAGAAGAAAAAACTAAACCATCTGAATTTCTGATAACTTGTGAAGCTTTCCCAAAAGATCTCAAAAATCAAAGACAATTTCAGAGTAATGAAAGCCAATAAAGGAATAGCAAGGCAGAGGAATGAGGGTTAAGGAACTAAGTCATATTAGCTTTGTTTTTTTTCAAGATGACAATCAACTCCAGATATCTGAAGGTGTTGGGTGGCCCTCTTCCCTTTTGCCTCAGTGTCTCCTCCCTCACAACTTTCCTACCTCCATTTTTGCTGCTGAGGCAGAAACCTCTTCAATTCCAGCAGAATAGAAATGCAGTTTTCTCCACCTTGACTCATTTTTGCCATCTTATTTTTTCTCCTAACCTGGAATCTCTGAATCTCCAAGTGAGGGGAACAGCTTCTCAAAGACATTCTTGTTGATGGACTTTGCCTGTTGGCTTCTCCATGCCCCAACAATATTTTTGGTACTGCTCAAGCCCTTGAACTAGGTAGGTGATAAACAACCAAAATTCCAAAGTGCACTGCTTATAGAATCTGTTCCCCTAGGTAAAAGCATTAGCTTTAGAACTGCTTAGTTGTAGCAGATGATATCTATTAAACTCAGTATCTGGGGGGGGAGTCCAAAGGCTAGAAGAACAAGCTGGAAATCACAGCTCAAGGTTTTTTTTCCTTCAACTTGTTCTACATCCTCATTCAAACCTGAGCAAATTAAGATCATTTTTTATTTCCTCATATGTAAAAGAGCAATGTTATAAGCCTTTCAATCCTTGGGCAAAAAGTGAACATCTGGAAATGTAAGAATTATTTTAGAACACATACCACATATCTGATATAGAACTTTACACTAAGAGTCATGTAGTTCAAACTAAGTATAACATTTCTCTTAAAATACTCTTAAATAAAATTCTCTTAAAAAGACAAGTGATCACCACAGAAATATTCAAAGTCACCAAGCATTTTGAATAACAATTTCATAGCACTGAAAGATAAAAGTTATATTAAAAGGAGACACCAAGCTTTTTCAAAAACCTCTGTTTTATTTGTACAGAGTAAAATACATCATATAGTGAACATACTGTTTTCAAACCATAATCTAGAGCCATTAATAAGTGTTTTCTTTTCACCAAATATCCTGGCCAGAAACACAGACAATGGGAATGGGAAAGCTAATTAGTCTCTCTCTGCCAGAGCTACAAGGTGCACATCAATCTCTGCTTCTGTAAGGATCCTAAAAGAACAAAAAGAAATCTTAAATAGCTTTGATAATTCTTCCCCTTAAACTCCAATATTTCAACCTAATGTAATAAATTTTTATACAATGCATCCTTCAGCCCTTTAAAGCACTGCTGCCAGGCCACAGGCCAACATTCCAATTCTTCTTGAAAAATAAAGGAAGAATCAAAGGCACTAGAGAGAAAGAGGTAACAAAGGTAGAAAAAGAACACGTTGTTCCTCATGAGTAATATATTTGCAGGCTGGGACTGCTGAGAAGAATGGGTATTATAATTAGTAAGATCACTCCAACAGGGAGGCAGATTTTCATAGCCTTCCTTTCTGGTTGTTACCCATCCTTTCTGAAAAGGACGTAAGGACTGATAGATAAAGTTTAACAGAAAGTTAGCATTAGTCCCTTGAACAGCAGTGGTAAAGGGGCAGCTTTACCATACAGTTCTCGCACGCTTTTTCAAAAAAACTATGCTATTCTATCAGCCTAAACCTCACACTATCAAATGCAAAGTCACCCACCACCTCCATGTCAACTTCAAAATGTTAAGAACCACTCAGGAGTCTGCGTATATAGAACCCAAAGGTCTGAAGACTCTCTTCAATCTCTGCCTACTAAGTAGCTAGACTAAAGCAGCAAAGGACTTTTTTCTTTTTAAAAAGAAAGTGGAACAACTGAATGGAAAAAATAGAAAAACAGGGCAGAATTAACTGAACTCCAGCCTGCAGCAGGCAAGACTTTCCTAAATTTCAGATAAGACAAATAGATCGAGGGTCCTTCTGCAATAACCAAAAAGCCCCCAAACTTATGACCCTATGTTTCACACCTATTTCTGAAGCTATCTGCTGTGTTTTGAAAAGGCTGTCCAGTACACTGTATCTAAAGTGGCCTGTAGCCGCCAGCAGGAAGGTTTCCACGTCTCTCTGGTTAGACTCACTATGTAACCTTGCTACACACAGCATCCTGCACTCAGAGAACAATACAAATAATGGGAGTGCAAATCGTAGATCTCTTGCTTTCATGCTTGGTGAGAACCTAGCAGTTGCTGGAATGTACTCAAAGTTTTTTTTAAAAAAAAGTCACTCCTGAATCACAGCTGTGATTTTAAATCCAGTATCTTCTGATCCTGTAATATTTTATTTATATTTATTATTTCAAATCATACAAACCTGTAACTTAGTAGTTTTTAACATTTCCAGTATATAATTATTATATTTACAAGATAAGTAAGAGTCGCTTAAAGATCACGTTTAGACAAGAAAGCATCCCTAATACAAAACAAACCTTACTGCATTAGTTGTTATGACTATGATTTGGGAGTGAACTCCAGAATTCAGGTACAAATTAAAGCTGTTATTCTTTTAAGTAAGAAAACTCATCTAGACTAGCTGTAACTTCAGTTTAATCACAAAAAAAATACTTTTTAAAAACAAAGAAAGACACTTTCCTCTACTGGACTCCCCAAACCAGACCACACATTTCCAAATTGCGTCAATATTTTTTTAACCAATTTCTTTTACCCCTACACATTTGAATAGTTAGAAATAAGAGAACCAAGCACTCAGTTTCTGATACTTCCCTCCTTTTCTCAATTTACCATTACACAAGGAGTTAAAACTAACTGTACATAATCAGCGAAACATACACCAAATTTTATCAATGGTTATCACTTACCTGAATTTAGGATTTTCCACTGTAACTACACCAACTTCTATTTCCGAAGGTTTGAAATCAATGGATAGTACAGTAGACAAGCATGTTATTGCTGTCTGAAAGATGACAAAAAGCTACCATTAAACAGAAAACACTAGACCATTTTTTATATAGACCTAGCATCAACAACTATTCTTCCTTCCAACTTTAAATTAGTTCCTTCCATCTCAAAACTTCAGATGAAAAGTTTCAAATAGTTTCCTCTTATTAGAGGATACAGTCCCTTTCCAGTTCTCTCCCTAAAAAGCTTGATTTACAAAAGCCAAAGGACATGTTCAAGAAAAAAAAGGGGAGGGGGACAGCGCGGGAGAAAGAAAGCAAGATTAAAACCACTGGTCCCAAAGACAGAACATGTTTGCCACAGACAAAACAAGCCAGACATCATCATTACAATCTAGAATCATTTAGAGTATGTCACCTGCATAGCGTCTATTCTGGCTTTTCTTTTTATAATTAAAATTACATTAGCCATTTTTAAATACTGCAATTAATTGTGGCTTAACTTGCCTTTTTCCCCCAACCCTAAAAAAAAAAAAAAATTGTTTTAAAAGGTGTTCTCTGCAATCTTGCTCACACTTAATTCTGCAATAGAATCATATTGATGCTGAAGATACACTCCTAAAATGCTGATTGTGTACAAAGAGAAGTTTTGTAAATAGCTAAGAGCTAAGTAGCCAGATGCTTGTTAAAACAGTTATTCTGACATGCTGGGACTTAATTCTGTCAGTAAATGTTTTAGGAGGTGCAGAACACTGGACAATACTTTCCTAAGGTTTTTTTCTATGTTGGTAATATACTGGTTTTGCAGTAATTCTAATAAGACTAAACAGGTGTCTTATCAGAAGACTCCATGGAAGCCAAGTTGTGAAAAATTGTTTATCTATGGAGCACTACCTCTTAAGAAAGCTTTTGCTTGACAGACTTACTTCTCCCTGTTGCTATCTACTTTTAAAGGGACAATATCCAATCTACATTCACAATTGCAGCATTTTTACAAAAACAGTAAAAAGCTATATAAATGTACCCAGCATTTGACTGATAGAACTTGGTTTCAATTAAATATTTGCTCCATAAACATGGAAGCTTTATGAATTAAGAACAAGAACACAAAGAGACTGTTTTGCCTACCCTGATCGCTCAACTAAGTGATGTTTACAGTGTAATCAAGTAATGATAGAAAAATACATTTAATTTGAGGATTATTTAGCCAGGATAGAAAAGGGTCTCTGAGAGAACGTTGAATTCATGGTATGTTCCACTTCAACATGATACAAGCACTTAAATCACTCAGGATCTTCTTTTTAAAGAAATCACAAATTAAGGAGATCTGTATTTATTATCCCTTTAAGACATACAGTGCAACTTTCACAGTAATGCAGACCTCAGAGGCAATTTAGCTGAAGTCCTCAATCTGCATAGCATTCACATATGCCTTAATACAATAGTCTGTTTAATTTTACACTGTGGTCAGTTACTTAGGTGAGTATACCTCACTGCGGCTGCTGACCTTGTGATGCAAGAAATGTATCATTATGAATGAAGAACAAGACTGGGCAGGAGAAACATATGAGCCATTGAATAGAACTGTTTATACAAATCTCTGCTGTGTAAGTGAAAAAGGATAATTATTAAAAAGTTCATTGACCAATTTTATAAATAGAATACATTTTTATAATGGGCCTTCAACTACAGTTTTCACAGCAGCTGTAACAACTGGTAATATATTTACTAAATTAACAAATATGCATTAATTCTGTCTTGTCTGGAATGCTTTCTAGCACAAAGATTGTTTTAAGCACCACTTAAAGTTACACTGGTATCCCCAGAATCAGGCACTCTAGTAACCAACCACCAGCTACAATGGGAGTGCTATGCTCACAAAGCCTACTTTGGCTAATGCAGAAGCAGAAAAAGCAGATTAGATCGCTCCATCTAAAAACCCGCCAGATGCCTTCAAAAGATCTTCTAGTTGGAATAGCTGTATTTGATCTGGCAGCAAAACAGAACTGCAGGAAAACAGTAAATGCCTAGCTGCACTCCTCTATAACACAACCCTACATATACCATATTCATTAAAAATACTTTGACAAAGCTTTATTTCCCTCTGCTGGCCTACCTCTACTGTCTGTTCATATGTCCAATCAAATTTCTTCTTTACTTTCTTTTCAAGAAAACTGGTGGACTCTGTCTGTTTAACTCCTGCAGCTGTGGCCTTGAATCCACAATAGTAGCCTGCTGGATCACACTTGTACACCTGAGGGCCATGTTCTTCATCAATACCAATCAAAATCATACCTTGAAGAGAAGATTTGTTATTTATTTTTTTTAATACAATTTCATTCACCATTGGAGTAGAACAGAGATTCTTTCCCTCCTATGAAACACACACATGCACAGCAACACATTTTTGGAAACCATTCTAATACCTAGAGCTGCAACTTCCTCTTTATCTCTAAGCTGCCATTTCTTACCAGCACCTCATTATCAGGTGTGCAACTCAGTTTAGTACAAACTAGATTTCTACCATATTCACACAAGGCTACCCACTAAAGGCAGAAAAGTTTTTGCCATGCTTAGAGAACAACAAAGTCAGGAAATACAAAAGTTTAAGTCTTGGTAATAAGGTTAGCTCAGCCACACTTAACATCCCGTGTATCATGAGACATTCAAAAAATGTAAACAATAGTTCAATTAAGATATGCCTTTCATCAGAAAGCAGCTTTACAATATATTAAAATTAATGAAAATATTAAGAGATCAATTTTAGACATCTTGACTGTAATCCTGACAAGCCCTCCATTACATCTGCATTCAGATGTATATTTCTTCATAATAAGAGAGGAAAGAGTAATCTCAGAACATAAAACGGAACCTTTTAAGACCATTTGACATACTGATTTCAAGTTGGACAGACTTCAAGTAACTCAAACTTGTCACAACACTGAATTGCATCTATGCTCAACTATACTTCTACATTTACAGTTGTATAATCTCAGCATGCACTTTAAAACTAACTCAAGAACAATATTTGTTAAAGATCAGAAAACAAAAAGACAAAACACAGAGCAAGACCAAGGTTTTAATGCTTTTAGCTTCACAGCCATGTAGTTTTTAAACCACTAGCTGTAGCTAACATCTTCTGAACAGCTATTGCTCAAAGAAAAAAAAGAAAGCCACCATCATCTCTTCCAAAGAAGAGAAAAAGCATCAATTTGTATTGCTGTATTAAAAAGAAAAAATAAAACCCACTTTCCAGCATTATCAAGGCATGGGAAATGCCAGAGGGAAGAAAGACAGAATTATTCCTGAAAGTTACAAGCATAAGCAAATTGGCCCATCACGGAAAGTGTGGTGCAACCCTGAATGTTACTTCTTTCTTAGTAAGTACTCGGGCCTACAATTACAAGAAGTGATTCATCAATTCTAAAAATATTCTCAGAAGGAAAAGAAAAAAAAAAAAAAAAAAAATCACACACACAAACCCCAAATACCCCCCACCAAAATGGAGACAGTGTTTAACAAAAGAGTCACTTGAGGAAACATTAGATCTTCTCCCAGTCAGTTTCCAGGCAGCCTAAGTAGTACAGTTATACACTTAGCTGTGAGTAAATACGAGAAAACAAGTCAGAATCCTCTCCCCTCCCCCCCCGCCCAATATGAAGGTAACTAGAAAACTTCACACGTATCTTTTTCACCTAAACTTAAAATGCATTGGCAATTACAAAGCAAGACTGCTGCATAAGTGTTTGCAAGTAAAATATTTTTAAGCACATTTTCCCTACATCATAGCGATCAAGGTTAAGTTAAAAGCACAAACTAAACTGATTTTTAGACTATGCACACTACTTTAGTCAAAAAAGAAATCATAAAATCCACACAAGCCTAATTTCACTCTCCAAGTATCTGCTTTAATAATGGTCTTTACCCTTCAGATACTGGTAAATGGAACATCTTCCATTCACAAGCGTCAGTGTGCACTGCAAACAGACTAGGCTCCTAAAACTAAGGTGAAACAGTATCAAACATTTTCAAGAGGTTAAATGATTTGCTTAAATTCAAATCATAAGTCAATGGTTGAATCAGGGCTTCAATTCAAGACTTCCCACACTACATTCTTTTGGCTGTCAGTCGCTTTTACTCCTTCAGTTACAACCACATTATTTTGCACAACTTCAAAAACGTGTGAGAGTGTCCCATATTTGAAGTTGCAAGCTTAGACAAGAAATAGAGAAGATTAATTTCATACGCTATACTTACAGCAACCAAGAGGCCTCATTTCAGCATTTTGGGTATAGACCTGAGAAATATCTGCAATCCTTTTACACAGCATATCCACAGGGATGTCATAGCCATACTTGTACTTCCAGTTAGCAGCCTCATAGCGGGCTCTCTGCACCTGGGATCGGCTGTCAGCTGGGGGCGGGGGGGGAAAGTATTAACTTCACTGAATACATACCACATTGCATTCTCAAACAGAGCTGGGAGTAAAATTCCTGACTCAATTGTCTTCAAATAAACACATCAACTAGACAAGTTCTCTAAATCCAGTTTGAGTGTAACAAATCTCCTAAAGCACATCCTTGGTATTATGTGATATAAAGTTGGCAAATTCTATTAAAAACAAACAAAAAAAACAAAAAAACCACCACCACACACTTAGGACACTTAAAAAGATTGTGAATTAAATACCTGTCATTCCTGTCATCACACAGCCAATATTTTCTGTAATTCTGAATAAATGAGTCACGGTGTTGGAATCCAGTAACTTGTCCTAAAGAAGAAATAGAAATACTCTAACAGAAAACACTAGCTTTTAATAATAATAATAATAATAATAATAATAATAATAAACTCTGGATGCTCTGATATCTACAGAAGAGCCCAAAAGAACCAACCTGCAGCTAAAAATTGTCTTTCAGGTTCTCTACTACTTACTGCTATGGACATATAGAGGAAGAAACAGGAGAATGAAGAAGATAAAACTCAACATTTGGAAGAGTCTGACAGCTAAGGTATAGTCAATAAAACTGAAGACATTGTCCTCAGAGGAAACTTTAAGAGACGAGACATACAAAAACTTGAGCTCTTATAGCATGCCACCTTTCAAACACAAGAGCTTCAACCTTTGTTAGCAATAAACCATTACTGTGCTGACATATTCATGAAAATCTGTTCTTTGTGCAATTGGCATAATGCTTTGCCAGCAGGAATTATTAAAGAAGAGAAATCAAAGAACTGATTTTGGACAACCCAGCCCTTATAAACTACCTCTGCCAAAGCAAACCTGGCCTTAACCCATATTTTAGCTTTATCCCTTCATCAGCTATACAGAAAGCCAGTCCAATGTTACCTGGGTGACGAAAGGTACAACAGAGCACTAAAGGGAGCTAAAATTATCATAAGCACAACAATCAATAAGATATTCAAATAGATATGTATCTCAACATTAATAAACATAATTTCAATGTTGCAGAGTCTCACCTCCATCTTTTCTCTCCCTTTCCTCCAGCACCCCTCAAATACAGACTACTTACAGGTACTTTCTTCTGTGTTACAATTACTGCAGAATCCTTCCCACGAACAGCTACTGATGTAAGTCCACCCTGGTTGATAGCCTTAAACGCATATTCTACAAAAAACATATACAAATTAACAGAAAGTGTTAGAGATATTGGTACAAGTATCTCAGACATCTACTGAACACAGAAATCCCACTAAGTACTGAAACTTAAGGTCTTTAGTACAATGCACAACAGAGGCTTCAGATAAAAATTAAGCAGTTCTCTCTCAACAAAACCACTGTCACTACTTCCTTCACACACTTCTAATAAGCATTCTAACTGAACAAAGAAGCAAATTTAACAGCAACAGATTTTGTTTTAAACCAGAAGGAATGCAGGAGTTTAATATTTCAAGTATTTACACCACTAGAAGAATGTAATTTTCTTTTGTAGGTTTAACTGACACAGATAAAAACTGAACTCTGTATTCTAACTTGTAATAAGATTGGAATTTAATATGTTTGCTTGCTTTAGCATGTAAAAAAACTGAAATAACAGGCCTGGCACAGAAGCTGGGTTTCAACCTTTTGTAATCACATGTTCTGACCTGATGTTCTAACACAGTATTGATGTTTTTATTCACTTTTTAAATGAAATCTACACACATGCCTTCTAAACAGCATTATTCAGATAAATGTAACTGATGAAGTTTTATTTGAAGTGATGTATGAAATAAGCTTCCCTCGATTAATGCTTCCAAAAGCTTTGTTCTCAAGTCCTTTAAAAATTTATACCTGGCAATACATGGCAAACACTCAGAGCTTCCTAATATCTTTTAGGCACTAGCTAAACATAGATGAAGTTTTTGTTAGGTATGTGAATGAGACCAGAATTTAGAACATACCTAACCAACATCAGAGCAAACTGCTAAAACAGTCTTCTAAACTAGAATAAAGGGAGCAAGTTTTTAAAGCTGAATTCAAATCTATGGAAGAGACCGTACAACAGGAGAGGGATAGTCTAGAAGTTAAAAAAAACACAGCTTGCAATACCAGGATCTTAATGTACAATCTGTTAAGTCAGTGCTGTAAAAGGGTTGATTATTATTTATTCACGGCACTGTATTTATTGCTTCAGGGCATCTATTGGTCACATGCCATAAAGACCTTTCCCCCTTTCTCCCCACTAGATGCACAACTTCTCTCCTGAGTCACCCCTTCCATTTGCCTTCCCTAGAAGCATCAGCACTTGCCTGCAGCAAAGCAGAGAACCCAGGGAGAAATGAGCTAGTGCTGTCTGCAAACTGGTTGGGTTTCAAGCCCCAGGCCAGGGCTCAGCAATACGTGGGAGCAAGCAGGAATAGGTCCCCTCAAGAAACTGGTTTTGCTCACAGATACCAAGGACCAGGCTTAAAGAACCACATAGTTCCTTCTCACCCTGTTCCTATTATCACCTACGATAAAGATTCTAATCAGTTTTCAAAGAGATAAGCCAAAAAACTACTAGAGGCATTTAAGTTTGTTTTCTGTTGTGTACAGTACTACTGAAATATTTACATGTTCTTTCCAACTACAACAGTCCTTCGCAGCTCCCTAGATACTTCACAACGGAGAGGAATTTGTGCATAACTATCTTCTTCACCTCTCCAAAATTCGACTTAAAAAAACCAAACTTTGAAGACTGGAACTAATAGATTGCAACATAACAATGATGCTGTTAAGGATATTAACCATAGCAATGAGAACTGCGTGTGCAAAAAAAAAAAAAAATGTTACTCTTCTAATTTGAAAGCATTTCAAAAGGTACATGAGTTTCTTATGCTTTGGAAGCAGTAGACAGATCTAAGGCAAAGTGTCTTCAATCTAAATAACTATACTGAAAACCTCTGTTCAGCTCCTGCCGAGCTCTGGAAGAACTTTAAGACAGCCTTAAAGCTCCACATCTATCCAAGCCCATCCTTGGCAGCACCTACTTAATCAGTGCTCAGCACATGGACAAGGATGTACAGGACTCCCTCCCCACCACCACAAGGATCAGATATTTAACTATAAGCAAACATAAGCTCTCTGCCTTCGCTGTGGCCAGACATGAGCCACCAGATACATTAGCGTGGCACCATGCCCGAGTTATCAGCATGGCTGCAGGAAGACTGAGCTCACATTTGCTTGCAGTTAATTATGCACATCTAAGTGATGTTCTCCCTGTCTTCCCATAGCAGACAGGTACTCAAAATACCTGTAACACAGCTTCAGACTGTGTGCAGATGCTCTCAAACAAACACGCAGATACCTGCTTCTGAGACATGGGTAAAAGCTATGGAGGTTTCCCATACATTAGCTTAATGGTCGAATACCAGTTGATGCGTATGCCAGGAAATAGAAGACCAAGGCTCCTTTCCCTCTTTGCTACGGGATGCAGAAACCATGCCCAACTGTACTGCAACAGACACCTAGCCAGAAAGGCTAAGCAGACCAACTAGCATGTTTTAAGGGCGAGGGAAGGCTGTACACCATGACTCTTCCATGACAAAGCCACTGTTCTCCTGCGTGAGAAAGTGCTGGCTCTGCTATCTACATGCATGAGGCTTATTAAATAAGTTCAACACAACCTTTATGCACACTAAAGGTGCTAAGAAAGTATCTGTGTGGAGGCAGCTAGTACAGCAACTTTCTACCTGCATACAGTTACCTACATACAGGTGCTTTTTCACCGGGTGTTTGAAGCAGGACTGGACTGCCTGCTTATGAAGCCTACTCCACCTAGCCTTTTTTCCGGTAAAAACTTAAGGGCAGATACAAGAGCAAGTATTGGCTACCATTGACAGTTCATGCAGTCTGGTCCCAGCAACCACCTCTCCCAGAAAACAGATGCATGTAGAGGCATGCTGTGCAATGTACATGCAGTAAGGCCACTGCAATTGCGCAAGAGCCACTGAACTCCAGGGAAGAACACCATCAGGATGATTCTGTCAATTCATCTGGCCCAGTGGATCCTTCAGGGGCACCCTGGATGAACTGTCTTGCCAGCCTGCAGGTTAAATCAGCTGTTAAAGAATACTCTATGGAAAAGCACCGTAGGCTCTACAGAATCCAGTACACTATAAAAAAGAAAAGAAGAGATTCAGTGACCTACAGAGGAACATGAAACTTAGCTGCAGCTTAATTGCAGAGGGCTCACAGAAGCCTGGAAAGGATAACATACTGAATGGTAGCTTACATCTCGTAGGCCATGCGGTGCTGAAAACATGGTCTTCAGGCATACCATGACAGGGCATGCATAACCTCCACTGGCCTTGTTCTGGCAGTACTACTTGGGATAGTTCAAATCTCATTTTAAACAGGTTTTTCCACAGGCAATTACAGTGCTTACTATTATACAGCACAACTACTTTAACCAAACAGCTTTTACAGCTCTCAGATTCCCTAAAACACTGCACACGAGTTTATCAAGACAAGATAACAGAGACACCTCAGGGGGAACAAACAGCTTTAGAACAGCTGTCAGTCCCCCCTTCCAGCACCAGACACCCCACAGAGCCAAGCCACAGGAGGCCCCTCCCCGCGGCAGGGGCCATACCAGACAGCCTACCCCGGCTCTAGGTTTTCCTCACTGCAAGCGAGGGCCCCCTTCCCGGCCCACCGCCGCGGGAGGGCCGAGGCTGTGGCTGCCCCCGGCTCCCGCCAGGCCTGCCCCGCACCGCGGGACCGGCGGGGGCGAGGACGAGGACCGAGAGCCTCCTCCCGCGGCCGGCGGAGGCGCCGGCTGCACCCCCCGCGGCCGCCGGGCCCGGCGCGCTCGCCGAGCCGGCACCAACGCCGCTCCCGGGAAGGGGGGGCCCGGCCTCGGCCCCGCTCCGACCTCCGGCGGCGCCGCCGCAGCCGCGCGCCGCCCCTCCAAGGCGGCGGCGCCGCGGGCAGGCCCGGCCGGCCCATGACGGGGCAGTTCGGCGACGGCGGCCCCCGGGCCGGGCACTCACCGACTTGGTAGAGGCGGCCCTCGGGCGAGAAGATGGTGATGTGGCGGTCGAAGCCGGCGCTGGAGCCTCGGGACATGGCGGGGAGCGGGTGCGAGGCGCAGCCGAGGGGCTCACAGCGTGCAAGGCCCCACCGCTACCCGCAGACCGGGGACCCAGGAGAGCACTTCCAGGTTACGCGCTCCGCGCAGGCGCCGAAACATCCCGCTGGCGCATCGTCATGCTCCGCGGCGGGCATGGTGTAAGCAAACACGCCCCGACTGCGCATGCCCAAGTCCCCGGCCCGCCTCTTCCCCCACCAGCGCGCCCCCGCCCGCGGCGAGTGCGCGGCCCGCTGAGCATGCGCACCAGGGCGGCGAGGCGCAGCCCGCCCCCACTTACTGCGCAGGCGCCGGAGTTCGTCCCGTTTCCCCCCCACGTCAGGCTGGGAGGCGGCGGTGGCCGCTCAGGGGCAGAAGGTGCTGCCAGGCCGCCAACAACTGCTCAGCTGGTTTAATGTACCGATATGGCCTTTCTGTGTGGGGGAGCAGACGGCTTAAAGGGAAGAAAGGGAAATACTGTTGTCACACACAGAAACAGCAGAAAGGACTGTTTGGGCACCACTGCCTTTTCCACCCAGGGCTTCAACACATTGAAGTCCAAAAGAGAATAAACTGGCACTTTGTGGTCTTAAAAGACAAAGCAACAGTAATTCATCCGGATTATAGATAAACTTACCCAGCAGTCACTAAAGCTTCTGGTCCACCTATTGCAAGAGCTGCCTACAGGCCGTTACCACCGGGCGGCTCTAATGCGTTTTGCTGCTGGGGCCGCAGGAGTCGCGTCCTTCAGCTCCCTTGGAAAAACGAGAGGAGAGCCCGCATTGCATTGCACGGTAAATGCTCGCGGCTCACGAAAAAGTCCCAGCTCAGCTGCAGCATCAGGGCCGTCAGACGGTCCTACATGCCGCTGTCTGCACACAGCACAAAACGCCACGTAGCCACCTGCGATTTGGGGGAAACCTAGCAAAACCCTCTTCGGGGGCCTCCGTGCCTCGCTGTGGTGCGTTGTGCCGCTGGGCTCGTGCTAGCGCGTGTGCCCTTGGCGCTCCCTTCGGGAGAGGAGCAACACTCATGTTTTACCAAGGATTATAAAGTCTGGTGAGGTTGGATGCCACCGTCCCCAAGGGGAGAGCTGCTCCTGTGGCAGCAGGTAGCATGTTTTGAACTGACCTTCATTCTCCAACTCTTACGAACCTCCCATAAATATAAGGACGCGGTACAGGGTTTGCTGGTACACAACTATTTTTTTCTGCTAGAAATCCGCCTCAGAGAGCTTCAGACTCTTTAGGACTCCACGTGGCCTGCAGCCAGCCTGCTCAGGTGAGGAGGCCATTGGTGGTGGTAATGCTGCTTGGAAATATAAGCAAAGGTGTGAAAGAAAAGTTGTGTCGCCACAAACTATCGGCCTATTCTAATATTTTCCAATATCTGGAAAACTGTTCAAATATGTTCAAGTTTGGCATGTTTTAGAGACAAAAATACCAGAAAACTGGAGAAAAATGTATCAGCATGAGTTGTACAGACATTCAAGAAAACAAAACACAAATTTTCTAACTATTTCTACATGTTCTCTTAAACAGGTATAATTTTAAAGCAAAGAAATATATTAACCTCAAAGGAAGATGTTTAAGATATTTATGGATCGTTACCACAGCTGCGTTACAACGTGATGTTTAAAAAACTGACCTTCTATCAGTGTCCAGTACAAAGGGAAATCCCCCCAATTTAAACTCATGAATATATGCTCTTTTTGCCTTTCAGCATCTTGGATTTCCCCTGCTCTTTGTGGGGAGGGTTTTTGTTTTTGTTTTTAAGTCAGATCATAAAAGAGCTGGAAAAGCTGTGTTTTGATATTGACACTTCTATTTTAAAAGATTATTATTAGATGAACTTATTCTCTGTTGAAATAGCAGACTGCAGATGCATTTTGGATTACATTATGTATTTCATACATTAAAAATCTGCTTTCCTGAATTTTTCAATATACTTTTCCTTGCTTTATTAGTACCTTGGGAGCATAAAATGTCGCACTATGTATTACACAACACAGATTTTGTCAATAAGGGAAACAGTCTGCAGGCAGACATAAAATATTTAAAGCTGTGGTGCAAACATTGTAACACAGAAAGCATAAATATGCAAGAATGCCTGTACTGGGTCTGCTTAGCTCAGTACCCTGTCTCCAGCTGTGGCCAAAAGTGGATGCCCACAGAAGAGTATTAAGACTACAGAGAGCCTTTAATGATACAGTCTCTGAATATTCTCTGAGTCTCCAACAGTTTGAAGGGACTTCCCAAGGCAGAGAGTGTGTCTAGTTATTTAATAACCCTTGATGGATTTCTCTTTCATGAACTTACTGATCTCTCCTTGAACTCATGTGAACCTCTTGCATCCACAACATGCTGTGGCAATGAGCTGCTCAGCATAACTACATGTGTGGTTTCATCTGAAACTTCACCTTTTATCTGAACTTTCCATCTGCCAGCTTCATTCGATACCTCCTCTTGTACTGGAAAAGACAGCAAACAATCGATCCCTATTCACCGCTTCCACAACACTTACGACTGGAAAGACCTCTATCTTATCTCCCCTTAGTAATCTTTTTTTCCAGGCGGAGGACTCCTAGCCTACTAGTCCTTCCTTACATGGAAGCTACTCCATAGTATAACACTGGAGTTTCATGTCAGAATTTTTTTTCCCTTGAGCAAAAGGGGATGGGAAAATGGAAGAAATTATCTAATATTCATCCCAATTGCCAAAAAGTAACCCGAGTCTAAAAGTCTTATGACTCTAAGTGTTTGGAATTGAAGATTCAATATTTGACTCAGACCAAGGTTAGATTAAAAAACTACTCAATACCATGGATATGACAGAGCAGAAGTCATACTGCTTTCAGGATATAGCTTCAACAGTTTTCCCCATCTGTGTAGCAATTTAGCCAGCTTCCAAAGTATGGTGGTGTTTTAGAAGAGCAATCAATAAATATTGCTGATGTAGTATTCATCAAGTCTTATCAACCATATTAGTTAGAGTCTATGCTACAGGATTACACAGGCTGTTCTGAGATTTTTTAAACATAAATAATAAATTCATGATCTTGGACATTAAACTGTTCACAAAATAGCTATAGCACAGGCTGAATCAGTTCAGTCTTCTTCAAGTCTGTTTTTCCTGTGTGACTCCTGCTCTATGACATGTGAAAGGCTAAGTTACATGTTAGTCCTATCTGATTCCTGTTCTCTTTATTCAGTATGCTAGCAAGGGGCCAGCCACTGTTACTTGCCATGACCATGAGGGTACTAACTGGTGAAACATTTGGAGGACTCGCCTGACATTCAAAAGGAACCCATCAAGCTAATCAACGCTGGATTCAAAGTGGACCTATCAATCTAATCAACACCATTAAAGATTCTTGGATTTTTACTGTACCACTGTACAGTAGATTTTCAAAGCCTCATCTCATTACTTTATAAGGTTTTATTTTGTCCAGTAGTTTTGTTTGTAGATTGTTTTGGTTTGGCTCTCAGGTTTATTGTCAGTGAAATCCCCTAGGATTCCTTTTAAATATTCAGCAGCAAAGTGTCATATTTATTGTTATCTCTAAATTGTGTTTCACTAAGCTCTTTTCCAGACTAACAGCCATGCAAAGCAATGTTATTTCCCCAAAATCTTAAAGAAAATGCAAATAATTATTCTGGTATAATTATGTATTTTCAGACAGAACTGAACCTCTGGATAGTGTGCACAGATACGTGAACAGGTGGTATGCAGTTTAAAAAGTCTAGCTTGATAACTTTTCATCTTTGGTTCCACATAGAGAGGAAGCCATTAATTCCTTATGAGGAGCTTCAAGTCTTCCAGTAAAGTGTATTAGAAACAAATACAAGGAAAGAAAATAAAATCATAACCATTCTGACACTAATCTTAGAATATCTTCTTCCTGTAAATTCCCAGATTCCCTTCTTTCTTGTTAATAGGTAAAATATCTGATAAAAGATAATTTAATGCTGTGATTTTTGCTGGCATTAGTGCTATGTTATTACATTATTTCAAATATTCCTGTATTGTAAATAAAATAAAAAAACACAGTTTGCAACAATTTTATTAAGTACTCCAAATTTCTTTCGCGGCTTCACAGAAAAGCACACAAACTAGCATTCAATATTAATAATCCACACTAAGAATGTGTATTTGGGAAGTGTTACTATTTAGAAGGTGTTACAGTATCTCTAAGAGAGCATTTTTGAGGGGAAACCCAGGATTGATTAGGGACATGTCTGGTTTGAGTCAAAAGCTTGTGAAGTATAGTATGCATTTATTCCAGTTAGATGTTGGTTATCATGTATGTCTATTAATGACCAAGATGAGATAAAATACAAACTTCAATGAATGACCATGCCTTGCTATGAAATGGATAATCTGGAAGTGCAGTTCCTGGTCAGCCACAGCTGGGGCCCACCTCCTGCAGCCTGATGTTTCAGCCCTTCTCCCACACAGCAGTGCCTGGGCCATGGTGCTAGTCCAGTTCAACGATGCCAATTTTGACCAAGCCAAAACAACTTTTTATAGGGTTTTCTCTTAGCCGACAGCCCTGAATTGATTATCCATAGGACTGCATTAGCACCACAGGTAGTACACAGCTCAGACCACAGCAGCACTGATTCAGACCAGCTTTTTCTGTTGTGGAGCTCATTGGGGAGGGTGTGAAATAAGTAACCCCATGCAGAGCACTGGGTACTAACTAAGCAGCCCTGTACTGCAGAGGACACTTACTCTAACAGAGCAATATTAGCATTTTCAAGGAGGTGTGGCAGTTCTTTGACTTAGAGAAGTGTCAAAACAATCATCTGATAAATGAGAAGTAAATACATTTGAGGAACAGGAGAAGAAGACCCAATCGCTGCATTCCCCAGAGGGCTCTAGAAAGCTCATGACCTATAGGAGCTGGCATGCTCTGTTAGAAAAGGAGTCTCTGATGAATGCTGCCAACAACGCAATGCATTTAAAACCAAGGTTCTGGGTTACCTGAGGAGGTATCCAGCTCCTCAGCACTTTCTGCACAGCACCTGAAGGACACACCTGCATGTAAACCACACCTGCTCGTTTACAAACTGATATCCTAAGGGTCAGGAGTAGAACAAGAATCAGGATAGCACTCTCTGACATGAAAGAAATAGCAGGGAACGTGCCTGAACTCCACGAGTCCTGAGGGAGTTTGTCCTGGAACACTCCCGGAGCTCGGGCCTGCAAATAATGTAAAGAGAGATCTATATGATTCAGCTCAGTTTCAAACCGAGGACTTTTCAGTGTGGAAGACAAATGTGACACTAACAAAAACATTACAGAGAATACACTGAATTATATTTTTTGGAGAAAGGTACTTGCTCTTTACACCATAGCAAGGTATTGACTCCATGTCCAAAGCATACTTGAAAGTTTGTTTAAGAAAAAACAAACATTTTCTAACTAATAAAAATTACACACATTAAATTTTCAGGCAGCGTAAGAAACTACTGTAAAGTCTTCAAGGGAGGTATGGCTGTGAGGTATATTTAAACAAAGCACACTGGGGCCATGGATTCTGACTGGTGCCTCTAAATGCTATTTTAAACACAGCAATTTTAACAACTGGAAAGAATTGTTTTCCTAAATAGGGGAGAAGCGTGCTTTTACCTCCACTTCACCATCAACCTCGTTATCCTTCAGCAGAGATTATCAGGCATTTCAATCTGTTTTTCTGGGGAGAGGGGAAAGTGTTACGTAGACTAAACAAATACGTTTGCCATACAGACATTTAAAAATAATAACTTAGAGCACTTATCCTGTAATATATACTCTGTAACATATACTATTTCTTCTTGCTTATAATTTGGGATAGGTTTTATAGAAATGCCTGTACAAAATTCAGTTTTGTCCTGTTATTGCCTGTAATGAATTTCTAGCTATGATTAATTTTTGTTTAGAAAATTCATATATTTACATAAGCGAACTATTCCAGAGGCATGAAATCCTCTCAGAGCAGTACATTTAAGACTGTGAAAGAGCCACATGGTTCCTTATTCTTATTGTTTCCTTATTCTTCTGAACAAAATCTCAATGTATGCTATTATTAAGTATTAGAACTATGCTTGGCGAATGGTAAATAACACTTGGCCCAGTCAGCTGCATTTATTGGACACAGCACACAACATGGCTGCAAGGTCAGCATGCCGATTTTGCAAGTACTCTGCAAGTCATGACTGATTTATTTGAGGTACAGAGCTTATGATTTTCAGTGTAGATGAAAAGCTTGAGCAAAAAAGATAAGAAACACAACCTGAAATTCCAAGATGGAAAAATAAATTCTAATTCCAATCACATTGAGAGGCTACAGAAATGGCCTGTAAAGATGGAAACAATGGACCAAATTCATCCCTGCTGGGCCACCATCGATGTTAACAGATTTACTGCAGGAATGATTTTGACAAAATACAACTACTGAATATTTTGTCAGCTGCAGGCCTCATCCATTAATCCCATAATTGTACTGCTGAGGTCTAACAGTCAGCAATAGTGATAAAAAAAATGAGGCTTCAGCTTTTACAAGTACATTCTTCATTATTTCTGTTTAAGGCAGAGCCATTTTCTTGGTACTTCATATGAATATCTTTCTTCAAAAGTGTCTTTATAGGGGATATGCCATGTATCGCCTGTAGTCTGTACCACACAGTCATAATTGAAAGCAGGCTGTTGGATAAAGACAGAGAAAATCATTTTATAGACTTTACACAATATATTACTAAAATACCAGTTATAGTATAGCTAGTTATAACTTCCAGCATTTCCTTAGAAATCTCCACAGTTCTTCATTAATAAACTTCTACAAAACAGTAAGTACAAGGAGTGCTGAGTACCTATCAGTAACTTTTCATATTTTTACTTTTGATCTTTTCACTGAACATTTCATATCATCTATGTGTATCATACAAAATACCAAACACATTCAGCATGCCTCATGGTGTCTTTCTACTGATATGCTGCTGAACTGAAAAGCATTACAGCAGGGCTCTGTTTGTTGACTCCAAGGTTCTTTCTGTTTACTTTTGTCTTTCTAGCTGCACCGTGACCCATATTCCTCATTTCCTTTATTCTATACAGACTGCTTTTCATTTCTGTGTGTTTAAAAGGTTTACACAGATCAAACATGATAGTATCCATTCTTCCCCAAAATTCTCATTTATTTCCCAATAGCAAACAACTTCTAAATTTTAGCAAAGACAGGAGGAAAAACAAAAACATATTTTAGTAGTTTGTGGTCTTGGAGTCATTATAACTGGTTAAAATTATGCCTTCAATCTCTACCAGATGATAATTATTTAAACACAATACATTCAATTTCCAGAAATAGCGAACTGACTTTTTTCCATTCAGCCAAATGAAATCATATGGGAATGAACTCAGGATGTGGAGTTTGTATGTTTGTACGAAAAGCATAGGTTACATTAATGACATCTTGTGTTTGTTCTTCCAGTGTACCTCTTTACAGAACTGATTTGCCCTATGCTCAGGCGGATGCCAGAAAGGGAATTACCACTAACACTTCCAAGCATGTCCTGTCAGAAAAATATAATAAGACATTCTTCTAGTCTATTATGTTACAGGTATACTACCCCATTATATATCACAAAAATACAAAAGAAACATTACTGGTTTGCAACTACAGTTCTTAGAACATACTACCACTCTACATGCATAGTGTCCAAAGTATACTTCCCCACTACAGCTCCTAGAATAACCTAGAAGATAGCTATGACTGGAAAAGCCCAACGTGCAAAATCATTTGTATAGAAACTAAGATGTGAGAATTACTAGCCCTGCTAAAACAAAAGAAAGAAACAAGCTGTAGCTAAAGCTGTGCCACTCAGGTAACCCTATATCCAGTATCTGGATTCATAAAGAGGCACATATATAGCAATACTGGATGAAAGGCTGTCATAAGCCTGGATCTTTACAGTCTGTTCACAGTGATGAGTATTATTTTACAATTTTAACCAGAGCAGCAAGAAAATGAATCTGCATATGTACAGCAGTCCTTTAAATCATTGATAAAAATGGAGACAGACCAAACATTAAAGAACTGCATGATCTGGAATACCATGTGATAAATCTGACAGTCCCTAGAAAAATTTTAGAACAGCTGCAGGCTTGTTAATGAACTGCTTATGACTCACAGGGATTGATGTCTCCTAGACAAAACATTACAGTACTATGTACTGTGTACATAGTACTTACACACTATGTACAGTACTATGTACTATGTACACTACAGTACTAAGAAAGATGTCTTATGCTTGGAAAGGTGCCATTTCTACAGCTGAATACTGACTACAAATCTGACTATTCTGAGCTTTCCTGCACTGCATGAAACTTTAAAAATATGTTATACAAATATTACAGTGAATACTGAAATGCCTGCATTTTTCTTTGACTGCTTCTTTAAAATAAAGATGAAAGAAATTCTATTACACAATTAGAAATATAGCATTTAATAATAGTGCTGCAGAGGAGAAAGAGATATTTTCATATTTAAAACAAATGCTGAAATATTGGCACTTATGTTTTACTGCACTGGAAAATATATCTACATTTACACAAAATTTATCTACATTTTAAACAAAGCAAGACGTTCTTGTCTTTTTATCAGTTTTCCAGCTTGTGGTATGCTTTGTGAACACAGTGAATTTTCAGTAACGATGGCAGTTTTGAGCACACTGCTACAAAGCCACTTCTTAGACCTCAACAAGAATCTTTTTGCTTACTGAGTTTGAAATTGTGCATATTCTTTAGTGAATATGTTCCGTATTCTTCCTGAATGCTGCAGATAACTTACCAAAAATTTTATATGCTTTCCTTTGGCAGAAGGGGAAAACACTATTTGGTGTCCACGCTGCCACTTACGGAACAGATGACGTGTCAGACTGTCAGAAAGACAAGCCTTGTGATCCCGGAGGAAGTCTCTAGTGACAAACTTGCAATGTTTGCCTGATCTAAGAGTGGCATATAGCAGGAAGGCATCGTCTTCAGAGCTTAATAAAACACAAATGGAAAAGACAGACATCATTCACACAGCAGTCATTGGTAGAAGGAAATTAATCAAGTACTGATCTGAGATTTATTCATCAGCAACACTCAAAATTCCCACCGCTACTCAGTTTTGCTGGTAAAACAAAGAATTTCTCCTTATCGCAATGCACCAAATGTTAGAGAGGGGAATAAAAATTAATTGCATGCTACATAGTCTTCTCTCTTATCACAAACTGATAATGTAACAGTATAATCTTTTGCCACAAAATTTAACAATACAGTGCTACGGGGAACAGAATTCCTAAAACTGATAATGGCACCTCCACAAACTTTTTTGGAATACAAACAATAATCACAACTGATAACAAAACATAATGTAGGCAACAGCATAAATTTGCGAGTCTTTGTCATGTGGGTAAATATTCTTCTAAGAGGCACCGTGATTATTTGCAAAATATATTCAACATTAGCTGTCATTAAACTGAAACAGTTTTAGGGAAAATCTCCAAAAATCCATATGCAGTAGGCATGAGTTACCTCACAGGTGAAGGAGCTGAGCACAAGCTTGCTCAACACCATTTTTTGATTGCTGTAGATCAGCAACAAGACATGAGATTAAGTGAGGCTATCCATCTTGGGGTTTCACTGTCCCCTTTGGCAGTGCTCAGACAGTAGGAAAAGAAGCAACATGATTCAACAGCAAAGAGGACAAGAGCCAGAACCAGAGGGGAGATGAAGTAGAACAGAGCTGAAACAAGGAGCTAGACAGAAGAGACTTGGACTGGCCATTGGGATGAGGAGCTTGGTCAGAAGTTCTAGGAACCTAGATCAGAGGAGAAATGGCAGAGACGGGAAGGATCAATAGGGCTTGACCTGGATGGAAAGTAGGTGGAGTTGGAACTGGAGAAGACTGAGATTCATTATACAAGGAAAGCAGGGCAAGGAGAAAGGCAGTGAGGTAGAGGCAGACACAAGGTAGTTTAGGGACAGGGACAAGCTTGACTGGACAAAAACAAAGGGTCATGCTTCTGAAAAGAGACGCAGAGGGTCTATTCCCACTCATGGAAATATTCTGCTCCAGGTGCAGCAGGGAACTCAGCATTCCGGATTCTCAGCATCCCTCCCCTACCAAGCGATACTGGCAAGGCATGGACTTCCTATCTCCTGCCACGCAGATCTACACAGCGGACCATTACTGTCTACCCTGACACCAGGTATTCTGTGAGTTCAGGCCACTGTGGTCTTGGCAGTGGTTCTAAAAGTTATAAATAGCCATATAGATGTCACTGTGATTCTAAATAATGACATTCTGTCTTAATGCAACATTCAATCTGTATTGGTTACTGAAGCAAACAGAGCAAGGGATGCACTTTTCTTCTATACACACAGACCTGGAGACACTAGTAACCATACTAAAACCTACAACTCTTTATATTGATTTAAAATGTGCATAATTCAAGAGTTGATCTCTATTAAGTTTAGCCATTTTCTTCAACTTACATATTTTCAGCAAAGAAGAAATCTGCTTTATTCTGCATCTCCTTCATAATCTCCTGTTTCCAATTTGAAGAGTTAATCAGCATGTGTTTGCGGCCCAGCACAAGCAACCGGAGATTCTCTTTTGCCAGGCAGTTGACAGCATGAAATAGCTGCAGAAAACAAAGCAAAACCAAATATTTTCTTAGCTTTGAAAACAGAATGACAGGAAACACTTTTTCATCTGCGTATCAAATAGTGCAACTTCTAGCACACCCTCCTTTCCCACAGTTCTTTCCTGCAATACAAATTATGTAGATAACTCTAATAAAACCCTCTAATAACAGAAAATTAACTCATTAAAGGAAGCAACTCTCAAACACAAAGAAAATACACTGCTGTTATAAACCTTTCCCAACTCCTGCAGTTTATCATTGACACAAATGAATTCGTTTGGAGTTCTATGGAAACCTCAGAAGATGAGAGTCAGGCTAGGGATCCGAATCTCTTTGGATTTAAGCACTATCTAGCCCTGGAAACGATTCAGCAGTACTCTGTCAGTACCAGAGCGAGGAAGAAGAAGCCCTAAACCATTCCGCTTTTCCAGCCCCACCTATGGTCAGAATTGTAGAACTACACTTGAGCTGGGCTGCCTGGTGGGGAAGCAGCAAGCCTACTGGAAAAGGAAATCTGTGACCTCAGGATTAAGGGTTTATGAAAGCCACATCCAGACTAGCCTCCCACCTATGAACCAACATCCTGAGGTGGCATATTCACTGCTACGTCAGCTTCTCTTCAGAGGGACTTTATGGCTGCATCTTCAAGCTGTGCCTGTTCAGCATAAGTGCTTCTCAGGCCAGGCACCTGAGCCGTGACTGGCTGCCTGTGGTTTTCCCTCCCCACCTCACCCAGCCAGAGCTCAAGGAGGACAAAGATGCTGACTTTCAGTGCACAGATTATAACTACGGCCTGGTCACAAAGCAATAGCATTTGAGTTCTGCCCGGAAAAAAACACAGCTCTTGAGACTGAAGCATCATGCTTGAAGGCTGTGGACTGTATGTTCAGCCTCCACAAAAAGACATTTCCTAATTCTTGCTACTACCATTTGTCAAGATATAACCCCCAATTTTTCTCCAGTCCCTCTTCCTGCTTTTCTAGCTACCTCTCTTCCCTGTTCTCTCTTGTCCCTGCTGTACATCAAACTGCGTTTCTCTTTCCCTTGTTCTTCCCCTTCCTTTCCCTCCTATCTGTGATCATCTTCAGCAAGCTCCTTTGGTTCGGGGGCTAGAAAGAATCTGCCTTGTAACTCCTGGGGTACAATTTTACACTGCATTTCATCTGACCTATCTGCAAGCAGCGGTGGAAAGGGAGGTCCCACTCATTCCTGCCTCAAGCTGCACACTCCCACTACTTCTGTTGCATCAGATCTAACAATTTTACAACCACTCACGAGCTCACTGACCCAACCAAAGATTTTTTTTCTTTTTTTGCAGCGGTTGTTTTGCAGCCACACATTTATAGACCTGACTCAAAGCAGATGATGGGAATACAGGGCCAGAGGTGGTGAGGACAGGCGGAGTGGGACTGCCCCTTTCAGCAGAAAGCCTGCAGTTGCATCAAATTAAGTGTCCCATGAAACTGGATCCTGAGGAACGAGAGGGTTGTGTCTTTGGAGATACGTTTCAGAACTTTTACTGGAATACAGAATTGAAAGGCACAAACAAAAGCCACTACTTTGATATTAAAGGAAGGCTTTCAGAGTAACTGTATTATATAATAACGTATCTTCTTGTCTATATTAAAGATTTATGTATTAGATTATTAAATTATGAGATTATTAAACACTGAAAAATTGAAGTTCAGTTTATCTTTTCAGTATTGATGTTTCTTTGCTGAATGGCTCATCTAAGCAGTAAAAATTGGCTCAATTTTACTTGTTTGTAGTCACTTTATTTTCAGGTTCTCTTACATATTGGCCCAGTCCTGCAAATGGTTGGATGCAAATCCCAAAGGGGAATTAAGTTTGTTAAGCTGCTTCATTAAACTGTTTTAAACAAAGTTTTCAAAGCTTTTAAACAAAGCTTTCAGAGAAATATTCCCTTTGGCTTACTGGAAGCTGAGTTTTACAACATCCAGGGCCAGATGCTTCACTGGTGGACATTAGAATTTCTCCACAACAGTGATTCTGCAACTTAAATTTTTAGACACCAGCTCCCAGGCCAGAAGTTTTACTACTTTTTGCCATTCACATCATTCCCACTCAGTGGAGACACATACAATCTTTCAGTATAATCACAAGAGCACATACTGACAAAAAGAAAAATAACTTTTCAAAGCTGTACTGTTTTAACAGAAATAACTGGATTTAAAGTATTCCCACAAATTATAATTAACTATGCGCAATGACTTTCAGGAAATGAAGTCTGCTTTTGGGTAGCATAAAGCAGGCTGAAAACAACATAAAGATTTTCTCAATGATCCTAGATAGCAATTTTTTTTTCCATTTTATTACATAACTATGATAGCTTAGTTCATAGATGACTTGAAGTGTAAAATTAGCAAGATTAATCTTTTCTTCTTCTTTATGATTATAACACAGACCAGATTATTTTTTCTTGCTGTTTTTGCTTTAAAAACATCAAAACTTAGCTTTGGCTTAGTCACAACATGGCACCAAAATAATGAGAGTTAATATCATTTTTTATGGTTTTATTTCAAGTCTCTTTGTGAATGCTGATCCTAAAATAAAAACTATTTTATTTCAACTACATCTAACTTAACTTTTTGTTCAGTTAAACTGCCCTGACCTAGAAGCAAACTTGTATACAGAAGCTCTTTGCCTTGGACTACATGTCAACTTGTACTGGTTTTAACATATCTTAAATTTATGTCTGGTTTACAATGGATTAAATTGTTCCTTTAAATCCAGCGTATTTAAAACTGTATTTCCTCTTATGCTGAACACTGATATCCACAAGTTGCACTGAAGCAGTAAAAGTTGGGAATATTACTACTACCTGCATATACATTTTCATGTAGAGAAGTCAGTAACGAAGAAATATCAACCATGAGTAACTTGAGCAACCCCTTACAAAGTCCAAATGAAAATACCTTTTCTTCATGCCTAATGTTTTGCTAGGTTAAGGGAAGGTTAACAGAAAAAACAGGTGGAAAGAAGTTCAAAAATTTTGCAAAGACTATTTCACTAATAGATTCTACAAAGTCTAAAAAACTTGACAGCAAGAGCAGATTGGTGGGACACAGAAGAAACAAACCCTTGGATTTGTCTGTCTCAGGAACATAGCTGCACTAGTGATATCAGACATGTCAACAAAGAATTGCCAGCATTTGAATTGATGGCGTTTACTCACAATAAAAAGGGAAAAACTTTTTAATTACACTTATGGTTCAACATAGAGAGCTGGATTTCCAGCTACAGATTGGTGAATTGGGGCTATTCCAAAGTTTATGCAAAACTTAGTTGGCTTGGATCCAGCTCCCTTAACATTTTCTTTCCAAAGGCCACATTAATATAACTAGCATTACTTTGTCCCTGTCAGCCAGATGGACTTTCTTCTACGTATTAGCAGCATAAGACGCTCTCTAGTACGAGGTGTTTCAGGGAAAAAATTTAGGTGTGGGTATAAATTAGCTTCAGTTTTGCAATGGAAAAACCTAACAGGCTTAAATCTTAAAGTTAACTGCAGTCACCATTAAAAAATTCAGAAACTCCTGCTTGCATAACAACACATTGTCCCTCCTCTACTTCTCACAAATATTAACCTTTACTTATGCAAATAAAACGCAGATGAGAGAAATTTTTGTTTTCACAAGTTCAAAAGAACATTGTCCAGCACACTCCCTTCCTTAATGCTGCTTTATTAAAGAGCATTTTATCTCATTTTAGGCTTGGACACTTAACAGTGGTGGTCTACATAGAGTCACAGAACTTATGTGGGGGGGTTTCCTAAGTGAGTCTACTCCCACGCCTGACTGCTTCTCAAGAAAGGAACACGAGGCACACCATAACACTTGTTTTAGTCACAGAGGAAACAGAACACAGCACTGATAACAAAGAAACAGCAGTAGTGGTTTCTCAGTTAAAGAAGACACAAGTGCTTTTTCATCTAATATTTCCAAAAGTTATCTACAAATTATTGTTCTCTGCAACTAGGCAATGCAAATATCCTAAACACAATAAGCCTTATGTAGAAACAACCTTTGAGTGTCTCTGCACTATTTAAGGCAGCAAACATCAGATGTACAATTGGATAATCTGTTCAAAAGGCAGTTTGTGGAAAATATTAAAAGAATATTCAAAACACACATATTCTCCATGAAAATTCATGCAGCTCAATCCTCTATTTCCACCATCCCCATTTGATGCAAGTCAGAGATTTACTGATCCTCAGTGAGAAAAAGTGCCTTAAGTTGAGGACCTTATTTCCATCGGTGAACAGAAAATGATGCTTCAAAGGAGTATGGCTCCATACATCTAACTGCACAGAAAAAACATCCTTCTAAATAACCTCTGATGGCAATTAACATATTCTTCCCTGAAAACTGAGAACTGCCTTTTCTTTGTATCATCTTCTCCTGTATCATGACAAATTTTGGTCATTTTTAAGAAATACAAACCATGGATAATTCTCTCTTCAAAGGTTTTTGTGCCAGTAAATCCTAACATACTATAAAGATTTTCCTTATTGTTTAAAACATATGTTGAACCAGTTTTACTGGAAATCTTCTCTTCTCATGTTGCAGGAAAGAATCAGTAAGAGAGCGCCATTTGGTTGTATACCATCTTGTACTGTTTTGTAAGTCTCAATCTCATATAGTCTTTCCTATGTGCAACAGAATTTTTTGATGTTCATACACTGGACCTTGTTTTTCAGAAGTTTGCTTTCATTACTTACTCTACATTTGTAATCGCTATTCATTTTCTTGAGAATGGTAATTATAAAATTAGTTAAAGAATGACCTTTTACAAATATTAGTGTCTTTCAAATTGAGACAGTAGAGCATATTACAAGCACATTTTCCTCTGAGAAACAGGAATTATAAACTACCATTTTGCAGAGGAAAAAAGAAAAAGCACTGCATGGTTAGAATGACTAGTTCTGTTCATACGGCAAGACGTTGCTGAGGCAGAGTAGCAATAAGAAGTTGTGAGTCACTGCTTTTCTGCACAATTCACCAGCCACATGTCATGGTACTAGAAGGATCACTGCATTATATAAATAAGTATAATTACACTCAATCTTACTTTCTTTTCCTCTGACAGTGCACATCAGGTTCCATGCTTCTTTCTGAACTGCAGAGACCTTTTAATCAAGTTATTTGTGAAGACTGCTAGATCCTTCCCTCAAAAGTTCATGCTAGTTAGAATCTGCCATGTAAATAGGCTCTATTTGCAATCCTTTTCATTTATCAGTTACATTTCATTTATCACTGTGCTGTCCCAGTCTTTGTTTAAGTAGATCCTTCTCAAGCTTCTCCTAAAGTTTAATGTTTTACTGACAATTTCGTGTTCATAGCACTTTCATAAACTGGACTTTGATGAAGCCAGGATGCAGCCATGAAGTATGAAACTACACACAGCTCATTGCAGGAATGAAGGCAGGTTGTTCACAAGCATATCAAGCATCTCCCAATGCAGATCTTTGCAGCACACTGCCAAGAACCATTTTTATCTAGGAAAAGCATAATTAAATGGATGCATGCATTCAACATGCATGTTCTAACTCTTATTTCCGAGCTGTGAATCAATGAAGTAACAGCGCACTTGTACAATATCCTGACTGAGTATATATATTCATCTTCCTTGAGTTCATCTTTCCTTGGGACAGTCCCAGAGATAAAAGTATGCAGCTACTTCCTCACCAGTAAATGAATTCTTTTTGTTTCTGCAGCAATACCATTTTATGGCATTTCCCCTCCACCACCAAGTTCCTGCCCTCATACCACAAATGCATCTTCCTTTCAGTTGCTCTGATATAACCTATTTGTGGGGCCATTTTGTCAACCAGATCACAGCACAGAAACAACTATGCTCAGACACAAGAGCAGGAACTTGCAGATCAGAGGAACTGGGGTAAGGAGAGGCGAGGCGAAAGAGGAATAGGACAGAGAAGACAAACTGCACGAGATCCTGCTGGTGTTAAACTCGTATCATAGAAAAAAAAAGCCCGTGTTTTCCAAACGTGAAATGAAACGGCTGAAAATACTGAAACTGGTAATTTTACATTTAAAAAAACAGCAAGTTTTACCTTAAAAGAATCACTTTTCAAGTGAGAATAAACATTAACAATTTCCTACAGAAGGGCACTTTCCAATACAAATCCTTGGAAATGGGAGTTTTGCAGTGACTTGCATTCACAATTCTGCACAATTTAATGGAGGATCAAACACAGGCATTAAGCTGAGGGAGAACAGTGCCTGGCATACTGCAAGGTGGAAACTCATTAAGTTCCATAACAGTCTTGCTAAGTAAATACATAATTACAGCTCCATTTTACACATGTGCATAATGAAGCACAAAGTGGATGAACGACTATCTCATACAGAAACTAGGGCTGGAACAGGCTATCGACCTCCTAAGGCTTCGCTGCCAGTCACCCGTTCTGAGCATGCGATCACCCACTGTGCCACGTGCCACAGTTTCAAAGGTTAGCTTTCTGAACGACAACCTTTCTCCCAGGATATTACTGGAAACGTCTGTCAGCTGGGAATCCCCTAAATCCTCGGCATGGAAGCACATGGGGGTGACTCAGCCAAAGGTGCTCTACCTGTTCTGCAGGGGTAGCACGCTGCAAGAAGTAACCCAAAAGTTAAATCACATTTATTGCTAATAAAGCATGTTCGACATTTTCTAAACATTTATTTTTACTAACTACCATCTAAAAGTAAAACACACCTACAGTGAGATATCTGCTAATAACAGTAACAAACTGCTCTCACTGTTAGTACCTGTTTTTATCACTTGTGACACCGATGCTGTAGTTGTGAAACTGCAGAGGAAACCGCTATACTGACCATAGGTACAGAGCAGGCACAAGTACTCCCTCAGATGGTGCTGAGCATGAGTATATTCCCCAGAGGTTATGCAAAGATTCAATTCTCCCCATCAACACATTTATTTGACTTCTAGTTTCAGCATTTTTAATTTCCTTTTACTTATTTGTAGACAAAGAAGCTCAAAAACTGGATGGATGCATGGAAGCAAAGGGACTTGACGGGAAGCACGAGACTATTTTCCACAACACAAGCGGTTACCGAGGGAAGGCAGGGTGCTGCTTGCAACAGGGAAGAGCTGGAATTTCTCACCGAGCCTGGTAATTTCACAGAAGCAAATTCAATGCCATTATCACAGCAACAACCTCAATGGAAGCTTCCTTTTATATTCACTATCATTGCTACTGAAAGTGTAAATTAATCTGAAAGTCCTCTTTACTCACATGCAGAGGCAGCATACACAGTTTTGAGCTCCTACAGGTTATGCTGCCCCTGACTAGCAAGGGGAGAGCTGCTTACAGGGAAGAGTGGCAACAGATGAGTAAATAACAACCACAAGTTCAATCAGCACGGTTCATCTTACTGCTTTTGAGATAGCCAGTAGCTAACTCTTGGGAACTAACCATTACATTATTGGGGATTTCTGCAATACTGCAGAACCGATAATGTTGGGAGTATTTGTATCCTGCATTACAGGTAGGACAATTTAGATGGATGCGACACACATCGTGCAAAACTCTTACCAGCGACACCACTTTACACCTCAGTGACAGCAGCAATCACACAATGTTTAACATGTTCCAATCTGCCCACATTGACTCCACACCTAGAACTGATTTATTCTCTCCTGAATGAGTTCAGTATACACATGCCTTAAATCCCTATCACAATTCATTAAAATTGGTAGTTCACTTTTACATGCCAGCTTTTGCTCTTGGCTTTACAGCTAACTCTTTATTAATCAAAGGCAGACTATTGATTGAACAGGAAAACTGAACCACAGGAGCAAAGATACGTAAGTTGACCACATAGATTGAGGATGGTGCTGTAGCCTCAGTTTGCTCAGATGAGGTGACACCCAAGTAGAGCTCTGCTGTTCGCAGAGAAAGTTTGTATTCAGAGGCATTCAGAGGATGTTTTTACCACCAAGCCCAAACTGATTCTGTACCAAGACACCTGGTGTCTCTATATTGCACTTTCCAGTGTTTCCAGTCACTGGAGGACTTAGCTCAAGTGCAGCACTGGACAAATGTAGACATTATTTCCAGATCAAAATTGACTACAAGAATTTTCCATGCACTCAATACAAGGCCAAGCCTTCTTGAATCCTGGATAGTGTGGAGAGTAAAGCAGAATTATAAGAGTAACATTAAACAGAATCAGCTCAGGTACAGAAGAGAGAGCATTATTTATCTTTTATTGTATCTGGATATTGTGCCAGTAATGGAGATACCTATAATTACCACTCTAGCTGATTTCAGCTGAAAGTGGAACCTGTTCAAAATAATATCTGAAACAGTTCTGAATGCAGGAGTAATATGTTTGTAATTAAGCTATGACATATGATATCCTGACCTATTCTGAACTCTAGGTAAATTATCCAATTTCAAACAAGCTTGAAGAGCCAGCTACCTGGGTTCTTTATCCTCCTGGCCAACTCAGAGTATAGTAAAAATATAAACCAAATCTCTGTAAGCTGACTTCAGTTTGGGGAAAACTAATGAATTTCTCCTATGCAACACGGAGACTGGGATAGGTCCCTATCCTTCCCAACAAAGAAAGCAAGGCCTATAAGAAAAAAAAAGGCATTGAAATAAATATTTTAAAAGGTAACAGCTAATCTACTTACAGCCATATCCTGCTATATTCTGTTCCCAAAAGACATGACAAGTAGTGATTTGATAGATGGTGAAGCAGGATTTCCTGAAAGAGTTAACAGAATCAAGGGGGGAATGCCTGCAGGGACTGAAGAAATACACACAATTGAAATCTAGAAGGAAAGTATGAATGACATGAAGGATGGGGAGGCAGAAGCAGGATCATCAGCTAGAGGAGATGCTAGATTTCTGCAGTCTGGCTTTTCAAAAAGGATCACAGTACTGAAAGTTCTCATGAATTTAATCTCAGACTGTACTCGCAGTACATCCTTTAGTGCAAGCATTCTTACTTGTCTCTTTCTGAATGATAGTGTTTTCATCATCATCATCTTCCTCAGGTGAATAAAGGTCAACCAGTGATAAAGGAAAGAAAATAGGTCATGATGATATCTAGCATAGCATGTTATTAAATGATCAATGACAAGAACTCTGAAGTGACAGCTAAAGAGGAAATGGAGAGTGGGGGTATTGCTGTATATTATATTATAATTTGCAAAAGATAAGAATGAGCTATTCTTTCTGACTGTTGCAACAATTCAGGAAACATATGGACACATGAATATTCTTTAGTTGCGTAACTGAACTTTTGCAAGCCAAATTTTGAAAGTCACTGCAGTGCCAGCCAAGTTTCTCAGTCCAAAAAAAAATTCTGTTATATAGCAACAGTTTTAGTCTCCTGGTGACATAGAAACAGCGATTTGTTAACCATGTACAATATTACTTTCTTTCCCAATCACTTAAAAAATTATAATGCTAGTTTAAACATGCAAGCAGACCCATTGATGTTGGCTTAGCAATTAAATACCAGGAATAAAAATGGAAGGAAAATGATGACACTGAAATCCAAAGCAGCAGTTTGAAAAGGCAACAACTAAAATTGGGAAATGTTCATATTTGCAGTGAAAAATGAATAATACAATTTTTCCCTTCTGTTACAAGTGGATAAAGCAAAACTTCTTTATGATTTCAGGAATTTAGAGACGCACATGTGCGTCAGCAATCACAATCGACAGTCTGAAATGGGGTCCTAAAGCTGTTTGACTTCAACTCAGAAAGCTGTACCTCTCCCCTAGCCTGAACCTTCTACTTCTCAGAAGACTTAGGCTGGAAAAAGGAAAGAACATGTGTGAGAACTACAGAACTAGGCCATCTGAGATGGCTAAAGGGATGTACATTCATTCTTCTTTTTGTTTTGGCTGCACTTTCTCCTCTCCACTTGGTTGCACGATTTTGAGGGACAGAAAGGTTAACCATGTCCCCATCTGACTGACTTCCTGACATTAGGTTTATGATAGGGACCACAATGACTTCTGCTGGCATTAGTCATTTGAGACAGTAATATGTGTGCGTGTGCATTCGTGTGTGCATGTAAAGAATTTGTTTTTATGTTTCTGAGAAAAATCCTCTTCTAGAACTTGAATTTTGAACTGCTCAGTGCAGGAAGTACAAAAGGAGACAACATGAACAATGCACAGAACAGGCCAAGTCCACTGAAAAATGGAAAATGACTTGAACTCATGAAGTGTTTGCCAAAAGACATTCCTCTACTAGAAAAAGATGATGAAACACACTGCTCAACTCCATAAGCAATCAAAACAACTCATATACATATCAGCAGCTTGTTATTATTGGACAGGAATTTTTGGAATACAAGATGCTAATTTCAGAAGAAACACCTTGCAATAAAAAGATGTAGATATGAAATAAAACATGTTTCATAAGCTTTGTTCATCTATTCTAAATGTGATCAGCTTTAGAAGACTTTTTTCTTCTTCCATGAAAATTACTGTTAGGGACAGTTTCTCAGAAAATAAGATTGAGCACCTGTGTCATTCAAGTCTTTCTGGGAATGAACACATGATTTTGCTGGAATGCAACTCTTAAAAATTAGGGACAAAATGTCTCTCCTGCATATTTTAAGTTTTTAGACACATACTATGCTCTTGCCCAAGAGAATAATTCTTCAGAAATAAAGGCATTTTCGATAATAATAAAACATTCTCAGATTTTCCCCTTCTTGAAAAACTCTTTCCTCAGACCATAAATTAAATAAATACATTAAACACTTTTTCCTCAAATTGTACGTAAAGAAGGGAAATTCCAGTGATAAAAGAACAAGAGATTTGAATCACCTTTTTCTAAGTTTTATTATGAAATCCAGAAAGTCAATCTACACAAGCAGAACTACTAAATCATGGCACAACAGTCCTCCCAAATGTAAACAAGTCCCACTTTGTAGCGTGTCTTTTAATCCTCTTCTCAAGCCATATGGCTCAACACATCAAAGAAATACGACTAGTTTTCCACACTCGTTGCATGACTGAACCTAGTAAATATTGTTCGGGATGAAACCTTAAGTTCATTCAAGCCGGTATCTCACCTATTAAAAATGACTTGTACCAGGTGCTTCTGTTATTTTAATTTTTAAACCCCAGCTCACTTCTGTTCTTTTTTGCCATTCATACATTGGTTTTTGAAACTATTTCACAGGCTGGCTCTGCCTGTGAAGAAAACAAGCTGGCACAAGAAATCCCAGAAGCTTTCTTACAATGTATGAACATGCTGTGGTATATAAACATGCGATTGGCTGTTTCCCATACTGTCATCTAGGCTGCCTTAAAACCTGATGCATGAGGGCTCCCCTTCCTTGCCCCCCAAAACCCCAAATTTTTTATAATTAGGAAAGTCCAGAATTAGAATTAACCATTAACTACTGTCCATTAACTACTGTCCAGTCCTAAGAGCAATGAGTTTTATATTTTAGTTACGGACTGGTGTTAAAATCAGCTTCTTTTCATGACTTCTTAATTTCCTGAATGTCCTCTCATGTAGAAGGGAAAAGAGAAGCTCCTGAGATACTTTTTCTGTGTAGCTAAAACTGTTGTATACTTTTATCATCTCTCCTCTTACTCATCTCCTTTCTTGCAACAAAGAATAAATATCAAGATTTTGATATCTTGCACAGAATTTTTTTCATCCAGACCTCTCCTGTGCACTTACTATTTTGTACCACAACCTGGAGATTTACAAAGTATTAAAAAGAGTTATTGGTATCAACCCTCCACAACAAGGAACTGGACTAGGTGATTCTATCCATCTGTAAGTATGTATCAGTAGGAAAATAAGCATGCAAAAGTTCAAAGGACACATGGAAGTGTTACCCTAAGTGTTTCCATATATCAGTACCATCCTTTGTTCTCACTCCTAAATGCTTCACAGCCTGCGCTGCTGTTTCTCGAACAGTATTTTCTTACCGTTCACTGCAGATTGCATGGTTGCACCAAGTACTATGCATACATCATCTTCATATTTATGAGGAAACAAGTTATGCAAAAATGAGAAGGAATATGATTTTACTTATTTTTATATAGGCTACAGAACTGAAATTTTAAACAGAGCAGTTAACAGTAAACAGGTACCAGTAAACAGACAGTAAATGGAAGGATATTCCCAATTATAGTTGGAGCTTCAGAGGTCTGCCATCTTTCACTCTAAATCCAGTCTTACTTTGGCATTATGTTGGTATTCTCACACTTTTACTATTATTGTAGTAGCTGTACACAACTAAAGGTCATAAGAGAATTACTGCTATCATTTCTCATTTTGGAAAGAATGTAAAAAGATAGCTATTTGAAAGGAATATTTGTGAACGAGATGCATCTGTGCCAGTCTTAGATTTTCACAGCTTGGATCAGAAGTTATATTTAAGTACTGAAAATCCAGAATATGAGCAGGATCTCAGGGCCGGGGTGGGGGGGTGGGGGGGGGGAGAGTAGGGGATGTTGTGAAAATGAAAGGACAAGCTTGACTGATCCTTTCCATAGATAAGAAATAACTTGGTGCAGGACTGAAATCAGCTTTGTAAGACTGAAACTGACAGTTTAAGAGATATCAATATTTTAGCTCTCACTACTGTTCTACACAGATGTCTGCACAGCGTCACTAGCCTAGTCTGATGTTTTCTCCCCCTCCACTTCGTGGTTCAAAAAGTCCCGGAAGGTACTTTTATTCTTTGTGAAAAGGTGCCGCATCAGCTGTGGAGATCACTGTTACTGCAGGCACAGGCATGATGCTGTCATAGGACAGTTCAAGGCACATTAAACCTGAGCTTCTGCAGAGACATCCATGGTTTTAATAAACTTGAGAGTTACACAAAAGCTTTACAATATAGACTATTTTTTATATGCACAGGTCAACAGCCTTACGGTTCAGGTAGAATGAGATGAACAACAAGCAAACCCATCAGTAAAGCTGATTGCTTGCAGTTCAAAGAAAAAAAGAAAAAAAAAAATCAGGCTACAACATGCAGCAGACATTTATGACAAATTTTCATACTGTTTTTGCTCTGTTCCTCATTGGTACTTCTTTTCAGTTATCTCTGAATAATAATCTGTAGCAGGCAAAAGACTACCTCCAAAAAATTGTTCTAGTGTTAGAAAATCATTTTTCTTTTTTATATGGATTGACAGATTCTGAAATTGTTTGAAATACGCCTGAAAAATTAACTGACCAGGAACACTGAACTCCCCTCCACCCAGTTTATTTTCTTTTAATATCTAATAACCATCTAAAGTGGAAAACTAATTACTTTAAATGATAACTGATTCATTAGAAATTTTGCACCTGGGAAAAAACTGTAACATACTTAATGTTCTCTTACTTAAACAGGTAGCATTTCATACCCATTTTGTGAATACATTGGCAAGAATTTTCCAGTCCTTGACACAAATGCATTAACACACACTACTCAAGGTCTGGTCAATTCTCCTTGAAGGTCATAAAGATGAAAAACTGTTGTTTAATATGACAAAGAACAAATAAAATGTTCTCCAACGGGATGAAAATTAGCAAAAGCAAACTGAAGCACAAAGGTCTGAAGTGGAGGTGCAGCTGTGTGGTCAGAGCCAGGCCCACCAGCTACTGCATGCATACCAGCTACCTACAGGGGGAAAACAGACCACAGCTTTCAGCAAGGAGGGATCAAAAAAAGAATCTTAACAGAGATACAAGCATGAGGGGTGTTTACCAGGCTAGAGGAAACCTAGGGGGCATTCATACCAAGCAGCACACCCTACACTGCCAATGTCATGCTGCTACTGCAGAGGTTCAGCTGCCCCATTTGGATCAGGGCTGCACACCCCACCAGGAACTATATTCTCCTTGCAAAACAGCAGCGATCTGACACAGACTGCATCACAAGTGAACCTAAACTGTGGGTCAGCGTTATTTTGTCTATCTACCCCAGTTGTACAACTCTGCAAACTTGCGCTATTCTACTACAAGTAACGCTGCAGCCAACATCTATGCCTGGAGAACCTAGGCAGTGAAGGTTGGAAAGCCCCCCACAAAGGCTACAATTCACAAGATCTAATTTACTTCAATGCTTTCAGTATAAGTTTATTGATAACACTCTGGACTGCTCAAAAGCTAAGCACTGGTCAGGCCAGTATTTTTCTTAAGTATTTTTCTTTAACTCAGGAGATAAGATACTGCAATTCGACAAACTGATAATGTTGCCAGCTCCAACAAATTAATTATGTATGATATTTGGCATTTGTCTAAAAGCTTCACCTTCTGGGAACAAGTGGTTATATGAAAATCTTTTTCTACTTAATAATATTTTGCCCCTGCAGTCAGATAAGCTTGAAAACATTAAAAAACCACCACCAGAAAGGCTCAGACAACAGAAGCCAAATAAGCACCATCCACCAACTATTCCATAAAAGGATCTCTTTCTTAAGACACATTTTATTTTGGGACTCAGCATCACAGTTTCCAACTGCTTATATTTGACTATACCAGCACATCTGAAGCATTTTGTTGCATCTTTCCCTCTTGTTGTCCGTTTCTGTGGAAAGAACGCGCAAAGCCACCTGGCCCTCTCTGGAGCACCCAGGACCAAACATCAGTGCTCAAGTGTAAGAAATACTTACAGTTTCATAAGTATTTGGTTTTCAACCAATGAAATTTTGTCAGTTTAAGTGTTCAAACCCTGTCATATTACTGCTTATTTTAGCTAGTTTGGCAGGGAGTGAATGGGCTTCTGGAAGTAACAGTGGAATGGGAAAAAATAAATCTCTATCCTCTAGCATTCATATTTCTGAAAGACAAAAGCCCAGCTGAGATTCCAACTCAACAGAAAGATGGAACCTTTTACTCTGTAAGGCACAAAAGTATCAAGATACATACGTATCAATGGCAAGGGACAACTTCAAAAGCCTTTAATTCTTTTAAACTACTTCCTTTAGCTATTGAGACTTAGGGCCATGATGCATAAATGGATTTACACAGTGCAGCGCAACACCGTACAGGGATATCACAAGTAAACATGAATGATTTTAGATGCTGGAAGCAGTATAGTTATAACAACATTAGACGAGCCTAGGATAACTAGTTCTAAAAATGCACAGGGTAAATTAACATCATCAACACTGTCTGGTTCCGCCCTATAACTACCCTCTTGCACCCCTCCTACTATGTAAAAGTGAGCAAATAAATGAATGAATGCTGGACAATGGTGAGCACAGACATCAATCAGGAAATACTAGTCACGCTTATGTAAAAGACAAGTTGGTATCATCACAAACAATGACAAAAGCACAGGTCATTTTAGCAGTCACTACAGGAAAAATTGTGCAAGAATAGGACAATGCAGAAGTTGAAAATATGACACAATTTGCAAAAATTTATCAGACACCAATAGTATCAGTTAATACAACTATAGAATTAGTTTGGAAATAGACTATGTTTACATAATGTTGACAAAACTTTTTAGCTTCTGACTCATAACTTGGATGCATGTTTCCAGTTAGAAGTCTGAAACAGCTACTCAGATCATTAAAGAACTGACTAATGAATAATAAATCAGGAGAAAACAGCATTGCAAGTGGATATCTCTGAGCAGAAAGGAAAAAAGAGTAGATAACTTGTAAGGATTAGTATGAAATATGTTAGTGATTTGAAAGAAAGAATTTCCTCACTAAGAAGTAGACTAGTAGATTTCCTAATAATATGAGGCAGGTCAATAAGTACAATATTAAGCATTCAAAAGTGACTTAAAATGTAATTTGCGGGAGCTTAGAAAAGATTATTTTTAGAATAGAGAACATGAATTTTTATTTGATGATGATACAAGCAAAAAATATCTTTCAAATGCAAACGATGCTTCATAGGGGTATTTCTTCATATATCGGCTTTTGATTTTTAAGATCTTGAGGAGGCATCTTTCCTGAAGGATGGGGAATGAGGAGTTCTGTCATTGTACAGCAGTTAGTGCCATGGAGTCATAGCACCTTGACTACTAACAAGGAAATATGCACGTACAGTTTTACACTTCCAGTTCATTCTGTATCATTTATAAAAATGCAAGTCAGCAAATCTAAAAGCATATACATTTCTAAAAAGCTAGAACTTAAGTTGTAAAATCATGTGGGTAACATGGGCTATCAGGTTATGCAGCAAACAAGGAAAGTGTTTCAAGAGTTTCTGCAAGTGCCGAAGTTCTCTTGCTTCACGCTGGTGAGAGGTATGGCCCAACACAGGGGTCACCCCCGCAGCGGAGCCACCGACCTGCAACACAAGCCATATGTGCAGATGAGGCAACCCCACAGATACAGGGCTCACCTATAGGAAGGAGATCCTGTAACTCTAGGCTTCCTTTGCAGTTTACTTCAGTTTCAGTCATGTTGCTGAGACTTCTCCTAGAAGCAGTCCCAAGAAACTGCCGTATTTTAGAGTTGATTCTATATGACAGAGTAAGAACCCACGTAGATTAGCAATGCTTGTGCTAGAAATTAGTTTATGGTGGATTTTTCCTGAAAAATCTGAAGAATGGCAGCAGCAAAGAAAGCCATAGCTCTCTATGTTCTCAGTTTTGGCACACTCACTCTATCACTCCCGATCCTCACATAATACCTAGCAACAAAGTCATTTACAACTCCTAGTACGTATGATAATAGCTTAATTATGTTTTGTCTGGGTAAGTCAGGACTGATTATAACCATTAATAGACACAGCTGCAAGGCTTCCAGATATTTCACATTTTGTACCATTCCAGCCCACGTTGCAGTTGAACTGGGCGGGGCGGGGAGGTGAGCTGGAGGGTGCCAGACCACGGCTCCCTGCTGCCGCTGCTACCTAACCACAGCAGCCGCGCACCTCATCCACCTCACTGCAACAAATCACAGCACCAGCACACCCAAACTCACACTGCCTTGCTGGTGCCTCTCTCATGTACAATTAATTTTCAATTTTAATTAAAGTCTCTTACACTCATCTCTTACACTTAAATAAAAAAAGAAATCTCTTAGGAATTTTGATTCCATGAGAAATAAGAATTAAAAAAAAAAGGGGGGGGGAAATCCACAGAATACTTTGGCTAGTCAAATTAACTACAAGTAGCCTGCAAGACCAGAATACTTCACACCGAGTTGCTCACAGTCAAACAGGGGATCAACAACTACAGAATAAAATACTGCTCTCCCGAGTCCCATTTCAGGGGCTTGCTCTTTAACCCAGCAGTAGCCCTTATTGTCACCATACAGACCCAGGTAAAGCAAAGACCCGACCAAGAAAGGAACATAGGTAGCATAGTTTGAAAACAAACAAAGGAACAGAAAACCTCCCAAAACACATACACCCCCATCTTGCACATTGCGTATCATTTTTTATTCCAGATGATTTATATATTTAAAAAATATATATATATAGTACTTAATCTAGAAGGTTTATAAATGGCAAGTTAGCAGGAAAGTGCAAAGAGGGAATAATCATCATTTCTCAGCATGAAATGTAGAGGGCATCATGCACCATTATCTGACAGCAGGTTTAAAAAAACCAAAACACATACAGATATGTATGTATATGCATTTGAATATAAAAGAGAACTCTCCCTTTACATTAGCACACTTTCTTAAACATACTAATCTAATCCAGTTTAATTTTGATTGACATCACAGAGGTAGAGTCTGAATTAGTCTGGGGACTATTTCATTTTTACTTTTTTGCCATCTCCTCCCCCTCACCCCCTTTTTGGGGGATAAGCCACATAAACATAGAACATCAGAAGTAAAATAAGTTCAAAACTTGAATTCTTATGAATTGATTTTAAGTAAGTACAATGCCAGCAGGATCATATTCACAGCAAGGAATCTTAATCTGGTGAAGCTGGTCTTCTATGTTCAAATAGGAGTAAGTAAATGACTTCCTTGTTCAAGACAATGTGAAATAATCAGTTTACGAACAGATATAGATTAAAAGCTGCAGACAATTCTACTTGGTTTCCATATAAGTTTAAGATAAAAAAATCCCAAAGTTTACTTTAACATTGTTTTTAAACTTCACTACAGGTTATAATCATTTTATAATCTCAATTTAAATAAGTGTAGCTAACTATACATAAATATGCCTCTTCCATTTTTGCACTACAAGCAGAATGCAGGAGAGAAGAAAACAGGTGTAGCTTAATGGGTCACTGGATCATTAATTGGAATATCACTCTCCCCAAATTTCTGGGAATAATCTGCTGTGCAAAAAATTAGGAGTCCATAATTTTATAAACAAATCCAAATGCAATTTAGATTTGTTTCATTGTACCTTTGTCCAGAAGATAAAAGCTTCTAAATATTTGGTTTTTTTCCCACTTTTTCTGGAATAGTATACCAGATGTAAAAGCCAAGTGTGAACCAAAATTTGATTGCTTTTCAAAATATCTAAATAAAACCAGATGTACATGAATGAATGCAATCATTGCTCAGAGAATTTTATCTATATCACCTTTAAGATGACAAAAAACAGTGTTTCTCACACTCAAATCTAACATTTATTCTTACACAGAATTGGCCTATAGTAGTCCAACCTTTACATTTTCTGGCCTGCTTCCCATACCTTCATAGCACTTCTCAGTATGGAGAATTTCCTTTCCCTACAAAGTTTCAGATTTTGAGGCCCAGCACCTCTTATTGCCACCCTGACAACAGTTCCATAGTTAGGTGAATCAGCCCAGCTGCCTAGAAAAAGTTCAGCTTTTGGTTTCTGACTAAGGGAGAAGAACAGCAAGATTGAAACTCATTCAGTTCAAAAGATACATTCACTGCCAAGATTTTAGGACTTCTCTGTGCTATACAGCCAGCAACGATAACCTGTTGCTACAGCTGAAGTTCACTCGGACATGAATCAAGGCCTGTTCATTCTGCTCTGTTGAATTTCAAGCTTACCTTCCTAGTGACATAACAGAACTCATTATGAAAGATATGATGCAATTCCCCTTATAAAAAGGAGTGCTCAGGTGCTCCCATACTTATCTTAACATTTGATTTACTGCACTTGCCAAATACAAAGGTTGAAATGACAAATACCAGACAGAAACCTATTCAGATCATTAATTTAATCACCCGGTTTTTATTCAAACTTACAGCCAATAGAAGAGATTGCAAACACTAAGTCAGACAACACCAGGAAGTTTGACTTTGGAAGGCTGTCAAAATGCCCGATACTGATTTTTTACCTGCTCAGTTTCTGCTGCTTTATTCTTCTCACCAGGAAATGCAAAGTCAGACTAGCTACCTCTGAAAAGAAAAATAGTCATTTACCGCACATTCTTGAGGAAATTAATTTAGGCTTCCCACTCCATTTCACGCTACTAGGAAATTAAAGTTTTGACTAAGTCTCCCAGTACTGAGGTAGCACCAGTGTGACTTCATATTTCCTTTCCTAGTAAGTCCTAGTTACCTCCTACTTCCCCTTTCCCAATGCTGCAGATGGAGGAAGGGATATCAGAGTAAACTTTTGTGGCAAGAGCAAACTCCATTGTTCAAGATAGGCAGTCAATGCACACACTTCCCCAGTGGAAGCACAGATGCCCTACCAGCTGCAGGAGTATATTTCTAGAATATGCCTGACATACTCATGTCCCATAGACCTTCAGTGCTGTGTATTATTATATGAAATGGAACATATTAAATGCCCTTTCACTTTGATTTTAGCCACAAATTAAAATTATCAGACCTTTTAGAAGAACTGTGAGGAGAGCGAAGATGAGGAGGCCAGGCTCTCTCCCTTAGTTGCAGAGGCAAATGAGTCTGTCTCCTTCACCTCTCCTAAGCAGCTTAACAGTCTTGCTCTTCCTCCGCATCTGGTGACCAAAATTTTTGAATTTGATGTGTTCTATTTTAGAATGGCCCCAATACGCAGAGGGAGAGAAGAGATTTCAGCTTATCAGTATCTATCTCCTGTATGTGGGTGAGGAGAACAAATTGACTAAACTCATACGCTAAGACATTCAAGAAACCCCAGAAATGAACCGATGAGAGAGTAATGCAATACTGAATGCTCCAGTCTCACATCTCCAACACTAAAAACAGGTGACACTTCACAGGCACCTCTTCGGGCTTGAGTTCCTCCTCTTCTAATATAGGAGGTGAACATCAGGAAAGGTATTCTGCATGCAAATTGACTGATGATCATGTCACACAGAGGCTGAAGGTGATTTTCAGTGAAACCATCAAAAGATCTTCATCTTTATGATTTGCACAATATACAAAAGAAACAAGAGCACAGTTCTAAAGAATGAAACAGATGTCGCAAAGACAGAAATCTTTCCATTCTTGAGCAATAGGGCAAATGCTTACTTATAGTAGAAATGTAAACTTGGACCAGCATCAGAAAATAGAAAACAGAGATGCAAGAGGTTAGGAGCAAGTGGACAAGCACATGTTTGACTGCTTTGTTGAGTGGCAAGACAAAGTGGGAGGAAAACCGATGAACTGTCACGGGATGACAAATAAGACCTTTGTTGGATGTATTGACTCTGAACAGAGAATGACTCATGGATCTACTTAATTCTTGCTTCATTTGAAGACAGTAAAGTACCTGAACAAATCACAGATGCTGCCAAATGAGTCAAATAAGAAAAAAATTCTTTTCCATGCATGACTTGATTTGGGTCAAATTTATTAATAGCTGTTTGTTTTGCAGGGTGGCTTATACATTAGAGCTCATGTTTTGTATTAAGTATTGCTGCCTCAGTAATTGTCCAGTTCATCTCTTGTATGCAAGTAGAACAAGGATACACTGAAAACTGGGAAAAATTGCCATAGGAAGCCCTGAGCATATCTGTACATCTGTGTCAGCTATACATGCATGCACAGGTGTTAATTTCTTTGCAGGTTATTTTTTGGCCTCAAGATAATTTTTAATAAGCCAGATTTGGAAAGAAAAATTCTACTATTTCCCCAGATAATACAAGCTCTGATACAATTTAAAAAGGGGTGGGGGGAAGAAATGTAGGGTGTTTACAGGCACAAGAGAAGAGTTCAAAGAAACAAAACTATGCCTCAAAATTGATTGGCGTTGCTAACCCAAGAGAATGGTAGTTCATAAGCGCTCTGCTCCCCCCTCCCTTTAAACTTTCTCCCTTTGAAGACTATTATTTTTGTCTTTACAGTTGCAGAAAGAATCTTGGAAATGTGAGTAAAGGGCAAATCAAAACAATGGTTCCTGGCTGAATTTGCAAAACATAATTCATTAAGGTTCTTCAATTCTGTGGCCACAGTTTGGCTTTTTCTAAAATTTAACAAGGCCATTCACCATTTTCCTGTAGAATAACATTCTACATTCTGCCTCCCCCCGCCCCCCCCAAAGTTTTCTTCCCACTCCCAGCTTTCCCTTCAAGGCTGTGACCAGGCCTCTACCTACTCATTGCCATACTGCTAAAATACGCAGGAGTCCAGGAATAACTCTAAAAAAGAATCACTAAAATAGCTAAAACTATAATGTTACAGTTTCATGCATTTATTATTTTTCAAAGGTATTTATTAGGGAGATTCAAAGTTTGAAAGTACAAAATGCAATAACCTGTTCACACACGATTACCATGATATTTATAACCATACAATTCATTTGGTCAAAAGCAAAATTTCATGTGGCTCCCCTCTCCACATCACAACCTCCTTTCAAAAAGATTTTTCCCTGGAAGAGACTGGGAATGGCTGCAAGGCATATCCTGCCTTCTGCCTGTCACAGGGCACTCTCAGCAGCAGTAGTCACAGCCTGGCTTTTTGTGGTAGCCCATGCAGGAAGGCAGGTTTGGTGGCTTTGCTGGCAGGGCAGTGTTCCCACTGCTGCAGGTGGGAGGTGGTGTGTGGTAGGACATGCATGGTAGGAGGTGGCATGTCAACTGCTGCCACCAGACTGGGATGGAAAAGCCAGGGATCTGGCTCTGTCAGCTGTTGTGCAGGCCTACTATAATTTACATAGGAATTCTATGAATGGAATACGCAAGTTCATATAAGCACTGATTAAGTTTGGGAGCAACCACTTTGAACTGTCAGCCAAGGGCAAAAACTATTCCTCTGAGTTCCTTAGGGCTGATAGAGCACAATCTGGAACTATTTTATCAATCTTTCAAACGTCCACATTTAACATAGAAATTAGAGAAGAAAAAGTTAGGGCTGAGCTAGCTGTATGATATCAAACTGTTTCAAGATGAGAATTGTGAGTTAGCTTTGATCCATCTCAACATACATTTGAAATAGATTTTCAGTTACATCCAACACCAGCTGGGCACAGCTAAGAAAGGCGCTAGCTGCATACCTCAATCACAATAAACTGATCTCAACAGAAATTAAAGAGAGTGTATTATTTTACTCTATTTTACTCTGTAAATTGTTCTTGCTGATTATGGCCTCCCACCCCCAGCCCTGCATCTCTCTCCCCCTCTCACGCGTGCGCACAGCCCGGCACCCCCCCCCCCCCCCCCAGGCCCTTTACAATCTAGGGACAGCCAGAGAACAGCACATCCCAGGTCCTTCACTCACTCCCGTAAGCAAAGCAAGATGCTCTAGAGCCTAGACATCCTCACACTTAAATTCACCTCACTTCCAAGGAATACTTCCACAGAAAGCTTTGATAAACAGGAAAAACACATTTAAGAATTCTGTAACAGTTTGTGTTGCAGCAACTTGTGCTTGGAATTTCCCTCTCTTGACCTTCACAAGGTGAGAGGTGGGGGCCTGTGGGGAGTTACGGCAGCAGAGGACAGGGAGTACCAAACGTCATTGTGCTGGCTCAGGATTTATGTAATTAGATATTCTGGAGGGAAGGATTAGCTCGAAGTCATGATACAGCCTGAATCAACTTTGCTTAGTCAAACTGCAAGGAGAGCTGAGTTTACAAACTATCATGTTTGCAATACAAACAGTGACTGACTCATTGAGGCAGATACATGTTAGATGCAGCTTTAAAAAGGAGCAGAACAATGCACAAAAAATTGTAAAAAAGATGAGGCTAAATTTCACATTTTATGGCAGTTTGTTTTTATTGTTTGGATTATATAGCAGATGTAATTTCCTTTCTATATCTTTTAATTGGGAATCATTTTATGTCTAATTTAAAATGATGCACTAAGCAAATGGTCTAGTGGTTGCTAATATCCAGTGTCGCAATATTATAGACTCTAAATGTCTTCAAAACACGACTGCACCATTCCCTAGCCCTCAAAAATGTTCATTCCCACCCTCATGCTACCTCCTCTTTTTGTCACGCTTAGTATTGATGCAGCACACAGTGACTTGTACCAGGAAACAGATTAGTTTGAAATTAATGTAGCAAGAAAGTGGAGTGTAATTACAAATCAATTGTCATATACTACAGAAATTACCAAAGAATATTTTAAGTCTTCCGAGTCAATAAGATTCATGATGCTCTGCTAAGCAACTGCTGGCTGTGAGGACTGAAGTTGCCTGGGGCTACTTGAAGTCACATAGTTTTCCAAAATTTCAGAATACTTTTGGAACTGAGTAACAACCATTCCTTCCTCTTCTGTTCTTTCTCCTTCCCTTTTCATTCCTGAGGGCACTCCTGCCTTACCCACACAATCCAGCCACTTCCCAAGATGCCTACAGAATGCTTAAGTGGAATCACAGACATTAGATTGTTTGAAAGAGTAATATTTTATCAGTGTTTTCTTATTTTACACTATATGACTAAAAGTAGCTAGAGTTCTTCTTCAACAAAAAGGTTACAGTTCCTAAAGCTAAATCAAAGTGGAACAATATTTTCTGTTTAAATTTAAAGACTAGCATGCATTAAAATTACCATATTGTCATATGTACCTTAACCATCACAGATTTTTAACAATGGCTTATATGATTTAGAGAGAATGGCAAAACCAGAGACATGGTCAAAAAAGCTAACAAGTCACCCATAGTAACACACTCACAAATGAAGAGCAACAAACTTATTTGCTGTTTAAACTGTTACTGTATACTAATAGACTGAAACAATGATGTTTGTAAAACAGTATTCCAAAACAGGTCTAACAGCTTCAGTAAGGAACCCTTGAAACAGTGAAAGCTGACTCCCACCTGGAAACTCTAAATGCTTTAGCTTTTTGGCAGCAAAACACATAGGGTAGGGGAGCTTTTAACATATGTCATTGGAAGTGGTACTCCTATATCGTTATTTCTCAAGCCCAACAGCAGAGGTCAATGTGGAGTCACAACAAGCCCCTCTTCAAAACAGGCTGTTTCTGCCTAGACAGACAGCTCGACTTCAGTCACCTTCACTGTTAGGTTTTTCAAGCCTTCATATTCTGCCTCTAATTTCTCTGGTTCGCTTGCATTTATTTCTCTTCTTCACCCTCTCAGTTCCACACTTTGTTTCCCTATGAATCTTGCATAGTTAATACGCCAGGCTGTAAGTGCCCCAGACCTACCACTCTGCATTTTCCATCGGCTGCCTCTGCCATAAGGATGGCAGGCTCCATCCAAAGAGGATGCTTTTGTGGCAGGATTTATCCTCAAATGGCAGTCTACACTGTTTGGAGAGGTCAGAATTCACACGTGGGGGAGTATTTGACAGCAACGACAGTAATCAGGAAAGCTATGCGTGCAGAGATTCCTGTGGCCTTCCCTCATGGGAAAGGAAGAGTTCAGAGACAGAAGAAAAGGAGTGCTTTGTTCTTTTGGCTTTGATTATTGGGTTTTGTTTTTAAAGCAATGTCTTGAAAAACAGAATAAGAAAACAAGAATATATACTTATCAGAAGTATCAGATATAAGAGCACAGAAGTATCATATATAAGAACAGAGGTCTAATCCTTCCCTAACACGTTAAAAGATAGGAAATTTGGAATTGTGAAAAAAGGAAACATGATTAATTAGCATCCAGCACAATCTTGCATTTAAACAATGTTTCCAGCTGGATAAAACCACTTAACTGAGTAGTTAATACTGTAATCATGTATAAAGATATCTATCACAAAGAATAATATCAAAGTATCTCAATGAATATGGAAGCTTGATACCGGACAAAATATTTAGTAGTGCATATGCCTAGAAGATTATTTCTTTCAGGAGGCTGGAGAAGTGAAGTAGTAATCTGTTGCTCAGAGTGTGAGTATACACTTCCCATGCTGAAAGCGCTTCGACCAGTAAATGTCTACAGGTACAAAGCGCAGCAGAAGCAATGGGCACGTTCAGCCCACCTCACTTAATGGCTCAACACTCTCAAAAACAGGATCCAGATAATAGGAACACCACGGACTAGCTGGCAGGAGGCTCCACTGATTTACATTTCTAATGCATGGCAAGATGCAATATGGATTAATAGCAACATAGCTTATAGAACTAGTAATTTCAGCTAAGAGACTCTTTCTCTGGAGGTAAAATGGGGTCAGCCCAAGTTATTGGTCTACTGTGTAGGAAGACAAAACAGACATTCTCCCAACCCACAAATACTTGAATCCATGAGAGATCTGACTTGTATTGACACAAACATCTAAATGGAAAGCTGATGCCTCCACACTGCCCTTCTGGAGTGCCCTGTCATCATGGATCCTAAAGTCCTTCCAATATAGCAGAAACTGAGAAGGAATTCAAAGGCAGTTAATGCTACTGAACATGCTAATACTTCCTAGTAGGATTTCTGAAAAGAAATCAGCTATAATTACACCACAAAACCAGGCTGGCTCTTTTTTCTATTATCTCCAGCTTTTACAGAACTTTCATGACCCTGTTCAGAGTTCCCACACTGGAACAGTCGTGCAAGGAGGGATGTCAGTGTATCAACAGTTCATTTCTCCTCCCCATCTTTGACAGCATAAATCTGTTTCTATAGTCCTTAAAATACTGTGCTACTGCATACTGCCTGGGATTTTTCTCAGATAATCAACACTTCCTCCATGATCCCATGCAAACAACTTGTAAACTTCCTTTTCTATTTTCATACTAAGGAAAGCACCCCCTTCATGAGCCAGTATCTCATGAAACTTCACTGCAGCTTACAAACAAACATCTTTCAGCAAGTTCATCTAACCTCCCTACCTCAGCTTTCATCTCCATATATGAAAGTATCTGCTGTCTCCTAAGAATAGCTTTAAAGTAGCTCTTAGAACAAAAAAGTATTTTTTTTTAATTGCTAGAAGTAAATTACTTCCTTCATTATCAAGCTCATTTGTAACTTGGTTTTACTTTCAAGAGTTTGAAAGTTTAAGTTTAGCTTTGGAAGACAGGTTAGCAGCTACTTTTTCCTCATATTTAATTAATATTTGCTTGACAAAAAAACAAAAAGAACAAAAAACCAAGAAGCACACACCAGAAAAACCTCTGAATCATTTCTTAGTAGAAAGATAGAAGGGAGTACCAAGAACTCTTAGAAATAGTTATCAGTAAAGAATCAGAATTATTCTACTAAAATCATCAAGTGGAAAGAGCTGAAGTGAGTCTCAGCTGACCTTGTAAGAACAGGGCTCATGCTTAAGGCAATAGAAAGTGAAATAAAGTTAAAACTTGCACAGGATGTGGTTTGAACTAACTCAAGGGTTATCTTAAGGAGAAAACTTACCAGCATAACTATATTAGACTGAATTTCCTACATAGTAATTTAATTTATTCTGTTCCCCAAAAATCATCATTATTATGGTAACATATATAGTTAGCATTGCGAGTGTAAGTAAGTATACTATTCCAGCAAGAAGTGATTTTCATTTCAAAAACATTTGACACATTTGAGCCATTATTTTGGCATAGTTATTACCAATAACTTAGCTGTAAATATAATTGCCTAGATGGGAAAATTTAAGTATGGTTTTATATTCTTAATAGAGTCAATGCATATAAACAGTCATTTTCCCCGCCATCACTTTTCATTTGTAAAGTCCAGATAAATATTTGAGCTTCACTGTAATGTGTGCTACAAAAACATTTGATCAGTTTCTCAGGAGAGTAAGTAACAGTGAGGAACTAATTGTTTTATAGTCAGCCCAAGTATATGCAAAACTCTTAATGAATATTTAACCAGAACTTACATTTTCGCACTGCATCTTTCTGGGTTTTATGTGGGAAACATTGAGACCATCAATAACAATATCAAATGGAAGGCGATCTTCCACAAATGTTTGAAAGGCTTCAAATTCCTGAAAAAATAAAATTAAGTGAAATTAAAAGGGGGGAGCAGGAGGAATATGTTGAAGTTTAACAGAAACAGATTTCATTCACTTCATTCAGTCTTACTATAAAGGAAATAAAACTTAAATCTCTCACTTTTCATTTGTTGGTTACATTTCTTATCTTCCCTTGTACATTTACTAAAACAACAACAAAAAAGTATCTTTAAAAGCCTCAAATGTTACAGTGGATATTTTCAAAATGATTTTGAAGTTCTATTACAAGATTAAAAACAAAAAAAAAACTCAAGAACTTTACAGTCATCCAGGTTTTCAAAGTTATCATCTGAACTACACATTTTTATAAAGAAAAATACTGCAGTCATTGTTACATGGCAGCTGCAAAACACAGTATTTAAAAAGAAAGAAAAAAGAAAAAAAACAAAGAGAGCAACTTTACCTACCAGGAGACCGTGACACCGCTGCCAATTCTAACAATCTCCAAATTGCAAAATAAGCATTGTATTTAGATTCCCTAAGAATTCTGAAGTCTTTAAATACCGGTCACTGGAAAATAGTGCTATATTTAAAGAAACATTTATTTATTAATGCAGTCTTCCATCTGTGAAAAATAAACAAATCTTTAAGCCTAGCCAAACAATGAAGTTTGTTACTAGGTCATAAACATAATGCAGTGACTGAGCAAACAAGATTCATTGAGTTTTTCCAACAGAAGGGAAACCACAATTGCTTTAGGCCTGAGACCCCATATAAGCAGAACAGACTATAAAATCGTAATTGTTAGTTTTTTTTTAAAGCAGATACTTGCATTTGATCTCTACTTCCTCCTTCCAGCTGTTTTCAACAGGCAGAGGAACCCTAATTCATCTAGGTGGGCAGTGACCTGGTTTCATAATATGCCTTTCTATCAACAAGTAATATTAATTTGATCAGGCAATAGAGGTTTCTCCATCCAGGACTATAAATGAACTCCAGCAGGAACTCGGGACGATTGCAAGTTTCACAGCTATGCTCAAAGTGCATGCAGAATTTTTTTAATCTTGCCTTCTCCCATGTAACCATACAGCAATATGCAAGTCTATAGAACAGCAATCCCTGCCACCCCCTCCCGCCACAATAAAAGCCTATATGGTACATGCAATTCTTCGTCAGAGGAAGGAGCAAAAGAAAATTTGTCAAAAAAAAAGAGACATACTGCTGTCAGGCAATAAAAAGTGATCACTAACTTTAGTCAGTGTTTACGATAAGTTATACTAGAAAAGGGGTCACTTAAAGAGTACGAACCAAGTGACACAAGACTGCCTCACTGACTTAGGTGTTAAGATTTCTGGTATAGATTCCAAGTGAACTGAGCTATGCTGGTCAAAAGCATACTGCCATGAATACAGGGCACTGCAGCACCAAAATCAATTGGCTTTTATGTGATCTTTACTGCTTCATAGCGTGATTATCGAGAAAGCATAAAAAAACAGGGGAATAAACAAATTGTGGCACTTGTGAAGTGTTCCACCCCTACACACAAACAAGATCTCGATGTGTCTTATATAGATGAATAAATACTCTCCATCACCATCTAATGGATAGGGAAACCAAGACACAGAAAGGAAGCCCCTCACAGAGGCTGGGCTGCATTCTTGACTTTGGTGCTTGTGCCATTCAGTGGACTTCCCCCATCGTTCCACATCAGGTGAGTTTTGCTGTAACACAGCATGGCTGTTTGAAAGAAAAAGAAAGAAAACACTCCAGACTGAATGAAGGTAAGAAAGGAGAGTTTTGAAAGAAGAAGATAAATAAGAATGGAAAAGATGAAAGAAGGTGGAAGCAGATAAAAATACATGGTAAACACTCCAAAAGAGTGTTATTTTCATAATGTCAACATTATTTGAGGTAAGTTATTATAGTCAAGTAGACATTTTTAGAAAGTATGGTATCTGTGTAATCCTGTCTTTAAGGGCTCAGTTCAATCCAAAACACTTGATGAAGAATTTTTAAAGGGGTATTTTATTTGAAGTGACAATAATTACAGAACACTTCCTTAAGGGGGTCAGATTTCCCTAGCAGACAAAGTAGATCGCCTTGTGGAGGAACCTCACAGTACAAAAATTAGGGCACCACAGAGCAGTTTGGGGTCAGTGCTCCCCCCAGCCCACTCTTGGCTCTGCTCCCTCACTTCCCCCAGCAGGGCAGGAGCTGCCAGGAGGGTCCTGCTGAGAAGCAGCGCAGTGGGCTCAGCAGCCAGCTATTGCACTCTCTGTACTTACCTCCTGAAGCAGTGGAAAAGTTGCAGCCTTTAAAGCATCATTCCCTTGCTCATCCCACCTTTCCCTGCCATCTCCCACCCACAGCTCCCACTCCAGTCTCTATAGCTACCTAACAGCATGCCACTGCCAGCCTCCCAAATCTGCTCAGTGGTTTTTGGTCCCACTACCAATAAGCTGTGCAGTACAGGAGGAAGAGGAGGAGAAACCAAGCTCTGCTACCATAGAAGACAGTTATCCACACCAGAGGAGATGAGTTAGCAGTAGAATCAGTGTAGAAGACAAATGCCCATGGTTAAATTATGTCACTGGATACAGAAGACTCCAGTGAAGAGCCTAGACAGGCTAAAATTCCTCAAGGATCTGTTCATTTTCTCCTCTCCATACACATTGCTCCAGCAACACACAAGACTGCTCCTTTCCTTGTCCAGAGAAAGGAAACTCACACAAAGAACCACCACATAGAAGATCCAGGTCCCCTCGCCTAAGGGAAACTTTTTGAATCACCATGTTTCCCATCCTCTCCAGGCACAGGGAAGGAAAAGGGAGAGCCTTGGGAACAAGCATCTGGCTATGTCATCCAGGTGTAGTACAAAGTTATTCAAACATACAGACAAATTTATGCTATGAGAAAGAAAGTATACCATCTGAAGGATGCTGAAGATCAGGACTTGTAAGTAGGGTCTTGACAAAATCCATTCAACTACAGCAATAAAAAGATGATTCACCCACAATTCTGTAAAGATATTCCCCTCACTAGCCAACTGCAAGAAGAAATGGAAGATGTTCTTTATAAACAGTAAATTAAGTAGAGCATAGTTGCAGCTAGGATACAACTGATTATGATAAAATAGATGCAATGATCCTTGATGCAGTGTAACAGTGACATCAAGGTTAGTTCAGGCAAGAAGTGGTGAGCTATTCAAACCAGCTTCCCCATTTCAAACCAAGAATTCACTGTGCAGTCTATGTACACCAATGTGTTTGTCAGCCAGTTAGATAATGAATACAAGAAACTAAAAATTAAAGAACATTTAGAGGAAAGTTTCCTGTTGAACACAGCAAGGGGCACTTCTGATGAATCCCTACAACAGGGCAACAAATAGCATAACAGCCCTCTCTCTGCACCTAAAAGCACTAAAACAAATGCAGCAAACATGACACTGACTTCTAACTTGCCCTGCCTAGGTTGGTCTCACAATGCTTCTGAGGGAAAGTTCATTACTTCAGGCTTAGAAATGCTACTCAAGCTTGCTTCAGAGATGGCACCTGAAAAGACAAAACTTAAGCATATATTCAGTGTTGCTTACTTATGTGATCTTCTTAAGGAGCTACAGAGGAATTTTGCAACAAACTATACAGCAACCCTATTACACTCATTGCAAGACTACTTACAGAAGCCTGCATACTGAAAGCACATGCCTCAGTACTGCAGAAATACATGGGACTTGAAGAGCAACACTCACGGGCGGTTCCACTAATACCCTATTTTACACTGAGTGCAAAAGAAAAAAAAAAAGAACTGAAAGAAAAATACCCTTGTTCATTCATTGCCTAGCTGGGAAAATAGGGGAATGCCAACTGCGCAACTGTTAGAAATGATTCACTGCCCCTTCTACTAAGAGGACTCATCTCTGCAAATGGACACGGCACTGATTAAATCAGTTTGGTATTAAGGGCTGCCCAAAGCATACATATGGAATTCATCCTGACATGAAGAAGTAAAGACATTTAAAACTTTTTTTTTGTTTAACCACTGGTATGTGGATGACTCAAGTCCTTTCATATCTCAGCAAAAGCACAACAGACTTGCATTCTTTTGGTACCCCCTCACCAGCTGGACACCTCACACTGCATTTCACCATCATTTTACACTGGTATGAACTGCTGCTGCCACAGAAAGAGGTGGCTCTTTCTCCCTTCTCCTAGCCACTCATTCCTAGCCTTGCCCCTCCTCTCCCACTGTGCCAACATGTTCACATAGGTAAAGCCTGAAGTGGATTAAGAACAGACCCAGCATGGACAGACCCAGTATAGCAACCTTCAGCCTGCACGGTCTCCCCAGGTCAGGTCGTAGCACAGAAGTTAGTGCTCACAGGACAGAACAGACAATCCAAGGAGCATGAACAAGGCTGCTCACAGGGCACCGCTCCTAGACCGCTGGGATCACCACTCCCCTCAGGTAGCACTGGCTATGTTAACTTACTTGGATCGTGAAACTACAACATTTCATGAGATTTTAGGTGGTCTCTCAGCCTGAAGTATTGCAGCAAAACAAGAGATAGAGGTTGTTTTTCAAAAGAGTAAGAGTTGTTGGAAGGATTGTTGTTTTGGAAAAAAAACTACAAAAAAGAAAACAGGGTTGCTATTTTACAGCACTTGTTTTGTATATTTAAAAAAAAAAAACCACACAACACAAAAGTGTTACCTCAGACTTCAAAAATCTGGCTTATATAGTCTGCCAATTCTACAGCAGTAATATTTGAAATAGTAGATGCAATGAATCTGAAAATAGAATTAACACTCTTATAGAAAAGTCCTATTTCAATTTCTGTAATACATTTATAGACAGACATATTTAGGAAACTATTTTAATACCTGTGCACAAAGACTACAAGTCTCAAAAGCATGGTAAGAATAAGGAGGGAAGGAATGAGCCATTAGTATTTACATATTTACTATTCTAAATGTAATAACATAGAAATAAACATCACAACTGAAAACAAAACAAGATCATAATAAGCATTTCCTTTGATAAGGGCAGCAAGAAGAGTTAAAATGATCTCAAAATACTTATTTGAGCATAATAACAGATCTAAGAGTACGACATTTCAGATCAGAGAGATCTTAGGTTACAGCATTTTTTTGCTCAAGTGTTTTAGGTCTAAATAGGAAACTAAACAACATGTGGGCAACTAAAAAAAACCATGGTCTTTCAATTCTGCAACAATCCAAAGTTTCCACAGATGTAAGTGTCAGAGGAACACAAAGTGATACAGCGTACAAAGATGCTGTGAGCAAATCCATAAAGGACTTTAAGTACAAAAAAGGGGTATTATGTTTATGCCAACACATGGAATTAAATTAAAAAAACCCTAGCAAAAACTACTAAAATCACTAAAGAAAAGACAGCTTGTTGCTTCTTCTAAACAATATTTTCACTCACCATGAATGGTGGAGAGACTGTACAAGTCATTTTGATGAAAAAAGTGCAAAACTGCTAATACTATATTAATATATAGTTTCCAGAAGCATTCACAATATTCTAAGCATTGTACAATCAAAAAACAGTGCTGCACCTCTGCAGGGCAAATGGCAATATACTTAAGTGCAAGGAAAGAGTAAATTCTAATTAAGAAAGTGTTATATTGCATTTAAGTATTATATCAGTTTAAGTATCAAATGGTGGTTTTTATTTCAAGATTGTAAGAGCAGTTTTGGAGAAGTGAAAACATTCACTTTTTAGCAGCTCCATTAAGTATCAAGTGATAGGGGATTGCTCTGTTTTTGGCAATGTTTCTCAGTATGAGAGGGAAAACACAGGAATCAGCATTACAGTGTGAGAAGTAAAATTCAGCTGTCCAACTGAAATCCAGACATATTAAGGTGCCTGGTATTGTAACTATTAGAGCACTCTTGAAACTATTTGTTGCTATGCCTGAAGGGTTTAAAATATTTCCTCCACAGTTTAAAAGCTTGGAAATCCCCTTCAAACCCTTATAACCAGGAAGGCTTTTCTCAGTATTGTGTATGGTGTTGATATATACTCTGGCTTACATACAATTTGTTTGTCCTCTAGTATTTATGCTTCTAAAGTTAAGAAGTGATCCAGGAGTCCATTATCAAACTCCTGTGGCTCCAACCTTCACAGCTATACTGCCACGAGCAAGAAGGATCTCAGAAGCACAGAGAGCAGGTGCATGACAACCAGGCTGAGACACACTGTGTGCTGCCTGTCCACTCTCTTACTTCAACAGCAGACAGTGTTGCCACAGGACTCCCTCCTGCCTTCCTATGGCAGGCAGTGGAGGGCCAGAGTCACACTGCCAGTGCAAACAGTAGACCTCAACTCTCCAGGCAAAGCACTCCTGAAATCTCCTTTCTCAAGCACACTTCAAATGGATGGAGGAGCAAGCACTTTGTGCTGCTGTCCTCAGTGGAAAAATGCTCTCACCTTTGCAATGCTGCCATTCTACGTGCACAAGTATAAAAGAAAGCCCAATCTGGCCTGCTTTTAAAGGAAAATAACCTTGCAAAGGCAGTTATTTTTCTAATTAACAGTGCTTTCAAAATTACTGTTTTGGAACCTGTTCACATTGCAGCAAACCCAGCTAACAAGGCTAAGCAAAGAAATAGGACAACTTGAGTGCCTGAACAGAATGCAACAGTCACTATAGAAATACTGTGGGACAGAAAAAAAAGCAGTGAATCAAACTGCACAGAAAAGAGTGGTCCAAGTAGGTGAGAAGGGCTAGCATTTAACAACAGACAGGCTATAGATCCATGTGGAAAAATTCTACATGAAGATCAGACAGCCAATTATACCTCCCAGCATAGCTGAAAAATCTATGTACACGTGTTTGAAGTGAACCTGATGAAGTAACTAGCTGAAAAACCACCCCACAAGAAAATAAAACATTATTTTCCAGCTAGGTTTGTCCCCTGCTTACCATGGGGTTACACTGATTTTTTTCTCTGGTACACCTGCAGGGACAAAAGGGGGCAGGAATGAACAGCTGGTAGGAGGCAGGGCCAGTTATGCTAGTTTAAACACTGCCACCAAATGCTTAACTACACTATGAGTTGCTAACTAATGTTTATAATCTCATTAGAACCAGCAACTGTTCTGGGAGAATGAATGGCACCAAGTGTTCTATCCCCTATTTCAATATTTCTAGGAATGATCCAAGGAATTAGAAACCTATGAGCCTAACATCTGTACATTGTAATGTGAACCAGTTATAAAGAACAGAAAAAAAGTCATCTGGAATTCTGTGATCTGGTAGGTTTAATGTGCACACCTTCTGCAAAAGATGATCTCTAAAAATTCTTTGTATGCATTGATGGAAAAGCAGGTAAAATAGAGCCAGACAGCATTAGATTTGCAAAAAGCCTGATAACTCTTCACAACAAGATACTAAAACACTGACCTAGTCCTAGCATTGAGAAAGGTAGAAAAGAAGCAAAGGGTCACATAAAAAAAAAAAAAAAAAAAAACAGTCTTTCAAAGTTCTGTACTAATTCCCATATTTATTAAGTATTTCAGATATTTAGAAAGGGAATGACACTGAAGAAGTCAGGCCAATTGCAAATACAGAAACAAATTAAGTTTACAATCACAAAGATGAAACAATGCCTACTCTAGGAAGAAAAATACACTTCTGTTGCATTTCAGAGTTCTGGAGGAACTGTATCAGCTTAAAGGATCCTTATATACAGTGTAATGAAAACATTTGCTCAAATTGCAGCTATTCTAAAATCTAACCAAATCCTAGAGACAAGGTGTTGGAAGGACAACATGAAACTATTAGAACTTGTGAAGCCATTCTAATTATCAGAAATTGGAAGGAAGTCCTGTACTAGATTACAGCTCCAGCCCCTGCAGCATCAGAAGAATGTGGTTTTGACCACTGCTGCAGACTGGCTCCTGGACATAGAAGGACCATTTGTATGACTGCACTTCATGACGCCTAAGTACAAAGAGCTAATGTTTCAAAGTATCTAAAACAAATCTGCTCACACTGATTTTACTTTAGAAGTATTTTCAAAGAAGTCAGCAATACTCAAAGACAGAGAAGACTGAAACAAGGACTTACTATATGCAGTCTGCATTATATAAACATGTCTCAAGAGCCCCTGAGTAAATACTTGGGGATGGAAGAATTGCAAGTAATGGACTATTTATCCAATAAGTTCCTGATAAAAGTCTCCTTCAAAAACAAAGTCAGCTACTCATTACACTTTCAGATTGTTTTAATTCTTTCGGTGAACTGAGGGGTAAAACCTACTGTTCCGTTTTCATGTTTATGGCCTTGTCTGCCTCTGAACAGCTAGTGAACAGGAAAAGAGAAATACTTTATCAAATTATGACCTTATAAAACCTTGGTAAAATTTCTCAATTCTCATTGTTTATATATTCTAGTTAATGTAATGAAGATAAACATTGAGAAAAACCACAGCATCAAGAATCTTTTTATGTATTTTGTTAGCAAGTTCTCCAGCATACAAGCAAACAGTCAAAACAAGGTTAGCAACTATATTTTAGCCAAGCAGTTAGTGTTCAAAGAAACCAAAGATCAGAACCAAATAGTTCTTTCTTGATTACACTAACTAGAGTATAAGGAATGTATCATGTTACGAGGATTTCCAAAGACAGAGACAGCAAAGGACTGGTTTAAAAAGACCGTGAAGGAAAACAAAACAGGTTTAGAAAGCAGGCTGGAAGAAAGGAGCATGCTTTTGTCGCCGGGTGGCCTAATTTTGCTGCACAAACACTTGATAGCAAAGGAGACAAAGTGACTTGAACAAACTCCCAACTCATGTCTCTATATGAATCAGGAAGAGGAAGCCTGGACCACCTCAGAAGATCTGACCCACCCACAAGAAACACTCTCTAATACTGAGGTAATTGACAGAGAAAAACATGTGCTGAATTCATAATATTTTCATCCAGATCTATTTCTTACTGCTAAGGAAGAAGTAGTCTTTTATCCTCCTGCCAAATGACACTCTACACTTCTGCTTGCTTCCATTATCAGAAGCCTCTGGGGAAAGGGAAGATGCAACAGAAAACCTAGAAGAATTCTAAATGCCTTTGTCTCTTGCCACCTATTTCCCATTCAGCCTCCCCTCTCCTTTTCCTTCCTTCCAGAAGTCTTCTCCCTCTAGCAGATCACATCACAAGAGCATAACATCCATTCTGAACTAAATAGAGGCAAGAGGACAAAAAGTAAGCAGCGTAAAAGGTTGCAGCTTGGATTGCAGTGCTCTCAGTCCCTAACAGGGCTGTTACTGCAATTGTCTCAACATCTACCATAAATCATTACCTGCCTTTATTTGATACTCACTATTGAATCCTGTAGCTCTAATAACTCAAGCTATGAAACTTCTGTTCTTTCTAACCTCCAGAACTAACCCTAGCTTTAGCCAAAACACTACAACCCAAACAACCCCACAGTTGATCCTGAGCCCCACTCATACAGCTGCCCTCTTATCCCTGTGGATGTTACAAGATCTAGCAGCAAACTTGGTTGTTCAGACAATGCAGGATTCTGCTGTCCCGAATACTATCCCCTTTCCTAAATAGATCCAGCATCCCATATTTAGCAAAGAACGGAACAAAAGCTGTTCAATCCTATCTGCAAATGTCATGCCTTACCTTTGTAGGTTTTCTTAGACCTGGGACTAAACAGGGCTCTTCAAGGTCCAAGAGCTGTCAGGCCCTGATGTCAATATTTTTAGTTTAGTTTAAGTCATCCCAGTGCAAGGTTTTGCAGGATTCAGCAATATGCCACATTTTTCTGCTCTTGCTGTCCTATAGAAGAACAGCCCTTAAATGGGAATCAGATCCCCCTGATGCAGCATGGCACATAGCACGTATCTGAGAGGTAAGGGGGGCACACAAAGCCCCAGGAAAAATTCCAAACAGTCCTTTCTTTGTTTCCTCCCATCAGAAGTTCTCTGCTCTCTGGCACTGACAGGAAGAACAAAACATATATTTGAATAGAGACAGAGGTGGCAAATGGCACATGCAGCCTAGGCTGTGGCATGCACTGCGCACACATAGTCAGCCATGTGCTGGGCAGGGCTTTTTCCTCCTCTGTTCAGCCTCTCATCTCCTCAGGAGTCATAGTAGACCTAAAACTGAATTAACTAGCCTTCCATTTCCCCCCCCCCCCCCCCCCCGAGAAGCTCAGGCAAAAAAGTCATGGCCTCCAGCTGCAAGATGGAAAGCTGCATTGTCCAGGCAATCTCTGGGAACATAAGGGTGGCTCATCTTGGAAGCAGCTCAAGTACAGGAAGGTTAGGTGACTCCAGCTATGAATTTAGAGGCAACTAGGCAGATGGGAGCACCAGGAGGTAACACTGGAAGTTGGAGTGGAATATCTACGAGGTGGAGTTAGGGTAGATTGTGTCAGAGACCACTTGCTTGGAGCGTATAGGTTTCTGGAAGTAGTAAACTATTCCATTCAGTATGGGACTGGCATACAGCACAGAGGGTTTTGGGGCAAATCATGGAGTTGGCAATCATGCACATGGAAGAACCAAAGCATTATAGAAGAGAAGAAAAGGCACCAACCCGAAAGTTAAGAGCCAGTGCTTTATTTTCAGGACTCCATGAAAACTGCACAGTCTCATTCAGCTGCAAAAATAACACTGAGATGAATGGGTTACACTTCTTCCCCTTCTAGTTTCTCGTACTCTAGATGGCTATGTAAAGCCCCTTGGCACACTTAGCCCAGATCTGGCGTGGGGACTTCACATGCCCACAAAACCATCTCTTCCTGTCTTCAGACAGCACATACACATCTCCCAAGTGCTTCCTTTCCCTCACCCAATAGTCCTTTCAGGCTTACCAGGGGTATGAAGTAGCCACAAAGGAAATGAAATTAATGCATGCACATGCGTGCAAGAAACATCTAGGAATGGTTGGGACATGAAAGTCATCATAGCAAAAGATGTTAACTGCCTCTCAGCTGATTATATCATGTCAGGCTCAATAGCGTAGCTCCCAATTAAATGCAAGCAGAGTAAACAAGCGCCCAACTGAAAATACCATATAGACATTGGTACAAAGGTGACAGTCTTGTTACAGTTGTTTTCCTCCTACAGCAGCCTGCAAGGTTGCAGCTCACTATATTAGATCATCATATCACATCCTAACAGATCCTTTTGTAGTTGTCTACAGAGATCTGAACTGATGTCTATTTTTAATGTAATGAGTATTTTCTCACAAATAATCAGTTTCACAGTCCAGACAGGCAATATTCTCAAAATATTTGTATAGAATTGTTCACTACCATTCTGATTTATAATCCCAAGTTTTCTTCAGTAAAGCTGTCTATTCGCAAAATTTTTTTTTTGTTTGAATTGCATCACAGACTACTTTTGGAGGATTCTGACCAAAGTAAATCTTTGCTCCTCTTTTTCTACACTGATTGTATTTATACTTCTTTGAGGGAGAGAAATAAAAATCAAATAAAGCAATAACATTGTTGCAACAGTAAAACAAAAGACTATTGCTTAGAGAAGAAAAAATAAGATTCCACATGCATTACATATGCAATTTGAAACACTGTTGGAACAACAGTATTTAAAGGTCAAAACAACTCAAACTGTTCTACTGACTAATCATTCCTTTGCAAGCAACACAGACACACAAAAGAAAACTAATCAGAAGGAAGAGTAAAAAGTCCTACTTCTTTAATACAGCTGAAATGTTTTCTATTTGAATTACGGCTACTGCAAGAAACATGACTGGCTGTGGAAAATAGAAAACCCCTTCTCTGATATACTTGCCTAGATCATAATTTCAGCCTCTTCACCTAGCTTCCCCTCTGGAAAACCCTGGCTGCAGGAGAAGTCACACAGTCTAGCATACCTAAAATTGGCAGGATATTCTCATCACCATATGTCTGCTTTCACAGCACAAAGGCAACTGAAAAGCCCCAAATTTATTTCTGGAAACCTCTGACACATCACTACACTGTGCTGTCTTTACCCCACATCCATGCTTAAAATACACACAGCTTCAGCTGTGTGGCCAACAGCAAACACACCTGCTTTATTTCCATTCAGCCTTCAGATGATTGCCTGCAGATACAGAATTGTAACAAGGCCAATTTAGAGCTGCCAAGTACATGGCCCCCCAGAGTGGTAAATCACAGTTTCAGTTATCATGCAGACTAACAAAATTTATGAACGTCAAAGCTTAAAATAGTATATGTTGATTCTGTTTCCTTAGATTGCATTTCTTTGCCCAAACCAGGTGATCAAACAATATGAGCAGTAGAGGAAATGATGCTCCACCTGGGTATGAATATCCTGCCTCCCAGAGCTACCTTGTTTGAATTTTCCCTCCTAAATTTTCCCCTGTCCAGATGGTACCACTAATCTAACCCATATACTGGGCAAATCTGAACTTTTCCAGCCAGCAGTCACTAGAGGGAATGTAAGTGATGCTTCACAGATTAGGTAGTTAGCTAGTTAACTGTATAAACCTCTCAATCACAATTTTTACATGGGCTTTTAGAGACAGGTAGTATTAATTCTAAAATGTGCAATAAAACACATTATTTTGTAACACCAGTACCCATTCAATACTTAGAGTTATTGCTACATTTTAAAGATAACTTCACTTCTCTGCCCACTTCACAGCCAGATCAGCTTGAAGTCCTGAACTGAGAAGAAAGCCTGTGTGGAAATTAGATGTTTAAACAATAGGCTTCATGTACTACAGACACCGTGACATTAGCAGTTTCAAGAACTGTTATGCATGCATGAGGTCTGTGTCTGCAGAAAGTCTCAAGAACTAAACCTGGTATCCTCTTCCATATTTTCAGAACCAGTGCTGAACTGGTGCAGGTTGCAGCAAACTGACATCAATATTTATAAAGGTAAGTTGAACCACCTTGAGATGTGGTGTGGGCTCCATCTAGTGGAGCTCACCTTCATTCAGCTTCCCACACGATGAGCAAGAAACAGAACTTCAGTATAGCACTGCCTGAGAATTATGCTCTGTCATCTACTCTCAATGACCTTTGAAAAGCTAGATACTCCTAATGCCCATTGTAATTAGAAACATGAAAATACATCTTTAAAATTGAGGGGCAGTTGGCTGTTTGGGAAAGCTGAGTAAACAAAACAGTAATTGGTTCTTCATTGTTTCTGGCACACAGCTACCAGATGAAGAACCTAGTATTCAGCACATTAAGCATAAGCTTCAGATATAATATAGGACTTCAAAAAACAGTAGGACTTTTTTTTTTTTTTTTTGCAAGTGAGAAGTGCTAGACAAACATATTATTTTATTCTAGTTATTGGTCTTTATTCCCCACTGAAAGGTTTTTTTTTGGAAGGGTTAATAGATTTCCGTCCCTTTTAATGCTTTTTTTAAGCTTTAAAGAAATTACTTTTTCCAAGCATTGTTACACTTTAACTACTTCAGAATCCATTAATGACTAACTGAAAACACAACAATGAAGACAATATAAGAGAGTTCAAGATGAATATTCATTTTATCAACAAAACTGAAAAGGATATGTAGGTTACTTATTGAAGTATGTAATTAATGTTTAAAGCAAAGAAAAAGGACAAGATCTGTGGTGTTTTCAAAGCACTTGGACATTGGTTATTATCTTCCAACCCAATAAACCTGGGAACACACAAGACCTACCTGTGGACTTGTCTTTCTAAAAGTATCACTTCCATGTATCACATCTGTTATTATTCTTTCTCTGAGATTATTATACTCTCTCTCGGTGAGGTCACTATCCTCCAACTGGTGATAGCAAACTGGGCACTGTCCACTGTAATAATAATGAAACAAGAAAAAAAACAAACAAAACAAGCTTTTGAGTAAGAGCTACCTAAACTTTACTAGTTTGAGTGTCTGTGCATGAACACAATCAACACAGTAAAAAAATCATCAGAAAAATCAGCTGAACTCTGTGATGCATCTGAAACCTATTAAGTCACTGGAAACATTTTTTTATAGGCTTTAATGAGATCTGGATCAAATATTTAATTCTAAAGATGTTTGAGTATATAGGACTTAAAATCTGCATGAGAGCATGGAAAAGAGAATATTTCAATATTTACAGCACTTACGTAGGCCTTGAGAGATCAGAGTTTGATTTCCAGTGTTACCACAAGTTTTCTGTGTGCTCTTGAGGAATTTAAATTGTTCCAGGTCTTAATTTCTCACCTCTAATATGAAAAGTTTCCCTACCACATAGGAAAGTCTCCATGGATCCACACAGCCCCAGCTCAATGCAGTGAGGTTATGCAATTACACTGGTATGACCAGCACATATGAAGTGACTGCAAGCATCCTAGTTGAAGCTAGTGGACAGGCTACAGAGCCTTAGCCTAGCTGTAAATCCACATCCAAGTGTTACAACAAGAAAATGCACCAACAACTGTGAAATGCTCCATTACTGTGCTGCTGACAAACTGCTTTTACAGAAAAGCAGTCTGTGGCTGGTTTATACAAGTTTGGAATAACCAGACCTGCCACAAGTGCAGGAATACCTGAGTGGACTCCATCATCCCAGATCCAGCTTACCCGAGCTCTGTTACCCAAGCTGCATCACTTCTACATGTTAAGTTATGCAACTAACTTCTGTTTTTTTGCTGACAGTTGATAGACACACACATCTGATTTGCTGACACAGTGGACTATGTTAGGATAAGATAGCTAAGAAGAGTGAGATTGGGGAAGGGGGAAAGGGGGGGGTGGCAAACTCTTTCATGAAAGGCTACAGGCACAAACCAAGTCAGCTTTAGTAACTTGGCTTTACCTGTTAACATTGTCTATTTTCTAGTATCTATTTTCACAAAATAAGACAAAATTGCCCATAATTTAACAGGATCAAATCCTTCTACCCACTTAGCCTCTCAGACTAGTCTATATTCAAGCATTTCCAAGCCACCTTCTCTCTACTTCAATGTGAGACACGTTCTGACAATAAAAGCATTTCAAGTATTCTAACATGAGCAGAGACATCCGAATATGCTTGCCCATTATAATGAACTACAATCATATATAAGTCTTCAGTTAATCTAGTTAGCAACCAAAAGGAAAAAAATGTTGAAACTTCCAGAAGACAATCCAGAGAAGTCTAAGAAGAATCAGACAAAAGTAAATATGCCACAAAAGGTTGGATTCTGCTGTCACTTACAGGGTCACCAATATCACAATCCCCTTTCTGGACTTTGTGTTCACCCTCTAAGGCATTAAATATTCATTTCTGGAAGCATCTCCTGGGCTGGAATTTCCACAGTAATTTTGCTCTGGAACAGTCTTTGAGATATCCTGGGTATGAGTTATGTTTATCTATTGACTTTCATAAGCCATTACTTGTTCATTTTAGAGGAAAAAAATGATGCAAAGTTTTGTTGCTGTTGTTTTTTTTTAACCCCAATAATACTTCTGGTTTACTGATGTAAGCCCAACCTGTACTTGACAAACTTGTTCTAATAACCTTCACTAAAATTTCACTCCCACCAACAAAGCCTCCACCTTTCATTGGCTTAAGATCCCTGACAACATTAACATCTCCCTAGTCCCTTCCCACCAGCACAATGCATGCATAAACATATTTCCTCTGTTCAGTACAGGGCTCCCAGCAACAATCCCAGAACTACCCCTGAGGCAGTGACACCTTTAGTCAAAGAGTCAAGCTGTTCCCAAGACTTTCATTTCCTTCATCCCATTTGTCTCAACCCTCAGCATCTTCCAGAAATAGCAATTACATTTTTAGTTCACCTGCAAGAAAGCACAAGTGTACTGCTGGAAGCTTTCTGTGGACTCATTTCAGTTTGCTGAGTCCAGAAAAGTCCTAGGTTTCTACAGTCTGAGGTAGAAACCAAGGAGTGTAGGTGAAGAATTCCTATAGGAATAAAGATGTTCATTTAGGTATTCTATAGGAGATGCACAAGCATGACAGAACAAAGGATTTCTCTGCCAGCAGAAGGTGGAAATTGTCACCATCTTAAAAAAAAAAAGTAAGAAAAAACTGAGGATACACCACACACTTTGAAGAGGGCTCCTCTATTCTCTGTGTTCTGAGCTGCTATATGGTTGAAAGGCAAAAAACAAGTACAGCTGCATCTAGACCTTCTTTGTGGCACTTGTCTTTTCATATCAGACTTCCCTTTATTTCTAGGCCAAGACTGTCTGTTCAGTGACCTTAGTACCAAGTCTACCAGAGTACCTTTCACTGAGTGACCCTCTATACTTGCTAAACACTAAAATAAGGAGAACAGAAGAGGGAAGATATATTCTCAGAACTACCCTAAAGCTGAGCTTGAATCATAAGGCCAAGAAACAAAGGAAAGAAGTTGCAGAAGAGAAGGACAATGTGGGGAAGAAGAGCTGCAAAATGCATTACAGAGATCTTTCAACTCCTTAGGGAAAAAACAAAACAAAAACACACACCCCACAAACCACAGTATGTATTCTGAAGCAAAGTCTCTGAAGTCCAACTCTCAGTCTACTGAGACAACTACTCCTTCTCAGGAACAGGGCTATGTACTACTTCTGAAGGTACTGAAGTACCCTGCAGTAGTATCCCTTCAATGCAACACAACAGCAATAAGAACATAGGAATGGTCATAGGAAATTAGGTTATACAGATCTTGGTTCTGATCACCTATCTCCTCTACTTATTGTTGATGCCAAAAGAAAACTGTAAGAACAGTGAATGCATAATCCTATATTCTTGGTATATTCTCTCAGTTTCCAGATAAGCTGCTATTAATAGGACATACTACAAAGAAAGCACATGATTACATTTACTTGAAACCTGCACTTTAAGATCTCTCTGTGGTGGTCAAAGTGATTAGACTTTGACAATGGAAGACCACTAAGACAAATGTTGTTTCAATTGACCTGCCTCAGCACTATTAAGTCACAACGGGCATCATCCAGGTGCACAATGCCAATTCCTCCACAGATTTTCTAATATCAAGCTGATTGCCTCCAAACAGAAATCAGCTTTAGATTGCAATTTTCCTGACACTAATCATTACTTGTTTCTTCACTGTTAAGAAGCTCTTCCTTTGTTCCTGTTCTGTAGCAGGATCACCACACAGATGTAGGAATGAGGACTGCTCCAGCTGAAAAAGCCCTGCAGCTACAGTCAGTCAATGCCACCATTCAGCATTCATTTCCCAGATCCAGAAACACCATGCTACCCTCTATATCCATGTCAGTAATCATAAGCAGCATTTGGATAGTTTTCTTCATTGTTCACATCATCCACTCCTTCTCAGCACTCCTGGTTTCCCTGTTGCATGGCCAGAAACTGTGGTAACTACTGTGGTTTTGCAAATCTCAAGTCATATGTCACAGTCTGACACAGACAAGAACTCTCCACTGATTTGTCTAGGATGCATGTTTTTAATAGCGAAAAAGCAAAGACATTGAAAACAAGTATAAAAGAAAAGATTACAGAATGGAACGATAGGGAATGTGAAAACTCAGACCCCAAGCTCTTTAGGTTCCCCAAGAAGGCTGCTGGCATATCATAGCAGATTACAGAGCAGCACAAGTGAGACAACATTCCAGAGCACATACCAATCTACCCACCAAATTGCATGACTACTACTGTCTAACCAACCTGATACTGCAGATATTCCCAAGTAACAGCAAAGGCCATCAAAAACCCACACAGCAGAGACCCATGTCAGTTGCTCCGAGTCAGCCTTTTGTTCCTACAGCCTGCTAGCACAACACATGCTTATTCCAAAATGCAAAACATGACAGGCCAAACTTCTACAGCCACCTGTGGATTTTATATGATCTCCCAGAACAACTAGGCCTTACGGGAGAGAACAAGCATCTTTTTAAATATCTAGCTTATTTTGTTGTTTCATGTCCCACATGGGGCCTTTGCCTTAAAACATGTTCTGAAGGAAATTAAACAGGAACTGTCACCACTTCCATATGCCATTTGTTGATTTTTTTTCTTTTGTAGCTGTCTCTCTGATTAGCCCCTATAAACTCAAACAATTAATATAGGACACAACTCCAAGCCCAGGTCAAAAATGTAGGAGTAATACATGACCAAGAACCTCCAGTCCCCACCCCCCCACAAAACTATTAGGTAAGGACATGAAAGAGAGGAAAACAGCAGGTGACTGATGAAACAACTTGCATCCTAGGATGTGCAAAGCCAATTACTGTACTGCATTCTTTGTGAAATAACATTAACTTTTTTTTAAAGGCTTATTTTGAAGTTTTGCAGATATACATGCCAAGACTAAGCCATTGTAATTTTCTAAGCCACCACAATCAAAAATGCCAAATTCCCACAGCAAGTGATGTTTGGTATATATTAATGCACAGACTGCTACTGAAAAATATGCTAAGACTGCATTAATTGCACTGTTGACAGTGCATCTACTGAATTCATAGAGTTACATGTGGAATTGCAACAATGGACATTCACTGCTGCATATGAACAATACATTCCAGTCACTTGGCCCACTGTGGCCACTGCAGGCTTAGCCTACACATTAACATAAATAAGGGGACTGGCTGTTCACATATCTGTAAAGCTACCATTAAACAAACATAAGCATTAAGGAACTTCATAGTTTGGCAACACTAAATAAAAGCTTAAAGAAGCATTATAAGAACATCTCAAAAATCATTAAGCTTAAATATAAGCACTTTGTTTATACATGACCCATGTTTAAGTTGGATTCTTTTGCAACTACTACTTCCAGATTACTGGGGCAGGGTGTGTGGGGGAGGGGTGTGGGGGGTGACTAACTCACCCAACAACTCAACAGCAACCAAAGCTCGTGAAGGCACTTTCTTCTTGTACATTCTCAATATGTATTCCCAAAGAGAGTGGGAGCAGAAAGTGTCAAGCTTACCTTTTAAAAAGCTGCAATTAGACTAAGGGTGTTCTTATTGCCTCTTAGTTAAAAAAAAAAAAAAAAAAAGTAATATCTTTAAAATTGCCTTACAATTTTTGTAACTCCTCACTCATCACTTTACAGTTCCATGCCAAGAAATTCCCAGACTGAAGGCTTTCACCTCTAAGATATATAGCTGTCCTTACAACTAAGTGATTGTTTAACAGCCTTTCTGAGGAACAAAGATGGATTTCAGGTATCATGGCACATACGCATCAAACATGAAGTCAGATGCGACACAGCAATTTAAACATAGGCTCATTCCAGGTGGTTACCTCAAACTTGCTTATAATTACTGGCAAATAAAAAGTGATCATAGTTAGTTATCACAAAATAAATACTATGTAGCACCAAGTCACCATTCTGCCTACTAGCAGATTCTTACTCCACAAGAAGATGGAAGGTCATCTAAGATGGTTTAGCTCCCAAAGTCTGCAGGAGACTTCACAGACAATAACATAACAGACTACGTTCTTAATCAAGACAATTGACTTTGAATTTTAAAACTCTAGAAGTTGAAAAAAGTTGCCTAGAATTTGGTGAATTATAATAGTAATACTATATACACACACACATATACTCAAACATAGTAACTCATCTTACAGCGCACAATCTTTGCTCTCATAAGTTATGCTGTTCTTTTGTGAGCTTCAAAAGCAGCAGACTCAGAATGCACCTAACAGTACACTACATAAGATTTTACTATGAACCACCAAGAAAACATAATCCATAGAAGACATTCTTATGATTAATACATTTACAGTTGCCAAATTACTATATAAGAGAAAAGACCTAGGTATCAAATAGAATAATAAGAATTAAAATAAAAATTTACAGGCATTAATAAAATGCTGTAATAGAAATATTTATCTAGGTTATCCCTAAGAAAACCTAATTTTGTCTCTACTGAAAATCAGGTGGGACAGGAGAACCCATGTACCCATACAAATTACTGTAGCGTGTAAATAGTAACTTAGCTTCCAAGGAGACATCAGCTTACGCACCAAAGCTGCTCTGATTTTCATGATACTTAAATACTCGATTAAGCTACAGGATCATAAAGCTAACCAAAAAAAAAAATCCTTAATTCCCAAACAGTAGATAAGCAAGCCATACAATAAGATGGCAGCTCTTAATTTTCTCCATTTTTTTTCCTGTCTTAGCTCTGCTTAGCATATCTCCTTTCCTCAGGCCTTGTTTAATGTGCAGGAATGAGTTGACACTCAGTTCTGGAAGCCTTAGGTACACAAAAGTTCATATTCTCAAAGATTAAAATTGCTTTCTTATATAAGGATTCAGAAGAGTGATTTTTCTATTGATATTTATGAAAGAAGAGTTCAAGGTAGACTAGTCAAAGATAACCCATTTTTAAATAAAATGTTGCCGTTACCTGTCTTTAATGTTGGTCAGGTGTCCTCTCCAGTTCTCTCCTGGAATACTAATATTTACATAGGGAAAGATAAGTGACAGCATTAGACTTTTATTTAATAATACCTGAATTGAAGATAAAAAACACTCCTATTTTGGTCACTGCCTAGAAGTAAGAGACCAACCACCTACATTCCACAGAAATCATACAAAAATTCACATATAGTTTAGCAATACCTGAAAATATCAATATACAAAGGATCAGCATTTAACAACATGCAGAGAACCAACACCAACCACCTCCCCAGCCTATATTGCACCCAAAGAGCACAAGTAACCAGGCTGCACTACCAATTTTCAAGTTGCACCCTACACATCCATAGAGTACTTCGGGATCTGGGAATTTAATCTCTTTTAAAAGTTCTCCATCGCAAACAAAAACCTGAAACTGTGGTGAAGTCTAAACCAAGTGAGAAAGCTCCATATAAAAATCTAGGATAAAATTCAGACAGAGATGAAGGTTTGATCCTGCCTCTATTAGAGTGACAAAGATCCTACTGATTTGAATGGCACAGGATCACATTATGAGGGAGTTACAACAGGAGACAAAAGTTCACAGCAAGAGGAGCCTAGTCTATGATGAATGTGACCACAGCATTTGAGAACCTGCCATGTCACTTACCACCCTAATAAAGAGATCACAGAGTTTAGTTTCTTCTCTTCTGTAGTAAGTAGCAAGAAATCAAATGGGAAACAGAAGTCAAAATTTCTATGCAAATACATTCCTAAGACATTAGGAAACATGCTAAGGGCAAAGTCGCTCATACCAAAACACTGCATTGGGACTTTTCAACTCCACATCACCACCACAACAGTCCCAGTGTAAACATTCATTTTTGCCCACAAGACCAAAATAGAATATGCCATACCCATGACAACATTGAACTGCAGATATCTCTCCCTTTGCCACTGTGTTTGTTATGGTAGGCTGTACAATCACATATGCCATGGACTTTGGAATAACCATCCCACTTCTCCCCTTCTTTTGTGTTTCTCATGCTGATATACAGAGGTTCTTTAGGTCTTTTACAAAGACAACAGCAACAGGAAATTCTCTTGCTTTCTCACACAAAATTGCCTAGCTTCAGTTTCCAGTATTGTTTTGTCATCACATACAGGCAATACACAGCTCTTTGACAACATACAGACTGCCCCTGCAGTCTTCTCCCCAAGAACTCTTATTAGGTTGAGTTTCCTGCAAATGTACTACTATACAGCACACACCCACAGGTAAGTTCTTCTCTGCTCTCTGGGAAAATAGCAGCCCAACACAGATTTTTGCCCTCTAGAACAGTTCACCTTGACTGAAGCCTAGTCGGTCTGCTCCCTAGCTGTTCCCAAGCAAGCAAGCAGGTAGGGCAGAGCAGTATAACAACTGCAGTACATTCCCACAGCTGTATTTTCTCACCAGGATGCCAGCTGTAAAACAGCTGGGCAACCTACACAAAACAAACCCAAGGAGACTCCAGTGAACTACACTGGGCATGCGTAGCACAATCAGATGCATTTGCAGAGTCTGACTACCACTATTCATGAAAGCAGACTGTGGCCTGCCAAGCACTCTGCTAAAACAAAGAGCTTTCTATCCATATTTTACTTCCCTTATTATTTTACGGGCAACACTTAGTTTTCACTTAACCCAAGCTAAATTCATGACATTGACATTCCTAATATATTTTACTACATTTCAGCAACCCATGCTGGAATATTGTATTCAGTTCTGGTGTTGACTATATATATAAAGAATGTTGAAAAACTGGAGAGGATTCAGAAGAGAACCAAGAAGAGGGTCTAGAAAAGGCTCTCAGAGTACTTTGTCCTTAACAGAATTTACTGCCTCTTTTCTTTAAAGAGGAACAATCTCATGTTTTGAACAACTTACTACTTCTCCATGCTGGTAGATTATTGGGGGGAGGGGAGGAATAAATAAAAATCTCATACCTGTCAATATTCCTTATGTATCAACCCCTCAATAAGAGAAGAGATGAAGTCAAGAGATTTCGGGCAGCCATGACCCATCAACATTTTCTACCTTCTGTATCAAGAATGGATATTTAAAAGGTAAAAACTCTTATGAAGAGGTAAAGGCAATAAAACACTTAGAGCAGAAATGAAATGCAGCTTTTAATGACAGTACACTTCTCAAGGAGAAGCACTATGAAATAAGAAACTGGGGAATCTTCTTAGCCTTAATCTGTGGAATAATTTGAATCCTATCCTCATGAACTGCAGCTTGCTTTTGAAACATTATTTACCTTTCAAACCATAGCTTTATACTCCGCATAAATGTTCTGTGAGGGTGTATTTGGTTCTCTCTCAAATATAAGAGGATACCAAACAGCTCTTTTTTTAACTCAGCATCTTTCATACCCCTGCTGAAGTCAAAAAAGGCCTGCAGGACATCCAAGGTTGGCACCAAATCCTTAGCCAGCATCTCATGGTAAAGTTCACATGCCAGGTTCATTTCTTGGTGACGGCTGGCTGCTTTGATGCAGGATTCATAGTTTGTTCTTGAGGGAGTCATAATTTTTTTCACTTCCTCCAAAAGAGTCAAGGCCATTCTCCATTGATCTGAATTACTCAGCCCCCTGATGAGAAGGTTGTAAGCCCCACTTTCTAATATCTTAAATCTTATTTTCATTATATCATACACATCACAAATTTCTGCTGTCTTCTGTTGCTGGACACACAATGCTAGGTACTTGATCAACAAGTTATATCTGATGTCACCATCACTCTTTGCCACATAAGTCAGCAAGGACTTGGCAACATCTATGGGGCTGTTGCACCTGACCATACTATTAAACATCACATCTTCAAATATTTCAGGTGATTGAAAGTTTTCCCTCAGCCTATTCCATTCTTCAGCCTGCAAAGGTTTTTCTGGAGGCTGGACCTTGGCAAACTTATGCCTTGATAGAACTTGACTCACTAATCGTTTCTTTGGAGCTTCAGAGGAAGAAAAGTGAAGTTTTTCTTCAGATATTTTTTTACTCTCCTCATCCCATCCTGTTTCTCCTTCATACTCAATTTCAGCACTTTTCTTGGTGGGAAAAACATCAGTTCCTTTGGAATCCACTGGTAATGCAGTGCCAGAAGATGTCATAAAACTGAAATAGCTAACCTTTTCTGAATTGGGGATATTGAAAGAAACAGCAAACAGCTGCTGGCATCTTAAAGCAGGCCAGAATATACGCCATTTCCCTAGCAAAGCCTGCATGCCCTGCTGCCTAGTTTGAGAGAAGAACGCCATGATAAAATGAAATTATCTCACTGTTAGCTCACTATATCTAAAGAAGTTATAAAATCAAAAATGCACTTTGCATGGGAAGGCTTATTATAAAAGCCTTATGGCTATCAAGCTGCATATATTGCACTTGTTCTTCAAAAGGCTTGTCCTATGAGTCTTTTAATCCTGTTATGAGAAGAAAAAAAATGGTAAAAACCTTTTTTCACAAAAAGCGTTCTCTTAAACTAGGAGCACATTATTCCAAAGGGAGGGTATCTTTCTGCCTAGACAAGTTACTTTGCAGCTTGTTTCTACTTGTCAGTTGCTGTTAAGATGAGTAATTAACATGCTGTACAGGAACAGGCAACACTGATGCAGCTATCCAAGAAATACAGGGTTTTCTCCTGCCTTCATCCAAGTCAAGTCAGATTTCCTAAAAATAAACAGAATAAAGACACCACTACAAAGAATAACATCATAACATGCTTCATACTTAGTATTCTTTGCTGTCATATTTACATTTACATGCTAGCAAACACAGAAGCCCAGTTTAGCTAGACAATTTTAGGTTAGCAATCCAAGTTCCAGTAGCTTATACAATCCCAACATGGGACTCCCACGTTAGTTCCGTTATGCCTTTTAGCTTGCGGCAAGCTTCAGCTTAACTGGCGTCCCCTGTTACAGACTGTAGGCAAGACGGCTGCCAAAGCAGGAGGCCAACGCCACCCTCGGCAGTTACGAGCACACCCCACGTGGGCACCATTCCGCGAGGGCTCCGGACTGCGGGCAGCCAGCGGAGCAGCGCACGCCGGGCAGAGGCCCCCTCCCGCCGCTCCCGCCGAGCCCCGGCACGGGGAGCGGGAGACCGGCGAGTCCCTTCCCGCCCGAGGCCCTTCTCGCCCAGCTGAAAACTAAAACTCCCGGCGTGCAGCGCGCTCGCCCATTGCATGTTGGGAAACACAGCTCCCGCTCCTCCCTGCCGCCGCCGCACCAGGGCAAAAAGCGCTGCCCCCGCCCAGGCTGTGCTGCCATCTCTCCGGGGACAGACCCACCTCGCACGGAGCGCCGCAGCCACAGGTAGCTCAGCACTACAACTTCCCAGCAGGACGGCGCCTAGGGCAGCGGCACCCATGCGACTGCCAGAGCACTAACCTCCACCCAGACCGGAATTGCTCCCTGAACCCAGCGCGCTGCACTTTGAGCCAATCGGAGCTTAACGGGTGGGGCGTGTTGGCCCGCACGTGACCCTACATACCCAATCAGAGACGGGCACAGCACACCATTTCCCCCCCCGGTAGCGTGTTGTACTGTTGTATCGGTTATGGGCATAGCGCTCACGGGTCACGTGGGCGTAGCAACGCACGGCGCATGCGCGGAGGGCAGGCTGGCCGGGTGGCGGGTCGGTAGGTGCCCTGCCCTCTGCGGCGACATGCCGGTCACGTGGCCCGGGCGGTGGTAGCCCGGATGTGCGGGGCCGGGCGCCGTGGGGGACATGGACTGGAAGCGGAGCCTCAGGGACCGCCTGGCCGCCCGCAGCGCCCGTGAGTGCCGCGGGGCTGGGGCGGCGAGGGGCCGGGCTGGGCGTGTGCGGCGTGCGGCGCCCGGGGCCGCGGCAGGGGCGGGCCCCGGCCCAGTCTCTCCCTCACGGCGGGGAGCTCCGCCTCTCCCTGCCCCTCGGTCTTCGTCGCGAGTAACGGCCGCCGCCGGGCGTTGGAGCGCCAACGGCCGCCGGGGGCGGCACCCTGAGCGGGGCGGGGGCGCCGAAACAAATATGAGCCTTTATGTTAGAGGTTAACCAGGCTCAAGGCTGAGGAACACTGAAAAGCTTGTGCAGCCCTGTGGAAATCGGTCTCGTAAAGGCTGGTTTGTCTGTAGTACATACCTCTGCTGCATCTCTGGCTGGTAACTCTTGGTTCTTAAATGAATGCACAAAAAACTCTCCTAATGTTAAGAATACGGTCATGCCTGCAAGGCTGAAAGGTGATACACTGTTGCTGCTAGCAGTAAGCAGTCACTTAAAAAAAAAAAAAAAAAAAAAGGAAAAAAACGTTTGAAAAGCAAGAACGTTGCTGCTGTCAGTCATAACCATAACCATGTATGTGTCCCAACCACGTAACCGTATGGTATCCGGTATTTGTGGTTACTCGATAAGGTACTTTATCCATACTCGAGTAGAATAGGCGTATAATATGTTCAGTGCACACATTTAATCTAGGTAATAGGCATGTGCTTCTTTTACTTTCATCTGGATTCCTCATAACAACTGTTATTAAGCAGCATGGTTGTATAAAACTTATGGTTAATTCCTTTTTTCAAGCTCCTTGTTACAGTGGAATGCTGTGTACTTGGAGTACAGTATGAAAATTCTTTTCTGTATTAATCAGCCAAAAAGAGTGAACAAGAGCTGAAGGATGAAGAAATGGAATTGTTCACAAAATACTACATGGAATGGAAAGGAGGAAGAAAAAGTGGCAATACATCATATATGAACATACCACGGTTTTACTACAGGGTAAGTGAGGTATCCAGCTATACTTAAACCAGAGACTATTCCTTATTATAAAAGAAATTATGCATACTCAAAGGGGCATTTCAGCCCCAGAACCTTAAGTAGATCAACATCTGAAAAATGTGGGTTACTAAGCCTACAGTGTGGGTTGCTAAACCACAATCTACAGTTGTGGATTTCAGCAGTTTCAAATAACTAATTGCTAAGCATCCTATAAGAGGCCATGAAATAGCTTGCTAACACTACTAGTAATCAGGAAGTAGGCTTGGCTGTTGAATAAAATGATAAAGTCCTTTTTCAGAGAAATGTGCTTCTTATTTTACCTAATTTTTGATATACCAGTGTTGTAAAATATACATCCTCCTGTTTCTGTTTAGACACAGTGGTGTTCATGAAAAGAATGTGTGGTTGATCTTGCAGACTAAAGACAGAGTTGCTGCTTGCATCATCCAGCAGAAATTTTTGGTCAGGGTATTTACTTCTGAGGTAAACCATATTCAGGGGGAAATACAAGAAAGAGCACAAGTTTGACATTTTGGTATTGTGAGCACATGTGAATACAACTGCTCAGCTACCGTGTAAACCTTACAGGATATTCCTTAGGAACATGAGTTTCTGCCAATTAAATTCTCAAATGCCTTTGTTTCAGTTGCTGAATATGCATGCAGCCATTCAAATTCTATATAACTTCTCATGTAAAAATCAGCAAAACTTCCATGCTGAGCATCCTCCCATCCATCTTGCTTGCCAGATCTCACTGATGTTGTCTAGTAGACAATCTCATCTTTGAGACTGAGGCCTACTACGAAACGGAAGGTGCTCCTCTCTCTCCTGACTAATAGCACAGTAGTAAATGCCTTCTGTGTGAGAGCCCTCCTGTCTTGCAGCCATGGGAAAGAGCTTTCTAGGTGGGTTATCAGGTGTGAGGTAGGTTTTTTTTTCCAGTTTCTCATGTCAAAGATGTCGTGCTTTAAATATCTATTTCAATATTAAAACAATCTGATATAGCGTGCAAGTGATATTTCTCTATCTAGAAGAAGCAGGTACCACACAGCATTCTGGTAGATATTTCAGTGTTTTCTATGGAGTGGACAGCATCAGAAGACATGAGTCAGGTCTCGTTAAGAATACTTGCTAGCTCTGTAGTTTTTGAATGCTACTACTGTACAGAAATTTGAAATGCCACAATGTTTCTAGCTGCCAGCTGAAGATGAAGTCTTGCTTCAGAAATTAAGAGAAGAGTCTAGAGCAGTCTTTCTGCAAAGAAAAAGTAGAGAACTGTTGGATAATGAAGAGCTTCAGGTAAGAAAATATTTTCTGTATGTTTTGAATGACTTTTGACAGAATTTCTCTGTCTACAGAGTTTTATTGTCTTCTGTCCATCCACAGAATCTTCTTGTGCAGTTTGTAAGGTGCTTTGTACCTGGGCGAGTTGGCTCTTTGTGAAATACTGGCTAAAGCCTAAGTGCTGCGTAGTCTTAAGCTGGTAACCTAAGTGTAAAACTTGGATGTTATGATGTACGTGAGGTCTAAATCAGTGGCTTTTATTCTTCCAGTGTATTCCAACAATTTCCCTAGTGGCCCAGAAGAAGAAACAGGTGCTGTTTACATACCATTGCGAGAAACTCCAAAGATGGTTGAGTTGACAGCAGTGCTAAGACAGCAGGATGTGGTCCTAGAAATCCTAGTAACACATACAGGTGTACATAACACCAGTTTGGAGCAGTGGAAATACTGATTGCTTGCTTTTCTGGCTGAACTGACATTCTGTGCTGATTGCTTGGAATAACACTGCAGTAAAAGTATGTTCTTATATACACTGTCTTAAGCACATATAGAGAGATACCTTCTTAACCAAATATACATGCCTTTTAAGAATCTCTGGTTTCTGCTGGACAAACATCAGACATCACCAATGATTGGAGAAGAAGCAATGATCAACTATGAGAACTTCTTGAAAGTTGGTGAAAAAGCTGGACCTAAATGCAAGTAAGGCTTTCCTCTCCTATTTCTGCTTATTCTGGCTAAATCTAAGCGGTACCATAACTTTTGATTATTAAAGTAGATAGAAGCAGTTTAATGGTGAGAGAAATAATGTTCATGAAGTTATTGGTGAACTTGTTGCTTTTCATCCTTGCAAGGTTGTATTGTCCTACCTCCTTGTGGGAACTTCTGATAGAGATGTCTGTAAAAGAGGGTACCACAGCCTGTTGAAGGAGAAGTTCTAATGAGCATAAGCATTTCCATGATGCTGGAGTGGTCAGTAAACCAGCTTTCCCTGATATCTTCAGATGGATAAATTTCTACTTTATGTTCTGTGTGCATCATAAAATGAATAGTCCTTCTGTACTCTCCTGTTGGAAGCTGCTTGTGCACATAGCTTTGAGTTTTGGGCAGAAGCAGATTTGTTGACAGTACTGTTGGTTCTGTTTATGCATTTATCATTGTGGAAGATTGGAAGCTGCCAGTTATTTTTACTAAAGTAGAATTAAATTGAACAAAACATCTTAAAACTCCAAAGTCACTGAAGAGTGCTCCTCTTCATGAACAGCAAAGGCTGCTGCTTTATGAGTTTACCATTGTTTCTTGATAGGATCTTAACAAAGTGTATACTTTCCAAAAATTCATACAACACTTGTTAGCTGTAGTGTAGCAAACTAACCTCTTTGAAGACACTGAACACATCCTATCTTATTAAAACCATATTTTAAACTGTAGATTTTGAATCCTATAACTGAATATGTCAGTGCAGTGTTATCAAATGCACAAAATTAGTTTTTTGTTTATGTTTTACAGGCAGTTCTTCACAGCTAAGATCTTTGCTAAATTACTGCATAATGATCCTTATGGGAGGATATCTATCATGCAGTTTTTCAATTATGTCATGCGAAAAGGTTAGTTGATGCTTCCTCTGTGTTAAAAAAAAAAAAAACAAGAGTTTTTTTTATTTTCAAGGCTGTTTTAAGCTTTGTAATTATTTGCTGTTCTCTTCAACGGTTGTGAGCTCTAGCCCTTAATTGCTAATGATGTTTTCCTGTAGGTTTGAGTTTGTTTGTTGTTTGGTTTTTTTTTTTTCTTTCTTAGTTATTGCAAGGTGTGTGGGGGGGTCCCCCTACGTCTGCAGTCAGCTTCTTCCATCAGCCAGAGATCTCCTTGATCTGTTTATCGCATATTACATATATAAAAAATAGGTATTATATATAAAATATTATACAAATATATAACATTATATACATTACTATATGTAATATTATATATAATATTTTATATATATATTTTTTTCCTTTATTCAGGCAGTATTGCAAAGAGCAAACCAGAGTAGAGTTGCTATGTGGCCAGTGTGACCCTAATCCCTGGGATCAAAATGTCCAGTAGATAGAGCTTTATTAGCCAGCTGGGTTTTTTTTTCCTTTTACAGAATGTTATTATGTGTATTTTATAACTGTGCTTGTCAAATACATAAGTATATTCCTGAGCTAAATACTTGATCATGTGTTTGTCGCTGTAGCTTCGCCATGTTTTCAGCTACTTTTGCTTATAAATAATGACTGCTGCTGGAAAACAGAATGGCTTGTTTATCCATATTAGATCTTCCTTAAAAAGATGAGGTTGAGCAGCAGAAAGGAAGGTTGCCTTATTGCCTTGTTGTAGCTATTGCGTTCTCAGGTCAGGTAGAGCCTTCAAGAGGGGAGGATGGCACTTTTCCCCTAGAGCAGCTGAGCTTGTTTGGCTTAGAAAATCTTGTGGAGCAGAGGATGAAGGGGGCAAGAGACAAGAGAGGTGCTGAGTAGGATACCTGGTGAGTAGAAATGCAAAGTATGCAATTCCTGGAAGGAGTAATAGACCTGCTTGCAAAAAACAGTAGACTTGAAAGTTGCAGTATGGAAGGAGATTTCCTGTGAAGAAATAATCTTTGAAAATTGCATGCATTTCAAAAAGACCTACCCAGAAGGACACAACAGAGATTGTTCCAGAGCTCTTAAAACTTTTGGGTGAAACAAATAAAATTAATTCATGTGTATCCAAGGCAATACCTTTTTTCCCCCCTGTTCTTACTATTTTTCTGCTAAAAAAATAAATTCAGAATCCAGAAGCCTTTTGGCTTTTGAAATTTCCCATCTTGATATGATTTCATTTTCAGACTTTGACCAACACAGGGTCCCATCACAGTGTTTGTTTGCAGGTCCCACTTGAGCCAGTTAAATGAGGATCCTTGTTTTTTCCTAGCTTTCAGCATCGCTTAATTAGCCCAGTAGCATGTCTGTGCAGTAGCCAAGATCACCTCTATTGTCCATTGTACAGATGCATTTTTTTATGAGCACTAAAGACCAGACCAGAAACTGTTAAAGGAAAAAAAGGACTTGAAATTTCTGTAGGAATTAGTAACTTCCATCTGTATTTACTGCTAAATGTCCTTGCTGAAAGGAGGAGAAAGCAACAGGTGGTGAAGGGAGTCACTCCACAGCTGCTTAACCTGATCCAGGTCTGGGCAGTGTAGCCCCACATTTTGCTTTAAGCTGATGGAGCTCACACAACTGAGTAGTCAGCCTCCAGAGAGAGTGGTGCTGCTGCAGGGAAGGGGCCATACCAGCCTAAGCTTAAATCATCTTAAACTGGTGTGCCTCAGATGCCTCATGGTATTTTTTTAAAAACAGTTGAACTCCGTAATGAGCTTTGGGTTTTTTTTTTTCCTTAATATGTTCATTACAGTTTTATGGATAGTTGCGTGCAGCCACATACTTGTCCCAAGTACACAGTGTTCTGTCTTTCTTCCTCCTGCCTCCAGCTGATAGATTTCTTACAGTCCATGGATTACAGCCATCTCTGTCTTTCTTCATGATCTGCCCAGCGCTTTTGACAGGCCAAGAGAATGGCAAAGTTAATGGCGAAGTGTTCCCCAAAGCACCATTGTGTCTGCTTCCAATGACATTCCCTCCTCAGGAGAAAAGGTGGTTGAGTCTGGCTTTGTCTGCACAAGTAAAGCCTAGTAAGAATGTCTTGGATCACTTCAGAGTGTCCAATGTACTTATCTTTAAACTCAAGCCAACAAACAGCCTTGCCCTGCAACCTTCACTCTATTGTTTTTGAGTAACGCTTAACCTGCCTTGACAAACACTTACCTAGGAGAGAAGAATGTTGGTATGAAGTTCAGCTCCTGGGTTTTGCAGGAGGACTTTTAAACTGTTTCTTCACTAATAGAAAGTTAGTTTAACATGCGGTGTGAATACTGCTTTTCTATGCCTAATTTGTACTCCATCTCTGTTACTGTGCTCTAACGATGGCGGAGTGATTGGAAGATGATACCTTTTGAGCTGTAACCCTAAAAGTTTCCCTGGCCTATCTCTTGCAGTTACTGCTGCCCTGAAGCACTTTGTCCTGTGTACTGTCTGATTACTGCACATTCCCAGTACAAAAGTAGATGCTTGTACTGTTCCAGTTCTACTCTTGTAACTCAGAAGTGAGGTCAGGACTCTTGAGTGTAGCTGCAATGCCTCATATTGTAGAAGGGAGTGTGCGGTCTGTGCTGAAGCAATCTGTGACAAGCAACCTGTAAACCACATTGTAGAGCTGTCCCAGATGCAGTGAAAACTTGCTGCTACACATCTGCCTAGTTTGGTGAGCGAGAACAAATCCATATGATTCAATGTACCAGATAGAATGTGACACTTGCTCAGGTATTTCTCATGACTAGTTATATATGCTGCAACCAAGGCTGTCTTATGCCATGTATCCCTAGTGACTTACCAACTCAGAGGGTGAACTGTGTTTTTTAAGATGGTTTGGTACCTATCTGGGCTCTGTTTAAGTCTTAGAAAAATCAAGAAATACAGGGAGGTACTTAATATCTAAGATTGCCATGTGCCCATTTATTTATTTATTTATTTACAGTGTGGCTTCATCAGACGAGAATAGGTCTCAGTTTATATGATGTGGCAGGACAGGGCTACCTCAGAGAATCAGTAAGTAATTAATCCTTGATGAATTTAACGTCTGTGTTTACTCAGGTGACGAAGTATCAGGAGGGTTCCAGTTCTATTCCATAAAAGCCAAATCATAATCTAGATTTGGGGAGAGCAAATCTGTTTGGATAAATAGCAATCTCTCTGTATTAGAGATTTGCTGGTGAGGCTGCTGCTAGCCTTAGCAACACATGGGTAATTCTCTGAAAAGGAGATTGAAAAAGAGATATCAAGGCTTCATATGATTACCATTTTAATAGTTTTAGTAGAAAAGAGTAAAAATCAGGAAAAGCATGACCAGAGCAAGCCTGAAGGAATAAGCTATTTTCCTGTTCTAACAAAAGTTAATGTTGTAAAATAAATAAGAAGACTCAATTTAAAAGGTCTATTAAAGAATATTCGACAATAAGGTAATCCAATTATGAGTTATGCATAGGGTTTTTTAACATTCTGCTTTATTTGTAGACCATTTCAGTTATGGTACCACACATGCATATTACATATGTGACCTAGGATTTATTGCACTGAAGACAGAAGCTCTTCTGCCTGCCTTCTTGCTCTTTCCTGTATTGTTACAGAAGTGTATTTTTAACAAATAATGCTTGAAAGTCAGAGTGCAGTCTAAAGAACAAATGCAGTTTAAACAATAGTTGTGTTTAAAGTTTCAGTGCATGTGTTTTTTCTTAATTGTACAGGATTTGGAAAACTATATTTTGGAACTCATCCCTACTTTGCCACAGCTGGATGGTTTAGAAAAGTCTTTTTACTCCTTCTATGTTTGCACAGCAGTTAGAAAATTCTTCTTCTTTCTAGATCCTCTCAGAACAGGTAGGTCTGTGTTTTCAAAATTCTAAATATGTGGGAATATTCTCACTTCTAAAATGATTGCACTGAAGCGATTTGCACCTTCAAAGTGATGTGTAGTTACCTTTATAGGCTTCAGTTCAGCAATCTTGTGTTTGAAGATTAATCTCCACTGAAGACTGTGAGTCTCTATGTGGGTCTCATAATCTACTTGCACAGCTAATGAGTTTTAGTGAATTATCTCTCAATTGTGGTACTGTGGAGTTATTGAAGTTAACAAATAAGATGATGTTTCATCATAATGCAGAGAAAACTGGATGTAACAACTACTAACTCAGAACTGCTTGGCAGAACATCAGCAGAGCTGTGCAAATGCTCAAGAAGGCTTATTACGATGTGCTTCCCCTGTGACTAGATTTGTGCACACCATATATGCTCACGAGGAAAGGTTTTCAGTTATGACAGCTAATCCTGTTATTATGGATATAGCTCACTTGGGCAACAGTGGGCTTTTTCCCATGCCCTTGAATTAAGGTTGTCACAAACTATGTGCCTTTTCAAGATATGGCTGTGCTAGCTCAAGATGTCAGAGCTGTGTGGGCAGTAGACTCTGGCAGAGGTAATTACAAACATGTGGAGAGGGTATATGAGAAATTATACTGTCGTTGTTTTTCATGACCATTTGCACAGCAAGTATCTGCACACCAGAAGTTCATTCTGCCACCTTAGCTTTGTCAGGTCTGTAGTTTCTGCAAGTGTAAAAATATAACATCATCTAAGAGATATTATTAGTCCAGTAGCAGTTTTAAGCGTGTGTTTTCTTTGCATTTATTTTATATTTCAAGTTGATATTGAACACTCATTTGTTTTCTGTCTAGTTTTCTGGCATATAAAGTTCCAAGATAACTCCTCTTCTACAAATATCAGGCTTGTTTTGTTGTTGAGACATTTAAAATGTATTTTTATTTTATCTTTTAAATGACACCCTTATCTTCGATGTTACAAGTTGTTTAATAGAAAAGAAAAACATTTCTGCTCAGAGTACCTCTTGCTTAAGTAGAACCACCTAAGTGAGGATACCGAGATGGATATATTCCTGGGTGACTGTTATAACCTACTTTCTTTTTCTTCCTGTAGGGAAGATAAAGATACAAGATATTTTAGCTTGCAGCTTCCTAGATGACTTGTTGGAGGTAAGATCTTGTAACATATACTATTGTATTTTAGTTTACCCTTTCTGAATTCTAACTTTTATATTTCACCTAGTTAAGGGATGAAGAACTTTCTAAAGAAAGTCAGGAAACAAACTGGTTTTCTGCTCCTTCTGCACTAAGAGTTTACGGTAGGTTCCTATATAGGTGAACATTTTTCTTTTCTCTACCTTGTATGGCGTAGTCACATACTTAGCATTGTTTTTCCTTTCTTATTGCCTTTCAATCCTGCTGCTGCCTTGTCTTTTCAACTCCTCCAGACATACCATCAGTCCATCCTCCTAACTTTCTTTTATAGTTTTTGTTCTCTTTCCCTCTGTTTACTGTCGCATTGCATTCCTTGCATTCCTCTGTACCTTCTGTTTTGACTGCTCTATTCGTGCTTTTGTATCACCTTTGGCTCTTTTTTACAGCAAATCTCTGTTGAAGATGCTAGCTTTTCCTTTAAAGCCAACACTTAACTCATCTGTTCCTTTCTGTGTGTACTCAGCCTTTATTTTTGAGCCATCGCCTTTGAGTAGAGCTATTAGCACCTCGTTACAGGAATTCTTGTCTCCCCTGTGTTCTGCGCTTATTTATGATGCTCTATGAATATTCTTACAGATCTAGAGTATTCCACTTAATAATTTAAATCATAAAGTTAGTGCATTTTCCTCCGTTGAACAATTCTTTGCTATGTTTTGGCCTCTTTATCCCTCTGTAGGCCAGTACTTAAACCTTGATAAAGATCACAATGGCATGCTCAGCAAAGAAGAGCTGTCCCGCTATGGAACAGGGACTCTGACCAACGTATTCTTGGATCGTGTCTTCCAGGAGTGCTTAACTTATGATGGAGAAATGGTAATCACGTATATTTACTCTGTTCCCAATTTAAAAGCATCTGCTTGTTGCTATGGAAAATGTCTCAGAATCAGTATCTTTAAAATAAATAGTGGCTGGATGTAAAGTAATTTTTGTTTCTCATTATGTGTGTGACTGACAGCACAGCAGATTAGAAAAATAATTTTCTGATGTCAGGATGATTGCAATGTGGTTGAAAGATGGGAGTTGCTTTTTTTGAAAATCAAAGGTGCTATATAATCCAGATAATCTAGGATAAAGTTTCTCTTCTTTTGTACATTCAATAATGCAAAGTGCACGTTGATAAAAATGTTTAGATATAGCAATACTTTTTAATGACATTAATTCTTTAGTTAAAGAGAGCCAAAGAGAAATGACATATCTTAAGACTAACCCAACAGTTAGCTAACCTGTATATTTCATTGTGAAGATGATAGCAATTTTATTGCAGGCTATCTACGGCTGTAAACAGTTGGATGTCTAACCTGAAATTAGGGCTAAAATTAAGACTCAGACTGTTTCTTTTGAAAGCTTTCCATAGTCTATCACTACTTCTAGTATCTGCATTCACATGACTTGCCTCTAAAAGTGATAAATGACAAATTCACTGCACAGTTCTTCTGTGTTCCTTATCTTAGCAGTGTTTCATAGAATCACAGAATCATTGAAGTTGGAAGGGACCTCTGGAGATCATCTCATCCAGCCCCCATGCTTAAAGCAGGGTCAACAAGAACAGGTTGCTCAAATGGCCTCGTCCAGCTGTGTTTGGAATATTTCGACCCCTCTGGTCAATCTGTTTCAGTGTTTGAATGCCCTCACAGTAAAAACATATTTACTTATGTTTAAATGAAATTTTATTTATTTCTGTTTGTTGCCTCTTTTTCTCTCACTGGGCAGCGCTAAGAGGAATCTGGCTGTCTTCTTTACTACCCCCCTCTCAGCTATGTATGCACAAGGATGACATCTTCCCTGAGCCTTCTTTTCTTGAGCCTGAACAATCCCAGCTCCCTTAGCCTCTCCTCATATGACAGTTGCTCCAGTCCCTTAATCATCCTTTGCTGGACTTGCTGCAGTATGTCCATGTCTCTCTGGTGCTGGAGAGCCCAGAACTGGTCCCAGCACTACAGATGTAGCCTCACCAGGGCTGAGTAGAGGGGAAGGATCACCTCCTTCGACCTGCTGATGATGCTTGTTCTAGTGCAGCCCAGGATGCTCTTGGCCTTCTTTGCTGCAGGGGCACATTATTGGCTCACGGTCAGCTTGCTGTCCACCAAGACCCCCAGGTCCTTCTCCACTAAGTTGCTCTCCAGCTGGTCGGTCCCCAGCCTGTGCTGGTGCATGGGGTTATTCCTCCCCAGATGCAGGACTCTGCACTTTGCTTTGTTGAACTTCATGAGGTTCCTGTCTGCCCATTTCTCCAGCTTGTCAAGGTCTCTCTGAATGGCAGCACAAAGATCAGGTGCTTAAGGTAGATAAGGTTGTTGCATATATAGGACCATAGGATTTCTGTTAATTGTCACAGATTAAAATGTGATTGGCCAAATTAGCAGCTCTGATCTAAGGATTATGTGCTTTAATTGGTCATGTAGTTCACTCTCAGATAACAGTAAGCTTACTTATACTGTACATTTATAATTTGTTGTAATGAAAACTTGTTATTGGCTTTCCTTGACTAGTTGAGTATGCTAAGCAGTCTAGGGATGTAACAAGCATTGTTTAAAAGTATATATAGCCTGTTAAATTTGGATTTCTTCTTGGATTCCTAATTTACATATAAAATGGCAGTGGATTTGCTATCCTCAGCAGTCACTAGAAACTAACTTTTCTGTTCACATCAGTGGCAGCAGCCATTTTCTGTTTCATGTTGTCTTTTTCAGAAAACGAACTGCTCCCCTACAATGAAATAGCTGCCAATTACAATGTTCCTGCTTGCAAAATCAATTTAGAAAGAAGACTGTAATAAACATGATTGTATCTACTTTTAGGACTATAAGACCTACCTGGACTTTGTGCTTGCATTAGAAAACAGAAAGGAGCCTGCAGCTCTGCAATATATTTTCAAACTGCTTGATATAGAGAACAAAGGATACCTGAATGTCTTTTCCCTTAATTATTTCTTTAGGGTAAGTCTCTTTATACAGGTAGGCCATTTTCTGTGTTTATGGTGTTATAGTCTGTGTGCTTCTGCATACAGATCTGCAGGGAATCACTTTAAATTACTTATACCCACTGGGAGGCTAGTGACTACTTCTTAGAAGATTTAAAATATTAAAAAAGCAGTACTGCAAAACTTGGAAAGAATTCAAAAGGTATTTTCAACATTTTATTTGCTGTTGAAATTAGCTGGTTTGATTTCGTTTAGGAAAAATATTTTCTATTGATTTTTTTTTTTTTTTAAATGGGAATTGTCCTGAAATTGTCTGACAATTACCTATTAAAATCTCTTATGATGGTTCTAATTGGTTATTCCCCATGCTTTTAGTTTCCACTTTGATACTAAAATTCAATGTAAGAAATTAAAATACTGAAGTGCGGTGATGACTTGTACAACTGTGGGATTCAGTGTGTTGATGCAGAAAAGTTTCTTGCATTTTTCTTACTCTGTACTTTTATCCACTGCTTCCATAGTTGTGTTCTCTCTTTTATTTATTTATTTATTTAAATTGAATTGATACTTCAGATGTCATGGGCAGGGGGAGGTTGGATAGGGGAATGTTATACAGTTTAAAAAAAAAATAGGGGGGTGGTTTAGGCTGAATTATAAGTAATGCATTTTTCATGTTCAAGATCCTTCTTCAGTGGTATTTATTTAGACACAGGGACAAGCACTTCAATTTTCTGTATGTGGGTCTTTGTACTCTATCTTTAAGAATAAACTGTGTCATTGAATTTAGCCCCAAGCTGTAAGCATGAAGAACAAGTATATATTTCGTTCAACTCTAAGTAAAGCATTCAAGCCTGCTCAAAGGCATAATCTTGTATTGTCTTTGTTTCTATATTGTAAAAAGTCTCCAGCATAAATTTTGGGTGATAGCGACTGCAGCTATGTCATTTTATAAAAATAGGATTTTTTTAATCTGGAAGACCTTTCCTAAAAAGGAAAGGGATGTTTATAACCCTGCCCCCTGCCCCCCCCCCCTTTGTTTTCCTTTTAGCAGCTTGGAGTAATAGAATAATCTAGGTTGAAAGGGACTTTTTGAGGTTCCCTGCTTCTACCATCTACTGAAAGCAGGGCCAGCTTCATGGTTAGGTCAGGTTGCTCAGGGCAGTGTCCTGGTGAGTTTTGAGTAACTCCAAAGGAGGGGAATCTGAAGTCTCTTCTGGCAACTTGTTCCACAGTTTGCCCACCCTTCCTGAGAAGTTCCTCCCCTCCTCCCCTCTCACTGCAGCAGTTTGTGTCCCTTTCCTCTTGTCCTTTCAGTGCATACCTCCAAGTGCAGTCCAACTGTGTCATCTCTTCAACCACCTGCTAGGTAGTTGAAGACAGTAACTATGTCCCATCCCCTGACTTTCTCCCAATTAAATAAATCCCCTTCTCAAGCCTCTCTTCATAGGTGCTCTGTGCTTCAGCCTCTAAACCATCCTGATAGCTCTCTGCCGGACTTACTCTCATTTGTCGCTGCCTGTTATAAACTGGGGAGCCACAAAATGTGAGGCTGCATCTGGAGTACTGCGTTCAAATGTTGAGTAGAGGGGAATAATCTGAACCTGCTAGCCATGTTTGTACCACACCAGTGCAGCCCAGTATGCATCTGCCTTCATCAATACAGGGGCACCCTGCAGACTGTTGTGCAAATTCTTGTCCGCCAGGACTTCTAGCTCCTTTCTTGCAAAATTGCTTCTAATCAGTTGGCCCCTAGCGTGTACTGTTTGCATGGCGTTATTCTGGGCCAGGTGCAGGCAGAATTTTGCATTGGTCTTTGAACTTCGAGATTAACTTAATGTAGTGGTAGTGTAGCTGTGTTGTATAAAGACTATGAAACAGATTGACTTCAGTATTTCAGTTACTGTGTATCTTAATGGGAAACTGTTGGACCAGGACATGACAATTAGTGAAATTAAGAAATTACTTGTCTCCTTGCTTTTGCAGTCCATCATTCCCACCACTTCCTCCACTTTGCTTGCTTGGCAGTAGGATGCCTGGAGACTTGGGGCTGTACCAACTGTCAGTAACTGATTTTAATAAAGGGTTTTAATTTGCAGTTTTACACTTCGCAAAAATACAAATTTTAGTGTTGTCACAATACTTGAGTATCTTAATATGAAAGCTTAACAAGGTGATTCTGCATAAGCTGTCATCTCATGGCCATTTGGTGTGTCCATTTCCAGTAATGTTCTATGCCTTAGATATTGAAAGACTCCTTGACTACAGCAGACAGTTGGTCAGACTACACAATGTGGTCTTCCTCAAACTTTTGGAAATGGAATGCGCTGTGTAAGCCTTCTCTTGAAATCGGAAAAAATTCCTTTTGATTCTGAATAACAGCTTTTATGCTAGCATAAGTGTGGGTAGATCTGCACCTACAGGGACTGTGCTGATGTAGCTATCCTGACAAGGCAGTACAGCTTGTATTAGTGAAACAAGTGTTTTTGTTCATAGTTGTTTTCTGCAGGCAGAGGCTTGGTGATACAGCTGTTTAAATAGTATCACACTGAAAGGGCTAATAATAGGGAATAATATTTTACTTCAGTCCAGAAATGTCCACTTACGGCACAAACAAGGAACTCCTCCATAGACAAATGCTCAACAGTATACAGTTTCGCTCATGATGTTTGATCAACCAGAATGCAGGTTCCATTTTCAGAGCAACTTGATATGGAAATAGCCACATTGCTTTGTCTATTGATTGATCTTTTACCTTCTGTTTTTCCCTTAATGTTTCCTAGCAAAACTAAACCTTCTGGTCTGAGCGTATATCTTAAGCTTTGAATGTTCAGTGAACCTTCATATCCATGTGTCTGCAAATCCTATGTGCTGAATGTTTAATAAATGGTCATAATGAAAGGTTCACTCTCATATTGACTAAGAACTGTGGAGCAGATCATTGATTGTGGGAAAACTCACTCCTGCCTTACTTGTGGAAGAGAAAATTGGTTGCAAGCTGTACAGTTAATGCTTTGTCACAGCACAGATATTTAAGATACAGATGTATTAAGAAAAAGTTTCATACAGTGTGTCAGGATAGTACTGCACTACTTGTTTCTAACGTTTCTTTTGTCTCTAGGCTATTCAGGAACAAATGAAAATCCATGGACAAGAACCAGTTTCTTTTCAGGATGTCAAGGTTAGTTTTCCTGAAGAGAGTACTACATGAAATAATTGAATAAGCATTTCATAGTTTACTTACGTAATATTGTAGTTTCTAAGTTGGGGTATATTTATTTGCAGACTAGTAGAAGTGGTCTGACATCCTTTTCATAAGTTTGAAAATGGCTCTCTTTTCAGGAGTTGCTCTGGAAGAAAATTTTAGCACACAATTGTTCTAATAGAGTTTTCTTATTAATAGGCAAAGTATCTATACTGCCATACCTTACATTTAAATATATTTGGTGTGTCTATTCTGTAATTCAGGATTAGTTGGGTGGGGGTGGCTGCTGACTGAAAAGTGTCGATAAAAATAGATGAGCATGCTGCTCCTATCTCTGGCAAATTATTATACTTTGTATCTAAAAAGATTAGGGACTTTCTTAACAGCTTTTTGTAAATTGCTGTGGATGGCACTGGTTACCCAAAGATTATTCAGTATATGGTATAAAGTAGCCACTGTTCATTGATGTGTGGGTTGTTTTTTTCCTTTTTTTTTTCTTCTTCAATTTTGACTTTTCTTTCATAGGATGAAATCTTTGATATGGTAAAGCCTAAGGATCCTTACAAAATCTCCCTTCAAGACTTAATCAATAGCAGTCAAGGAGACACTGTTACCAGCATTCTAATTGATCTGAATGGGTTCTGGACATACGAGAACAGAGAGGTCCTTGTGGCAAGTGATAATGACAACACTGCTGATGTTGATGATACGTGACTTTGAACACAAGTAGACTGTATCCATAAAGACATCTTTAACTAATGCATTAACTAACTATTGGAAGCCGGAAACACTTGTTATCTGAATCAATGCCTCTTCCATTTTACTTCTTCCCCTCCTTGCTCTCCCTCCAGCATATAATGTAAAATGTGGTACATACAGGGACTGCTGAACCGATTCTGAAGCCAAAATAGCAAGTCTTGTTTAAGAGGTAACAATGATCTGTTGTTTTTTTGGTTTTTTGAATAAATATTTTTGGAGTCATTTCTTAAGTACCAAGAGATGTTCTTACTTGGATACCCTATTCTAGAATGTGAATTTATCCCAAGAGGGAGGATGCAGTTCTCATATATACTCAGCACTGGCCTGTATCTACTTGGCCAATACAAAGCCTCCCACTTAATTCTGAGTAGCTTCTGGTTATGATGGCACTGTTGAAGGCTTTTGTCTTTACAGCCAAATGCTTATTAACAGGTAGTTTTAAGCATTTTCCTTCTGTATGTGTCCAGCTGTAAGTGTCTGTAATAGAAAGGATAAGTAAATAACTATTGAGCTGATTAGATAATTATCTACTTAAGAGGTTCACTGATGGAAATAAAACAGCATAGCTGTAGGTCTAGTTAAAATTAATCTCAACACCTGCATAAAGGCTTTTCACCAACTTAACCTCCTGTGTAAGTACTTTATGTAATTTAGCTTAATTATACAGCTGAGCTACAGCAGTAGTTAAAGCAGTAAAACACTTTTTTACTCTTTTCACAAATCTGTTTCAACCCTCAGATAAAATTACAATAGATGCAGGCCAGAAATGGTTACCATCCTGCACTATTTATTAGTGCCTACATAGTTTAAGGTAGTGCTGAACAAGTCAGGTAAATTAACAAGTACTATGTGAAATTATCAGGGAAATATAATACATTGAATTTCAGTGCTTGGATGTGTGACTCAAAATGAAACAGTGAACAGGCAGGTACTCCTGTGTGCAGGCATAAAGTTTAAGAGCACACCAGCTTAAAGGAAAAGCCATAGCCAATTTCCAGTTCAAAAATTATATTAAATATAAAATAACCATTTAATGCATTTACAGAAAATTAAAGTAACCACTTTCATACAGTTTGCAAAAACTAAAAGAAGAATTAAGTTAAGGCACAGTGAGTAATAGAGCATTTTATACAAAGAAGTTAAAGCCCAAGGCAGTGAGGGCATTCCTTAATGCAACAGCTAGGGAGGAGGAAAAAAAAAATCACAACTGACAATTTCTTGGAGAAAAGCAAAATATATCCTTCAGCTGTAGAGGTTTTACTCTTGAACTACTAGAGGCTTTTTACATTTGACACAGTACAATAACTCCCAATAAGATTTTTTTATGTATTCCCCAGGTGCTGAACCAAGCTTTTCCTTGCAGATATTCAGGGCTAAAGAATGATTTTTGCACAGCTGTCAGCACCCTCTCTGTATCACAGTTCAAAAAGAGGCAAATAACAGAGCATCAAAACAGACTGAACAGAACGGCTGGCCAGTTCCTCCTCAGAAGATCCTCTGGAGTGCCAAGGGCAAGAGAGAGAAGTTGTGCTGCACAGGGCACTAGTTTAGGCAGAGGGTTGTCTGAAATACATATAACTGAGCTACATAAGGTCTAATACCAGTTGTCCTGGCCTGTGACATTACAAAAGGCTCTCAGGTTAGCTGGTGGTGGGACCAAGGCCATGGATATATAACAATACCCAACATGAGATTTCACTGAAACTTGGATTTTTTTTTTTTTTTTTTTTTTTTTAAGTCTCAAGGATAGAAGTAATGATTCACATGGTAATTAGTATGTTTTTTTCTACTTATTTATCTACAAGCATTCTGCAGAGAAAGTGATTGGGACAAAGTTACTTATTTCCTTGCCTAGAACACCAAAATCTGATCATCTTAAACATTTCTCTTTTACACATAGAATAACAGTTACTGCAGTAAAATCCCTTTAATCAGTATTTGAGGCTGGTTAAGAGATCTGGAAGTACCTGCATTCTGCTTCCCCAAAAAGAAAATTTAGTATCTTTCCAATATTAAGGCAAGGCCTTCCTTTAAAAAAAACAAAGGAAGAGTCTTAAGTTTGGTTTTGTAATTTACAGTTATTAAAATGTACTCTGCACTATAGGGGAAAAACATCTACAACAGCAAATGCCTTACTTGTAACCAAACATTAAAAAAAGTCTGTTCGGGTTAATCACGTACACTGACTCAGGTAATTTAAATCAAAACCCCACATTTTTATAGTTATGGGTTGGTATCATATACGATGGCCAGTAAACTCAGTATAATTTAGCAGACTTCAGTTTACTTCCAGTTTACTTTCAGAGCATGTTAGAAATATTCAAACAGGTAGGTCTCTATTAAGCCTTACAAACAGAGTAAGAATGTCTTAAAACACTGCTAGTTCTGTAGTTTGCTATAGCACTGAATGAAACAGCTGAGCACTATTAACCTCTGGGAATGGTGATACTAGTTGGTTAGTAAGTTCTTAAGGGTGTTTATAGCCTCCTTTAACATAAACAAGTAAAGGCTTTCAGTAGGCCGTCAAACCTAGTTAAATGTAAAAGCTTGTGACAACAACAACAAAAAAAAATACATGCATAGAGTAGTGACAATAAATAGGGGACTCTGGAAGCTATTACAATGATTTGCGAGTTACAGGAAAAGGATTCCTACTAATCTATTCACAGAGAGCCAAGTTGCAAACAACGTGCAAATCAAAAATAGGTGTTCAGAAGTAGAAAACAGCACTGTGTCTGCACTCCACAAGTGTCAGAGATGCACAGCAATTCAAAGAAAAGACATTTTTACTTGCTTTACACAGAAATTGGCTAGCAGATTCAATTCAGACCAAATCTTAGTAGTGCAATTTTGATTTCAACAGAAGTGCCAATTTGGCAGAATGCCTCAGCCTTTATTAGGCAGATGGACTGAACAGACATCACCTAGCTCTCTCCTGATGAATAAGAATGCTGAGAATTGTATTTTACTGAACAAGTATAAATCTATTTTTCCTGCTTCTTACAACCAGATTGTGACACCTGACACTTCCTATTTCCAGTATTATACAGAGCTTTATGCTTAAGTAGGGACAGTAACGACATCTTGTTTATTTTCCACAACAGACTGGCAGTCTCCCTCAGTTTCAAAGTTTAAATTCACAAATGAACTACATGTTGTTGCTTCAGGCTGGTCTGTCTGGACAGGAGCTTCAGCCTGTGGCTTGTTCTGCTGCTCCTGATGCTGTCTTTCTGCTTCTTCTGACATTTTGTTTTCCTGTTCCTCCTCTTCCTCCTTAAAAAAAAATTAAAGAGAGATTTCACAAGCTATTATTTATTTGAAGTAAATGCTGTTTACGTTCACTTTAAGTCTTTCCCTAAGAACACATTAGTACCTGTTATAAGCACATTTGTTCTGCCAGAAAACAGTCTGTAGTTTATCATAAGATGATGTTTCTCATTATGGAAAAAATTCACCAAGGATTGAACTGTGTTACATACAGATAAAATGACTGGTGTCTAAATAAGTATTTTTTAGTCAAAAGCAATAGAGGGATAAATCTATGAACTATAAAGTATTTCTAGCTCTTAATAAGTAATAAAAAATTACTAAAAATAAAAAGTAAGCAGTAAATCTTTAAATAGGTCTTACATCTCTTACAGATACAGGTTATTGAACTTTTTTGCATCAATCACTGTCATTCCTTTTCAGTTATGTTTTAGAACAAATGGTAACAATGCTCAATTTACCCTTGATACTTTGTAGTACATGAAACAGAACAAGTTTTAAGTTCAAAAGTATATTAATAGCAGCCTCCTCTTTACAAAGTCTCCAGTAACTGCTCAGTTCAGCTTTCTCATACTTTGGAATTCAAAATGAATTGTACAAGGGAAGCAAATATAACAGTGGTCAGGACCCAGCTAGTTCTAAGACTGATGATCTGGTAAGAAAATGCTGACAGATAAGCAAGCATAAAATGTGCATCAGATGAAAACTGAAGGCAAGCTGAAATAGGGGTTCTAAAAACTTAACCTTTCTTTAGTCATTAATGCAGAAATACAATTTTTATTTTTGAAAATGACAAGTAAGGTAAGTAGAGGGAAAAAAAAAAGCACAAGAACTTATCTCACACACATACCTCTTTTTTCATTCTGTAATACTCATCAATGGCATACTGGTATTTTGGTGTACTTATCCCCAAAACAGATGCGATCTTTTCCCCAAGGAAGTCACAAACTAAAAACAGAGAGAGGTTTATATGTGATTAGTATCTAGAAGAAAGTTAGTAAGTTCTATTTTAAAAGGTATCATCCTCTTTCTTGAATGGTTTTCCACAGTCACTACTTCACTCAAAAGACCAAAATAAAATCTACTGTGGAAATCTATTTATATGGAGTTATTAGCTCAATATACTAGTAACTGTTATGATACAGAATGCACAAAAGGAGAAGAATATGGAATCAGTGAAAACCTAGATGGTGTGAGTGTTTACATTCTAATAGTTGTAGCTTTGCATCTAGCTTTATTTTGCTTTGAGGTCAGTTAAATGGAAAGTCTTTAACTGAACTTTAGCTGAAAATTAAGGTTAGACAAAAATATCTAACTACAAAGTGTATTGACATTTCAGTCTAATGGTGCCAAGCAACTAGAGAATAATTTATTGATAACATGCATATTTTAAGCCAGTAGCAGTTTTAGTGATGCTCTGTGTTGCATACTGAAGGATTGCCAAATTTTCTTTAGCTTTCAGCTTTCTCAGTTTACAAGCTGGAGGCTACATGCAGCATCACTTTGCTAAAACCAGTAGTTTACAGTCAGGAGTATGGAAGAGAGGCTCTTATCAGTCAGTTTCCTGACCATGATGATGACTACAGTATGGGTCACTGCATAAAAGCAAACAAGAAGTCCAATATATTGCTCTTCAAATTACAAATCTGTCCTGAGGATGCAAATGAGTTAGTTCTCAGCAGTATCCAGTGAAAGCAAATTAGAAGTTAAGCATTTTAACAGTTCAATGAGTAGTCACACTAACTCATTTTATACACATCTTGAAACACTGAGTTCTGTGGAGAAGACCAGTTCAAATAACAAATGTAAGCGGCAAAAGTAAAGTAGGAGGAGAGAGAAATATGTAGTAATATTCCAATTCATAAAAGACTACTGAAAAGTGGAAAGCAATATCAACCTTTGTATAAAAAGAACAGATATGACAATGAATTGTTGATTGAAAAGAAAAAAAAATAGTGCCTAAGGCAAAAGACTACATCTCCACCCAATAAAATGCAAACTCATTCATACTTTTAAAAATGGCCAGCAAATCACAAAGATGATTTACACTGTGTCAAGATGACACTCAATATTCATTTGCAAGTTTACCTGAGAAGTAAATAAAGCAATACCTGACAAGGTTGATGTGGCAACTCTTAGCATGTGAAACCATAAGTAGGGTCCCCATGTAAGCGTCGTCTGAAACAACAAGAGTAGTAGTAATATGTATACCTGTATGTTCATGGCACATAATAATAATAATGCAAAAGCTCAAACACAGATTCAAAAGAATGATCTGCAACACTGACTGTTTGACAGCTACCAAAACACTGAAGTTACTGTTTTTGCTTTAAAATAAGTCTAGACCAGACACACATGAAGTAAGGTATCACTGTAAGCTATAAAGCTAACCATTGCCCACATCGGGGAATGTGTATTTCACTGCTTTCTGCTTCCTGCTCACAAAATTAGAAAATGACAAGCACCCAACTCAAGCTCAAAATAATTCCTACAACTAGAAAGACATTTACATGATGTTCAGAGAATTCTATTTCAGGCCTGTCAGGGAAATAGGCTAACCAAGTATTCCTTAATTATTAATAAAAAAAAAAAAAATTTTTTTTTTTTAAACAGAAGACTTAAAACAAACAAGTCAGTCAAAAAAAAAAAAAAGAAAAAAAAAAAGCCTTCACAATGGTCCCTGAGGAAGAAGCTGCTTCCAAGTATCTAAGAACCAATACGAATTATCATTTGGAATTGTACCCAAATAACAACAAAATTCTGACCTATACTATACATCCAGTAGCTTGTCCTGGAAAGCTAGTCAGCTATCCAAAATCGAGCAAGAGGCCTCCCTCCTCATGAGCCCCACCTGCAGACAGCAACAGACTAGCCTGAAGGTCACAGAAATTTGGGTGACTACAGAATAATCACAACCACACAGGAAATACTGCAGCGTCAAGACAAATCACGAGAATTATACACTGGAACTCAACATTTAGAAACTAATGGGAACGTACAGATTATCCTCTTCACTGGGGAAAGAGGCCATACCTCTCAATTTTTACAAGCCTCTTAATGCCAGAAGAAGGAAAAAGCAGATAAAAAAAAAAATCCAACCTACACTAACAACTCTCTACGCTTTCACTTTTGTGAAAAGACAAATTCAAATTTCCTAGTAACTAAAACATGTTTATAGTCAATAGTCTGTTGTATTCAGGCAAGCTCTTCATTGTACATTTCCCTCCGTAAAATCTCCATAGACAAACTTCCCTTGTGGAAACTAGCAACGAAAATGTCAGCTCTTACTAATTGAAACCCATTAGTTCCACTCAGTTACATACATACTTATAACTTGCTCCTAAAAACTGTTAGGTAGGCAAGATAGGTTGATAGGTAAGATCATAGAAAATGGTACCTATCCGTATGGGACAACAAACATTTGCAGTACAGCTACAGAAATTAGTTGGGATAGTCTAAATATGTATAACAGTGTGCCAGTAACATCTTATGTATGCACATAATCTATTAGACTTCAGCGCTTACCAAGCATAGCTCCTATAATTCAGTATAGCAAGTAATCATGTGCTAAGCTAGAAACTCAAGTTGAGTAAGCAAAAAAAAGCCAGATCTTGAATTTTTGGCAGTGGGTTTGGAAAATATCTTGCCAAGGTAAAAATGTAAGCAAAACCAGCTGCTGTTGCTTTGCACAAAAGCACTTCTAGCCTGTTAATTACTACTCAGTTGGCAGATAGGCTAACGACAATCATTTGAATTTGTTTAGTTGAAGAAGTCAAGAAAAGTGCTGGAAAAGCTTGTTGTCACAGGTGCAGATAATGGCATTGACAGGCCTCCATACAATCCTTCATAATAAGATGACAACATTAAAAAACATTCACACAGTGCACAGGGCAAACAGAGTCCTGCTGTGCAGCAGTAAGCAAGAGGCTGCACCTATCCCCTTAACATTCAAGAATAAAAAGATAAGCTGAACTTCAAGGTTACAGAAGTAAATCAGATGCAGAATCTTCTAACACACTACTGTAGTAACAAAAATACAGCTAAAATTTGAGTCTCTGCATGCAATGGTGCAGAGAGATTCTTCTCATTTCCACTAGTCTGCCACCACACAATTAAAACACAGTTCGGTATGTTAGAAACAATTCACTTCTGAGTATAACTTCATAGAAACCTCTGCTCTGTGACAAGATGTGTCCATAGTGCAACCAGACACTTCTTCACCCATGTCAAGTAACACTTTGCCAGCCCCTATAAGCTATAAAAGGAGTATTCTTTCAAGTGTCTCAGAAGACAATATAAAACCAAGACAAAAGCTACTTCATGCAAATTCAACAGGATACAGGAAATGTTTTGGAGAACAAACCACTGAGGACAAGCTGGAGAAAACACACCCAAGAAATAAGCCCCCTTTCCGTTCTTACTTCCTCAGGGTACATGGGTACAATTTTCCACAGACACCCCAAAGACCTAAGTAGGAATGGCAAATCTGAGGTGAGAAGAGGTACTGGAGAAAACAACAATTCTGTTCTTACCACCCCAGAAGGTTCTTATGCAGCAGCTCTGTACAAACTACTCTGACTCTATGAAGTAGCTTTAATGCATTGAGTATTACTTACATAGCAAAGTTAGGTCTCATTAATGTTCAATGAAAAACAACACCTAGATATTGCATTTCAACCTCCTTTGGCCACAGAAGTCTTAATGTTCAGTCTTCCTAATCAAAGCAAGGATACTGTAATACCTTTTTTTTTAATGGAAATAAGGTGCAGCAGTATAAAATACAGGACACCCATTTATTACAGGAGAGAAAGATGCTAGGAGAGATACTGCTTCAAATACACATCAGCTAAATGGAAGATTTCACAGTTATTACATTTGGGTTTTAGATTTCAAAACATTTTTAATGTACAATTTTAATCTGAAGCTCATACTCAATATGATCTATCCAAGTCTATTCACCTATAAAAGATGTTCCAGTGTTTTTTAAGTAGGAATGAACATAATGAGTTCCACCATTTACAAAACCAAGAGGGCTAAGATTCAACAACAGAACATTATGTTGTTTCCTAACACAGGTCTTCTGAAGGAAGCACAACACCCTCTTGAGCTTCTGAGTGCACCATGTTCCTCCACAGGAAGAATCCATATCCATATTTATTTTTGGCAAGTTTCAGTCCCCAATAACATTTCAACTTCCCAATGAGTCCATGTGTTTGTTGTTGTTGTTCAGCGAAAATGGCAAAATTAGATTAAGAATCATTTTTTGATTTAAGAAAAACAATTCACGTATTTGAGAGCTAACATATACCACCAAATGGACACTTCTCCATTGTTTACCATGACAAGATGCATATTAAATGAGCTAAATTCATGACCAATTGGTCATCAGATATTGTTGTAATAGATCCCTCAATGAACACACCATGTAAAACTGCAGCATCTAAGGTAACAGTCAAAACAAGATCAGAAACACACCCTTCTACCTCAGAAAAGCTTTTAGCGCATTATGAAATATCTATTATTTAGTCACTGACTATTTCTCTCCCTCATCCCTGCCTCCATCATCTCTAAAGTCTTGAAAGAAAATTAGTTTAACAATCCTTACCTAGCATAAAAACTTGTGCTATTAGACGTTAAGCTCCTTTTAACTACAGGATATCAAGATAATCTTCCTGTGAGAACATGCTTCAATCTTTTCAAGCACTGAAGGTTGACAAAATCAAACGTTTTCTGCAGCTCTGTGGCAGAGATTTTCTCAGAATGAATTCTAAGGTTATAATCAACAGTTACATCGCTTACAATTGCTCTGCAAAGACTTACACTCCACCCTCCGCTCACTCATGCAATAAGTGAATGGAACAAAAACTTCGTATCAAATGGCACTCCAGGGATAAACAGAAAAATTATATTCTAATGCAGGTCTTGGTGGACAGAAGCAAAGGGAGATTTACACGTATTGTGTAAGCAACTAACAATTTTTGGACAGAACAGAAGATACAGTTAAAATTAAACCTTTTACAAGCCTCAAAGAGACAAAGGAGAACACTCAGGTAATGTTGAATGCTATTAACCAAAAAGATTCAGAGAAAAATTTATTCTGGATTCATCTAATTCTTAAAACAAATACAATAGAATGGACAATCCAGTCCAAGAATGTTAATTAACTGAATGCTGACTTCTGTAAGTCAAGTACCGGAATTATTTTTCCAGAGCAAAACATAAGACTCAATAGTTCATGTGAATTTGTTTTGTTACAAATGGCAGCAGCACATCATGTACTGAGTGCTTTAGTTAACACACTATCGGAATATATCAGTTACTCATTAAGACAGACACTGTCATTATCTGCTTAGCTCTAAAACATAATGAAACCAAGGTAGCTAGCAAAGAAGTTTCTTTATAACATGGAAAAATACGTTCCCCTCAAACTCATTCAGAACCTGTGAGGATGCCAATACCAGCTGAGCTTTGAAGTTTCATGATGTAAAGTTTCTATTCAAAATATTAAGTGTGCTTTTTCTAAAAATAAATTGGACCAGAAACAGCTATTATTTGCAACATACTTTTTTGTATCCCAACTGAGATAACAAGTTTTAGACATGCTGGTCTCAGCAAACTATTTAATTGCTTTTATAAAAATCCTACAATAAAAACATTTTTAAGGCAGCTGTTGGCTAAAACATCAAAGCTCAGCTTGTTCTAATATTTCTTCAATTCATTGGCTCAGCTGGGATACATGAAGCATAGAGCAGATAAGGTAAACTTCAGTCCTTGGTCGAATCAAGTTTAATCTGTCTAGGTAAGAAGCAATGCGTAATAAGGCACACCATGCTCCACAATAAACTATTCTGGTTTTGAGGGTCCTTTTATTAAAAAATGTAATAAAAATTAAGGATTTCATAAACAATGGAAGGGAGGAAAAAAAGGAGTCTTAACTGTGCCATACAACATACTTTTTGGTATTCAGAAAAAAATCCCTATTAGGAAAGCAGGAGAACCACCACACAGAATTTCTGGCTCTTATGAATGTTTGAGGTGTTCTTTAATTAAAGTGTCCATTTGTACAGCAGTGTGTACTTCTCTGGCCTCACAATGCTTACATCAAGTCTCCTGAGCCTTCCATCACTGTAACACAGTAAAACAGCTCTACTGAAAGAGACACACACAAGATTTATATACATCTGGTCCCCAGCTAACTATAGTTGAAAAATCTCTCCTTACACATCTTTAGATATGAGACATGATCTGCATAGTGGGGAGCAGATCTGACTCTGAAGATATCTGAATATTACCATAACATTCAGTAACTTTTTCAATTCTTGTACTTTGAGAAGATCACTAGAAAAAAAAGCAGCAAGGTAGCTTAACATCATCTCGTTCAGAAATTTAACACATTTATTTTCAATAATGATGCTTTAGGTAACTATAAACTTTAAATGTACTTTTATACTGATGCCTTTCTACTTCATCTCAGGCTGTTATTTTTCCTTGTATACATGAACTGCCCAATAACAAAGTAATACTGGTGTCATAAATCCACCCAAGATTAAATGAAAAAGCTTCATTTGTGAATTCCTAGGAACCTGAGTCCCAGACTCCCATAGTCTCCTTGCAGCTCATTCCTTAACTACTACTTTTTCTTCAAGCTAAATTCATCTTATAGAGAAGAACTGATTCACAATCCTTTCCAAAGCAAACCCTGCATGCTTGCAGCACTTCTGAAGAAGGGAATGAGCAGAAAGTCAAACTCTTCCTTGCAAAATCCCTCCAATAAGGCCCTGCTGTTGTGGGATGGAAACAGATACAGATAAACACAGGACCTAGCAGAACAGTAATTAAGAGCATCAAACACAGCATTTCTTCATCACAGATTCCCAAAGTGTGGTGCACAAGTCATTTCAACAGCAGATGCTTTTGTAAAGTAGAGAACACAACACAGATTTCTGTGCATGCAAAGGTTCTTATCTGAAGTATGGGAACAAGCACCTTTACGCAGGCACTTGCCACCAATGTGCAGTCAGGCAGGACTAGTTACTGCACAAAGCAACAACTCCCAGCCTACTTGGCTGCGCTCCACCACACAGGAAAGGATCCAGCCAACTGCAGTTTCCACTTCCAGCTCAGTGCGGGTGAGCAGGCCAAGGCAGCGCCAGGAAGACAGCCCCATAGACAGGCAAGGGAACAGGGTATAACAGTAGTAGGAGGGTAGCCGAGATAATAGTTAGTGGGGATGTCAAAGGAAACATATGAGACTTGAGATGGGGAGAGAAGAAGAGACGGATGAATTACCTCTCCAGCACTGGCTGCCAGAGAGCTGGAAACCACTTCTGCCACTGCTAGTACACACAGCTTCTCAAGTTGCAAATCTCTGGACTACAAAATACATTGATTGACACCCCAACAGAATTAAACAGAACTATATTTCATTTTTACCTATGAATCACAGAAAAAAGGGGAAATGTAGTAGTGCGTGTTGAAGCTATTAAAATAGAGACAGTTTCAATTGTCCAAACACCACTTTAATATGGACCAATAAATACAGACTTCATTCACAGGTCAAACAGGTCTTAACCGGTTAAAATGTAGATGATGAACTTTACATGCATAGACTAACCGGATCCTTTAAAACTTGTTTCTGATATTCACGAAGCACATCAGCTTTTTTTTTTTTTTTTTTTTTTGACTTCCGCAAGTCATCTGTTTCTTCTGCTACTATGCTGCTTTTATTATATTGAATACTGCTATGCTAACGTTAAATTACAAGTTCAACTCTCCTCTGTCACCAAACCTAAGAAAACAAATGCCTTCCCTGCAGTTTTTTTTTAAACAACAGTACGAATCAAGGAGACACCAAGCAAATACTATTAGAGTGGGAAAAGCTGGAGAAAACAGATTAGAACTGTGAAGAAATTAAACCCATTTCTGCACTATCATCTAAGTAGTCCTACTGGCATTAGCAGGACTACTTCAGGGAAGGAGGACTCCAAGACAAAAACTTCTCAGGAATACTTCTCACAGATTTCTCAGTTTCTACAGCCAATCAAATTACGTGAATCTTTAATGCACTAAATCAGATCTGTGACATAAAAATTAAAGTATAAAATGCTGCTAGTTATCCAGTAAGCCAGGAGGAGCAATTTATTGAATAAAAATACCTACAGGATCTACAGGAGGCAAGAGGTCTTTTTTCTCTTGTTCATCTTCCTCTTCATCTGTGCTATATTCTTCCATTGTTTCTCCACTTGCAAAGTGAATAACCCTCCTTGGAATTTTTTTCTTCTTTCCTATGACACCCAGCTCCACATTCTCAAAGCCTCTTTCTCCATTTGCAAGTTGCTGTAATGAAAACAAAATCATTATTTCAAGTACAAGCTGCTATATGATAAGCTGCAAGACAGGAAAAAATGTCCCTTGAAAAACTTCACAAGGTATTTAAAATATTTTAGATTGTTTAGGATATAAAATGGATATAAGCAAGAACTTGGCTGTAGGTGAAGGGTACTGCTGAAAGATTTTTGCTTGCAGATACCTAAAAAACTGATCTCACTAAAAACAAGCAAACAAAAAGAATTGCCTTATTTCACTATGGATGAGAGGTATTAAAAACATTCTGTTCAGAAAACACTCAGTTTCTTAGCAGGAATTTTCTTTACAAAATTTGATGAGTAGGTAAGTGTTAATATTTAAATGTATTGCTTGTTTCTGAATTAATATCTACTGAAATTAATAAAGCAGTTCATAGCTTATAGTTGTCTCTTTGCAAGTTTAGATAGACACCTCCAGTTATAAAGCAGAACTGAATGAAGAGTAACCACACAGCCAGACTCAAGCTTTAAAAAAATGCACCAAGGAATCTGCCTCTGTGGGCTTTCGTCAGAAATCATCTTGTATGGTCCCTTGTACTTACAAAGAACAACACTTACTTTTGTGGCTAAGGACATATGAAAAAAAAGAACAAAGTGAAATCTCTTGGTTTTTTTCCGTCCAGCTGCTGAATACTACAATGCAATCTTCGAGTCACAGATGTCAGAAAAAAAATACAGTTCTAGTTCAAAGGCCGATCAGCAATTCTTCAGGCTAACAACTCCTGTTGCTGGAGAGTTTTAGAAAGTATTTGTATTGTACCTATCAAAACGGAGCCTTTGTCTGGGTAGAGCTTTTAGATATCAGTTTCAAAAATATTTCCGTCTCACAGACAAGCACATGGAAATCAGGAAATGTTAATCACATGGTTTTAATGTGCCATAAAGGTTTGTTTAAATGGGTGAGATTACATAATTTAAAAATGTATCATAATGCATGTATGCAAGAAGATCTGTGCATGAGTAAACACAGAATTAATGATGCATAAAATGGTCATGTTCCAATTTTTGAGTTCTTGTCTATGCAACCATAACCGTCTTCACAGATCATAAACCAAAATTCTTAATAAAATGTTTTTTCACATAGTTACAAGAAAGCCCTTACTCATTATGAGCATGGTACCACCATTCCTGTCACTTATGCTACATTACATAAATTTTCCCCTGGGACAGGAGAAAGCTGTGGAGAGCAGTACCTTCCACTGTTTTCCTCCATGTCAGGCAACAGATTTTTCTCATGTCCACAGAGAAGAGGGAGAAAAATGAACATCATGTGCCAAGCTCCACAGTGTGGAGAAGGAGCACACATCCATCATCTTTCCCAACCTAATACAGCAGCTTCAGAATACTGCAAATCATGGCAGCTTTCTGCAGTGCATCTTCAGTTACTATGGCGCACTCTGCACACTTACTCTTACAGGAGCCAAGCAGAAAGAAGCAAAAAGTTTCAACAGTATAATTCAGCTGAAACAGCACTACATTTTCATACAGAAAGACACAATTGGCCATCCTGGGCTCAGAACATTCTCTGCACTGAGTCTCAGTCTTGCAAACAGAGCAGTAGTAGAATATCAAAACTAGAAAAATACGAATGTTGAAAAAAGTTGGACAACCTAAGTACAGGGAGCAAATACTGAATGTCAGCTCTGTATTTTTTGGAGCAAAGAGCACTGCAGAATCAGTCTTTTACGAACATTTCACAATCCTTTTTTGGCCCAGTACAATGATTCCATTTTTCATGTTTAGTCGTAGTACTGAAGGGCACTATTTCTTGTGACATAGCATCACAAATATTATTGTAGTAAGCAGCATGAGCCTATCCTACAAGCTCCTCTAAAGGCATGGTCTCTTCTGATCTTGGATCATTTAAGTCAAATGCTTCATATATATTCTGTTTTAACTTAGGAAAAATATATTTAACATTAAAAGTTCAAAAAGTAGGCTTTATTTCCCGGTTATGGAAATTGTACACTTTTCAATGCTTCCTGCACTACACTTCTATGACCTACAGTAACAAAAACCCAGCATGGCTGATACTGGTACCAAGTTTCAGACAAATGCAATTCAAGAAAATAAGCAGATAAAGTTATAGACCCCCTTGATTTAAGGGGTGCAAGGAATGATGAATCCATTGCTTCTTTTGGTAATCTGGTTCAAAGTCTTAAGTTATTAAATAAAATAATTCAGGTCAGTTGTTGCTTTAGTCATTACATAGTCAACAAAACCGGATGCTGTTTTTAGTCAACACTGGCATTTGTGGTTTAGTTTTTACATGCACAACATTGATGGCAGCCAACACTCCCAGCTGCAGCAGAGTCCAGCATCAGTTAAATTCACTTGTCTTGCCAACATGATCTACCCAAAATGTGGCATCTATACCACCAAGTACCATTCTACACTACAAATATCATCTAGGCTCACTTTGTAGCTGAAATATTACAGTATCTGGTGCTTGAGGCTTTACAGATTTCATCTTTCTTTCCAATTCAAAAAGCTGTTGCAAACATTCTTCTAGTCTACATCTTTGTTCAGGTTACCACCTTGTTTTTTTTTTCCACAGGCTTGTCCCTCTCCAACACATGAAGATGAACTCTTAGCCTCTCAAGACCTGTATAACCTCATTCTATGAAAGTATTAACTTCAGTTTCTATTCTGTCACTTACTAAACCTGAATGACAATCCCCTTGGTGCTTTCTGCCACGCTACCTAACACTCTGAAGGAACTCTCTGCGAACATCACACAGCTATTCCCTTTCTTTTTTCAAATGCCCCCTTGGAATTTTTCTGTGCTTTATGACATCCATACAAACCTTGGCTGTGGGAGAACCAGCAAGCTGAAACTGCTGTTGATCATTCACCATTTTTTCACCCACTCTCTCATCTCACCCTTTGGCCAGAAATGCACAGACAGCAGGGACCACTTTGACTGTGTTAGTACAACAGCCAGCACAATGGAATTTCAGTCCAGAGTCAAAACGCCATAAACGGCGATTAAGGACGCGGCGTGCCAGGACACCTGCAAGTAAGCTAGTAGAGCTCTCACAACTAATATTAGCCAATACTATAATGTGCAGTTTTCTCAAGGGAAGGGAAGAGAAAAAGCAAAAAGTAATAGCGGGATCAGACAATGCAGTTTGTCCTATCTTAATCTGCCAGACTCAGCTACTGTTAAGGCAGTGTATGACCACACAAGAAAGTCAATGATGTCCACTTCCACTCAAAAAGATGAGTCTACTGACCGGACAGTGCTAGTTGTTTTTTGTATTTTTTTTTAATTATGTCAGTAATGCTTAACAAGAAATACTTCTAGTCTTGCTACCTTGACTGCTTTACAGATTTCATTTCTGTTATTGTTTGACAGGGATTTTTTGGTTTTGTGCCCCCCCCCCCCCCCCACTGTATACCTTGGCTTTCTACACTTGTGTTTCAATTAACATTGAAACAGCAAGAGTTTTTCTGAAACAGAAGACAAAAAAGTGAGAGAGCCAGAAGATGGTTATAAGAAAAGAAATCCTAGTAATTGCAAGCATTAAAAAGATATCATAAGCAGAGAAGTTGCAGTGCATAACATTTTTAAGCACAAAGCTCAAGCTGTTTCAAGCGTCATCAGCAGACAGGAGAGCTTGTCAGGTTAAGCCCACCCAAGGCCTGACATCCCTCCTGCGCGAGGCAGGCGAGCTCCCCCACGCCTGCTACCTCAACAGCACTCACTAGAAGCTGAAACCTGCCTTAACGCAACGTTTACCAGGCCCGCTTGTAAGCGGCATTATTTACCGCGGAAGCCGAAGGCACCCGAGTCGCGCGCGCCCGCGGCGCACGTTAGCCACAGAGTGCCGCGCGGACGGACAGCCCCCCCCCGCCCCAACGGCCAACGGCCAACCGCCGCCCGCAGCGGGGAACCGACCGCGCCGGCGGTGCGGCCCGGCCCTGCTCCGCGCCCGCCCAGCCGCCTGTCCTCCCGCTCGCGGAGGGCGGCCCAAGTCCGCGCTCCCGGCCCCACGCAGGCCGGAGCCCCCCCGCCGCCCCGCCCTCTCCTCCGGTCTCCCCGCCAGGCCCCGTTCCTCGGCGGCGGCGGGCGGCCTTGCCCTGCGCCGCCCGGCAGCGACAGAGGAGAGGCCGCACCGCCGGCCTCGGCGCCGCTCACCTGCTCGGGCTCCATGGCGCAGGCGGCAGCAGCGGCCCCGGCGGCAGTGCCGGCGGGGGGCGCGCAGTAGAGGGTGATGGCGGACAGCCCCTGCTCCATCCTCCCGCTCGCCACGGCGCCGGGGGAGGGCGGCAAGGCGGCAGCAGGCCAGCCGCGGCCCAGGCTGGCGAGCAGGCGGCGGCGCCGCCCGTCACGCGGCGGGGCGGGCGCGGCGTTGCTAGGCGACCGCCGCGGCCTGCTCCGCGGGACGCCGCCACGCCCGGCCGCCGCACAGCACACGCCGCAGCGCGCCGCGGCCGGGGCCCTCTGCCCGGGGCGGGGAGGTGCCGGGCGATGCACCTGCGCTGCAGCTTTTCAGTGCCCCATGCAGGCGGGGGGATGTTGTCTGCCACTTTGGCCCAGTAAGCTGGGAGAGGGAGAGGCGCTGTTGGTAATCAGGCAGCGCTGTTCAAGGAGAATGCCAGAACTGTGATGGATTTTGATCATTTTTATCTTCTCTCCACGGTACGGTTCTGATCTGAACCAGGAAAGACCCCGGGACGTGAAGGAAGACGCCAGCTGCCAGAGAGCTCACCTGGGCTCAGCCCTTATGCTCCTATACCACGTTCACCTGAACCACTGCTTTTATTTGATAAATAAAGCCTGTTGCCTGGACAAAGTGCAGGATTTTACCTCAGTGGGTAGAAGCTTCCTTCCCACCGACCTCTTTCCTTAAGCGTTCACTGAGGCCTCCCTACTGCTGAGCACCTGTGGCCAAAAGGCACATTAGCCACCTCCTAACTGCTCCGAAGGTAGCTGGAGAAGGAAGTGTTCAAAACATCTTTTTTATGGAATGGAGGAGCGAATTGTTATTTTTAAAAGTAAAGACTCAACGGCTGTAACATGCAATGCAAGTACGTGCAGTAGGAAGAGCTGTCCTTCAGTCCTGTATTAAGTACAGCTTCCAAAGAACTATGGTTTGTACCATAGATGGGCTCTTAAGCCATTTCTTAGTTGTATCAAAGCATTATCCAGATCACATGACAAATTAAGGTCCCACATAGAGCACAACAGAGATGTACCAGCTGTACAATTATGCTTGTAAAGGCAGAAAAGCAATTCCCCTTAGGAAAACGACTTAGGAATCTGTTTGCCACAGTATTCCACAGAATGTACTATCAAATGTATAATTACAGAAACACACCTGACAATAATTAAATTACTATTTTTGATACTTCATGCCTAAGCATCTCTTTCATATGCTAAAGAAATAAAACTGCAAAGAAAAAGCTAGTGTAGTATAAGGACATATAAATACCTCTCATCTTTAGTTAAGAGTCTAAATCCTACTTAGCAAGTACCAGTTGAAAGATCTATTAAAAGTCAATATTAAATCAGCCACCAGCTAAATTGTTCTCCCTTGCTTGTACTGCAGTGATAGCAGCTGTGCAGTAATACTGAGGTTAATGTTTCACAGAACAATTGGCATTGACAGCTTAGACAAATTTAACAGATTTATCAAGTGTCAATATTGAAAGTCCTGAGGAAAGGTAGAAGGACCATTATCAGCAAATAAATAATGCAGTGTTGTGGCAAAAGCACACCTATGCCATTTGCTGACTATGATTTTGTGTAAGAAGGCAGCAAATTGAAAAAGCATGCACCAACAATCCATGAGTTGGATCTGTTTCACAGCTGGCAAGATCAAAGGTCTTCCACTAGAACTTTTACAGAAGAAACACCTTTTTTTTAGAAATTTTATATCCACCATCTTCCAGAGAATAAACATGCAGCAGTTACCTACTTCTGTATTACTGTGCACTGATAAGCATATGCATTTCAAAGTTTACTAACATACTGTAACGAAAGAAAAAAGGGTGACTATAGGATATCACTAATTTTGAAATAAGGATACAATTCTAAAATAGAACTACTTTAAAAAAAAAAAAAGCAAAAAGACTCGAGCTTGTTTTGTATGTTAGCTCCTTCTAGTGGCTTTCCCTGGGCACTACAATTACCTGACTAAACACTTCATTGCTTACTTCAAATTCCTTTAGCCACTTGTCCAGATACCAAAACAGCAAAAAGACTGGTCGAAACTTCCACCACATCGCCTTTATTGAAAAGACAGCATAAATGGCCACTGCATACATGCAGAGAGATGCACTGTTCTCAGTGCCACACTCCCCCAGCTACTCCTTCAATTTCAAATCCTGCCATCTATGCACTAAGACCTGCATGGAAAGATAGACCTCCATCTTCTAGTTCTCCAGTTTCCTGCAAAATTTCTTTGCCCCTCAGCATTTTAGGTTTCTTGTATGCCAAAGAGAACTTCTTTGCAAAATAGGGCAGGATGCTGCAGAGGGTAGGTATGAGAGGCTTAACACAAGCAAACAGTGCAAGAAGGGGAGTTGTTACTCAGGACACTTACTAGCACAGTAAGTTTTACATATCCACTCCTAGCTTGATGCAATTAAGTCTCTGATTCAGCATCCCCAACCAAAAGAACATACAGGGCATCACATCTTCTGTTCTCTCACAACAGCTTTAGGGTTTTCTTCTACACATAGGCTGTGCTCTGCAGGATCTAAACATCACAAAAATATTTCTCACACTCCCTAAAAAATGTTATTCTTTTATAAATCTGTGATTTATATAGGAGCTTCTATACAGTTGAACTCTTCTGTGAAGCCCCTGCAATAAGAACCTGTACCCACTTTTCAACTTAAATCCAGATCTTTAGACAATTGTTCTAAGCAGGCTCCGAAGTCTGCTCTACAAGGCACGTCAAGGTAAGAGCTCACTTACTTGGAACTGGTGAGCAATATACTGCTACTTGTTTATATCAGGGTATACCTTTGCAATAAAATTAATGCATCTTAAGGAAATGCCTTCTGAACTTGCCTTTATCAAGTCAGGCAGCTAGTGACGGCTCTCTTCCTGTGTGCTAGCAGCCATTTACTAAAAACTACACACTGAAACTAAACACTAAAAATTTATTGTGTAATGAATTGAAAAGAATTAATTGTTGGTAACATGGCAGTCTCTGATCAAGCCTGTACAGAAGCACAGTGCTTCACTGTTCATCCTCAATATGCCTATTCTTTTTGTGTTTGATTTCCATCAGGGGCATTCAAATTAACTGTTTACTCTCCTCTACCAACTGTGTTCCAAAACAAAATTTATTTGCCACTCTTTGCTGCATTGCTTTGTATATTGCATTGTTTTTATTGCTTGTGTAAAGAACTTAAGACTATAAAGTAAAAACAAAATAAGCAGCTTCAGTAAACACGCACAAAGGATGGGTAGCTGAGGAGCTCCGACAAGCTCATGATATGCAAGCGTTCAATCTTCTGTTACACTTAAAATACTAAGAAAGATCCAAATTAATTGATCCTTTTACAGACTGATATGCAGTGTTGCAGTGAACGGCACACCTAAAGATTTGTTAACATCCTCTATACATAGAATACATATGCCACCAATAGTGCAGAATAGTTCAACATGTCACAAACTGTAAGTTACAGTATGCCTTCTGTTTTATTAGCACAAGAGCATAATTATCTACATAAGCTATTCACTAGCAGGTGTGTTAGCTATCACCTCCTGAAACTGATATTAACTGATGAACATGCTAATTTTAATTACTGCATTTAATTGTTATCTCATCTAAGCAATAGAAATGGGTGTCCATTTACAATCCAAACATTCTGCAGTATATTAAAAAAATTCGTGACACACCCTCTTTGCTTAACATAAGGGTGAACCATCTTACAATATTTTCTAATACTTACGCCAGATTTTAAGGTTATTTTCCCTATTTTCTGAAATTTGGCTGTAGATTCTGCCTATTTCAGACCAACACAGTGGACTGAAATAGCAAAAGGAAATTCTGTAGGAAATTAAGATCAGATTGCAGCTGTACATGAACTGGGGGCAATACAGTCTGTCAAATACAGCTATCTAGGGCTGTTCAGTATGAAAGTTCAATAAAGGAACAGAATTCTAGCTACTCTGTGTTTCAGACTGTCATCTTCATAAGACAACTGCTTAATTAGCAGTTGGTATGAAGATTATCAAGCTGTCACATATACCAAAGGTATCTGCATACCTGCATGATTTTAGTAACTTGATTCTTTATGCATTAGGAGAGAAGGACACAATTCTGCAGAGCAAAATTTTACACAAAACTGAGTGCAACATATATACCTTCTAAAAACGCTTCAGTGAGAAAATCTCAGCAGCAGTACCACCAAGTTTTAGATGTTGAACTATTGCCATAGCATATGTCAACCATTAGTCGCATTAGTAATTAGAAACAAGTCAAACAGCAGTCATTTTCAGTAAGAAAATAGTCTCATTTCATGCTAATAAAGGATAGCTATGAAAGAATTGAAGAAAAAAGACTATTCTCTTATTTATAACCACTTTTATTTTACAGTATATTTGTGACATTTTATGTTACTATAACCAAAGATCAGGGTTGTTTACAAATATAATGGCTGCCGTTGATGTAAACAATTTAACAGTGTCTCTAAATATTAAAATTTTACATCATGATTTTGTTTTATTAAACTGAATTGCTCTTTGTGCCATCAGGTATTAGTGGAGAGGAACTAATGTAAGCAAAAATAATTTTCAGAAATTAGATGTAGAAACTGAGAAGCCTGAATAAGATTTCAAACACCACTCCCCCCATCACTGTATAAAGGAAGAAAGCAAATCCTTTCACTGAAGTTGCAACAAACTGTCAGTCAACCAAGTCCATTTTATTAAGGCTTCTTTACATGTTATTGAATCCCATCATGCCTTTCATATTCCCAGCAGCACCTTGTTGAAATTGTCTCATCATTGACTGTAATCCTGCCATGCCACCTATAGGAAAATAAGAACATGTATGTGTTAATTAACTGTGAAGCACAGCTATGCTCCTTCTGCGGCATCATTATAGCACATATAATGTAATCTGAACGTTACACAAATGCGAAAGTCGAAGAAGCTCAGTCAGATTTAAATGAGTATCAAAACAGGACAACCGAGTAAATAACTACAGAAAGATCTGCAAACACCAGACTTAGTGGGTTTTATGAAGATGATCTCTGCATTAAGACCCAGACAAAGGAAAAACTCTGAAGGAATGACCATTATCAGTTGAGAAGGTTCCAGTATGGGAGTCTTTACTAAAGGCTGCTCTTGTCAAATTCAATTATTAGAGGTAAAATTTAGAAAGATGGGAAGTTTAGAAATAGATGTGCTTTACCAAGGCCTGTTGGATGTAATTGCTTTACTACTGTATCACTCCAATTATTAACTAGAGAGTTTAATCCAAATGAAGAGGCTGGACTAAGCATTGGTAAGTGCAAAGCAATCCGAACATGCAGACTAAGTCTTCTGATTCTCATTAGAAGAGCTAGAAATACTTAATACAATATATAGACACACATTCTCACATTGCACTCCTCACTTCTATATTATTTTAAATGCACCACTGTAATTGCTTGGTAGTCCTTTCCTGAAGCTGTAAAAAAGGCAACACATACCCATATGATGAAGAACTCTTGGATCCATCATCTTTGCCATCTGTTGGTTCAGTTTGGCCAACTGAGATGGGTTTACATTCTTTGACATATCGCCACCTTAAAAACAAAACAAAAAAACCCCACACAAATGGATTAACGTACAAGGCTAAAACTAGAAGTAGTTTATCTCCTAATTCAGGATTCAAATCTATTCAAGTCAATGGTCAAAAGTTACAATGCTAACTGCTTAGTGGTGTTTAAGTATGAACAGCCCCTGCCCCCCACACAATAGTTAGAAGTATCAGTATTGTAGTACTAATGAACCCTACATTGATAAAGCCAAAAATACAGTATTTTTCCCTGCCCGGTTACACATTAACAGCATGAAAAACAGTATAGCTCTTACCAATTATGTTAAAGAGCTGTCAAATATCATGAAAATGAACTAGTTACAACCCACTTTCTGCTCTACAGTCACACATCCCCTTTTCCTCTCCTAGCATCTAGTATACATTTTTAATCTTTCTCCTTATTCATACATCAAGAGACCTCCATACTGAGTCAACAAGCGTTTTACTTTTTACCTTTGAAAAGCCCTTTGATACCTCCCATCTTTTTCACCATCTGTGCAAACTTAGTGTATTGGGTCAAGAGCTCCTGAACATCTCTGGTAGATACACCTGAACCTCTTGCCACTCTTTGGATTCTTCCTGGCTGCTTACTGAAAACTTTGGCACCATCTGTACTGTCAAGTTCTGCAATTATGTAGGAAAGAAAAATCCATTCAACAAACATTAAACAACTGTGTTACAATCTGACAGCAATAGTAAGAACAAGCTTGCTAAGAATTTAGAATACAAAACTTAGGTTAAACTTAGCTCCTTAGAATACAGAACTAGTTTTAGAAATGATGATGCAGAATTGTACAGAAATCATTGAGGTATAATATTTTATGGGAACAGCACTGAAATGCTAGCCTCTTTCCTATGTTAATCATCATGATGGAAAAATCTGTTAGAGCTAATTATGCTCTCAGCTTACCCAGTGCAAGTTATATTAATGGATTCAGCAAATGGGTAAGAGTATGCTTCTCCTGCAGGTTTTCGTGTGTTAATTAGACACAACGTGCCTTGAACTCCAGGGAGCAGATTACACCACTGGCTAAAGAAGCTTGAGGGTGGGTAGGAAGACAGTACTGCTGGACTAAAGATGAATGCAACTTTTTAATGTGCAAGTATAGTAAGTTAACAATTTAAGAGGCAAGCTACACTCTGTTAAAATACACACACTAATCTGAATAGAGCACTTTGAAATCTCACCTATTCTACACGAGAGAGCAGCAAGAGGATCTCAGTTGTCACAGTAAATTTCCAAATATTTGGACTTATTCAGAAAGTTTAAGCTACAGGAACACAAAGGTACCCTTTGCCATTTTTAAGACTGATTACTCCTCTCTGTTGTTTGTCATTGTAAACACCTTACACCCAACTTGTTTCCAAAAGGATCTCTGTAAACAGGAAAATGGAAATGTTCAAAAATGGAAAGCAAAGACAGCAGTTGAGGTTTGTTTTACCTTGGTCATTCATACTGTCCATTATAGTCATCAATTTCTTTAGCCTTGCCATTGATTCCTGTTCGTTGCCTTTACTCATGAAGTCTGTTCCAAAACCAGGGATCATACCCTAGTTTTAAAATGTAAAATGAAAGCTGTGTCAGAGTATGCAAAGCTAACTTGAATTAAGCTGCCAGAAATGTAGACAGAAAGTTTTAGTTCAGCAGATATATATCACAGAAGAAGGTAAGTCATTTCACTGCTTTTGAAAGTTCTTCAAATATAAATGAGAAGCTGATAAAATAAAAATATTTTGGGGGTAACTAACCAAGATCTGACTGAATGGTCCCATTTTCATGATGTTTTGGAATTGTTCATACATATCTCTTAATGTAAATTGACCTAAAGTACAACAAAAATAAAGTTAGCAAAGGTCACACTAACATTTTAGCATTACTATCCTTTCTCAATAATTATTGTTTATATTTACAGGATAAATACCATAGTGCATAGCTAAGTAGACAAATAAACCTCTTTTCCACAATTAACGTTGCTAAATCATTTTGGCTGGCACACACTTAAGAGTTTTAAGCCAGTTAATGCGCAGTTACAGCACTAATCGTCACTCGATGAAAAGCATAAAACTCAGTTTACCTGACTACCATATTTAATAAAGACAGACAGACCAATGCACTTGAGTTAATTTGTATTATATGTAGTAACTCAGTGGTCTACATTTTGTAAAGAACCTGCCATGACCAGTTCATGGTAATACAGCTGCTGTTTAGGCTTAGGGAATAACTTACCATGTTTGAGCTTCTCTATGAGTGCTTCATTATCATCCAACTTTAACTCATTTACTTTATCTATCAATCCTTCAATATCGCCCATACCTAGAAGACAAAAACACCTTTTTAAGTTGGCATTAAAAAAATTACGCTTTGACTTTCTATTATCCAAAGTGTCTTTTAAGTACAGTTATAAATAGTACATACCAAGAAGTTTGCTGATGAAAGGCTGTGTTTTAAAGGGTTCAAAGTCATCTATGTGTTCGCCCGTTCCAATAAAAATAATAGGACTTTTTGTGGCAGCAACTCTGCAGTAAAATATATTTTATGTTTTACTCAAAACCAAATGATGTTAATATTTTATTATCATCATCAGCTAGGTACCACCAACACAATGCAACCAGTCCAAAATTTCTTTCTTACTCCTCAAACTGTGAATGCAAAACATTGAACATTTAGGATGAGAATGAGCAGCTGGCAATAGCCGCAAGTTTCTACATTTGGCACTTGGAAAAAACGTAAACTCTGCTTCTACTACACTCTGCTTTCAAAATGATCAATAGAAATGTAAGTTCCTCATTTTCATTGCTCAGTTTCAGAAGCGAGAGGACTGAAAGAAAAATGAATCATGTCCACTCCATCCTAGAATTGGGAGGTCAGATGAGACAGGCATTGATTATTTTTTCCTCTGAGTTCCTCTCACAGACAGCAATCTCATTTTCAATATGGGAAAAAGCTTATGCCTTCTACAAAAGAAATAAGAGAAAATCAAAAACTTTTGAGGAATCAATCACTGGCAGCAGCTATTAGATTAATACAGCTTCCAGTCTACAGAAAGTTTAAAACATACAGTGGCTTCTTAACACATGCAAGCTCATGACAGCTGGAACTCACTTTTGGTATTTATACTTTGCTCATAAGTTTAGTTTTCCATCACTCCATTATAAACAATGGCAAAATGCAGATGGCAGTTTAAAGAACTCCAACACTTAAGATCAAAGTCAGACAGCGATTTAGCAAGCTGATGTTAGATAACTTACACTGGCTCCATACAAGCTGCATCACTCAAATGCAGCTAGAAATTACATGTCATTATATAAGGTTGAAGATAAAACGCGACCATTTTTAAACAGTGAAGACTGTCAAGATACAGCATAGCACATGGAAAGCCAAACAAGGAAGAAGAAAATTCAGGAAAGCATGACTAAGTTACTGGACATTGACAACCCAGGAATTTGATCTGCATCACAATTTTAGGGCCAGTAGATGTGACATGCTGGAGTTTTTCCCTTTTGGAAGCAGCCTTGGGCATTAAATAAGCAGCAAACTTTCCAGGTGAGCCATGTCTATTAAGTCCAAATTTATCTTTTTAATAAAAATTTCTGATATGCAAGATGTAATAGAAATAATTATTTATAATGCTGTTCTAAGAAGACAGAAGTTTGACATGTGACACAATCACAATGCAATGTTGGAAATATATCACAATATCTGATTCTGATAGACATTAAGTATCAACAGGGCCACTAGAAGTAGGATTAAAAACATTACTGCTGTATTCCACAGGACATACAAATTTAAGTCAGCAACACTTTCATGGAAAGGTTTCTGCGAGACACTAACACATTTCATGGTTGTCTAGACACTGCATGTGTGCAGAAATTGGACACCCTATTATATCACAGTACTTACGCACTAAGAGCGCCACCTCCTTTTGCATGTCCATCAAGCTTAGTAACAATAACAGAGGCTACATCTACTTTATCTTTGAAAGCTTTAGCTTGAGCTTCACAAGCTTGGCCAATGGAAGCATCCATCACATAAACAATGTTATCTGGTTGCTGGAAGGAGAAAAAAAAAAAAAAAAAAAAGAGTAATTGTTTTCTGCTTTCTTAAATCATGTTCACATGTCACGTTCAGCACAGAACTTTATGCAAGAACAGTTAGTATGTAAGAACGTTAGTACATTTTCTACTTGAGCACAGAAAAACACTTCTTCACTGGGAGGGTGACTGAGCACTGGAACAGGTTGCCCAGAGAGGTTGTGCAGTCTCCACACTTGGAGACTTCAAAACCCAACTAGACATGGTCCTGGGCAACCTGCTGTAGCTGACACTGCTTGAGCAGGGGGGTTGGATCAGATGATCTCCAGAGCCAGTGGTTCCTTCCAATCTCACATATTTTGTGATTCTGTAAAAGCTGTGCACACTTTAAAACAAAAGGACATCTGTGTTTTATAAACAGTATTCTTTAAGGACCATTCGAAAATTCTTATGCTGCACTACTATCTGTGAAAGACAATCTACAGCATAGAAAATTTATCAGGTTAACAGTTATTACTTATGTTTTGAATCATCTTAGCCAGCATCTGAGCCAATAAGGCCATTAGTACCTACAAGCAATTAACGTCAGACAACAGCTCCCATTTATTTTTTAATGTCAAGAGCTTTTTAAGATGTCCCATTCCTCTGAAAGCAAATTATCTATTAGCCAGAGTTGTGTGGGAAGTGTCATACTCTTATATCAGATCATGGAATCACAAACTTGCCAGACCGTCTAAACCCATGCAAAAACCATCAGCTTCATCTATATATCCAAACTGCTGAAAGTTATCCAATAATTTTCTCTGTTTCAAGGCAAATATTCATGACAGTCATAAAAACCTTGGTAATATGCATAGCTACAGAAAACCTTTTATTCTAGTTTGTTAATGCAAAGATCCCCAAAATGAAAACTTAAAGCAGTAACTATAGTCTAGTTATATGCAAGCATCCTTGAATTAGTAGATCCAAGAATTAAAACTGGCACAGAACTACCAAGCACCAGTCATCCAGCCTTAGTTTATTATTCATGTTTGCATGAATACGTTTAAATATTCAGTCTGTAATTTCTATTATATTCTAGGAGTACTAGTGCTGACGCATGCCAGAAGAAAAAAAAGTACATAGAACATTTGGAGATGAACAATGAATTGTAGCCAAATTACTGTAACAGAAGTTACTATATTTCTTGGAACCACTCACTATGGCATTAGCAACTTGTAACATCTCTTCAAACAAAGAGTCTTCCTGTTTGTGACGTCCACTTGTATCAACAATGATTATCTCAAAGTTTTCATTTTTAAATTTCTCCACACCTTCTGAGGCAATTATTACAGGATCCATCTCTGTGTAACTGATCAAAGGCAAAGAGAAACATCAATATATGTGGAAACCCTCGCTCCTGAAGAAACCTTTCATTACTTGACTGTAAACTTGTTAATGATAAATCCACCTAAATTTCAAGCCAGACTCAACCGCTTAAGTGAAAACATGACTTCCTAAGCCTTTTGCTTTTACTACCCAGTGAACTGAAACATGAAGTACTTTTTACCCATCTCCCTTGCTGAAGACTGAACTAGTTTCTGGTAGCCCTTCTTTCAGATAAAATACAACTGTGCACCTAATCAGTGCACTTTCAGTAAAGTGCAGCAGAAAGTGATTTACTGATATACAAAAACTATTTTAGGTCCACTGCTGCCACTACTTGACAATAAAAATGAAAGGTCCAAAAACCCTTTGATCTGTAAAGATGCTATATGGATGACTTCCTGAAAATCTGCACGTGTCTGGTCAGGTCCTTAAGCTGTAGCTGCTGCAAGTTACGAGAACATGCTAGGGAATTATCCCCAGATGTCTGATCTATTCTTACACTCTCACTGTCATCTATTACTGGCAACAGGATACTGACCTAGACAGACTTTAGCCTGACCTGAGCAACTATTATATTAATATCTAAATAGTTAGGCAACACGAGATGAGGCTTAGTATTTGAAATGTTCAATAAGGAACAACACATTGTTAGAGCAGAACTGATTCCAAACTGCAAAATGATTCTGAAAGATGCTTACCTCCCATAAAAGGGAATTCTTGCTTTTGTGGCATTCTGCTTTAGCTGGTCAAAAGCACCTGTTAGACAGACAGAGTCAAAGGACTATCTAAAAATCTTTAAATACTGGAGATAATAGAAATAGTCATTAATGATCTGGTTCTTTACCTGCTCTGTATGTGTCTGCGCATATTAAACAAGTCTTCCAACCTTTCCTCTGATAGAAGTATGCTAACTGTTAAACAGAAATCCAAAAGATGTAGTCATACCAAAACCTCACTGGAAAACATGACGTTGTATAACAGCTTGTAAGTCACCAAGGACGCAGAGTCAGGCCAGCCTTCCTCGGTTATTCTGCCTACAACTGAGTCCATTCAGTAACAACTACCAAATGTTGCCACACCTCTGTTATTTAAAAAAAGTTGTTATAAAAAAAAAAAAACATTCATGGTTAGATGAAAACAGTTGCTTGACTCAGGTTCTGATTTCAGTTTCCTGAGCTAGGAATGATGATGAATAGCCACAGTTCCCATTTTACTAACTCCTGGATTCTGTTTAGTCTTAATACTGCAGATAAGAATAGCTTTCAGAAACTACCTAAAGCATTAAGTACTTCAACATTAACTACCATCATGGCTACAGTTCGTACATCACTTCCTTACTTCTGGGATGAAGGGTGGGGTTAAGATATTTCTATGCCAAGGACATGTTTTAAAGCAATGGAAGGAATCTTTAGTTTCCTGTAACAATGAGCTTTACTAGTACAATGCACACTTGGAGAATGTTTGAGTCACTCATTAAAATACTTCCAAAATATAGTTTGTCTACAGTAGTGCAAGGAAACTCTTTGAAATCAGAACAGGGATATATTTAGTCTAGTCCTACATATGAATCTGTTGAAGAGAAGATGACTTAAAACATGCAACAAAGATGAATCAAGTCATTTTTCCATAGGATAATTTTTCTCCCCAATGACCATCATAACTGGGGTAAGCCTTGCTCCAGAGCACTCTTTTTTAACCTTAAAAATATAGATCTAAGTTTTCTCACTGAGTTGGGGGCTGGAACAGGTTTCACACCACCCACTCATACTTAACTGAGGCACCTAACACAGGAGCCAATTTCCACTGGTTCCATTAACAAGTTAAGAAAGGAGACTGACTTCACTCACAGTACTTGCATTAGATCCAAGAAGTAAGAAATAGACAGAGTCTTTGTTATCCATATACAATACTGTTTCATCAGGCATTTAATTAAACAAACAAACAAATCCTGAAGCAAGTCCTACAAGCCATAAATTGGCCCAGAAGAACATTGCTTTGGACATTCAGCTCTTGTCTCGGAAAATGCTCTATGTTGTAATCAATTTGCACTTTACCATAATAAATATAGCACAGGTAACAGAGAAGTCCTACCAAAGGGCTTAATGAAAAATGCAAACAAACAAACAAATTAAACAATCAACCCCCCCCCCAACAGATTAGTGAAAGTTACCTTTGAACAGGTTGTTGTTTTACCACTTCCCTGCAACCCAACAAACATTATAATGTTCTGTTTTCCTTTGGTAGGTGTCCATGCTTTGACCCCAGGATCTACAAGCTATAAAAAAAAAGCATAATGTATGTTCCAGAACTCAATTTCAAAAGCACAGAATTGTTAGTGTCACATTTGACTAGGCTTGAAGCCTGGTTTTATTTTTAATGCGGTAAACTGATTTTTCTATACTCAGTCTTAATTTGTCTTAGACATTTGCTGATTTACTGTGAACTGCAACAGCCTGTGCAAGCTATCTATATATCATCTAGCATCATACATAATCATTCTTCAACACTAACAGTATTAGCTTCTTTCTAAAGCCAAGCACTAAAGCCAGGGTTGCCTATATATATGTCCCACATATTCCAACCAATATATATGAACATGTATGACCTCCACCCCACCATCAGTGCCCAAGATGGACCTCTTCTGGTGAGAGCCCTTGAGTACAAGACTGACTGTAGGGCTAACTGCCTCACTTCTTGCACAAGTAGAAGGTATATACATTCCAGAGAGCCATAATGGGCAAGTACAGATTCCACAAGAATAAAAGTCTATTCTGTTAATTACAAAGAGGACACACTACTGATACCCTGGCTCTGACTTGACCAAGTGGACAAATAAAAAGAAAATCTCCCCCCATCCCCGCCCCAAAAAACCCACAACCTTTTATAGAGAAACTGAATGGCTGTTACACAAAGGCTTATAAGTAGTTTGAGCAAATCATCACTAAAGTAGCAAAGATGCATTTCTAAGATAACTCAAAGACATTCTAGAAACTAATAATGCTTTTCCCTTTATTTGTCTTTAAATTTCAATTGCTTAAAAGCCTCGAAAGCTTAATTGAAGTTAGTCTGAGAAAGACATCCAGTAAAGTTTTAATCAGAAAAACACTACTTTTTTGCAGCTCTAAAATAGCTATAAAACAGGATACACAACAACCCAAACAGGTAGTACACCTATAACTGTAGATAACGTACTAGAATCTCAAAATTTGTCTGGCTATTGTACTGTCTACATAGCTCAGGCTGTACAAAAAAGTGATGTAACATAGAATTTCAAAGTCCTACCTTAACAAGTTCTTTAAAGACAGCATGCTGAATCATTTTTCTTTTGTTTAGGCCAGATGCCATCTCTTCAAGATCGATTGCAGACCTTAGTTTAAGAAATGATTTTAATAAAACGAAAGCCATGAAACACTGTATAGCTTAAAGCAAAACTTTAAGCTAAAAACAGAATCATTCTTTGCAACTGGCACAGCACTCTGATTTGCCTTGATTTTTCAGGTAGAGTGTATTTTTAAGAAGTGACACGTATTAGAGACATTACTTTTGCATGGAGGACAAAACCAATCTACTAGAATACTTGCATGTTTCAGACCTGCCTCTACTTGAATTACACATCTGAAAATAGTCAGGGTAACAGTCATATGTACCGACTATTTATACGCAGCACAGAACATGCAAAGATGCAGTGTCTAGAACTTGTCCATCCATTATACCACCCAACCGACAGCAACATTTTTTTTTGAAACAAGAAAATAATGGCAATAACTGGCTAAACTTCTTTTGGAGGAAGATTCTTTTTATAGAACTGGCTAGACATTTTGTCAAAACTACATTTTCCTGTTAAAAGGGAAATAGGATCTTGAAGGTGAGCTGGGTTTGTAAGAAAACCATATGCACACTAAAAGTTATTCTTCTGTAACCCCAAACTACAACTTTGTATTACAGATTTTAAAAGTCAAATTCATTATTTTGATTATTTTTACTTACTTGACATTTTCTCTGAGTTGCTTCACTAGTTTGATGTTAACATCAGCTTCCAGTAATGCTGTACATACTTCTTTTAACATAGCATTTAAAACCTTCAGAGTATAAGAGAAAATGGTTTTACAATACACAGCATTGGCTAGCTTGAAAGAAAGTGTTCAGATATGATCAATTTAACATATAATCAAGACCATAAATTAAATGAACGTGTTCCTGTCATTATATTGCGTGACACAAAAATTAAAAGTCTATGAGTTTGTTCATGTGCAAATACAACTTAAATTTGAAAGTTTGAAAATTTTAATTTTTTCATACTGAAAAAGGAAGGTCCCAATCTGTAATATGCATCTTGCAACAAAGTAATGCAGAACACTTCCTAATGCATTAGGAACAACTGCAACTTGTAAGGTAGCAAGACTTCCTAGACTTCCTTATAGACAAAAGTGTATTTACTCTTTGAAGACAGCTGTTGTAAGTGACAGATAAAGCGAGTAACAGACATCCATGCAATAATCTCTTGACACAATGCAATCTCTATAAATGAAAGTATTCCCTGAATGCAAGATGGGCATACCACTATCTGCATTCTCACTGGAAACTGGACTACTACTCTCGGGTATGCCATTCAGACAAACAGGTGCCTGACTTGGGAACACAGTTTAACTGTTATAAGACTTTTGAACATGGGACTTGAGTGGAAAGATTTTCTGAAAGCATTTAACACCTAAGTAAATGGCTTCATTTACACAGCCTGAGCTCTTGAGGGAGAAAAGTTTGAACTGCTTGAAAAAAGAAAAAAAAAAAAAAGACAAGACATCAGGCTGTATTTGACTTTGTTGAGATTTTGTTGTCTCCTACTTGAACACTTGTTACAAACCTTTCCCTTACACGCAAGCTTTAAGACTATGCTGACACCACTACAACCCTTGATAAGCCTACTTTCTAGACACTTTAAGCCACGGATCATATGCCTGCCTACTTTTAAAAAGTAATTTTAACATTTAATTTTGTTTTTCAATCCATACAACACAGCATGCTTGTTTATCATTTTAAATTTTTAATTACAAAATATGGACAATAACAAGTCAAATGGCTTCGAGAACCACACACCATATTGGCTTGAATGCAAAGGCAGCATTGAACATAACCCTCACATGTCACAGGGAAAAGTTTACACTAAAAGTTACTTCTTCTCTGACAACTTCAGCTCATACCAGCCTACTACACATCCACATAATCCAGCTGAACACAAGCCTCAGAGCGCTCTACATGGTCTCACAGCCTACCCTCAACCCAAACCTAGGCACGGATTTTGGTTTTCTCCTAGGAATGCTGCTCTCCATCTGTATAGTCACCAGGCTCTGGGACTCTCTAGCCATGGGACCCACTATGCCCGAGATGATAATACACATCTAAAACTAGCTCTAGGTTTTGGCAGTACTAGCAGGGAGTTACAAATCTTTACCTAGAAATTTTACCTATATGAAGAAGACGTTTAGAAATAACTTCAACCTACTTCAAATTTCTCATTAACTTAATTTGGAGAGCAAGATCAGCCTAACCTATCAGCACTTTTGCTTTCTAAATGTTATAGTGCAATCACATTCGCATATTACATACCTCTTCATTGATAATTGTAGCATTGCTCAGTGAGCGCAATGCTGAAGTTATTTTTCTTCCAAGATCTGCTAGAACCATTTTGGCAGCTTCAAATACAACTCAGAGGAATCTGAAAAACATATAAAAAACAAATTTAAAAATTGTTTAAGCTATGCCTTCTGAAATGAATTATTCCAGTATATTTTGGGTTAAGAAACCTGCTTTGCTATCCCTATCAAGGGTGGCACAGAAGTTTTACTTTTTTAACAATTATTTTTAGCAAATATTGGCCTGAAGTTAATTTTAGGCTATCCTGATGGCCTACTTAAAAACAGAAATAACATACTGCAACTAGGAAGCATTTCACTGTATGATACACTCCTGCACCCAGTTCACCATGAAAAAGCAGTCTAGATAGACTTCTAGATAGACTTCTAGATAGAATGCTAGTTGCTTTTTATCTTCTTATCAGAAGATGTTTCATGACACAATGAAATCAAGCAGGATAGCCTAGAAGCTCTGCATCCTGCACAGACAATAAGATCAGAAGCAATACAATTTCCTAGGAAGGTTGAACATTATTGATTGGTTCTATTTATCCTATTACAAAGCAAACTGGATTTCTCATTTCAATGACCCTATGAACATGCTTGCACTTTTAATGGGCAAAATTCATGTTCTGTCTTAGGACTCGCTCTTAAAGGAAGTCAGACAGTTTTTGTTCATTGCAGAAAAATCTTCCATACCAACTTAAAGTACGCTTCAACTTATAGTTAGAAAAACAACAACAAAAAAAACTAATTTCTGAAAGGCATGCATAATCTAGTCAACACAGGAAACTACTAAACCTCCTTTCAGCCATATATCCGTTTCATTTGACGCAAGGAAAAGATAGTGCAGTAGCCAATACAGAGTATTATGAATTATTTACATAAAAACTTGATCTGTAGACACAAAAGAACAAATGAATTTTAAAGACAATCCTAAAGAAACAGCAACATAGCAGTGACCGCAAATGGAGTAATCCCTAAATTAGACTTAAGTGATAGAAAAGAGGGGGGAGGTCATTAACAGAGACAGAAAGAAATGAACAGAAAAAATGGACTTACAGCCTATGCAAGGTGACAAGATACTCGAAAGAACACATGACAGAAAAGCAACCTAAAATTCTGAAAACAGGCAAACCAAAATTTGTCTGCAAAGCACAGAAGTCACAGTGAAGTGGCTACTACTGAAATAGAGCACTTCAGATTCTTCTTCCGTTTAATTTCACAGTTGGTTTCTCATATCTAACAAACTACTCCCTTGTAAACAGCAGAACTCAGATTGTTCTTCCTTTCAGAACTGAAAACAAACTTACAGATATAACAAAAGCTTCTGTAATCAAAGTAGCTGACATTTTTCAAGCTTTTTTTTCTTTTTTTTTTTTTTTTAAGGGGGGGGGAGTGAAGAAAACAGACAAGAAAGCCTGGTCCATTTAGTGTAGCTAATGATGCAGTCTTTTTACTTTTACCAATTTATGAAAAGAGGCTACAAACAAGATAGGATGTAAGGAAGCTCTTTATATACACTTACAGAAATTTACTACCTGCGCTACAAGCTCTAAAAAGCAAAGTTAACCATGCATTTATAAATAAACAAAAAGATATATAGTACACTAAATAAAACAAGCCTTCCACACAAGCTGGCCTCCTGGGTGCTTTGTTTAGTTGAGAGTTAATATTGACATGGGGTTGTCAGGTTTAAAAAAACCAAACAAACAAACCTCCAATAAAGAGACAGCTAGTCCAGCCCCTCCAATATGTAGACTACAATGCAGAACAAAACCCCAGAAGCTTCAGAAGATGTAGGATAAATTCAGCCTAAGTACTGGCCTCCATTGTAGCAAGTGATACAAATATATATCCTTACATACTTGACAGTTAGTGTATGTTGTATGAACAAGTGATTCCAGAGACACATGTTATCATTAGATATTATTGATATCTAATCCCCGCCCTCCAAAAAAAAAAAAGAGTCTATCCTTTATTAGGAGCTTTGCCTGCAAGATATTTGCAGATCATTAACAGCACTATTAATTTTCCCCACTTACTAAGAACTTTTAACAGGAGAGTTATGGCAGCCCTTTCCTAAAGGCTCTGTTCAGAATGTTTTCAAGCACTTTGTGACTACACAGTCCAACAATTTTGTAAGTAAACAAGAAAAAACACACGAGTTTGGATGTTAAAGACCACATGAAAAATACCAAGCTAGTGATCAGCCATTCAGTGAGTCAACCAACACTAGAGATAAGTAAACCTTACAACATGAACCTTATAACCCATCAATAGAAGCAATGTAGAAAATTCATTAAAAAAAGACTTATATGCAAATGGCCTATAAGATCATCTACAGCTCTCATAGGGATATCCGTCTTGTTACTTTGTTGGAAGAGGACTTCTACAAGACATCTGAAGTGGAAAAACTCAAAGTTCCCTTTCCTTACTGGGCATACAGTCACGTGTTTTTACAGTAATACTGAGAAGCCCCTTAGCATTGTCATTAATACGATCTATCAAGAAATGTTAGCAAGACATAAATACAGAAGTTTTTTAAAAGGCTAAACTTTTGTTTTCTATGAAAATCTAGACATTGCAAAACTGCTTTAAAAATAGCACTGCAGTTCAGTAAGCTTTGAGCAGACAAAACTACAGCCGTGGCCAAAATTTATCAGTATACTTGGATGTGAGCACTGTGAAGTCCAATGAGATGATCAACATACAGCAACAAGGTAAACACCCACAAAATTGAAAATAAGTTTCCACAATTCTATAAATGTCCAAATACAGGAAGTTAGATTACTGCCTAATAGACAAATGTTTTCAGTGCAGAACTCCAGAAAATAATTTAACTTGCTACTTCTAACAGTCTTAAAATAAGAATAATGTGAATACTATAATAAGACGCATGAGTTAAGTGTTTTAATACAAATTGCTTTTGCTAGTGTGTTAAAGAGTTTAAAGCATCAGAATTACTGAGGGATGTCAAGTACTGAAATTGGTGTAATTTTTCACATACAGTCCATTCAGGTTGTCAGCCACATTACAGATGAAAAAACATATAAGCTGCCTTAGCAAGTAGCCAGCTTGAGTTGGGAGACAGCAAAAAGGGCATTAGCACTGACTGCACTGCAGTACACACATATACAACATTCAGAGCATTTACAGTTTTGTGAGAGCTTTTTAGCTTTGATGCAGCGCTACGCAAAGTGAACACACTGAACAAATTTACACCTGGCATTGCACCACAGTAAATAAGCCTGCCTGCATCAAGCAGGGCTAGCGCTGAGTGAGGCAACAAGCTCTACACAGCCCGAGCTACCTTCTGCGAATGGGCCTGGGCACCTCAGCACTGCGCTCCTGCACTATCGCTCTTCTGCACCACGGAGAGGCTGCTCTACTTAGGACCCGAAAGCCTTGCCTTCGGGGGAAAAAGAAAACGTTGAGAAAACATCCTTAAGCACTTGTCACGTCCACCGTCTCCGCCCTGCGCATCCCGGGGATGCCGGGCGGGACGAACCCGTCCTGGCAATCCGGGCCGCACCCGCGGCCCCAGAGCTTCGCTCCCACGGGGCCGGGGCGGCGGCCAGGCAGCGGCTCCCGGGAGCCCGAGGCAGACAGAGGCCCCCGCCACAGGGCCAGCCGCCGCAGCGCGGAGCCCGCCGCCCGCTCCCCGCTGCCAGGAGGGCCCGGTAGGCCGGCGGCCGCCCTCCCCGCCGCGGCGCCGCCGCCAGGAAAGCTCCCACTTCGCGCGGGTCGCTCGCCGACGCGGCACTCACCGGGAGCGCAGCGCAGCGCAGGGCCTGCGCGCGGCCCCCCACGGCGAGGGCCGCACAACGCTCCTCCGCCGCCCGCGGCACCAACGGCCGCCGCGGCCCGCTCTCCGCCGGCCAGCGAAACGTCACCACTCGCCCTAACCCCCACGGCCCCGCCGCCCTTCCGCTTCCAGGACACCCGGGAGGCTCCTCGTTAAGGGCGTCTCTCCAGGACAGCATGTCCGCGCCCTGTGAAACCCCGCAGAACGTCACAACACTCCGCGCTCCACCTTAACGCAGCAGCGCCAGCCCAGCGCTGTGTGCGGCCGGGAAAGGGAGGGACTTCACCTCGGACATGCGCACTCGAAGGGAGAGGCGACGCTCACGTGCTGCACCGCCTACGCACATGCAGATCGGGCAAACAAGCAGGCCCGTGATCTGGGCATGCGCAGAGAGAAGACCGCTAAAGGCCAGCGCGGAGGCGAGGGGGTGGGCTTAACTTCTAGGCATGCGCACAAGGTCTCTATGAAGACGCTAGGCCGCGGCGCCCCTCTCCGCATGCGCACGAAGGAGCTGGTGGGCTTCCCGCGCACGGAGGAGGGCGCGGCTCTGCGCCGCCGCGGGTAACCCGGCACGGGCAGTGTGGCCTGCGCGCGCATGCGCGGCGTCGCGGTCGAGTGCGCCCCCCCGCGGCGGCGCGGCGCGGCGCGATGGAGCTGGTGGCGGCGCGGAGCGCGGTGCTGGCCGCCGTGAGGGGCACGCGCGCCGCGGACCTGCCCCGCCTGCTGCACTGGATGCGCACCACGAGTAAGCGCGGCCCCGCCGGCCCTGCTCGGCCGCGGCGCGCGGAGCCGCCCCGGGTGCCTGCGGCGCGCGGCCCGGCGGGGCCCCTCGAGCAGGCCCCCTCAGTGCGGGGAGCCCCGGCGGGCGGAGCTGGGGCGTCCCCGCCGCCCACCCGCCCAGGAAGAGCCCCGCGGCGAGGCGAGGAGGCAGCCTGGTGCTGGCCGGCGTCGCTCCGCCACGGGCTCCGCGTCCGTTTAAGGGGCATGCGGTGAGCGGCGGCGGCGCCCCGCCTCGCCTTCCCCGTTCCCCCCACGCTGTGCCCGGGGAAGGGCTCGGCCGTGCCGGCGACGCGGAGGCGGGCGGGGCGGGAGCAGGCGGCAGCCGCCCCCGCGCCCGTTGCGGGCCGGTAGCGCGCGGCTCCGCAGAGGGCCCGGGCGCCAGTCCCGCTGTCCGGGGTGCTGCGGGGCCCGGGCGGGGGGTCGGTCACCTCTGGGCCTTACGTGGTGTCAGGCTAACTAGGCCGTCAGCGGGGTCCCGCCCGGACCCTCATGCTCACCCTTGCTGGTCTTTGTCACACTCACTGTGGTCGATTTGGAGTTGTGAGCGTCGTTTCCTCGGATGACCTCTGTCAGCTCGCTGGGGCAAGTAAAGAGTTTCCTAGTGCTACCTGTCCTCTCTGACTCTAACCAGGAGTTACCGCGCCTGTAGTTGTGTCAGTTGAAGCACTGTGTTCCTCAGCTGCTGTAGTTGGCAGACTGTTTCAGCTGAAAATGATGGTAGCATGAGTGGATGCTTAGGGTTGTGAGTATAGCGGCTGAGGTACAGGCTTCTGTTTGTTCTGCCAGCAGTGCTACAGAGGCAGTAAGTTACAGCAGAAGAGCAGGACAGACAGCTGGGGTCATAACCTCTTAAATTTTCCAGCATGAAATGCCAGAGATCATATGGAGGCACTCTGCTCCTGGCATATCTAAAGAGTTTTATACACCAGTCTTGTCTTATTCAGCTTCGCACATGTTCACAGCAGCCTTTCAGGAGCTGGAAAATAGTGGTTTGAGCTAATTTGCAAGTACTTCTTTCCCTATTTAATGTCATTTTAAATTAACATAAATTTCTGTCTATTTTCTTGTTTGTGCCTCAGTATAACTTCATCAACATGCTGCAATCAAACATCTCAACACAGCTGAAGGAAGGAAATGTGGGTCAGTGCACAAGCTGTTAAATTTTGCAACTGAACAAATAAGAATATGTCATAGAAAATATGAATATACACAGTATGCTAAAGCTGTAGGCGCATAATGCCATGCTGAATAAAGTGGCTAAAATGCTGCTTAGTCTGTGGTTATACTTAATTTTTGCCATTGCAGATGGGGGTCTTGAAAGCCCCTGAATGCTTTGATCCAGTCAGTGTCTCAGGCAGCCTATGAGTATATGTCCTGTTTATCAATCGTTGCCTGTTGGGATGGTAAACCCACTCCCTAGTGATGATGCGGTGGGTGGAAAAAATTATAATATGATGTGTTATGTGCTCAAGTCATGCTCTGATGTGCTGGGATTATTATTGTTCAGTTCTTTTGTTCCAGCAGTGTTGATACCAGCATTGAAAAACCTGGTGTAGGCAGCACCTCAGTTTGAGTGTAAAACACTGTGGAAACCTATAAGCAAGTATTTGGGGATACAAGGGCCAGCTGTGACACGTGGAAGTGGCAGCTATTCACATATAAAGGGTTGTGACTGAAAGCATGCCTCTTACTGCACTTGCATCCAGTTACAGAGAACTGTAAAGTCACTTTCCATGGGGCTTGCACTTGGATAGTTACTTGCTCCCCCAGCCACTAAAACGGAGAGAGTCCTCAAAGATCCTTTTATGATTGAGTTGCTCCCTCTGCTGTCTTTACAAGGAAAGAACCAGTTGGGAATGCAGAATTGATCATCCTAGGATGGCTGCATAGCTCTCACCCCAATCTATTATCTCTTTTAGGACAGACATTGTCAGATGTTTCAGAGTATCTATCAGACAGCCTTCACAGAGCACTTGATGGGACTCCTTAAGACTTGAAGGCTGAAGCTAAATGGGTTTAGTTAGTGTTAATTGCTGTAACTAAACATTTTTGTTTTCTGTGTGTTTGTATATACATATACATGTATGTACATATATATATATGTATACACATAATGGCAGAGCAAAGTGCTCAAAACAGTATTTCATCCCTTCCGTTATGAGCCTTTATCTGGATGTGGTAGCATGTTGTGCTTGCTAAATGGTGCATGGATTACTGTAAATAATCTTGTTAGAAGTATTTTTTTTTTTCTTCCAATATGCTCTAATTTACAGGCATCATTGAATTTCATATGTAATCATATTGCTTGCTCATCTAAGTAAACAGTTACAGTTCTTTCTAGACTAACATTAGTTTGTCATGTGTATTTATGGCTGTCTTGCAGCTTACTGTTCTTTGACTCATTAACAGATACAGTAAAGCGCATGGGAATTTACTAGTAAAGCTTGAAAATGGTAATCTGTTTCAGTAAGGAAAAGAGTACTCACTATTTTATCCACTTTGATCCTATCATCAAGCTTTACCTTTTATCTACCAGAGTAATTTTTAGGCAGTGACATGGTTTATGTAGACTTGCAGAAGTCCCTTTTCAATCAATAATTTCTTAGTTTTAAGATGATATACGTATAGTGAAGCAATAGCAATTAGTACTGATACAGACTTAACACAAAAATAGAATGTCACAGATTGCCCAATACATCAAGTATTAAGTAATTCAAAATTTGGAACCTCAGTGTAGTTACACTGTAGTTTGTATCTTAATTATAAAGAGTAAATATGGAGAAAGAATATATAGTTCCTTTCGTTAAAAGGCCAGGCATGGATTTGTATCATTAAAATTCAGAGGAAAAAAAAAATCACAGGGTCATAATCTGATACAGGCTAGGGACTGTGTCACACTCATCTTTCACAGCGGCTGTCTAGCTATGAGAATTTTTGGAAGCACAGAAAGAAAAATTTTAAGAATTACTGATTGAAATACTGATTGCGTCTTTTGTAGTTGACATTCAATAGGCTTTTAGATCATATGCTGCAGATTGGAGGACAGAATAGACTGGATATACAGGGCAACCAGAATGAAGCAGTTAAAGTAATATCTCTGTAGTTGTCATCTTGATAGGCCAGATCTGAATCTTTATCTAATCTAATTTATACTACATTTCTTTCTCTTTTGCAGGAAAAAAAAAATTCTTTTTGGATGTTCTATTTGGATACTATTGATTTGTTTTCTGAGAAATAAAGCTGCACTTTGGGCATCTGCAGTCCTTTAAAGCTTGTGATTTTATCTTGCCAAGTGCTGATGTAGTTAAAAGCAGTAGGCAATCATATTTGTTCCTATATGTGTGGATTAGGGCATGTGGGACTTAGGCAAACTTTATTTCCCAGAATGCCAGGGTTGTGGAGAAATTTGGAGCCTATAAAATTTGGCTACATGCTACTGCCTGTAGAAGTTAGTAGTAGTTTCAGAACCTGTTGATGGTGATGTTTAAGCAAAAGTACTAACATTTGCACAATTTTTATGCTATCATTAGGTGCTGCAATTCCCCCCCCCCCCAATATGTGTATATACATGTGCACATAGGTATACAATAGAGGATAGGAGATTAGAAAATCTTGTGCAGATCTGTAACAATTTCTCATTACCATCAAATTAAGATAAGTTTCACTGATTCATTAGGTCATTAGTCTGTTCCTTTGCCTATATGTAGCTGGCTTATATTTTTCCACTCTTTTTTCTGAATGGCTGCATCCCTCTGGTTTATCTCTAGTTTTCTTTTTCTTTGCACCAAGCAAGCACAGGTCTAGAGAAAGACCTCTCTCTTACTGGTTTTATTTTCCTGCAGCATTGAACAGTAAGTAAGCAGAGGTGTTTATCCAGCAGGTCACATGCCTTTATTCTTTTGGGAATTTCCTCAGAGTTGTAAATGTTCTGGGTGATGTCCCCAACACAACACTTTTGATGATAGCTCTCTTCATGCTGCTTCTCTGAGTTGCTTCTGTGACTGCATACTGACAGTAACTTTTATTGTGCTTCCCCCCGCCAGAATTGTTGTGTTTGAGTAATTATACTGTCCTTCTCAGTGTAATATCTGGATATTGCAGCAGTAATTAGTACTGGTTGGACAGAAGATGGTGAGGAGTGGGAACTGAGGTTTCTACTACTGTACTCTGAATACAGCTAGGGAATTTGGGGTTTCTCTGTGCAGTGAGGAAACAGTTTTATAGGACATGCTGAAAAGCTACCTGATCTCTGTACCACACAGAGTTAAAAGCCCAGTCTTTGATGATGTAGATGGAGGAAAGAAACAAACCTCTGATGAAAACAACAAAATTGTAGGGGTAGAGGAGTAGTATGCTGAATGAGAAAACAGTGCAAGTAAACAAGGATAGGATAAATGGAAACAAAATAGTATCCTCACAGACAAATTATTTTTCTGTGGTGTGTGGGTCATCCCATCCTGTTTCACACCCCCCCCCCCCCCCCCACTGTCCTATTCCTGTTTCAGTCAAGATGTTGAGCTTATAGTTTTACTTCCAGCTGAGGAAGGCTGGGTGTGATTCCAGTGTTAGCTATAGTCAGGCTTTCTTCTTCTCTTCCCCCTCTCCCAAGTAAAGTGTACATGGAGCTTATGTAGGCCTTAGAGTAAAGCCCTGCAGAAGTGGTTGCCCTTCCGTTGTCACAAACCCAGCGTTATTTGTTTAATTAATGTTTTCTGACTCATGCTGAATCCATGTAATGTTATCCCAAAATCTTTCCGTGGAAGAGCCAGATTACTTTTTAGTAAAGCAAGATATCTTATCTAAAGGAAAGACTCTTTTGTATGACATGGAACTGAGAGAACGTTGAACATGTTCTCACTCTAACAATTTCTAGGAGTAATCTTCCTTAGTATTTATGGGAATGCAAGTGTATGCAAGATGCTGTTCTTTTTTCTTCTTTGTCCAAGTCCAGAATGAAATAAGCAGTCTTTTTTGGGGGTCTTGTGAATTTTTAGAAATTCCAAATCTTTATGTATAATGAAAGAAGACATTACAGTTTTAAGGCAGCTGCTTAGCAACGCTGCTTTGCTGTTTTGCAGTCAGCCAGCTCTTCCCACACACTGCAGTGAAAGTACGTCATTTCACGGTGACTTGCATTCCAGCTTTTCTTTTGAGTTAGTCTTAGATCTCAAAGAAAATGAAACAATAAGAGTTGGAAGGAATAACAGGAACCATTGGTGTCTTAACTTTTTTATAATACGATGATTAATGCTTTAATATCCTTCTGCAATAACCATGTTCCAGAAGTTTTGGCTAAGAAAACTTGGGTGAAGCCCAAGAGCTAATTCAGACCACTTGGGGAAACCCCCCTGAAGATCCCACTCAGTTGGGTTTCAGCATTTGATGTATAGCTTCTATGTAAATGTGTGCATGCACATATCCCTCTCCCTGCTGCTCTTACCTCCACTGCCCAAACTCCTAGAATTGTCAGTAGCAAGAGAGGTTACATTTAGGAAGAACAGATGCTGGAGAAGATAAGCAACGAAAACAGAATTTAACAGGCCATCTCTATACATTAATACAGATACGGGAAGGAATCGGAGGAAAACATTTGTAACTTCCGGGAGTCTTTATTTCAAATTTGATATTAAAATCGCCAAACTACTGTACTTACTGGCAACTGCTGAACATTTTTACGGTATTTAGAGCTATTAATGCAGATTACAAAATCCTATTTCTCAATTCATGTCAGTGAAGCACAGATAAGGTGATAAAAAGCCCCTTTATTTGTCTTGTCTGCCACAGGTTCTAAGATACAAAATTACTTTTTCAGCAGGGCTAAAATTGTCTGTTCTAATACTAGCTTCTAATTTTTTTTTCCAGTCATGTAACTTAGTAAAATAAAAAAAAACTTAAAAGCTTTTTCTATTCTGTCCATTTCACTGAGATCTTAGCTTTATATTTAAATGTTTCTAAAGTGATTCACTGGTCTTAATGGCCAATTGTTCGTACAGTGATGTATAATTCAAAACAATCATTGAGTACTAAACCATCACAAATCCTCTAAGTTAAGGATAAACAACATATAATTAAGTATTTTTTTTTTCTTGTGCATTGACTTGCACTGGGAGCAAACCAGTTTTTTAAGAGGTTGACGTAGGATTTAGTCTTGTGACTTGGAAGTTGAGGGTGATCAGTGCTCTGGCTCTTAACAGGCAGCGAGGGAAGGCTTTCTGACAAAACTAGCCAAAACAGACCATGGTGGACATGTTGCTTTAGTTCTGCTTTTTGCATATAGAGAAGAAACTCTTTCTTGTGGTACTCTTAGGAACAGACTAAGTTTATCCATCTTTTTCTATTATGTACTTTATGGCCTAGGCACTATTGTTTTTCCAGACCTGCTAGGAAAAATTATCAGGTGGTGATTTTCACAGTACAAGAATATGAAATAGTATAAAGAAAAGAAAAAAAAAAAAACCTCTTTAACAGGAAATGGTCTTTAATATTTCCTTTCGAAACTATTGTCATACAAGCGGACCTAAAGCAGAGTGAGTCTCTTATTTAAAAGGATCAAAACATGTGTTTCTGTGGTGTGACAAGTGTACAGGTGTAATTTTGGTTCTGTGAAAAAGGTGATTTAGTATAAGGCTTCATGTCTAAATTGGTGCAACTGTTTTATCCAGGTAGAATACTCTTTCAGAAGAGATCAAAACTGTTGCAGAGCCGTGTTAACTGGAATGTATTTCTTTGTTAAAATGATGCCATACCCAAAATTTTTTTCACTGCTCTGTGTTGTTTGATAAACTAAACTGGAATGTTACCTGTCATCTGATGAATCACCAGTTATTGGAAGTGGCATTAATTACTTTTCTTTTCATTTGAGACAAATGATACTGCTACAAGAGGGAAGTCTCAAGAATAACAACCGCATTTATGCTGTTAGTCATTGAAGCTTAAATAATAATGGTGGGGAAAACTAATGATTATATAATAGGTATGTGACTTACCTAGTTTCAAATTTAACTTTGAAGCTTCGTTCAACTTCTGAGTGTAAAAGAGTTAAAGAACTAATAAAATATGCTATGATGTCTACTGGAAAATGTGCCAGGAAAGCTGGTTACTCTCTACCAGTTGCTGAGTATGCTTAGGGGTAGGGAACGTATTTAGAGTGCCTGAAGAACTTGGTATATGGAGGTCATAGGTTGATCCTGAATTTTTTGAGCCAAAAAAGAAGGTAGTAGTGTTTTAGAGATGTGGGACTTCCTCCTTGACCTGTGTGTTCAGTATGATTAGAAAAAGGTAAATGATTAAATTGGCTGTGTATTAAGTAGCATGGATACTAATGCTTTTTAGTTCTGTGAGTCTGAATTTATGTCTAGAAAACCATATGGTCTTTTCTGTTATGATTACCTTTGCTAAACCCTCTTCTTTCCCTGTGACATGTGATCTTATGTTTTCATTTGGAAATCATGTTGCTTCTCAGTCATGTAATTCATAATGCCAGGATGTTTAGATGTTGGTGTAACGGTGCTTTCTATCCAGTGTGAGGCTTTGTGATGTTTTCTTAGCTTGTGTTATATTTGCTGTAGAAAGGCTGAGCTGCACCAGGGTGTTAGGCTTTTTGCAATTTGTTAATTAAATTTTATAAATGCACGTTGAGTAGATCCAGTGGAACCGGTTTTTGAAATAAAATACAAACAGTAATGCACTCAAACTTCCTTCATAAACAAATGGTTATGATTCATCCTGCAGTATTTCATAAACTGTACAGTTCTTCCCTCGTTAGTTGTGTGTTCTATGAATATGGAGTTTGGCTTACATACTCTCTATTTCATAGATACAACAGGCACTAAAATGATGTAAAAATAGTATTCTTTTTCATTTCTTCTTTGAAGATCCATGGTAAGGTGATACTGCGATTCTTATGAGTGAACAATTTGTTAAACACAAGGGTGGAGTTGATGAAACTGTACCAGTCTGAGGCAGAAATATACATATATATTTTCCTATTTAGCACCTGCATTCTATACTTGATGGCAATCTATAAATATTTACATACTGCAAAACTAAATGAGTTATTGTGGTAGCTGTTGCTATTTCTTGCTTTGACAAGAGTGAGGTAACTCTCAGAATCTGAGTTTAGTCATTGGCTGAACTTGCAAATATTCCACATGCAGCTTCTGCTAAAGCTGCCATTTTGTGATCTCGGTAGTCATATGTTCAAACCTCTTTTTCTTTCTTTTTCTTCCTATATGCTTATACTTTAAAATATGATAGTTGGAAGGAGAACTTCATTGGCCACTTATTTTTCAGTATCTGTGTTTCAGCAATTTTTCATTTGAGCCGCTTGTATGTGTTTTAAGATGATTTTTGTTGTGGCCTGTTTCATACAGACTATCTGCAAAGATTTTTCTGTGTTGTACTTTGTTGCTTCAGAAGAGTAGCTTGGATAACAGTATTGTGACAACTATTCCTTTCAAGGTGGGAAAGGAGTATTCTGGATTTGAGGAAGTTGTGCTACCTGTCCTCCGTCTCTGAAAGTATTCATTTCTCTAGTGTACAGCTGGAATATTTAACAGCCTGTAGAGCCATTCACCACTGCTGGCCAGAAAAGGTCACCAAGGCAATGAGGGAACAGATCCTGTTAACTCAACAACTTTGGGGAAAAGGGAGCTGAAGTTCTGCATTTGCAATGTGGTGTAGCTGGCCTGGTGGTCTATGAACACTTACTGCATTTCATTAAACTCTGTGTATGAATTTGATACTCTTAACAGGCAGTATAACAGCTGGATGAGCTCTATTGCATAGTAATAGTATTGTTTTAAAGCATGTGCCAGATGTAGGGGCTTATTGCCCACAGACACCAGTCTGTACAGCTGCTAATATCATCTTTCTACTCTGTTGTTCTGTCCATATCACTGTTTTTCCCCTCTTGTTCCCTCAGATGTTATCCACCTCAGCAGGATCTGGCTCCTTTGCACGCTAAATGTCTGTCATACTCCTTCTGGTCTGATTTCCCCCCCACCATTATTTATTGAAGTTTCCCTAAACCTAATGTCATCGGGCTTGAGTTCATCCACCTTCCCTGAACTAATCAGAAAAGTCATCAACTTCACTGCTCCTGGGACGTTCATAAATAGTCTGCAAGTTGTTGGATGGACTGTGAGGTTAACAGGACATGGGTGCTCATTAGAGGTTTCAAATTTAAATGCTGCAAAGCTGGAGCTGTTGCTTTGCAGCTGTCGTTTTGTTTATGCTGCTGTTGCAGCTACCTCCTCCATCCCAACGCAAAGCTTTCACCTCTTTGGGAGCTGAGGTTGTGGGGAACTTAACTATGAGCTCTTTGGAACAGCAAATTACCTTCTAATGCTGTAACAACTACCAGTTGGTTTACAGTGCCAGTCGGGGCATTCGGGCATTTCTGCAATACATTTAGTAAATAATAAACTGGATACACATTAAGGGAGTCCAGCTGATTTAAAGGCCAAGTATAAGCTTTGTGCAGCTTAATGTGGGGTATTCAGGATTATCTGTTGGTGTCTTGGGACAAGTCTTGGGACTTGTTGGAAGAAGCATTTACATTTACATCCTGTAAGAAGAGTGTGTCTTGCTCTAATGAATGCTGGTTTCTTTAATCATATTGTACTCACTGAAGTGCTTAAGCAAAAAGCACTTCAGTAGCATACTGTATTTAAAATTATAGTTTAGCTGATCTCTGTGTCTATACTAAAACCTTTTCACTCTTCCCAGCATTGCTTGTGCTCCACAAGTGACAGAAAGATTGAGTGTACTAGCATATACAAAACTCTGGCATGTCTTAGACTTACTTTGAACCTGCTTGCCATCAAGCTTGTCTATACCAATGTTCCCACTGGGGACAGCAATGCTAATGAATATTAACTTTTTGTTTTTTAAACACCTGAAAAAGACATCAGATCTTCTTTTGGTAAGTGATACACGTATATGTAAAAAACACTCCCTGCCCAACATGGTGGCAGTCAAAATAGAACAAGAAACAAACTAGAAGTGGAACGGGGATGAGAGGATGAACATGTCTATGTTTAGACAAGAATCAATAGATGGGGTTGAGGCATTTTTCAGGGTTAGGTTTGTGGTTGCTTTTTGTGTTTTTTGTTTCTTTTACATGTAGGTAGTTTTGACCTGAGATGTGCCTTTGTTTAGAAGCAGTTCAGTGCCCTCAGAGCCCTGAGATATCCAAACGAAAGCGGAATTTCATCTAGTCCTTGGTTATGAGGAAGGTGTAACAAGAAAGAAACAGGAACCTCAAGCTGAATATCAATGAGGAACGTCATGCTATGAGAAGAGGGCTAACATGAAACTGGGATGTTGTCTGCAAGATGTGAAAAGTCTGTTTAGCGCAGAAGAACCTTTAGCTGGAGTAATGTCTAGTTCTGAATGCTACAGGTCAGAAAGGATGGGGGAGTCCATAAGATCTAGAGAGGAGTGATGACAACAGAGTTCTAGAAAAATGCAAGAAAGGGCTGAGTAAGTGGATCTTGTTTAGTCTAGAGAAGAGAAGACTGAGGGGACGCACAATAAGTCTTTAAAGTAATAAAAACTTACTATATGCAGGAGAGAAGCAAAGTTTGCTATTTCCATTGTGAGTAGGACAGGGAGTACTGGGTTTAAATTGTGGCAAAGGAAATTTAGATGATTTATCAAGAAAAACACTGCTTTCTAATAGTGAGTTAAGCACTGGAATAGATGCCCAGAGAGGTTGTAGAGTCTCTGTCATTAATGATCTTTTTGAAGAATACTCTGGAGGAGTAGTGACACTTAGAACTGGTTCTGCCTTGGAAGAAGAGAGGATTGGTGACCTCCCAAGTTTCCTTGGAAGTCTGCTTTCTAGATGTCTAAATCAAAAAGAAGAAAAAGGGTGTTAAGGTAATTAAGGGGTATCCTGGAAAAACAGCAAGAATTTACAGTGTGGCTTTGCAAAAACGTACTGCTTTACATCCATTCCTGTTTTCTTTCACGTTTGAAACAGTTTGATAGTTTCAGTCATTTAAGAGTATTGTAAGTTGAACTGTTGAACTGTGCATTATCCCTGATGTTTTGTAACCACTTTATTAGAAAGATGGTATGTATAAAAAGAAACTTTTACCAAAAAAAAAATACATTCAGGCAACTGTGGGTTTTGTAATTTCTCCAATAGTTCAAAAACATCTTTGATGTTTTTATATCTTAAGCTGAAACAGTATGACTTTGGTGGCAGCCCAGATCATCATATGTGAGTTATAAGTTTATAAATATGAAAATAATTTGAGATTTTAAAAAGTGCTATATTTATGTTAAGTGGCAAAATTATTACAATCTAAATCTGTCATTGGCTGGAGAAAAATAACAAAGGCTGAAAAATGCATTTCAAATAAAATCCCTATCCATCTGGTATTGTTTATGATTGCAACTATATTGTACTGGTCATCACTTAGTCCACATGATCTACATATGATTGTTCAGGGGTTTTTGTTTGTTTTGATTTATAGATGACTTTGATGACCTTGTGGTGAATAACAATGATGTCGTGCTCAAAAATATCGCTGAAGATTTGCGGAATCGCTTACCCATTGAGGCAATGTTTAATTCGGAACATCTAGCTATTCAGAAAGTAAGCTAATTGTTATGGTCTCTGTTTGCTGAACCACATCATTTATTTGGGCACTATGCTGATTTCAGTTATTTCAGTTTTACTAGTAGATAATAATAGAGAATGAACACTGGATTGAGATACAAGAAATCTCAGTCTGGCTTCCAGATCTGTTGCTGCATAGTTGTGTGACCCCAGGCAAGTTGCTTCATACTTCTTAATACATATATTGTAAGTTATTTGGCATAGCTTTCATTCTGTGTGGTGTGACACTTGTTGCAGTGATTCTTTAGCACTAACTCCATACTGGAATCTAACAGGCGCCTTAATAAGAAATAGAAGTATAGGGCCAGTGTTTTGCTGCTGCCATAATGTGGGCAGCCCAGAAATGATTTTCATTTCTTTTCAGATTCCAATGGCTTAGAAAGAGGTAGGCTGTGAGCCCTGTGGGAGGGGAGGGCACCTTTTCTACTTGAGCTGCCAGTATAGGTGGAAAGTTAACACATTTCCCAGAAAAGTGGTATGTGGCTCTTAAATATGATAGAGGATTGGCCACATGCAACAATCCTGGGAGAGGGGGAGAAAGAGGAGTGGGAGAATGAAGATTACACCTCTTGAAATGATCAGAAGGCAAACATCCCAAGTGGTATGCTTTTGATTGAAAATGATATGTGCATTAATCAGGGATGTTTCTAGATTGAGGCATAAAACACAAAATTGGCAATCTTTAGACAGCTGAAGTTGAGAAGCAGAATTGCCCTTTCTCCTAAATTTAAGTTACCTTCTCCTCATGAAAGTTGAAAAGAAAAAGCTTCTGTTTCTGTGTACCAAACCTCTGTATTGCCTCCTCTATGCCAAAGCCAGCTCTAAGTAGACAGAATTCACAGCAGGTCTCCTGCTCGCTCAGCTATCCACACCTCCAGCTTTCTTTCCTTTGTCAACTTTCACTTACTGGTAATTTCAGTGGAGTTTGATCTAGTTTACATGGAGGATTCTATGCTTTAACTCCATTAATTTTTAATCAGTATAGTTAATCTATAGAAAACTGGTTTGGATGGTTTCTTAAACTGTCTTGAGAATAACTAATGCCAACTTTGATTTGATCAGACCAGCCATGCCTTTTGCAGAACTGTAAAATACATTGAATTTAAATATATCTGAAATAAATAAACTGTACAATTAATAATGGACTTGGAGAGACTACTAATGAGGAGGAACTGCCACACAATTCCCAGAGTTCTGATGTGTAATTTTTGACTAGGGAAAAACTTGGATGTTGGGGATTTGGGGAAAGGTAAGACAGTGGGCAGATTACCTGTATAATAGTATAAGTGAAATTAGGAGACTTCATTATGCCTTTCTTAGCTTTTGTTCCTTTTCTCAGATACACCAGCATCCACTACCCATGATTCATGTTGATGCATTCCTTTATGATGATGATTTTGTTGATTCATTGTGTGAGGAAGGGAAAATGAGTAGGAACTACTGCACAGAGTGTGGCTCATACAAGACTTCATCTTTAGGTAAGTGCTCATTTGGGAACATGAGAAAAATTCTGTTTAACTAAATTGGTGTGTGCAGTCACTCAGCTGGACAACAGAACGTCCAGCTGCTGGAGGACCTTATTCAGACTGATGCAGCACACAGACCAGAATTATTTCCCACAACCAATGGAAGGAGACTCCTAGACACGTAAGCCAAAATAATTTGCAGTGTATGAGTGACACAAGTTGCTTGCAAAAACTGGGCAGGGAAGAGTCAGGGCTGTGTACCACTGAAGAGGAAGATGCAAGAGGAAGACAATACCATAGCAAACCATGCAGTAGCCTCAGTCTCCTCTTGCACATCTCCTCTGCAATCTCCTCTTGAAAAGCAGTAGGAAATACCATGTTAAAGTTTGTGTGTGGTGTGGTATGGATCAGTGCTGTCACCAGTGTAGCACAGGCATTGAAGAAGGAATAGTTTATTTTAAGAACATTCAGTTCCTTAAAATCTTGGAGTTGAAATTTAAGCTGTTAATATGTCTGGCCATGAAAAGGTTTGCATGAATTGTGTTGAGCTTTAGGTGCTATGTTTCTAAGTTTACTTAAATGATTCCAAGTTATTGTATCTTCAGTTCTTTAATATATGTCACTGTGCAGACAAAGGTAATTCAGTTTCATGAAGGATTTCAAGATTCTCCATGTAAGGGAATGAATACACAGCCTCAGGACAGTTGTCTTGGCAGGCCACCTCAGATCTGCAAACCCTGGTTTCCCAAGGTCCCCAATACTAGTTTAGTCAGGAAACCAGACAGGTTTTCAGTGAGGATAACTCTTCAGATTTATATTTCATTGATTAATAACGCATTAGTTAGTTCTGCCCACCCAACACCTTTGTTTTGTTCTTATTTCCCAGAGTTTATTTCGCATTCCTTTTCCCTCATGGAACTGAAGTTTCTTTATCAACATGTACTGCCTGACCTGACAGGAAAGGTAGTGGTTGACGTTGGCTCCAGGCTTGGTGCAGTGCTATTTGCGGTAACTTCCAGCACAGGAATTCATATTTTATTACTGTGACATATATTTTCCCTCTTCTCTGACTGCCTACTCTCATTACTCCATCTTGAACAGGTCATTCTGAGAGGCATCTCTAGCCTGACTGAACAGCATAAGGTGCTGTTTACCAGTGATTTCAGTTCTTGTTCTGTTCCCCACAAACAGAACTACAAATAATCTTGCTTATGGAGAGGAAAAGTCTGTTGTCCAACAGAGTAGCATATTACTGTCACAAATGCTGCTTTTTTGCTAATTATTGCTGTATCTCTCCTTCATAAGTAAGCTTGTCCTGTGTGTCTTGACCAGGTCTATATATAGATCGGTTGTGTTAAATTCCTTAATGAAGCTGACAAACTGTTAAATTATACGAAGGAAGACTTTGATATGAATTTGTCTCCTAAAACATATTGTCATGCTCTGGGCTTTAAAGTGCATATAAAATACTTCATTGAGAAACTTGAGTGCAATTTTGATTGCTTTTGGCATGGCTGGTGTAACATATGGCCAACAGCAATGCGAAGCACACGTTACAGCTTTCGTACAAAAATCAATGGCTGTTTAGGGCTCAGTCTTGGAAACACTTGAGCATGTAACTTTACTTATCTGAATAATCTAATTTTGGGAGTACTCAAATGAGGAAAGTTGCTTGCATTTGTAAATATTTGCAGCATCAGATCCTTAAATGGTGACGCTGTTGCTAGCTACTGTATTTGTTTTGAAGTACTTAAATGCTTGTATTGTTATAGCAAGAGATAGTCTCAAGATAAAACAGCAACGAAGTTTTAAAAAAAGAAAAAAAGTTCTCCTTTTCATCATATTCTTGGCTTGTATTTGAGAAGTGTTGATTTTATTTTCACAGGTTGCTTTTCTACCTCAGTCGAGTGCTTTCAGAAAACTTTAATAATTAGATTGCAAATCGAGATATCTCTGACGTTCTATACATTTAACACTGTTAGTTTGCCTTTCCCATTATTAGCAAACTGTAATTACAGTGTTCAGTGGAGACAGAACTGTAGTTAAAGCTAAAGCAATATCCCCATTAGCCCCATAGGCTCAAATACTTGTACTTTTTTTTAATCTCCCAACAAATTTCCGTAATCTCAGTCCAAAACTGAATTATTTAAGCATTTTGGGTTCATTACTGAGGAATAACTTACCTTTTTTTTCCCCATATGTACCTTTTTTTCCCCCCATATGTACCTATATGGAGCATTTGAAAATAGTAGCAATAGAATGCTTAGAGGTGCTGACAAAGATTCTGTCCTGAAATATCACCTTTTATTGTGGGTACATTGTTAGCCTTTTTCACTTGCTTTGAGTGTGTGTATAGTCTTGGATCTTTTTTTGCTCTTACTATTTTCCTTTTCCATTGTTACAAGAAACAAAAATGTACAGAGAGTGTTTAAAGGCTGAGCTTCTTTGCCTTTCACAGTATTTTTATAATTTAGTTTGTAGTGTTTTTTCCTTCTTTGGCCAGTTTACATGTTCTGCAATTGAAGTAAAGTTGCAGCTCTCCTTTTCTTTTCTTTTTATTATTTGACCTGTCAGCTTGGCTCTCTTATTAAAATTCATGAGAAATCAGTGATAATTGCCAAAACAGGGGCTTAGCTCTGAAAAACATGTAGCATCGACTGTAAGACATTTCTCAACTTCCTGTTTTAAATGCTTTCTTAATCTTTTGTTTTATTTTTCCATTTCAATTGAAATGTTTGAAGTCACTTTAAAGGCATCACAGTTACTAAATTTCCTTTTCCTAATGTAGGGTTATCTTTATAGTTCAGCATCCCAACTGTATGGAGTAGAAATGAATGCAGACTTTTGCCAGTTGCAAGAAATGACAATTACAAAATACCAGTTCATTGACAGAATAAAGGTAACTAAATATATGGTTCAGTGTGTATCTTTAACCAACCATGCAGTAGGTATGCTGTTTATTGGAGTGACTGGTAAATCAGCATTCTGAAAAGAATTCTCTGCCTTTGCTTGTTTTTGTGTTAAACGAAGGCTTTTTGTTGAAAAAAGAAAATTCTCAAAGCAGAAAAAGACAGAAATTATCAAAATCTGATAACATGTTTAATTGCTTAGGCTCTTTTTCCTGAATAGACTTACCTAGTGGCTCACGCAAAGCAGATGCATCCTAGCTTCTTCTCCCAGTGAAATCAATGACAGGTTTGCCACTGACTTCTGTGAAACTGGCTGTATAAAAAGTTTGTATCTCAAATAACAAAAACAAATGGCATCTGTGTTCATTAATAGTATCTCTGTGTTTTGTTAATGCTAACAAAGATTTTTGTAGGATTTGCAAACACCTAAAGGACTTCAGGCTATTGGCGTATGTTTTCTCAGAACATTCAAAAAACAAGATGGATTTCAAAAAATCTGATATTATGGGAACCATTTCCCTATTCCCATTATGGGAATAACTACAACTATTTTAATGAGAAAAATGTTTTCTTTTTTTCCTTTTGGGGGATACCAGTAGTTTTAATACCAGCAAAAGTTGATGAGTAGAATATGTTCAGTGGCTTTAATCCTGTGTTATGTGCATATGTTTTTGAACAGATTCACACAGACTGTTGGTGCAGTAATTTCTTGAGAATTAAAATAACCAATTAAAAGCTGGAATTAAATAATAAATATTAAAATATTTAACACCGAGTTAAGCAGCATCACGGGGTTGATAAGTTTAATCCCAGTTGCTGCCGGCTTTATCCGTAATCTTGTTTTTTGCAAATGTTTTGGGTTCATATGTGCATCACCTTGTTGTGATGAGACTGAAGGTGCAAACAAGAACTCTGTCAAGTTAATTCAGTGGAGCTGGAGATGTATGTACGTGCTTTTCAGCCCTGTATGTTCTCTACTGTAAGACTTTTTTGTTCTTCCTTCACACCTTGTAATTCTGCTGAAATATTCGTTTCAGAGTAAAGATAAAAAGATAATACATTTTCAAAGTTGTGCCTGAGAACTTTACTATTTGAGTCTAATTAGATGTTTAGTCATGTGACTCCTGTTATCGCATTTCTTTGAACATTTCTTAGATTTTTATTTCACCCCCAAATTAATCCTCTCCAGAGATGCGCACTAGCTCGGAGAATAGTCAGAATCCAGTTACTGTTAATAACCTGTGACTGAAAATTGAAAAAATTTGAAAAGACATCTCTTAAATAACCACTGATTTTCAGGTATTTTGAATTTTTATTAGAATATTGTTCCTAAAGGACAACAGATGAAATGATAACTGTAATGACTACATTTTTATGAGTGAATCTTGTGTTCCTTTGGTCAACATTTGATTTGGTAAAGTACATAGAAAATGCTCTGTGTGGCTTGCAATCTGGGCAAATGCTTAGATGCTGGGAGGAGAGTTACACAGTTGAACACATCTTGAGACACTTCAGACCTCAGTTCAGAAGTTGCCTGTATTCGTGAGGGCTCAGTGTGCATTCCTACTGCCAACAGGGCTGTTTTAATCAGTTGCTGCCCCTTCTGTCGTGCCAGCACAATTCTTTGTGTGAGCACGTAACCAAACAGATCAGGGAACTGATCCAGCTGAAAAAGAAGCCAGCAGGAAAGCGGTGGTTCGTCTGGAGCAGGATCTGGGTCTAGCTCATGATGCAGCCACACACACTTGTGCTGTCCCAATGGAGGGAATGATGCAGCAATGGGAATGAGTATGTGTCTGGGAGAATGGGCTGCTTAGATCACCTACTCTAGAACTGCAGTCTAATTTTAAGTTAAGGTTTCAGTGTTGAAAAGTCAAGGAAACATCAACACATACTCCATATTTCCCAGGTGTTCAAGTGTCTTTCTGAATTGAGGCCTAATATATTAGGAATGCCATTAGAAGGGCATTAAGAAAACTTAGTGCTAACCATGACTTCTTGTGCTGCTTATAGATAGATGACCTTTTCCTCCCTCAAGTTGCCATTTTACAAATCCCTGTCAGAATGGTCCATCAGTCATTTGTGTTTGTAGTAAGGGACTACTGCCTGTTTTTTGTACAGAAATTCAGTGCTGCTGTTATTTTAGTCCCTTGAAAAGAAAGGAATAAAGTAAAACATCTCCTTGACCTTGGAAACCGTGATTTGAATATCGCTTACAGTTTAGGTGCACTAAAAATTATGGAATAAATCAAGGTTCTGATAAATGAGTTCTGGCAGATGTGGCTGTGGCAGGTTTTGCCCCTAGTTGTCTGTCCTGCCCCTCTGCAGGAGGCTGCTGTCTGTGTACTGGGACAGCAGCATCAAACCTAAATCCATACCTCTACTACTACAGTTTATAGTGTGTCATTATATCTACAACTAGCAGTGGCTTTATGTGGAGGACTTCAGTTGATGAGCAGGGCCTACCTTATTTAGGATTGCCAATGGTGATAGCAGCCTGAGCTGTCTGTCTTGTTTCTGCACTGCCTGGATGTTTGAGCTCTTCATTACTCAGCTCCTCTACTGCTACAGTTTACATTGCAGTGTCTTAAAATAAATTATCACCTATTTTAATTGTCTTAAAGCTCTCAATTTCAGGAACTAATTGATAAATAGTTCAGATGTCTGCATGCTAGAGGTGAAAATAGTAATTTGACCAGTCATTCTGTCAACTAAACTGTCCCTGTTCCTTAGTGAGGCACAAGAACACAGTTGCTTGCTTTCCTCTTGCTGCAAGCAGCGGCGGACAACTCAGCGTGCTGATGTGTTTAATGAAATAAAGCTGTTTGTTTTACTGAGTCAGAGCCCTCACAGAGAACCCATGGAATATAGTTCCCGAAGATGAAATGCTGTGATGTCTAATTTTTATGAGCAGTAGAGTTTTGTTTCTGTTATAGCTAGTATTGAAATACTTGGCTACACTTGCTATAGTGCATTCTGGAGTTATAAACTGCAGCCACTCATTGCCTTTTTCACCACTTGAATTCCTGCAAGTTGCATGGGTAGTATCTGTTTCTGCTTTCAATAAGAACAGCATGCTTTCTGTGCTCTACAAGTATCGGTATATTGTTCAGCAGGCAAAATACTTTTTATCTGCTGGAAAACGTATCTTATCTTCTGTACAAAGATTCAGCTTTCCTGCCAGAATCATGATTTCTCTTTTATATCCATCCAGTGTAGAAGAAATTGACAAAACAAGGAATATTGAATCTATCCAGGTAATCTGTTCTCAGCACAATCCACTAACAGGAAACACAGGAAATGCAAGAAGTTGGTCAGATTTCCTGGCCATTTTCAATATATAGGGATGTACTTTAAAAAAATTGGGGGGAATGTAAGTAACATTCAGATTAGCGTTCTTTCCCTCATTCACTCAAAAGATATTCCTATTTGTTTCTCCTCAGATTTAGGATTTGATGCATTTCTCCATGTTTAAGAGGATATCAAATGCATCTTGTCAGAGTCTTAATGAGCATCCATATTCTCCCTCCACTACAATATCACCTCTTTGAAAATGACATGATGTGCTAATATCCTTTTTAGGAGATATCAAAAGGACTCTGAAATTCAAATCAGCACCTGTGCTGACTGGAGAAGTAGTTGTTCAGTAAGATACAGCACTTTCTGTCCTCCAGTGCCATAGAGCATGCCGCCTTTCCAGCATTCCCAGTCCCAATATATGTAACAAGAATTCAGTTGACAGACCCAGGATCGACAAGTCTTTTCTAGCTGTGATTCCTTAGTAACCCACTGCACTGTGCCTGTGAGATGCCTTTTGATATCCTCATAAAAACTTTGGCTGGTTTAAGTCCTTTACTGAAATTGGTAAACATTTGTGATTAAGACATAGGTAAGTGAAAAGTAATAGGCATCACATACGTCAGCTCCTTTTCTATGGCACACAGCGTTGTAGATCAAAAGTCAGACACAGCATTGTACATAACATAACGAATTGAGTATTTTAATTAGGAGATTTTTTTAAAAACTTATTCTGGTTATTTTACTTATGTTTTTACCTAATACGAAGTCAGTGAAATATCCATTTTTATGACTGGTTCAGAGTGGTGTTAGCAGGTACTGTATTATGTTGACAGGCTTCATGTCTACTTGAAGTCTGTGTTTGTCTCTTAAATTAATTTATACCTTGTGAAATTTCTCTCTTTCAGGTGGTTCATGCAGACATCTGTACTCAGGCCTCACTTCTTCAGAAGGCTGATGTTGTTGTAATGAATAATGTCTTTGAATATTTTCTTGACAGATTGGAACAGGCCAGGTAAGCTATGTGTCCAAACAAGTAATCTATTTCTTTGGCAATGTGCGTGTAACCTTGTGAGTTATGGAAAACCTTAAGATTGTGCTTTTTGGAGTCACGTACATAAATTACATAAGGAAATTGTTTTAAATTGCCTGCATTTAATTGTTATACTTAACTGCTACGTTGTTAATGGCAGTAGTTGGTTGTTAAACCCACTAAACACTCTTCCTTTGTTTATCCAGACCTTTCCTTGAATCTGTGCACTGAACGGTTAAAACAGCATCTAACCGTTAAAGGGTTTGAAATTACTATGCCAGCATACCTTTACTATAACTTTAGGTTAATCTTCAGAAAGAGAACAGGTTGCTCTAGCTTTTGGATATCTGACCTTTAATATATATGCACTGCAAAATAGAGTTGATGGTATTTCTAATATGATCCTAAGTAAGTAATAACAAACAGGTACATCATTAAGATTGTCACTGTCCTCTTTCTGATACAAGACACTCACAGATGAGCTTTTGCTGATCTAGCTGTGTTCATTTAAGATGTAAATAACTTGATGAAGTTACCGTGCCGTTAGCACAGGCAGCCAAAAGGAACGGATGCCTGTGTCTCAGACAGCCCAACAAACAGTCTGACACTTGCTAGCAGTTTAAGCTAAGACTTGTCCCACTGCCCTTGATATCAAGAAGTTAATGTTGAGCAGAGAGGCAGAATGCATGAGTGAAGGGTAGTGAGTGTTTGAAATTGCCAGGAGATTTGTTTCCAGGTACGTGAGTGAGAATTCGTCTGATACCTGAAGAACTCGGGTGTAGTGGTTTAACATTGCACAGTACCATGAAGACAAATGATGTCTGAAGAATACTAGAAATTAAATTCTTTTTAGTCTGAATTGCTGTGCTGTGCGAATTGATCTGACTTGCAAAATCAGAAAAAAAGGAATGCTGGGGGCTATCTTTAAATACTGCCATTGCTAATATCTTATGTGAAGCATTTTGTCACAACTGCAATGTAAGTATGTAAAGAGCAACTTGTCAAACTTAACAGAACAGTGGGATTGGGGACTGGATTTTATTCTTCAAAACTAAAAGTTTAAAGGGACGAAGTACCAATGTTTAATCTTAGTCCAGAGTGAAGGTGTTGACAGTGCAAAATGGCATGCAGATGTGTCAGAGTGAAATAGAAATGTTTCAAATAACATTGTAAGATGATGTATTCCCTCTTTTTCATGTGGAACTTGATTTTGTTCATACAAACATATTTGAGGTATTAACAGATAAACAGATAAATCGCTATTAATTGATAAATATGTATAGCAAGTCTTTTAAGCTTAGTCTATTTTTAGGTCATTAAATTGTAGAAGTGTTAGATTTATTGTATATCAAATGTGTTTCTTTTTCTGAAAACTAATGACCTACTTCTAAAATGTGTTTCAGAGCTTGGGAATTTATTGCTTGTAATGTGAGGAAAAGAGGGTCATTATTAGTAACAGTTCCAAGCCTTAAAGAATCTCTCTCAAAGCTCCAGGTAAGTTCTCCCATCCAGTTTTAGCTATCACATTTTGTTGCTTTCTGTGAAAGTGGCAGTTCCGTAGTTGAGGTTAGCTGTTTGCCAGTATTGTCATGAGGGCAGGTATGTGACCTTGTGCGTAGAGTAGATGATGTAGTACTCTGGATTCTGTTTCTGAGTTGACCAGCAACTAATCTTCCTTTGCTTTGTTTGTCTCCAGCTGTAAAATGGAAACCGCAATCAATGTCAATAGGCTGCATGAATTATTGTATTATATGTATTATTAACAATGCCTTAGTTGTGAGGCTAAGAATACAGTATTATTAGCAAAGCCATATTATGATGTTAGTAAGTTATGTGATAATCATATCCGCTCCCTTCAGACTACTTCCAGGTATAGAGAACCTATAGAGCCTTAGAAGCATAGATGTATTTATAAACTTCTAGTTAAAAACAAAACCTTGAAATGTTTTCTCTATTCAACTCTGCACTTGCTCATTGCCTTGAAACGTGACAAACTGCTTTGCCAGTGCAGTGGGAGAAAGAATCGTAATAAAGGAGGACTATAGCCTGAGGATATCCAGTCTTCTGACTTGCTGTTACCATAGAAAATGATTCATAATATGCCAATATGAGCTGTTAGCAGTACAGATTAGGGAGAGATGTGGTCTTCAGCAAGCTGAGTGATTATCATTGGGTGTTTTGGATCAGTGACATAGCTTTAAATTGCTCTTCGAAACAAACAGAATGACAATGCAACTTTCAGAGGTATTTAATACCCTGTGCTGGTGGTGGTGTTGAAGAGTAGTAACCACTTCTGATGGGGCAACCTCTGCTTTGTGTCATTCTGCCATAGGTTTTCTATAGGTTGCAGTTGCTGTGTGTATGATGCCTAGGGAAATTACCTGGGTTGGCTTTGGTTAGGAAACAAAATGCTGATAATACACGACAAGGCTATTTGTAAAGTGACTTGCTGGCCACAGTGGTCTGCTTTAGAGAAATTGAATCACTTACTACTTTTATGCTGTTGGGCAAAATACATCCTCAGCCCCAGGCGCAGCAATGGTGTCATTTGACCTTTTCTTGGAGCAGACAGTGGTTATACAACAGCCGAGAAGCCCTTTGTAGTCTTAATACAATACCCGCTGGGTGTAAAACAAGAAAGGACCTGTGATTCTTCCCTGCTACAGTTAGCTGCTCCCTCACCACTTCTATCAAAATGTTGCCTTCTGATCCAGATGCTTGAGGCTTGTACAAATGCAAATGGAAGGCAGTTTTAAAATGCTAGCAAAATATCTAAACTACTGACTGAGATTATTTTAAAAAATTATATTTAATACTCTCCTGTTTAGGTTAAATGATGTTTCCAGAAATGAATTATCAGTGCTGCATAATTTGGAATGACTAATGTCTCTTATTATGTCTTGCCTTCTTAATGTTGTACTGACCTTGAAACTCCTGTTATGTTTCTCAGAATTGTGTTAATTTAAGGATCTGTTTTCGTTGTTTCAGACAGATATACAGCTCAACCAATGGGTAGAAGAGATACAGCTAAACTATGATGTGTACGTGGAAAAGGAGGTTGACAGAGAAGCACTCGAACAAATACATTTATACAAGATTCTCTAGTACCTGCTCAGATTTACTAATATCCTTGTAAAATCATATATATATTGAGTCTAAAAATAACTCCAATTTATTTGTCTGAATAAATTAGGTGAAAAATCTTACTGTGATTAATCTCAGTAGTCATAGCTGTGGTTTGTAATGAAAAGAGGTCTTTGGAAACAGGATTTCTTGTGGAGACATTCTATCTCAGAGATCCCTATGGTTTCATTTTGTGCAAAAATATTTGAAAGAGTGTCTACTTACTGATGCTAAAAGAATGTTTTTGTGCACTAGCATTGCTCACTGCTACTCTTTGTTAAATATATCAAATCTAAGAATAGTGAATCACTAATAAGGTGAATGATAGCAATACATTAAACATAATTTTACTTAAAAGCTGTAGTATATTAAAGTTTGCTGTTTTGTTTTGATATAGAACATTTTGCCATATTATCTTTACTGTTCCTCCTGTGGAATTTCTAGGGGGGTTTTCATAGCTTGCTTGATAACAAGAGAATCTGCCAGTTTTAGTTAACAGAAAAATGAGTTCTTCTGTTTAGTTAGTCGTCCTTAAGGTGGCTGGTAATGTAAAATACTTACAGACACCTAAGAGTCATTCAGAATTAATACTGCGAGTCCAGGATGACAAAATTCTCTTCCACTTCCTGAACTTTTGATGAGGATTATAGGAAGTATAATAAGGGGTTAAGAAGCTGAAAATTCTGAACAGGTGTCACGGCTTAATGCTGGCTTGGTGGCAGTGTAAAACATTGGAAATTCGTAACAGAGCCTCCTCAGAGCAAAAAGATCCACATACGCCCACCACATTTATATTTAGATTTTATATTCTAAGGATATAAAGCTTTTAGTCAGCTCAAGAATGTTTCAGCTTTTAGAAAACATTGACAATCAAGTGCAAAAACATTAACTTCAGGAGTTTTGGACTAAGTGCATTCTCAATTTAGAAGCAATGCTAGTGTCTAAAAGTTTGCTGCACAACTGATGTCCTGTGCAAATGGGAAAACTTGAAATTGGATTTCAGTCTTCAAATGATTTTCAGGTCAGTGAAATTTGTAAGATATACTGTAGGCAAAAAAGAGCATTGGCTATTAGGCACTCACTAACATAATTGGTAAATGGTACTTGTTTGGAGTAGAGGAGGAAGTTTTAACCTGAGTGATGTTGAACCACTGCCCAAGTACTGTGTTGAATCTATTCTTCATGCATTTAAAAATAACAGAGATGGAAACTTCTGCTTAAAATGTTTATTTTATTCAAGTAGAATAACTGAGCCTTTGGTTACTTAGTTCTCAATGAAGCAAGTGCACTGGAAAGGGAACCTAGAAGAGGTTAAGCAACAGAGTAATACAAGGTAATACAAGGCTGATAGATCTGACAAGGAGGGAATAAGAAATGAGAAAAGAAATGCATGTGCAATTCAGAATGAGGAAATGAGCACTATAGCAATCAGTACAGTGCAGTGGAAGCCATGACTGAATTTGAATGTATAGATGGGATCCTATTAAAGGAACACTGGCTGGTACTTAAAAAGCTACTTCATAAGCCAAATATCATGTGAGAAGAAAACACCAAACTGGAACTTTGCTTAGTTTCTTCAGAGGTTCTGCAAGATTTCTCCTTAATCCATTGTCAGGACTTCTGTTTCACATTACTGAGTATAATCTGTGACCTGAACCTTGCTTTGGTAATAAGGGAGCTACAGCTTTCATTGCTGTTGTTTCCCCTCTTCATGCTGAGTCTTCAAATACCTTTTTAGTGTTGATCTCAAATAAAAAAATTTCAATAGACTGGAGCAGATCACCAGCATATTTAATGACATCTGTATCCTCTGACTCTGGAAACAGTATGCGTGCATCTGGAGCTCATATGCAGCAGAGGGTACAACAGGGAAGCTCCCCCTGTCTTTTTTAGACATCGGGAGAAAGTTGGAGGCAAATTCAAGCTGCTGAAACTTCTGTGTTCCTCTCCTGCCCTTAATAGGTCCTTCATTTAAACCCCCACACCTAAGAGTTTATAGAGGAAGGGTGGTGGTAATTATGTATGTTTTTTGTTAAAACTGATGGTCAGAAATAGAATTTTTCTGTCCTTTTATGCATCTCTTCTTAAATTGGCTTTATAGTGCTTGAGCATTTCTTAAGGATGTAGGAGTTGCTTAATTTGTATACTGAAGAATTAGAAACAATTACTGTGTGAAAGGAGGAGTTAATTGAATTTGTCCCTTCTCCAACTTTAATTTTTGTTGTCTGTCTCTGTCTAGTCCCATTATAGATTTTTACACATAGGATAACAGAGAAGGTAAAATGCAAGAAGGCTTGCAAAACCCTGTGTGGTAAGTGGGCAAGTGTGTCCTTGCTATGTAAGCTTAAAAGGCCTAGGATGTCCACTAAAACTCTCCTGGGGATGCGTGCATTGCATCGGCTCAGGTTTTGCTTGTTTGGCTCTAGGAAGCTGCCAAGGGTATATACAGCATGCTGACTCCTTGTTCTCAGTTCTGCGACTGCTGTATTGTGTGGAGTCTGGCAGGCTATCGAACTCTTCTCCGCCTCAGTGTCTATACTGAAAATGGGAATAACAAATCCAAAATCAAGGTTGTGAATTAATTGATTATCAGTTGCTTTGAGATTGTCACATTAAAAACCGCTAAACAGCAAAGTGGTTCTTTGTAAAACTGACCTAATTTAAGAAACCTGAAAGGCAAAGTAAAATATCAGTGCTTCTCTAAAGGTAACTTTCTAGCCCTTTCCTTACAAGACAGGATTGAAAGGAAGCCTAGATAAATGGCACTTCAGTGTTAAAAATACTCAAATAATTCTTTCCTAATGCCCCCAGCTTTTACAATCTCCTTGCAGTTAGATGGCCACTGGGTTGGGGAGGAGGGGAAGGCAGAGAAACAAAACCCGGTTGGTATCCAGATTTTTGTTTTTGTGTACCGGGCAGTTGTGTTACAGCTACCACAGATGGCACTGTGGCCGTTGCAAGCTGCCAGCCCATTAGCTGCTTGCTGCCCTAAACAGCTTGTAGGCTCTGCAGCCAGTGTGCTACATCCTCCTGTGACAGACAGCTCTGTGTGTGACCTGACAGAGCAGCTAACCCCAGCCATGACACCAAAACTCTGTGGTCATGAATAACTCGTAAATCATGAAACTTCACATCTGTAGGCCTGAATTAAATCAGAGGGAGTTGTGTATCTGTAGTGCGCGTTGTAATCACCAGGAGTTTCTGGCATGTGTGAAAACAACTCTGCCCTTCCCTAGCAGCATAACTTTCTGTGAAGTACTCTGGCTTTTGCAGAATGCAACTATCTGAAATTTAAACCCATCAAGAACTACTGCAGTAAATCAAGGAAGACTCTTTGGATCCACTAGGATAGAGCAAGAACTGCCAAGCTGTTAAAATGATAGATTAACTTTGCACACAGAAAACATTGCAAATATCATTTGAGATAAGGTCTTTTTAGAAAAACATCAAATGCCTGATGTGGGCAGCCTGGCTGTCAAAGTGAGTCACTTTTTGTGTGTGCTTCTTCCCCATGAACAGTATCAGAAAGAGCTAATGATCTATGCTCAGGAAGGCTCAACAGTGGCGCAAGCTTGAAAAAACCCAAATGCAGCCCCTTCATTCCTCATCATCTATGTTCTTCTCTCCTTTTGCCTTTCTTAGGTTTCTTCTGTCTCTTGTTTCTTTTCAGCTGTTTTCTTTCTCCCCACTCTTAGTGGCAGGCCAGGCCTGTGGTGCTGGAGGAGGCAAACAGAAGCTCAGTCCGAGTGTGGCTTTTGCCTACGTATCATCTGTTACTGGAAAACAACAATAATAGTGAATGTAGCTAGTAACTTTAGCTGAGGAACTTTAAAGGGTCAATGCTGACTGAAATAACGATGGAAACATTTTTAAAGGGCTGCTTTGCGCTCTCCAGGAATTCCTGTTCAGGCCCCCAAAGTAATGGGCAGACTCACGTCTGTCTCATCGGTGCAAGAACGACAGCCCCGGTTGCACAGAGGCAGGCTACGGCTCCCCCTCCGTGGTGAAGCCGGAGCTCAGCATAGACAATGCCACTGCTCATTGCCAGGGTTTTAACAAATGGCCTCTCAAAAGTTGCCCTTGGGCTGTCACAAACCCTATGCAGTAGAGGGGCATGTATTTGTAGAAATAAGTGGAGAAGGAAGCAATGCTGTCTGGCCAATAAATGCATGTTAAATGCTCTTCCTGGGAATGTCTATACTTCTACTCATTTGAGAACAGATCAATGTGGCACAGTGTTTTGGGATAAGGAAGAGGGTTTTTTGTTTTTAAGCATGATGCTTAAACAATTTTTTAATTCCTTCAACTCAGTGCAGCTTGCAGCATTTAAAAAAATGAAATATTTGTGTGACACGCCCCCCCCCCCCCCCCCCCGGGCTGAGTCTTTCCTGGCAGGAATGATTGAGCAGTATTCCAAAGGGTTAGAGCTGACTGTGTCAGGAGCATCCCGTAGCAGAACCCTACGTTAATGCATGTGGAACTCTTTCCCCATTTATCTCCTTCAGGGATGCCAATCCCCAAAATAAAAATAAACAGATCTTAAAAACTCAAACCCAGGAGTTGTATATTAGTTGAAAGGTTTTTTTCAACTAAGCATTTTGCAGGGCCCCCCCCCACCCCCCCATTCCTGCTGCATGACCTGCACTACATCCCTTCCCCTCCTGCACCTGTGGTGGTTCTTTTACCTCTTGGCCCTATCTCTGAAGGATTTTCAGATTCATTCTTCTGACAAGATCCCTCTCCTTTCTCTTTTTGAGACTGAAAGAAGAGAGGAACACACTTTTTTTTTGTCATCACAGGGTGCAACAGAGTCCTAAGCTCTGGCATCTTCCTGATCTCCCTTTTTTTGTTTTTTGAATGAAATTGGTTCTGGAGGCTCCCTCTTCCATTACCTGCTCCAAAACCCACCAAAGGCCCTGAGGGCAAGTAGGGGAGAGGGAAGGCTCTGCCTCTCTCCTGTAGCATTTCTGCTTAACTGTTTTTCCCAGGTTTGTGGGAGCGTGGAAGGCAGCCAACCAAAACTGTCAGCCTGGGCTAGAAATAGCAGGAAAGGGGAAAGTCGGCAAGAGATTTCATGCAAAAATTTGAAGCTGAGTATTTTCACTAGGGTTGCTAGAGGCCCCAACTGAGATCAGGCTCTGATTGTTTGCAGAGTGTGTATTGTGTATGTATAGCCATATACAAAATGAGACTCTGCTTATCCTCAAGAGTGTGCGCTATGCACACAGACAGAGGTAGAAGAAATAAAATATAATTTCCTATCTTACAGATGGGACATTGAATTACATGTTGTTATTGTGATGTGTAAATGAGGTAATTACACACACATGGCCTGCTGTATTATTGGTGAGTGCACTTTTTGTGGTCGATAGATAACTTGAGCTTATAATTGCAAGGATGGAAATATGCATACATAGCTGTTAAAAGGAATAGTTTCTATTTTTAAAATGTCATTAAGAAGACGAATAGTACACAATGGAGGGAGGAGGGGAGAGGAACATCACTGGCAGGTTCCTGGCAAAATGTTTAAGACACTAATACAGACACCAAACTGATGCCATAGGTAAAAGCAGCAAAGACATTGGTGAAATGAAGAGAGTAATTTGGGTGGAGCTGCCAGCTTTACTTCCAAGTGCCTGAGCAGACAGACAAATAAAGGAAAAATTAACAATTTTTGCAGTAAGTTAAATGGAAAACTAACAAAACATGAGGCTTAGTGGCTAGAAAGTAAAATAAAACTAAGCACGATGTTGCACAACTGTTTGCCCAATAAATAGGGCTAGATGTTGAGGAGCAGTATTCTATACTGGAGCTAATGGATGTCTGTATATTTTATTTCAATCCTACTTAAGCTGTGTGAGTAGACAGTCTGTACAGGCTCATAAATTTTCTGGGGAATTTTGAAAGCATTTTGAACAGTAAGTATATTTCAGTTATGAATTACCACAGCCTAGGAAAAAGATTACCTCAACTTGCTAGCATGCTGTGCTATGTATATGTAGCAGAGGCATCTCTTTCAGAAGTCTGCACTGGTAGTAACCTTTTAGTAGTGCCTCAGAACTTCTCACGAATCCTCTTCTGCTCGGACATTTAGAAAGACCAGATCAATGACTAGTAAGTAGGTCATTGTTAGAGCTCTGATCCTGCCAGGGCACAAACCCAGCAACTAGAAGGTCATCATCAGAAATCCCAAATAGAGCCAGGCAATGACTAGGTCATAGCAGGAATTCAAGGATTTTATAATCAAAAATACTGTATATGTAAGTACAACATGTGGTGTCGCAATAGCCTGAGTCTGTAATTCTTACGTACTTACTGGAATTAGTAAGGAGCTCCACTGCCTAGTTAAAATCTGCATTTTGTAGACTGATTCTATTTCAGTGTCATAAAGGTGTCAGCCAAAAATACTGAAGCGGCACTGAGATTTGCTATGGAAGAGAAGACTCCAAAATATGTACAGCTTTTGGCCCTCTTTCAGGAAGGGGCTGATTGTGGAGTACAGTACATGTCGTTGGGCTTTTTTTATTTTTTAATGACTCATATTTTGGACTTTATTGCTGTCTGTTTTCCAAAGCCAAACAGAAATTGCTATTTAGGTCAAACTGCTGTTTTGGTACTAATAGGAGCAGACATTAGTTTTGTGTATGGATTTCACAGCTATGCATTTTTCAAAGTGAAGTTCTCTCTTTAGGCTACTACTGACATTTAGCTGTGTCGGTGTTATTCCAGCTTTCAGATAGTGCTACCTATGCCGCATTAGTTGCACATGCACATTTGTACCATATAGCCAGAGACCTACCTTTCAGATGTATTTCCTTTTTTGTTCAGATAGGCTCGGAGTACAGTCCTCCAGTTCCTGCTTGTGGGCCACCGCCTGCTGCTGCCTCGCTAGCCTGACTGCTGTTATCCCCTTGGCTTTTCTTGCCCACCAGCTTGATCCTGCCTCTTTGGCCCATCCTCAGTCCCTGCCAGCTCTGCTGTGTCCTGCCTCTCCGCAGCGCTGTTTCCTATCCTCCACTCCTTGGGCTCTTGCTTATTGCTTCCTGATGAGTGCCAGCTTTGGAAAGGAGCCTGAACACGGGCCCGGCAGAGCTTTCTAGCTTGTGTGCTCCTCCATGCCTCCGCTCGGACGCTGGTGTGGCTCCAGAGCAAGGCGTGCTCCACTGGTTCCAGGGAACAGGTGCCGTGGAGGCAGGCACAGGAACTGGAGATCTGTTGGCTCAAGTGCCAGCAGAAGTCTGGCACCAGCCCAGAGGTTTCCACATGCCGCTCATCCGTCCTTGGCAGGCACCTGCGCGCCAGCACCTCTGTGGAACGCCAAGGCCTGTGCAGTACAAGAGCGATCACCTTACAGTAGCTGCCACGACCTATCCAAAGGTGCTGAGAAAGGAAATGGTTAGATAAAAGTAACGGGGAGTGTGCTGGCTCAGATGCCTGTTGGTGAAACTCCATGTGTGTAAGACTTCAGTGAATTTCTTTCAGTTCTTATTAACTCAGGGTGTTGGGACTTCTAAAGATAAATCCTTAAACCTATTTGTGCACAGATTTCAGATCCTGAAGCTACAGCCAAAGGTGTGGGCTGAGGTAGAAAGTACAAAAATAGCTTTAAGCTACCTTTGAAGTTCCTCCATATCTGCATTATTTTGTTTGCTCTAATGAAAAATACTTCAACTTGCAGAATAGCCAAATTTGTCCTAGCTAGTATTTATCCCAAAGGTCTCGTCTACAAGCTAAGGTCTAAGAGGCCAAGGGCAGCTTTTAGGGCTACTATTTTCTTCCCTCCCATGCTTCTCAGGCTTTCTTGTAGGTAAGAGGAATCCTAAAATGACTGGCTGTTTAGTTCTGAGAGGGCTTTGCATGCAGGAACAGCACAAATAAGCATTGCACAAGAATTAAATTAATTTTTGCTTACATAGATGGCAGGGTGGCTTCTGTGAAATTTTCTAATCCTTTTGAAATTGATCCTCTTTTACAGTACATATATGACACAATCCAACACTGCACTCCTTTTTGTCTGAGCTACTGTGGTCTGCCTTTCTTGCTCTTTGTCTTTTGCTGCTGTTTTGGGGGGGATATGGGGGAGGGGCAACTATTTTGCTCAGACTGTATATTTAGAGCAGTTGATGCTACCCTGAACACTCTCTGGTAACAGAAGGATGTTTTTACATGTTTTGCTATTTTTTTCTTCTTATCACTCATCAGTTTGAGTTGATATTCATGCTCTGAATTAACAGAAGTTAGTTGCAGCACCCACATTTCATCATAACCGTACATATGGTTCAGCTCACACAAATAACAGGGACACGTTTTTATTTAGTAACTAGAAAGGAGTATTTTCCTGAGACTTGTAAGCAGACCATTCAACCGGTAAGCTACTGGCCTTGCAGGAGCACAGACTGTTTTTCACTGTTCTGTAGAAACCACTGCCTTACAGTATTCAGACTTTGGATTTTTCCTTTGTCCTTCCTGTAAGTGGCTACAAGGGCATGAAGGAAGTGGAAAAGACACACAGCTGGTCAGAAAATAATCCTCCCTGGGCAGGCCTTAGGGTCATAGCAATGAGTCCTGGCATAGAGGAGTGCAGACCTGCATCTTGCATGTGTGGATGCTATCCATGCTTACAACCTAGATTAACTGGCAGAGCTGTCTAGGCTCTAAAGCAGGTATTCCCAGCCCATGAGGGTCATCTCACCACTGTGATCACAGCACATGAGGAACCCGGAGCAAACTTCTTGGCACTCCCAGAGAAGTAAACACCGATGTTTGTCTGGTGGGGAAAGCAGCAACGTACAACATGGGACTTTATAGAGAAGAGGAAAAGCCTACAACCCCAATGATGAGCTGAGCCTACGGATGAGCCCTGCTCAGTTCTGGCACCGTGGCCTTTCCCTTTCTATCTTCTTTCAGCCCTGAAGAGCCCAACCCCGTGCTGCTGTGGCCTCGGGGTTTGCCAAGTCAGGTCCTCTCCCCGCAGATCAGCCTCCCACTTTGTTTCCTGCATGACCCAGCCAGTTTTCTCTCCTCTGCCTGGCAGAACCATCCCACCTCTCCCAACCATGTTCTCCCCTTTAGTCTTCCTACAACGCTTTGGGAAACCCACGCAGGCTGTCCCACACGCCTCACCTCAGTGCAGGAGCTGGAGTACAGAGGTCAACAGACTCTGGAACTGCTTCCTGCCCAAACTGGTTCCCCTGGATATGTGCGGGGCAGCTCCCTCTGTGCAGCTGGTTCCCAGCCCGCCTCCATGTGAGATGGGAGAGCAGGAAGGTGAGAAAGAAAAGCAGGAGCAGCAAGACTTGTTCTGAAAGAATTAAGAAAGACTGCTCCGGGCAAGTGAGCTACTATAGGCTGTGGTTTCTGTTTCTGTCACCAGGAGTTGGGGTGATGCACAGCTGGCAGACAGCCTCCTCTTCCTTTTCGGGGTGCTCTCTACTTCCAGGGCAGCTTCAAAGCACAGGGAATGCAACGCAGAGGAAGAGGCAGATTAGGGAGAAGGGAAGGAAAAGGAGCTGGTGGACAGGAGAAGTACTTTGCTAACAGAGGGCTTTCAGAGACGGGCAGAACCCAATGTGGAAACAACATGGGATGGTCGCTATTAGTTCTCCTTCCACTTGTAACAGCCCTCTTTTAAGTTTCTTCCTGTTCAGTTTCCACATTTTTCTTTTCACTCCCTTATGTTTATTGGTCTTCACCTCTTACCTGCACGTCTCACAAAAACACAGGTCTCGTCTGAGGTTGGCTAGCAAGAAGACCTTGTGGCCATCTCCCTGATGCTTTTACATGCTTGCCTGCTACTTGAAGGAACCCTTTGTGGGAAGCATCAGCTCAGCCTAACACTTTTAACCACCCCTAAAGCCAGGGTTTTCAGAAGTAGTACTTATGGCCACATATAAATTACATATAGATTGCTTAATTTGCATAGGTGCCAGACAGAGAGATGCACAAAACTTGGCAGATACGCCCAGACACAAGGGGTGGTGTGTTGTGAGTGGGAGGAGACAGGGCCTCTGTTCATTTTGCTGTAGGCATTGCTGCTGGCCGGGGGAATGGGTTTACTGTAACCCAGAAAATTACCCAGGGCAGCCCCAGATCAAAGCTATAAAAGAGCTGTTAAACCTTTTATGCTTTCCGCCTGCACCGCATCTGCACTCTCTTATGCTTTGCTTTGAGCAAAACTTTCACTGTGGTCAAATTATTATGTGTGTGAAGAAGTTGTCTGTATGAGGACACTGCAGAAGATTTTAGCAAATCAACTGAGTGTGAGACATCAGGGTTGGACTCTGTCAGATTTAGCAATGACAGTTAAATGTTACCTTCCTGTCCTCTCCTGCATTGTACTGCCAGAGGTCATTGTCTCTGCGGCAGTGGTGGCGAAAGCAGAGGCTTGCTGCTGCAGCCAGCGCAGTCCCCAGGCCAGGATCCAAGGTGAAACTGCTCTCGCCAGCATCTGCTCCGCATTCCCTGCTCTTGGGACAGGCAGAGTGGGGACAGGGCCACAGCAGCCGCTGAGGGAGGTACTGTGCTAAAGATTGCTTGGTCCAACGGAGTCCTTAAAATGCATTCAACCCCCAGGTGGAAGTTTCCATTTAAACCATTTTCAACAAAGCTGACGTTCAACAGGGGATGTCTGTCAGAGCTCCATAGACACTTTGCTCCCAAGTGAAGGCATCTACGTAGGGTTTAAGATGCCTTAAATTGTTCACATTGTCTTCATGCCTTTAGCTGATCCATCTTAAATTTTCTAAGTGAAGACATGGCAAAAGTTTGCCAAAAAGCCAATGGAAATTTTGCCTGTAAGCTCAGGACAACTATGAGTAATTATCGTGAAGGCACCTGCTAACAAGTGAGGTTACTACATCCTCTTTGTTTTCATCACTTCCCTTTGTTAAACAGAGGCCCATCGGAAATTCTGCTGTCTGGGGATGACAGCAGATTGGGGATGTGGTTATCTGCCTCCACTCGCTGCGCTCTGAACTCAACACTCCCTCTCAGAGGCTGAGTGGGATGGCTAGAAAACAGGGAGGATGTGGTTTCTGAACTCTGAATCATGACAGTTTTCCCCCAATACTCTTATCTGTAGTAATTAAAAAATTCCAATCTGGTAATTAGACTGTGTCTGGTCTTGGGCTCTGTGGGCCTTGACATCTAGCTGCTTAAATTTCAGGACTAACCAGAGTAATCAAATTAAGTTTTTTAATTAACAGTTCTACTAAACTGATACTAAATCAGAGGCCAAGCTGAGTAACAGCATTTTAAAAGTCATTCTATTGCTTCCATTCTTGTTTGTATTTCTTCCCTGAGGAGCTGTAAGTACTACACTAATTCTTTTCGTAAAACCTCGTAGCAGTCAGATGCAGGCTGCACACTAGAAATAGATAGTGTGAGTGAAGATGTTCCAGCAATTTGATCTTTACTGTTTTAGCCTGCCTTAAGATAGAAGGTGGGTTAGATGACTTTCAGAGATCCCTTCCAGCCCTCTTTTTTCCAGTATTCATAAAAATGATGGGAAAGTGATAATTAAAAAGAGGTGGATGCCTCTTGCTTCCAAAGATTTATTTCCAACTGGTAAACTGATGAACTGCATGTGGAGTTAAAAAAATAGTAACCTTAGGAGGCAAGCTTCCAGGACCTTAAATATATACCTCAGAAGAGCTGAGCTTCATTTCTGACAGTAGAGCCATGATTAATATTTCCTCTCAGATCAGGCTAGATCAGTTGGAGGGAACTTGTTGCAGTTTGCCAGTTTTTACCTTAGTCCTACCTGGCCAGGGGTCATCTGCCAACAGGTACAGCTGGGGCAAAGCGGGTGCCTGGTCCCTGGCCCCCACACCTCGGTGGGAGCGAGGGATGAGAACTGAGAGTGATCAGCGCCAGGCCTGGCAGGCCTCCGCGAGCTTCCTTTCAGAGATCTCCTGGCAGAGTTCACTTCTGCTCGGGGATGGGATTGTCTTGGTCCTTAATCAAGACCAACCAACGGTGAATTGCATCCCACAGATGTTCCCTATGAGGAACTGTGCTTATGCCTTGGAGCCCTACTGCGCTGAGCACTAAATCTGGCAATACATACAGGATCAGATATTGATGCAATATCTGATGTAGTTTGACACCAAACTCCAATTCATTCATACACTGAAGCTTTGCTTAGTTTAATGACGATCTCACCCCGTGTTTCCTCAAGTTAAATATAAAATGACACTTAGGAAGTCATAATTACTATATTCTTTTTTCTAGCTACTGCTCAGCTTGTCCCTGAAATTCATCTTCAGATTTTGAGCCAGTTTTACCCTGAAGGTTGAGCAAAACAAGAATGCAACAATATCAAATTCTGTCAAAGCAAATCTTGAACTGCCTACACCTCATGGAAAAATCTGACAGATGCCTTATTTAGAAATGCTTTGGTATAGGTATGTCATTCTATTTTGTTTCCTTAATATGTTTCTGTGAAAACAGGGTTATGGTTTAGGATTTAATCTTCTGTGTATTCCTGACTTCAGTCATAATCTCTGTTCACATCACAGTTAGCTGGGACATCATCTTCACGGTATACAGCAGATTTGAAAATGATCTTTTTATCATTTCTTTTTTCTGTGAAGATTTGAAACCTAAGCAGAAAAGTAATGAAAAGAGCCTACCCTCATTTCACTGATGTGTCATGCTCAAAGTTTTCTCATCCTTTAAAAATTATTCTTAGGCTGAACTGATTTCGTGGTATTGATTCTAGGAATGCTGTTTGTAAGCTGTTATGTTTTATGCAATATATTAAATAGCAAAAAGGATCTGGGTACATGTATTTATAAAAATATAGAATATTTTTTCAATACAATGCATACAATGGTAGAAATTCAATCAGTCAGGAGGTAGTATTGGTTACAATACTGCATTTGCTTTTTGATTCTATGTTGTCACTAGAAAGGATGCTAATGAACCTGCAGATGCCTTTTCCAGTACAGAAGAGCATATAAGTGTGAAACATACTGGGAAAAAGCAACCCATGAATTTCCATGAATAGTTGGAAAAGTGATTAAAGAAACTTGTAAAAGGTGCAAAAGATACAAAATACCAAACTAGCAGCTTATACTGCAAGTTATATATTCACTATGAGAAAATGGATTTAAATATAATGTCAGAACACTGTCATTTATCCTAGTTGAAATAGTGCCTCATGTTATGTTGGTTTTAAAGAGATTGTATTTGAGCGACTGAAAAAAAAAAGAAACCCAAAACAAGCAAAACACTCTTTCCTTGGAAAGCTGCTTATTGTTCCGTGCTTCAAAAGGATCCAGGAAGCAGTGGGCATACATATATCACAAATCAAAGACAACACTGTGATTAATAGGCTACCTGACCTTTCCCAGGGAAAGATAGCAGAGCGCGCTCGAGAGGGCCTGCGCGGGAAAGAGCCGCGTTGCTTCATGGAGCTCTCTGCAGTTTGGACAAGATCTGCATTTTTGAATCTTTCCAGGGAAATTTCTTGCCCAAGTGTTCTCCAGTCTTGTAGGAGTTATCTGCTAGTGCTTAAGGGTTCACCTACCTACCACTTTTCGGATCAATTTAACTGTAGATCAGTCCAGAACGCAGTAGCCGTATGGAAACAAGCTATAACAACGGAAGTGCCTTCGGACTACTACAACTGTACCCGCTCTTATGGGGAGTGCAGTACTTTTAATGACATTTGTAAGTTGAAAACATTACAAAAATATGTTTAAAGCATCCCTAAGAGATAAGATTACAGGTGAATAAGCTGTATCACAACGCTTGCTGCAAGACTTTGGTGATAATGGTGTTAGTATTGGTACTTTAAAATAATCTGCATTATAACTTAAAAATAATTTGTTAAACCTTTCAGTTTACTATGGTCATATTTATGTCTTCAGCTGTTTCTTTGGCTCCCTTGTCAATGTGTGGCTGCTTTACAATAATTAAAACTGAACTTTACCAAATACATTTATCCAAAATGATTTATTAGAATTCTTAGATTCTCTAAATTGCTTTAGCCCACTCGATATCGCAGGTCAGGACTGATCTGCCTGGCCAGGGTAAAGAGAAAAGCTCAGATTGTTTCGCTTGAGGTCTTGGTTAGCACTTTTTACCGCCACAAAAAATGCTCTAAGTATTAAAACATGACAGAAAACTCCCTCAAATCACATTTTAAAAAGCATTTTCCGAACGTGACTATGCTAGTAGACTTTATTGTCACCAGAAAGCCTCTGTTAATCTTACAAAGCATCTGCAATGAATAATCTCCCCCTCCCCCTTTCTTATTTGCTGCCAGAAACAGCTTATAAATGCTTAGTTGAAAACTCAGCCAAATTTTGCTTTTAAACACACTGTTGTAAATAAAGACTATTTCTATGATTTGGGCAGAATTACTGCAGATTTACATGGATATAGAAGAAAGCCAAATTTTGCTTGGGTCTTTCCTAATGAGATGCCACTCACTGCCCTGGTCAGCACCAGAGCTGCCGCCCCTGGTGTCAGATGAAGTCAAGTGCTTGAGCTGCGTCTGCCATCGTTTGACAAATTATTATAAACAGATTTGAACAAATATTTCTTTACAAAACAAACTGGTCAGCAGGCTCCAGGCTCTATTCTCCTGATGCATTTTACAGGAAATAATATCAAGTTAGCTATTATGAAACTACCCCCTCCTCACACACACATAATTGCTTCCAGCTTGCTGATTATTACCCTTTCCTTAACTGATAGAGTGAGAAGAGAAATAAAAATATCTCCATACAGTGGGCCAAATCCTCATCTGGTATAAATCGACATAGCTCCATCAAAGTCAATAAAACTATGTTGATTTACACCAGTTGAGGAGCTGATGCACTATAATTTTTTACTTGCTTTCAAAAATAAAACCTTATGTGATTGTGTAACCAGCATTGCAACAGAAACCAGCGTTTTCTTTTGTGAAGTCAAACTTGTGCCCTCTCTTTGACTTTTAAACATTTTCACTTAGATAGCTCTTCTTTAGCTTTTTTTCCTCACCTTCTGGCACGATGCTCCTTGCATACTTTTTACCGTGCCAGCACCATGGTAGAGGTACAAATTGTGCTGAATGAGAATCAGACACAAAGTAATATGTCCACAGAGTAATGAGGCTAAGGAATGAAATTGTCTCACTACCCTTTCACACAAAAGAGAGAGAAGACCGAACGAAAGCAAAGGAAATTGATAAGAAAACTATTTCTTTACTGACGTCCTCCTGTCTACACAACACTTGCCAGCTAACAGTACCAAATGATTAGTGATTTTTCTATCCAGGAATGACTGTACGGAAAACTGGATTAAGATTCTTAATTCATCTGTAATAAAATACAGTGAGACTTACTATTACAAGGTTTACTGAAGCTGATAGTAACTGTGTGCTCTGCCAGGACAAACTCAGATTTCTAAAGTCTTTCTTCAGTCTTCACAAAGGGCTGCCAAACACATGGTGGATTTTTTGGGGAACACCCTTTGTCTCTTGTTCTGATCACAAATATAAAGGGATGTTCCATGACAGATCTTTCTACATCCATCCCTGGGGTCTGTGCATTTTAATGTGGTACAACAACAAAGAAACATCTGATTTTTCCCCAAACCCTATTTTTTTTTAAATGGGGTGGTGTATATTCTTGATAATTTCATTAATATCCTGAAAGTCTGAATAACTCTTTATAGCTAATGCTGAAATGGTTTTGTATTGGTTCAGCAAGGACTCTTAATATTAGAAAACTTTTATTAATTCTTGGAATAGCAGCATCTGATAGCATGCTGGCATTTTATTAAAGTTAATGGTGATGTTCATGTGAGTGTTTGTAGGATCATAGCCTTTAATTTCCAATTTCCTTTTTTGAATATTATGCTAGATTTATGAAATTCAAGTAAGATGCCATTTGAGAACAATTTAAAAAACAACAGATGCAACATATCATTTATTTCATTATTAAGGTGTAATGGAAAATTGCAGTAGTATACATATCCAAATGATTTTCTGCAAAATGTGGACAAGATTAAGCTCACTTTAAAATAAATATTCAGTTGTTTTGAATAACATTTTGAAAATCATGCTGTGATGTCTGGATTTCAGTTGCAATTACTGAATTAGATTCTAGTCACACATTTGGGTCTCTGTTTTAACATACAATTTTAATTCATAGCTAAGTCTGAAACGCATTCAGATTTGACTATAAAGCTTTTTGTAATAAAACTTGAAAATTTCGTTATCGTATTTGGTAGGTACCACTGCACTATTCATTTTGATTTGGCAAAGATGTCACAGACTGCTAGTCTGTATTCAACTGTGAACCCTTTGTTTTGGGGTCCTGCTTTTATTGTAACCTTCATTTTGGATTACGGCCTTTATTTTGTAATGAGGATTTGCCACCTGGTTGAATGAATGACTGAGATGTTGATGCAGAGAAATCCAATTCAGATCCTTCATTAGCCGACTGTTTCCATGGCAAGATATGCCTTGAAAACATGATCAAGTCCCTGGAGAAAACAGTGGTTCCCCAAGCACCCTATACGTAGATATTTATAGGCAGGCACACTCCAGATCTGCGCAGACGAAATTAAAATAAAACACACACAAATTGATAAACGCTTTCCAGTCAGTTGAGATGGAAAGAGGGGCCCTGCCTGTGAAGAAAGGCAATGGTAGATCTTGCCAAATAGTTCTGTGACACTTTGGGTAGGACGGCCTTGCATAACATGCGCAAGAAACATCAAGTCTTGCAGGGGACAAACCAAGCACTTTGAAATGCCCGGTCCTGTCCTCCTGGTGCTGAGGGTGACAAACAAGATTTTCCCCAAAGAAACCACACTCAAAGACAGGGAATCAAAAAGATTGTTTTGACTTAGCCAGAAGGCGCAGCCACCGGCCAGGCTGCAGTTCAGGCCTGCTGGCCCTTGGGCTGAGACAGGACTCGGGGGGCTGCGGGAGGCTTGCTTTCGAGCTGCCAGGCTACTAACCCAGAGCCGTCAGCAGGCTGCTCGCTCCGAAGCTGACCCCGCTTCCTCTGCGGCAGCAAGGCAGTACTCACGTAGCAAGGGCCACACTTGCGAGGGTTGAGCTTTTCCTGGAAAAGTCACAGACTGCTGTTTGAGGAAGTCATGTCAGCCAGTGTCGAGACGGACGATTCGGATGCTGAGTCCCAACAGACCGTTTGCCGGAGGGTGAGACCGGGCGGCGCAGCATCCCGGCTAGGGAGGACTGCCCACAGCCAGCCACCGCAGCCGCCTTCGGACAAAACCCTTCAAGCTCAGAGCTTGTTTCAGCAGAAAAAGCAAATCGAACCAGCTCCTGTCCAAGGTTCCCTCCCTCAAAGCATAAATCACATATGGAATAGGTGCAGAACTCTTAGGTCTCAGCAGTGTTTTTTTAATCCATATCAAAACTTTTCCTTTTTTCCAAAGTAGGGCAAAGGTCTACAAAAAACCCACCTTGCTTTTAAAGCCTTGCTTTAAGCATGATGAAGCTTTGTGGTATCTTCAGACGATGTTCTTGGCTTTTCAGACTAGAGAAACCTGAAAGTGTACTTGATATGAAGTCAAAACAGCCTGTTGCCCAACTTGCTTTCTTCCGCAGGGTACTGAAATATTAAGAACACAGGCAAATGATAGTTGGATACGACTCCCTTTGTCGGTGTGGTGTTGCATTTGTTTGTCTGAAGCCAAATTGGGCAGACAATTTTGCGTTCTGTATCTTAGCGGTAAATTGTAAGGTTCTGAAACATTCCTATTTGAATAAGATAAGATCACAAACAAGTGAAAACATGTGTAGGCTGAAAAAATCAATATGTTTCAAAGCAACAGCTGAGAAAAATTATTCCTGTATTAATATGCTGAAAACTAGATGTAGGGATTCTGCCTTAGCACATAGTATTACTAACATCTAAAGCAGTATTATAAGGAATTAGAGCTGCCTTCATAGTTAGATGTTAATCACAGCATCACATAGCAATAAGGGACTCAAAAGGCTGACAGTGGTAAACTGAACGGGGGAGGGGGGTTAAGTTTCCCATTCTTTGCATAATAATTAGATCTCAACAACTGGAGCTTTTTAATTGATCATGCTGAGATCTGCTCTTTCCATTTATCCTGAAATTTTGTAATGTTTTAGTTGAATTATCCAGAATAGGTACTCTCTAGTTGAGATGTTCATATTTTTTAATTCAAGACTCAATCCCATTGTCACTGAAGAGTGGCAAAATTCTCTCTAACTTAATCACATTCAGACCTATACCATCCCTAACATCAGAAAGCCATTAATAACTAGCTTATACCAACCAAAGTCTATTCTGTCTGTGATGACACATCTTAAAAATAGTTTCCTCTGAATGAAATCTACATTTCTGTGCTGAATTACTTGCTGGGAGTCACTCTTTCAGTAACCCCTATATATACTTTGCTCAAACAAAACACTTACTGCCCTTGAGAAACACCTGAATAAGGCATGCCTAATATGATACACTTGAGGAATAATTAGTTAAAGATAGTAACTGAAAACTGTAGGCTAGCAGTAATATAAATATTTTCTCTGCCATCAGAATCTGACATTTCTTCTTTCAGCCCATACTTCACTTAGGGCATTTACAAATGCTGGAGCATTCAAACACTCAGCCTTTCAGAAATAATCCTATGATTCTGCAGTCTCTGTGTCTTGCACATAATTCACTAGGACAAAATTAAACATTTCCTGTTTGTACTTCTCTCTATATTCTGGTGTCTCCTGAGTGCTGTTTTGGTCTACCAGCAAGCCATATATGTACTATAAATATCTGTGTATTTATAATACAAAATTCCCCAAATTCTTGTCACCTCAGCAGATAATTGATTTTTTTTAAGAAGATACACATGGAATAACAGTCTCATCCTCTCTGCAGGTATTTATTTGGCCAGCAGATTTCTTTAGGAAAACACTGTGTCAACAGGAAAAGGGACAGGTTGTTGAGGTATGAAGCTGTGGAGCAACTGTGGTAGTCAGGACTGGGCAGCTAAGAACAGAGCAGTAACCAGGACGGGTGTTATTTCAGTCTTTCAACAAAGCAACAGCAGCTCAAGTAGCTTGTCGAGGTGACTTATCTTCCGTTTATTAATTTTAGATAATACTTTTAAACATGCTTGGCCTGTTCATATAGAAAGCTTTTTTTTTTTCCCCCAGTAAGAAAACATGGCTCCATGTAAAAGCATTCATGTGAAAAACAAGGAAAAAGCAGAGGGGAGGAAATCAGTGGAACTACATCTTCCCAGTGAGAAGCATACTAACAGTGCATAAAATGGGTTTGGACTACAGGCCTAAACTGAGAGCATGTGAGAAGCTCCCAATCCCATTTCTTAGTTTTTTATGAAAAGGGAGAGAAGTGCTGATTAAGGCAGCTACGTGACTTGTAAAAGGAAAATCCTTACACATTATGTTAAATGGCAGAAGAAAGAGAAGAAAGAAGAAAAGAATGACCTACTTTTTAACCTGTTTAATAATGACTGTAAATATTTTCATCTACATGGGTGTGAAGTTCCAGCCTTATTATCGTGGAAGTTTGTATACAGCTGCAAAATCACTTGTTACTTGCCAATTACAGTGTAACTTTGAATAATCTATGACCACAGCCATTCTAGAATAAGAACAGCATGTTGGCAGCTGAGAATAGCTGTTAAAAGGGATGTTTATGAGCGGATGATTTGGAATGAAGCAGTTAGGAGGAATCAGCGTTGAACGGTTGGAAGCAAAGGTAAGGCCAGAGATAGTGAGTGGGACTGGGCCATGTAGAAAGGGGTAGTTTGAAAGAAGGAGCTTTACATATATAGTGTGAGGAGCCACCATCATTTCCAAGGGAGCAGGAAGTTGTAGCTTGAAGGAGCCACGCTGTTCAGAGGCTCGTCCGATTGTAAGAAATCTGTTTTCCACCCAACAGTATCACCATTCAGTGTGCCTCTGATACCTGCGTTGGAGCTTCCTAGACATAATCCGTTAAAGTCCATCATGGGTTATACTGTCAAATTGATGGCTAAAAACCACATTTGAAGGCTATATTCAAAACAAAAATCAAAATACAGCGTGGCATTGACTACATCCAAATGGAATTCACACAGTAATAGAGACATAGCCCTTACTTTTTGCACCAAGTTTAATGTGGACCTACCTTGAAATTTACCGCAATATGCATTACTTGTTATGAATAAGAAAACCACTTATGACAGAGTACTCAATGGCATCTGCCTTCACAAGTTACTTAAAAGCATTCTTAAATACTAGAAATATCCCAAGGAACTGTGACTTCTTTCTCCTCTGAAAACTTTTTTATAACATCAGAGCAAGCTAACTTTCTGATGTACCCTACTACTGTAAAACTGGATACGACAGTCCAACACTGAGTCATGTTTCTGATAGGTAAGAATGCACTTAAGGTAATACTAGCAATTTATTTTTCCTAATGATCTAAATTATTCTGCAACTAGGAATTCCTGGAAGCTGCCATGCGTTCAACAAGCTGAAAAGGGCAACGTTAACAGATATGTTGTAACTCTGATACAGAGTATCTTGTAGAAACCTAAAATACAGAAATCAGTTTTGAAATTGGGCTGTGAAAAACAAGGTAAAATTCACCTTGCAGAGATAACATTTATGTACCACTTATTTTCCTTGCAGAGTGTCAAAATGGGGAGTCAGCTGAATCATTTGGTGCATAATCTTTTTGCTTATCTTTTCATGAGCCAAAGTTCACTCAAAGTGATAAGGAGATGGAGCAAATTGAGAGAGGGTGAGTGCTTAAATGATAAAAAGAGTACTTTCACACAGATATCTGTGTTGCCTTTTAAGTTTTTGGTTGTCATGTTTTCAGCATTGTCACAGTCTGTCCTTTAAAATATGGTACTGATGAAAAACCTTTCTTTGATACAGAGTTTCATGCACCTGCAGAAACAGAGAGGGCAGGGGGTGATATCACTTATGCCAATGAAGCAGGTTTAAACTAGCTGAAATCATCATCTCTTTCAGATGTCCTTGTTCTACTGCCTTCCCAGTTAAACCTGGAAAGAGGCTGACCCCTCTTTGGAGAACCTGAGCTGTCACTTTGTTTTGCTAAGCAAACCTGGTAAGATAAGGTTTTTTTTGTGTTACCTACTACACTTCTTAAAAGACTATGAAACTCTCTATGTACTGTTTGGGGCCGCATACTGTACCGGCAACCAAATTAACTTAGTATGAGGGTGTAATGCCCTCTTTTTCCTCATAACTGGCATTAGCTATCTCTTAGGTGCACATTGAGTGTTCCTCCCCTTACAGATCAGATTATCATAAAAGGGGGAAAGACCGTTTTCTTCCTAGCCTTCCAAGTTAGTATCTGAGTCTTTGAATTAGTGCTTCTATTAGGAGGACAAAGGGTCAGCTCTATCCCTTCCCTTAAAGTCTTTGTAAATAAACAGTAAGTAATTTCTTTTTCCTAAAGCCTGTGCTTGGCCCTCAGGTCCACTCAGTGCCCCCAAAGGGCTGTTTCTCTCTCCTTTCTTGTTCCTCCTCACAGAGTGTAAGACCCAGTCAGCCCCAGGATTCGTAGAGAGTTGTAAAAGGGCAAAGGTTTTACATGACTCTAGGCAACAGGAACACAACAACAAAATTTCCATCCCCTGGCTCTAGGCAACTGCTAAACAGAGGGATTTTTTTTCTCCTGGAGGCAGTGACTTTGCTCTTAATCCATTCACATCAACCTGGGAAAATCACACTTATGGCTCAGACTAGTTGTTGCTCAGGCCTTCATATTCAACCCATTGCTTTGGATAGTTGTCACCTCAATGTTTCCAGAGCTATCACTGTACAAGACACATCTCAGCATACCCTCCAGTTAGTCTGAAAAAAGAGCGAGTAGTGCAGCCAGCTGTATAAATCAAGTATCTGACTGTCAACAGATTAAAGCCTTTTGATGTTGATTATTAACAGTTTTCAGCACTGTAAAATGTTGACTCTTTTTTATTACTCTACAAATTCTCATTACTTTCTCACTAGACAGAAGCTTGAAAGCATGTTTGTATAAAGCAAGCTACAGGAACTCTAAATTAGTACCTGGATTGGTTCACTAGAGGCCAAGAGAAAGCAAACATGGTTGAACCATAGCAGCTGACATAAAAAACAATAGGTTTTCATTGCTGATTGTATCTCCAAAGATGAAGATTTAAAAAAAAATAGGAAAGGGAAAGTGAACATTTTTTTTATGTAGCTTGGGGTTTGTTTTTTTGTTTAAAGAAGTCATCAGCTCCTCCTGGCCTGGAGGGAGTGTGCCTGGGGCGGAGAGTCAGAGCGGCGCAGGTACGCACTGCCCATGCCATTTGTTTCTTTGTGTATGTCCTGGAAGCCAGAGTTCAGAAACAGAGAAACGTAGGTTGTCGCAATGGGTCTATGCCCTGCAGAGTTGTGTCAGGAGAAGTGAAAATATTTATGGCTGGGGCAGTTAAGCTCGCTCTAGAGCTGTTTTGAACTACTGGAGTAGTGCCAAGGATCTGGCTCAACCGATAGATTTTGTTTTCAAGTTGCATAAGTGTAAGTAACCTGCAAGACTTGATTATTTTTTAGTACAATGGTTAAGTTCAGATAACGTTATTTAAATAGCAATCATAATAGGACCCATGAAAGCATTTTTTCACTTTACCTTAATTGCCCTCCCTAGATGCTGTGCTGGCCTGTAGGCCTTTGGGTTCTCATCATACAGCTGCTCAGTGTTTTGACATACTGAACACCACCAAATCTCTAAAAGTCCTTCCAACAATGAGTTTGTTTGTGTGTATTCACTTATTCCTTTAGAAAAAACGCAGATCAGATTCACTCCCTGATGTAAGAGCAGTGATCATAGCCTGTAGTGGCTTTTGTTAGAAAAAAAATTAGGTTTCATAATAATCCAAAGAATAATTTTAAAATGATTGAGCTTATGGGGCAACATTTCCTCCTCCTGGATACTTTTTCATCTTACTGCTCCCTATACTTTTGTTTTCTTTAGAAGTGTAAGCACACTGAAGAGCTTTCCTTCTCACAGACTTTTTGCAAAGGCTTTGGAATGTGTTATATAGGAGAAAATACTTACATCTTGAAATACATTGATGTTGACTTTCACTATCTAAAAGGAATTAATAATATTATACTTAAGTGTAAAGAAAATAGTAAGTCAGCTGATAGGGCTAGATTTTTAGCTTTATTACTACCGCAGGAGGAAAGCATATTCTGTCATGTATTTCAGATACTTCAAGGCAAATTTCCTTTTGGTGGGGCCAGCATATACTTACACTAAGACTCTGATATAGAATTAGTCAGAGCTCCTGCACAGCCAAACACAAGGACAAAAGGAGCTTAATTCCAACTAATGCTAACACTAGTCTACAGACAAAGCTTGCACTGGCTCATATAGAATCACTTTTTACACCTAATTAACTAAATACCCTTAAAACCCTGTGTTAATGTGCTAATATAACTTTTACACCTTGTTTCTATGTCTTTCCACATAAAGGTTCACACCACTGTAACTAAACTGATCCCAAAACAACTCTAGTTAAACTAGTTTATGGCCTTGTCTACATGCAGGGCGAATGATATATCTAAAAGCAGAATGTAGGAGTAGGCTGTGTAAAGAAAAAGAGAACTCAGAAAAGTTCCCTCCTACATTCCCTAACACTGTGAAACCAAAATAAGCTGCAGGGGCTTTTATCCTACCCTAAATATTTATGAATGCATAGTTCATAGAAAAAAGGGACAGAAGGGACAGACTGAACTTTACAATGAAGCACAGTCACATACACAAGGTCTATACACTATAGAAATGCTGAAGACTAGTTACATGTATTAATTCTGGTTTAACTTAAGAAATAAGGACCAAATGCTCCACAACATTTTGTTGTCCAACTCCCATTGGAACTAATTACATTTTATGACTCTCAGCCTAAAGAGCTCTTAATTTCTGAAAGGTTTTATATACACTGTGCGTTAATACTAAGAGCTTGATGTTATTTGGCTGGTGTTTGAGGAATAGCGCAGCTTATGGATTTGAATCAAGCGCCACTTCTCCGTGATCTACTAAAGGGGTGGCGAAACTCAGCGCCCAGGAAGGACACTCTTCGAAGTTTTCGTGTGGCTAAGAGCCAAAACACATTTCCTACGTTCTTCAGGCGGAGAGACAGGAGGAGGAGGAGGAGGCTGGGAGTGTTTTGTGGGCGGATGACAGCCATGCCTCAGCAGCCTGCGGGTTCACCGCGGGACGCAGACGCACGGCATGTCACACTGGGGTAAGTGGGGATGCCAGCCCAGCCACCCCTGCGGCAGGACCGCCGGCCAGGCCCGTGCCAGGCACGGCCAGGCCCCGGCGCCCACAGCCGATGGCCAACGGCCTGCTCCCTCGCGCTGGCAGCTGGCACGGCACAGCCCAGTGGGGGCTCAACCAAAAAACGCCCCGAGGAGGTGTTTCGGCAGCGCTGCCCGGGTACGGCCAAGTTCGGCTCCTCTGCCTTTTGGAGAGACGAGTGGGGTTTTCGATGTCTGGGTGACAAATGACGCCCTTTCCGCGTTGCGCCAAGCACAGCCTTCTTCCTCAAGTGCCTGAGCGGGGAGCTGCAAACTTCACACCCCTCTCACACCCCGCGAAAGACAGGCCGAGGCAGACAGCAACTGATTTCTTTAAAAACTTCCCTCCCACCGGCGTTCACCTCCCAAGCCAGCTTGGGTTAAGCTTTAACCAGCTGCCTTATCTAAATAAAAATGCGTAGACAGCCTGCTGGCTGCGAGTCAGCCCTCAGCGAATAATTGCTGAGGGAGCCTGCCCTACGTGTGTCGCTTCATTTTTATTTCTCTCGGCCAGGGACGACGCAGACCGCTCGGGCCCCGCGCCGGCCTTCCTGCCGCGGGTTGCTGCGCGGGGCCGCCCCGCCGCCGCGGGCGCTGCCGCCAGGGGGCGCCCGGCGGAGCCGCCTCCCCGCGGGGCCGCCCGGGGGCGGCGGCGGCGGCGCGGCCCCGCTGCCAGCCCCTGCCGAAATGGCTGCGGTTTGTGCGTGCCGGTATTTTTGGAAGGCGACGGCCGGCCTGCGAAGAGGATTCGCTTTGTTCCTCGGTGGTGCCCCCCCCATTAACCTGACAGCGTCACGTTATTTTGTGAAGCCTTGCCTAAATTGGGAGGCTGGGAAGCCAGAAATTGTGGCCTTCAGGAGTGACACATCATTACTGTGCTGTCATGGGAAATGTGCCATCAAAGGCCCTTACAGTCCTCTTCAACCGAGGGCCTCAAAGGTCCATTGAGAGGGGTTATATTAGCTCCCTTTTCCAGACGGGGAAGCTGCGACGGTGAAAATAGCCTTCGTGCGAGCGGCTGCTGCAGTCCCCGGCTCAGGAGGTCACGGCTGCCGCGGCGTCCTCAGGGCAGGTGACCAAACCAAGCCCTGCCGGCGCAGCTTCCGAAACGGCGGGGCCGCCGGCGTGGGGCCCGGCCCCGCACGTGGCCCCACACGGCCTCGCACACGGCCCACCAGCCTAGTCCACCTGCGGGTCCTTCCTGCCGTGCCCCCGGCTGGGGGAAGGTGCTCCTTGGGACGCTGGTGGCGTGAAGGACTCAAGGCCCCCTGAAGTCTGATGGATGGATGCCCCTGTCCCCTCAGCCCCACGGTGCCCAAATCGCACGCGAACGATTAGGTATGAAGACGCAGTGCTGGAGGGAGCGACGAGAAAACAGCCCAACGTCCCGTCTCCACAGAAGGCAGGAGATCTGCGTGCGCATGTTCCCACCAGCACACAGGCAGCGCAGCGGTACCTCAATTATTAAAAAAAAACGGCTGTTTTATAAGAGATTCCAAGCTTTTTAATACTCATCATAATCACTGAGACAATACATGTAACTCTTGAAAGTCTTCCTTCCAATTCCCAGTTAGCACTACTCACACAGATATGTCAGCCTTTTTAGCTAATATATGCTTGGAAATGGTAATATGTGCCTAAAGCTAAAATATAAAAAGACTGCACCAAGTAATGTTCTCTGGAATTATTTACTCGTTAATATAGTTTGACTAAGTTTTGCTAGCTGGGAGAACATAATTTCTATTTGTTTTTGCAACATAGTTTAAAAAAAGCTACAGCTTTTTATACCAACATTTTATATGAACATTAAAAAGGCTTCATATTTGTTGGCTTCAGAAATCAGTTTTAATCAAATACTGTTGTGGAACTCATTGAGAATTTGACCATTTACACAAAACTGAGCTTTGTTTCCTGGCATACCTTTTCCAGTCCTCTTCCTGATTTTTACAACAAATTGTCCTCCTGCCAGAAGATTCTTTAATACTGTGTGAATGAAGTATTATTTGTGGGAAAAAAGTGGTTTATTTCAACATATGTCAGCCGTTAAACATTTTTATCCAAGCATGGGCACATGCAGTTCGCACAAGATAATGCTGAGGTTGTAACTCCTTTTGCTGCTACATTCTCAGTTGCCCTAACAGGCAAAAAACTGAGAATCGAGGTCATGCATATGCCTTGCATGGTGAAAAACCTACATACAAGGCAGGAAATTCTCTCACTAAACTTTAATTTTGTCTCAGACGCACAACACACCCACTCACAAGCATATGAAAAAGGAAAACAAAAATCAAGGTAGTTAAGGACAATGATGGGAGGGCATAAGCATTTTTAAAACTGATCTGATTGTTAGAAGTGATTGTTTGGCATATTTTGATATTTCAGTTTTACCAGTCTGGTATCTAAATCACTAACTACATATTACAGTGTTTTATCAGGCAAAATTCACAGTGGGAGAGCAGCTTTCTTCTTCCATGTTAAGACTCTTACGACTTTAGCAGGGGGTGCTTTCCTAGGTAAGGTGAAAAAGAGCTGCTTTGCAGCTCTTCATCCTTTTTCTCATAATTAGTTGCATTTCTGTCACTGGACATCAGATGAGTAAATTGTACTCAGTTTAACTGAAAGCTGTTTTTGAACAGGGCATCTAACTAGTTATATCCAGTAGGGATTAGGCAGAAATGTAGGTGAATTTTTGTTTTGCCCTAAAGGCCTAAAGGAGGCTTATAGTTAAAGTAACTTTCTGTTTTGTTGGGGGCAAGGGGGACAGGTATGCCTGTTTGAACTATTGATTACAGTCTTTGTCTATAAACCTAGATTTACATACAATTTTTGATGGCAGTTTGTAATTATGATAACTAAGGTGAAAATAAAAAAAAAGAAATGTATTTACCAATTCAGCCCTAAACATGAGTGCATTCAGAGATGATAAAGACTAGTTGCATCAGTAGAAGGTGTTCCTATATGACAATAAACTATACAGATAGAAGCATTTTTATAAAATTACATCTATGTCCATACAGTGGGGTTGTCCTGAATGAGGTCTCAAATATTGTAACATCCATATCTGAATGTGATCTTAGGACTGTAAATCTTGTCTTTGCTTTTTGTTTATGAACCTCCTGGATGACTGGAAATCAATAACAAAATAATTTTCAGTACTTAATTCACAAGTAACTAAATCTTTAGCAATTTCTTCCTAGCAAGTGTTGCACTGAATTAGTACTAAAACCAAAAAGGTTTAAATTGACTAAAGATAATTCTCTTCCTTGCTATGAACGTTTGTATCCGTAGCAACTACACTATAACAATCCTGCTAAGTTTCTAGCTGTCCTACGTCTTCCAAAGCAGGCAAGACCAAAACATGCACTGGAGTTTTCAACTTTTAAGTTGTTTTTCCTTTAGTTCTGTTCTACATGCCTGCTCTCTATATAAACAGACACATTTACATGTGCCTGACTTGTAAGAAATGCAGAAATTCCATCAATATTGCTTTTGTGTGAGGCCCCAACGTGGGCATTGTGTGACAGTGGCATACATCTAACACATGCCTGTGTATGGATCTGTGTGAGGAGGCAGAATCACCATCTAGGCTGTGGCTAGCAGGAGTCCTCCTTTCAGAGGAGCTCTTTTGAGTGTGGCATCCCCCTGCGCAATATATTCTGTGGCTGGGATGTACGCAGGACGATGGGCTGCGCTCCAGTTTTAGCACTCAGCACACCAGGCTCAGACCACTGTGCCAGCACCGTGTTGCCACAAGCAGCTAGGGAAAGGAGAGAGGCTCCGACAGTATCCTGCAAAAGCATTAAATCAAAAGTGTAGGTTATTTTGCTCCCCCTGGGCAAGATGTCATTTACTCCTGCCTTCGTCCACCTGGGCTGAAGGGGTGGCTGGTATCTATGCACGCGTGTGAGTGACCTGGCAGGGTATGCTCTGTTCCACTGGCGTATACCACTACTAGCGTGAGCCACGTCAGATGGGGAGACATCCAGAGTCCCAGTCTAGCCAAGCTGGGGCTAAAGCAGCTACCGGCTTCTTCCAGTCTGCACTTATTTGGCACGCACCATCAGAACAGTGCCCAAATAGTTATCTCTTTGCCTCATCCTTCCAAAAGCTCTGTATGAGAGATGAGTAGCAAGACAGAGGAAGATGAGGTGGAGGCCAAAGGAGTCTCATATTAAATGGATGGGATAAATCAGGATACCAGTCATAGTGATGAGTCATTACATTTCTCAAATGGGTGACTCAATGAAAAATCGACATGGTGTATATTTGAGCAGAATTAGGTGTTTCAGCTTGGATCATCACTGTAATCTTTGACTAAATAACCAGGATCAGCTATTGGACCCACTGCTGTTCATGTGCTCCTAAATGGCAACTACACTGCATGGGATGTCTTTCAATATGTAGATTTGTGTCCTCTCAGTATTACTAAAAACATGTTGGGGCTGTTTAGCCATATAACAAAATCATAAAGTAATGCACTATTCTTGAAATTATTGGTTCTACTCAGCAGCTGGACAGAGATGTGTTCAATATAATTAATGCAAATAAGGTTGACATGACATCTTAGTAAATGCTACATTAGTATTATACAGTTTTAGAGTTTGCAACCTTAAATTTAAGAGCATAAAGAATATCTTATTCAGATCCAGATGTCAAGCAGCTTGAGGCAAGATATTTAAATCTAATCTAAAATACCATCCATCACTTTAGTAGTGAAAATGTGCATTTATAGCAAAAGATAGCAAATTCACCTATCATTCATTCAAAATGATTCATCATTCATTCTAAATATTGGTTAGCAATGAGAGATGTAGCATATTTTAGTGTCAGACAATTACAGTCGTATCATTATGCTGTATCCTGTGCATTACAACTGAAACTAAGAAAATGCAGTACCAATCCTCTCAATAGTTTCAGATGGTTTCAGAGACATTATTAGGAAATAGCAGTTTCACAACATCATTTTATCATTTTGTAATCAGGTCAGAGGCCAATCATACATGGTCATAGCTGCCAAGTAGATGAGGTCAGAGTTCCTCTTCACTAATATAAGGTTATCAGTTTAAATAGCCTTAACAGCCCTTTCTGAGAGGGAAAAAGTAAAATATGATTAAAGTAAAGATTAAAGGAATTTATCTCTTCATTTCTGGAGTTGCATGGGAATTAAGCATGCAATATCCATTAAATGCAATGAGGACTGTATGCCTAAATCATATTAAACTGAAAAAAATGAAGGACACAGAATAACTCTTTCTGTAGAATAACTCTGATGATATAGGAAAATTCGCAGTAGTCCCAGAGGACTTTATTGAGGGATGGGCCCTCTTGTGTTAGGTAGTATTTAACCTTAGCAGTAGACAGAGTAGTCTCTGGCATGACTCATTGTCCTCTAATGTATTATAGTAAAAGAACCAAAGATTGGGTCTGCATTTGCACCTGTGGTATAGCTGGGAGAATACTAAGAAACTAGAAAAAGTTTGAAAATACCAAAAATTCATTCAAAGTAGGGATTGATTCTTTATTTCTTCCTTTATTTGTGACTCATGCAAAAGCAACAAGTGTTGAATGCATCCAGCAGCTGCAGAATAAGGAACCTACTATCCTTGTGATTACAGGACTGCTTTAAAAGCATGTTGAAATACAACTGAGCTAAAATGAAAGAAAAATGAAACGTTGTGAAAAATTATCTGTGTATCTCTTCCTTTTTTGACTGAAATATGTTATTTATAAGTGACTATGTTATTAAAAACTCAGCATAGTGCTTTACAGCCAGTAAATGACAACAGACCAAATGTTACTGTTACACACAGCTGGAGTGTATTGATAAAACCAGCACATTGTCTTTGCTCACATAGTTTGAAGTCTAAATAAAGATATATGATCAAAAGAGTAAATGCTCGGCAAGGTGGCGGAGAAAGGGCAAAAGGTGAATAAAAGCTATATCAGTAAGTTGTAAAATGCATAATCAGATAAATAAGGTGTTTTGCTGTGTGCCTTACTCTTTAAAAAAGTAATCTATGGTTTGTTTGTATTACGGTAGTAAAATATATCCAAAACAGCATTCAGAAAGAAAAGTGGTGATACTATCCCAAAAATAATCTATTCAGTGCATTAAAATGAGTCAATGCTCACACATATGTTATTCTTTTCCTCTCCTTTCAAACATTCTTCAATCAACAGAGAAAAGGGTTGAGATTATTGGTATTAAATTATGCCTCATTGTCATTTGGCTGAACAACTCACTAGTGATTTATCACACTAGATCATACATCACTAGTGATGTATCATTTACAAAAATTAGTTCATTTTTCAAGTTTGTCTTTTCAAACATATGTTTTTTACAAAAATTAGCATTGCGAATCTAAAGTCTCGTTCAAAGTCCAATGAAGTTCTTGGAAAATTTTTCTCTGACTTCAGCGAGACCCTGAGAGAACAAAGTGGCAACTTTGGGGAAAAAAATCAACAACAAAATAGCAGGCGAGCAAGTGGCTAAACATTCTCTACAGAAAAACCCTCTCAATTGCTTGATAATTCAGGTAAAACAGATTGAGTAAAACCTGTACTTTTGTATGAATCCAATTGTATGGTTTGGCTATTAGTTATTCCAATATAAAGTTAGGTGTGAATTTAAAGTGGCAAAGCTATACTAAAATAATTCCATGTGTTCCACTTGTTCCAGAAAAAGAATAGTCACATATGGAATTATTTGGTAATGGTTGATCTGAATAGATATTTTGGAGTATCTCTTTGTAAATCAGCTCTTGGTGGGTTAAAGACAGGAAGATGAGGACAGGACAAGGAAACAAATCTTTGATAAAGCAAAGAGGAAGTGAAAAGAAATAAAAAAATGAAAAGAATCGTGGAGAGCTTTGAAGGACCAGTTTGGGGTTTGCCCTGAGCCTGGGCCGACGGCGTTCCTAGGAAACTGATCTATTGTTGTAAAGCAAAGAGCCCAAGTATTTTATAAGATTTTATGTTCTCCGTACAACTGTTTCTAAAGTTCTGTGACTGAGAACTGCAACTTCATTGGCTAGAGAATTCCATTTAGTATAGTTATCAGTGTATAAATTGTATTTAAAAAACAAAAGCAATTTGTTTTTTGCCATTTTGTTGCATCACTGATAATTCTCGTATCAAAACTGTTCTTTCAGTGATGTGTTCAAAGGAACAAAGTATTATAACAATTAAATATAGTGTAACAAATACAATAAGTATTTCCATGGAAGGAAAGTATATTTTTTCAGATTTCTCAGAATTAATTTCTACTGAAATCTCTATGCCACTTAGTTGACAGTAGCCAGTGTCAGCAGAAATTGTTCTTTTTCCTGCTGACCTTATTAGGAGCAGATTCAGAACCTGAACTAGTGTATTTTAAAGGATAGAGCTGGATTTATAGGCGAAAACTAGATGAACTGCTCTTCTGTACCCTAAGAATATGAAAATGTAATGCAACCCTATTACTCAACAAGGATCTGTTCATTGGAAAACCACTGAGAAAATAATGAGGGGGGAAGAACAAGAGGAGGAGGAAAAGGTGAGAAGAAAAGAGAAAGAGGGCAAAGAGAGCAAAAAGGAAAAGGGAATTTGCTTTTGATGTCATAGTTCTATCAGCTCATGCATTTTTCATGGATACCAACTAGTTCTAAAATAATGCTGTGCTGACAATCCAAGCACAAAAAAAATCAGCCAAGTTTCCAAATATCATGATACTAGCTTAAAAATAATGACTTAAAAAAATATAAACTAAGGGCTTTTATTTCCCTTCTGATTTATGAGCTTTGCAGATTCACATATTCAAATTTTTCTCTCAAACCTGAGGTAATGTAATTGTTTTTAATGAAAACTGAGGTTCCCACTTAATCACATCTGCCGAAGAGTGAGAGCTTAAAAAAAAAGCTAAACGTTGCAAAATTTGCACTGTAATTGTAGAGCTGACAACACTAAATGTCACAGCTATAGCATACTGTATGGCTTTGATGCAAAACTAACTAAAAATTACAAGAGGTGTTAGACACATTAAAAGAGAATTAACTAAATTTGCACTTCTACTCTTTGCTATAAATTAATTTAAAACTGAAAGTGAAGGCAATTCACAAATGAAAATAAACTGGTAGGAATTAGAGTGACTTACGCATTACGTGTTTTGTATGTCAGGCTTAATGTTTTGTAAACCTAGGTAGAAGAAATGAGCATTAACAGTTCTCAGTGCTTTTGATTAAAACTTGATCACTTTTTAAACAAAGTAATTCAACAATTTGACTGTAAGCATTCATTTAGGTTCCAGTCACACAGGCTGTAGCAATGCAGATCATTGTCTTTACAGGCAGTGGTAATGAAAACAACCTATGCACAGGTGCAGGAGGCAGCACGGGACCTTTATTTGCATGAACAGAATTTCAAGTTGTAAACAGCTATTTAGCTATCAGCCTTCAAATGTTTTTCACGTGACTAATTCTAGAGAACGTCTACAATTATTTCGTATGTTCACAGGTCTGGACCTTACATGACAAACTACAACAGATGGGGAATTTCTGTGTTTTTATGTCTCTAAGCTGGCTAGCACTCTTAATGTCAAAATTAAGTTAACATCTCGATTTTAATTATCAGTGGCACTGCAAATGCTTTAAAGTAGTAATAATAAAGTAATAAGAAGAGTAGTGAAAATTAACACAGTGGTGAAACAGCACATTGACATTTTCAGTTAGCTGGGGAGAAGCGCAGCAATGTTTCGGGGCCCATGTACAACTCTTACGCACATCTGACATATCGCTGATCTAAACCTGAGGCAGATCGTATCTAGTCACGCTCTGGTAGCGCTATATGCCTCCGCTTTTGAGGAGTAACTGAAAGAGAAGAGTCTCTTGTCATTGCGTTACCGACCGCGGAGACCCCCGTGGCTCGGCTGCAGGGAACCACCGCAGGAAGCGGACCGTGCCCGGGCTCCGTGGCGGGCAGCGGGGAGCGGGCCGAGCCCGCCGCCGGGGCCGCCGCTCCGGGGGCCGCGCGCCGCTGGGGCTCGTGGCAGGAGCGAGGCGCGGGGCGGCAGCGGCCCCGCGCAGCGCAGCGCCCCGCCGCCTCCGCGCAGCCCCGCAGGCCCGGCACCGCGCAGAGGGCCGCGCTCTCCCCGCCGCCGGCCCAGCGCGGCGCGGCCTCCCGCCCGCGCTCTGGGTCTTGAGGCTGATAATTCAAAAATGGAGGATGAGCCCTCTCAGGCATTAATTAATAATGTAGCTCTCTGTCTTCCTGTGTGACACACGCTGGAAGGCACCGAGCGGCCAATAAAGATGTAGGGGAGAGAAGTGGAAAGCTCCTCCCCGCAGCTCTTCCTGATTGAGGGCTTGAAGAAGTAGATCAAAAACTTCCCAGGAGCTGGGGGGGCAGCGAAAAGGGGAGAAAAGCAGCGACGGGGGCCGCGCTTCCGCGGGCCGCGCAGACAGGGGCGCCTCCTGACGCACCAGGTGGGCAGCGGCAGCGGAGCCCCCGCGCCGGCGGACAGCGGAGCGGCGCGGCGGCACCGCGCGGCAGAGGCGGGCGCGCGGGGGGGGGGGCGGGAGCCGCCCGGCCGCGGCGGGGCGGAAAGGGTCGAGGACCCCGCTTGGCACCGGCCCGGCAGGAAGCGAAGGAGGGAGAGAAGCAATCGTGCTGCCCTTCCTCGGGGTCGGCCCTGCGGGGAGGAGGCGGCGGAGGAGGAGTGGAAGTTGGTGTCCGGCCCGGCGTGCGCGGGCCACAGGCGGGGAAGGGGGTGACCCGGGGCAGGGGAACCGGCGGAGACAAAGCGCGGCGGCGGCAGCCGGGGTATCCCCGAGCCGAGCACGTTGTGTGGCGCGGGGGGGAGCCGCCTCCGCCCGCTGCTCGGCGTCATGGCCCCATTGTGAGGCAGGAGGAGGAGGCGGGGGGAGGAAGGAGCCGCCGCTCGCTGCTCGCTCAGTCCCAGGCAGGCAGCGGCGTGTCAGGCACACAAAAGGCTGCCGCCGCCGCCACCAGAGCCCGCCGCGCCGCCGGCGCTCGCTGCCCCTGCCGCTCCCCTGGGGGGAGGGACACGCCGGACCCGCGCCCTCCTCCCCGGGCCGGGGGCGCCGCGGCCCGCGCTCACTGCCTCCCTCCGTCTTTTTCCCTCCAATTTGAAGCGGGTCCCGGGGCAGGAGAGGAAGGAGAGCGCGGAGCGGGGCGATGCCGCTGCTGCACCGAAAGCCCTTCGTGAGGGAGAAGCCCCCCGCCGACCTGCGGCCGGACGAGCGCGTTTTCTACTGCAGGGTCACTAACGAGATCTTCAGGGACTACGAGTAAGAGACCGGCCCGGCCCGGCCGAGCGTCCTACCGCGGCGCGGGCGGGCGGCGGCAGTTTAACCCCCGGAACGGCTGACACCTGGGAGGGGAGGGGATTCCCCGCAGCGCCGCGGGGAGCCGGGGGGGCTGGCGCCGAGCCCGTGCCCTCCCGAGGGGGGTGGGGGGAGAGGGCGGATCTCTCGCCCTGGGCAGAGGGAATCCCTTCCCCTCCCCGGCGGGGCATTCCGCGACCTCTCCTGGGCAGGGGCAGCTCCTCGGCCGCTTCCTTCCTCCCCCCAGCGCGGGACGCGCGGCCCCTGCGCGGAGTCGTCCTCGCCGCTGCCCCCGGCGGGGAAGTGAAAGTTGAGTGCGTGGGAGGGAGCGGGCGGCAGCGCGGATCTGCCCGGGACTCGGCCTCCCCCCCGCCCCCGCGGGCAGCCGCATGCTGGCGGCGGATGGCGCTAGGCCGCGCCGCGGCCCCCGCGCCGGCAGCCGCCGCTCGCCGCGGAGCGGGCCGCCACCAACGGCCGCGGGGCGGCGGCGCGGGCCGCGGTTCAAGCGGCGCCGCGGGGGAGCGGCGGCCCCGCGCGGGGCGCGCCGCCTGACATGTGCCAGCCGCGCTATTGTTGTCCTAGCAGCTGGGCGGGGGGCGCCGCCGGCGGAGCCCGCCCGACTCCCCGGCCGCCCCCCTCGCTGCCGGCGCGCTTAACCCCTTGTTCCCGGCCCTCTGCCGGGCCGGGGTGTCAGCGCCGCCCATGGCCGCGCGCGCCCCGCCCTCCGCGGGGCTGGCGGCGCGGCGGCTCGGGGCCGACGCGGTTGGAAATGGCCCGCGAGCCCGGCCGTTGGCGCGGCCGTTGGCCCGGCGCGGCCGCCCGGCGCTCCGCGGCGGGGGAAGGGGGAGGCCCCGGGCCGCGCTGCCCGGGCGGCGCGGGGAGGAGGGGGCGCTGCACCTGTCCGGCGGGCCGCGGCCGCTGCGCGCTGCCTGCGCGGCCTGGGCGCCGCGCTCGTCGCCGTCCCTCCCGCGGCCGGGCGCGACAGCCATCAGCGCCGCGCGGCAGGGCGCGACCGGGCTGTGAAATCGTCTTGGAGCGAGCAGTAAATCTGAGAAATACACCTGTCCCCTCAGGAGCTTTTTTTTTTTCTGGTTGTGTTTTTCTGTCTTTTTTTTTTCCTTTTCCGTGTGTAAAAGGACCAGTCGAAATTGCGAAACTGTTGTTAACCGCTGAAGGCTTTTATTGGCGAAATGCGCTGGTAGCCCCCAACCCGCTGCCGCTTACTTTATTGCTCATAAGAACAATGGATTAAAAAGTATTGAGAGAGGCGTATTTTGGAAGCTGATAAACGCTCGTCTCCTAACTCTACATCCTGCTCCAGCGCCCTCCCCACCTAGGAAAAGGTCCCCCAAATCCAAACTCTTCTTATTTTTTAAAAAGAAGTGCAGACTAACGAGATTAAATCTGAAATACTTCTCATTTGCAGCATATGAAATTAGATCACACCTAAGTCTTTTTCATGTTTAGACTTGCTTTTTTTACTCAAATACACGTCACCTATTCCGATGTCTCCAAGATTTTATTAGGTAACTTTGGAGGGTAATGCCTTACAGTTTACTGGAGAATCTAGTACGTGTGCATAGGGTTAAATACTTTTTAGGAAGTTTTGTAAGGAGCGTTATCATATAGGGCATATAAGAATGTAACAAGCAGGAACTGACAACCTCATGTTTCTGTAGAAATTAAGTCCCCCTCCCCCTACTTCCACTGTTTTGAATGCTGCCTTTCTAGCCACAGTTGTTATTATCACATAATAAGATGACTCTCAAGTATTTGTGGACGCTTGTGAATTATGTTTTGGGTGTATGTAGTTTTGCTCAAGCTTTACTGTGAAAAGTATCTTCTTGAAACAGCTTTTTGCTCTGAAAAGGTTTGAAGATTTCAAGTACTCTGACAACACTGCAAGGATGTTGTCATTAAGAAAAAGTATGAAAGATCAAATTCCATATTTAAGCAGAGTTAATGAATTTTGGGATAAATTTAAAATTGTGTTCACACAGGCTATCCCTAGAAATGTCAGTGGGTGGTTAGCACAGAAATCGGGACTAGTATATTTTATTTGTACAGTAACTAAAGTCTATTAAATCTCCTTAGACTTTGCATTAAGGGGAAAATACTGTTGCCCTCCTTGAAGAAATTTTTGGTATGCTTTTTCATTTTTTTTCCCTCTTTCTTTGATATTGTTTAGGTTAGTGAAAATAGGTGCTTTGATTGATCTGTTCAGTGTTTTTTACTTAGCCATGTGTTCTGGCACGATTGAATAAGCGTAGATTAAGTGTTTGTGGTATAATCTACTGCAGAGCGTAGGGTCATCTTCTGGCAAGTTTAAAAATGTTGATCCATGTCTCTGCTAGGTACAAAGTGATGCTTCAGATGGAGATTTTTTTCCAAAAAACATTAGCTTTTTCTTTGCTTAAACAAGGGCAAATAAGGATAGAGAGGCGCTTTAAAAAAGTTGTTTTCACTGTTTTGTGACGGAAAACCAATGTCTAGATCAGTCTGTACTTGGGAAGACAATGCTGCATCAGTTTGTGCTTTTTTTCAGTCTGGAAATCTAATTTTGCAATAATAACTTGATTTTTTTTCCAGTGAGAACTTAAGTACTACAGAATCAGGCTAGATCAAGTAGGCTGTATAAATACATACAGTAACCTGAATTCACCCCCTGCCTCAAGTGCTTTGATGCTTTTGATTACTATAAAATCTTAAGACTTGAATATTGTTTTCTTAGTTTTTACAGAGTACGAATTTACAAAGTTGAAAAGCTTCTTTGATGCTATTAGCAGCCTCAGTAGAGATGAGTAGAATCATAAATTTGTATTATTTCCCTCTGTATAAGAGAGCATGATGCTAATGCAGGGAGGATTTGGTAGACTAGTATTTTGTAAAGTAACTTTTTAATCTGAAATACTGTCTCATAATTTTGTAATCTTTAAAAGGGAGTAGGGTGAGGTGATGATGTTCTTGTATTTATGAAGAATAACAGGAACTGAGGGAACTTCAGAGATGTTCTTAATGCTTGGTTATAACAGTGGAGGGCCAGATCTGTGGGCAGATCAACAAAAGAGCCTGTCAAGCCATCGTAGCAGCTGAAAAAGCAAGTAAGTTGGGATGCATGAGAAACACGTTTAAACCAGTGGGATGTTGTTTTCAGTCCTTGACACCTTGTCTGTGAAAGTTAATAGCTGACATAGATATGCAGTGAAAATTAGTATTAAAGTATGGAAAATCTTGCTCATGAAGACAGCCTGGAAGATCAGATCGTTTTGTAAAGAGGCAACTGATCTAAAGAGAGCATTTGATAAAGCTATGAAAATAATGAACAGTATAGATATAGTGATAGGGCTGTTTCTCATTCTTGTTATAAAACACAGGGGAAAAAGAGAAGGTTGGCATCTTCAAAACTAACCAAAGAAAGGTTTTGTAGATCGGCCTATGGAATTCTTTGTCAGAATCAAAAAGAAGTCTGTCTGTTTAAAAGGCTATTTAAAGTGTCCTTAGTTAAATGATGTGGATTGTTCCATTTTGTTGAAGAGAAACACGTAAGTTTGAAATATATTCCTTAATATATTGCTATCCTGTATATGTTAAATAATAAAAGCTTCCCCCTCCCTTTTTTTCTTCAATGTCATGTGCATTATTTTGCAATATATATTATTGCCCACTTGTGGATACAGGCAGAGTACAAGAACATTGTTGTGTTTGCAGAATGGCAGTTTGTCTTTCATAAATACCCTGATAGCATAGCCTACATAGATCATATATTAGAGGCTCATAAGGGCTTCGGGATTAAAAATAATAATGATTATAAATAAGCCATTCCACTGAATTTTTCTGCTTTTTTTCCTGTCTCTTAAATCTCACTTACTTAACATCCTTTTCTCGTATTTTACATTCTCCAATATATAATTCTTCTGTTAAAAGAACCACACCCCAGACTTGTTTTTAATATGTTAAGAAAATGAATGAAAGTAAATGACTTGAAGCAAATGTTCTTGAAACACACTACAAATACAGTGGATTTTGGATTCAATTGAATACTTGTTAAGCTCAAACAAAAGCCATCTCATTTCCAGGTTGGGTTTTTATATCCATTTGCAAGTGCAGTCAGCACAGAAACAAGTAATTTATTTCACAGTTCTATTTTTGAATTGCCTCGTATCAAATATGTATTTACTAGAAGGATTAAACTACTTCTCAGTGATTTGTTGATGATTTTGCTGTTTAGCTTACCTTGTATGGAAAACTAACTATATAATGGAAATGCTAAGAGACATCCAGCTGAGGAGTTAACATGAATTCCTTCAACAAATGTAACTCAGTTTTTAGTCCCTGTGCTTCAAATAGTTGAGCTGATGTGAACCTCTTCAGCTGGGCAGAGCACTGCAATCCCATTTGACTTCTTGCAGCCAGATGGGACTGTGCTAGAGAGCTTCATGTATGGTTTTGTATGAACTTCCTTCTTCATATTGTCAAGACTTACAGAGATCTTGAAACAGTGAGAAAGCCCAAAAGACAATAAAAACCTGGATGAAGCTGTAGATAAGGCTGTATACATGACGTGAACAGCAAATGCACTTGCTTTTGTGAATTTAAATTGCATGTGGAATATGATCAAGTCTACTCTTTCATGGAAAGAGTAATTATGTGATTCCTGCTGCTGTTCTGTTGTTTCAGTAGCTATTGTATGTGCTTTCTGCAATTTTGTTTTGAGAACTTGAATATGCCACAGAGAGACATGTAATGAGAGAATACTGCAAATAAGATCTGCTGCTGTACTGTTGTGTTTTTGTTTTTTCCTCTCTTAAACCACGTTAAAGTGAAACACTTACGATATTGTTAATAGATTAAGCCACAAATGGTTTTGACGTGCTATATGTAATGACTAGCTAAAGATGACAAATAATGCCGTCAAAACTGAATGTAATTTTTTTACTTTTTTTTTTTTTTCTTCCTGGTAAGTTCGTGGGGGAAAAATCCACACAAAACAAAAGAGGAAATGAGCTACAATGAAACTAGATACACAAAGGATTGTCGTATGCAAATGGCAAAATGTTTCCTCAAATATGTTTCAGTTACAGTAATTGCATTTGTAATAATTATGGGTAAAAACTTTATAGGGAACTTTTTGATTTTTTGTTTGTTTTTTGTTTTTTTGTTAAGTTCAATGCTGTTGCTTTAAATAGCATGACTGCCCAGTGTCCCCTCACAAAGAATAACAGCAGCTCTTAAAGGCACACTGTCGATTTTAATCTCCTGCTGCTGCTCCCTCCATAGTCTCTCTCTATTTTTTTCCTTTTTTCCCCCCCCTTTTACTTTGGTGTTTTTTGAAAAGTATGTCCTGATAGATTTTTGACAAATTCTTATGGTGGTTTGTTTCCTGACTACGGATAGCTATCTAGAACCTCTTTGGTAAGTGAGACACAAAAATATACATAGAGACACACAGCTGTATGAAGATTTGAGTAAATGTTTAACTTCATGCATTGAAGTCAATAAGACTGCTTACAGTATTGTGAAGATAACACAGAAGTAAGGAAATGTAGGGCAGGGAAGAGACCTGAAGAGATTGTGTTGTACATGTTCCTTCACCTTAAGAAAAGCCAGATGTCTAACCTGTTCTTTAGAATATGTGATGACTTTTCTACACCTTTAAAGATGTCTAGTTTAATTTTTTGCTGATATCTAATCCGATTCAACATGATTGACAGCAAAAGAGGATGTTCTGCCCTATCCCTAGTAGTCACAAAGAATGACTGACAACCGTCCTCTTCATGTCAGGTTTTAAGTTTAAAGAATAATTTCTCTCCTTTTCTCTCTTTCTTTGCTCCTCTCCTTCTCTTGTTTAAGCAAGACCATGTTATTCATTACTACTTCCAGGTTTTAGGCTCCTGTAGTGTCAAATAAGTAGACAAAAGTGATGGAAAAATTCTGTTACTTTATAGTTGGTAGATACTATTTATATTATGTATCTTTTTCTCTTCTGCCCTTTTTTCCTTTCTTCTCTCACAGCTGATATTCTTACTAAATCATTTTTTTTCTCACTCTAAGGAGTCCTGTGCTGATATAGAAAGGATTATCTGAGCAAGGACCCTCCATTGTCCTTAATCTGGAGTTTCCATTTTCATGTACAGAATGTTACGGTAGCATCTATCCATCTACAATGAACATCATCATCTGCATCAGTGTAACTGATGCACGTTTGTCAGCTTGAATTTGCAGGGAGCCTGCAAGAAAAAAAATTGTGTGAACTGTCCGGTTCTCTAACCCTGTTGCTAGAGATGATTTTAAGATATCTGTACTGAACAGTTCTGGGAACACTACATAATGTTTTTTTAAAGGAGTTCATCTTCAGTATAGGTGTCTCAAGTAGCATGCAGTATTCTGCTAGTACTGTGTGTCCACCTTGAAATAGCTATGTTAGACTGGTACAGGGCAGAATAGAATTAAATTTTTTGTGGTGTATGTTGCTTACCTGTACATACTAGTCTGTTAAGAGTTGTAAAGGAAGGCAAATATAATTTGTTGTCTGAACTGGGGCACACTGAAAAAGTGGTGTGCTGTCAGATCACTGATCCACAGTGTATGGTATGTTTTAACATAGTTTAGTGAATAGTTACATTATCTGCTTCATCTAGAAACTATTTTAACAAACCACTGGTTTTCTGATACCTGTCAAAAACTGACAGCTGTTGACTAATAAACACTCTTTCTTGATTCCCAAAGTAATAACTAGTAAGTAAGCAATAACAACATGGTAATTTTAGCATTAATTGAAAATATGGGGAAGGAAAGAAAACCAATATTTGCTAATGAAAAACAAGGGCGGAGAAGAATCTGTAGGGAAAAAATAGTTTAATGCTTTCTGTAAGAGCAGTACAAACAGTAAAGGAATAAAAACTATTTACAGAAGTGCTTGACATTAATTTTTTACCTCTCCCATCTTTTCATTCTGTGAGCTAAGGCACTCAAAATCTGAAACTTACTCAAGTCTCAACACGTTTTTGTGATCTTAAGTTTTTTTATGTTTGTACAGTTCTAGACCCTCCTCTTGCAAATATGTGTGGAAATATGGGGGATATGGGGAAGGTAATGACATATTAAACTCAGTGTGATTATTCTTAGGAATATTTGTTTGCAGCCCTATTGGTCTTGATGCTCTGTGATTAAAATGAATGGCACTGTTGCAGTAGTCTGTAGTGAGAAGAGACTTTGGTTTTGCAATAACAGATTTACCAAGCCATGCCTAATAGAAGTGGTAAATAACCCTTGGTTGCTTTGTCATGACAGCAGTGTGCTTTAGAGATACGGTAGTGATAGTATTTAACTCCATGTGGTCTACAACTTGCATAGAAGTAGAGCTGCCCTTGAACTTTAGGCTTGTGGATGATATTTGTTGCTGTATTAATTGTGACCAAACTGTAAATGTCAGCCAGAGCTTAATCCTTTTTTCCCCTCTCCCCCTACCCCCTTTCTTTTCAGTGATTTTTTTGAACGCACCATTCTGTGCAACAGCCTTGTATGGAGTTGTGCTGTCACAGGTAAACCAGGACTCACATATCAGGAAGCACTGGAATCAGAAAAGAAAGCCAGGCATAATCTTCAAAGTTTTCCAGAGGCACTCATCATTCCAGTTCTCTACTTGGCCACCCTTACCCATCGCCCACGACTTCATGAGATCTGTGATGAAATCTTCGCATATGTCAAGGATCGGTATTTTGTTGGTGAAACAGTGGAAGTAGTTAGGAATAATGGTGCAAGGTAAGGATATTTAAAAAGTAGTATTTGTTTTGTTTGGTGTGGATACTTTTTGTGTGTGCTTCTTTAAACCAAAAATTGTGATAATGAACTCCACCAAACATACCAGAAGTCAGGTGTGGTGTTTTGGCTAGCAGTGCTGCTTCTGCCCCTCACTGCTTTCGTTAAGAGTAGGATTGCATTGCTGGGCTTGGTATCTCTTTACTTTGGTCAGAAGCAGCTGTGGAGACAGCACAGTTCTCAGGTCTTGACACAGTAGCCTTTCTGTCTGAGTGACGGCCTTGCAAAGGAATATCAGGTCCCTTGTGTGTTTGTATGAGGAAGGTGGGTTGTTTGTTTTTTGGGTTTTTTTTGTTTGTTTTTTAACCTCATCACAATGTAAAGAGCATATTGCACTTTCAGTGGTTAGACATTCTTTAGGGTCAAATGAGGTTTTGTGTGACCAAGAGGTAACTAAATATAGTGGGGGGTGGGGGGAAGAGAGGTATAGTGGACGTTTTGAGTATGAAGATGTAGAATGAGGTATAATTAGAAACTAGAGGAAGCTATGAATTGAAAATTATTTAAAAGTTTTGATGAGGTCAGCCAGAATGAAAAGTTTGGATTTTTTTTTTTCCAGGTAGTAAGTAGTATCATGAAGAATACTGTATTTGATATGGACACACATTCTCAGAGAAGTGAGGAATTATAAAATGTTTGCAATAGATGACTAGCTGGGATTTAGGTTTCTTTTTTTTTTCTCCTCTGGGTATGTGTTATGCTTTCTCTTACACTCACTTATTTTATGTATTGTAAGCATTTTTATTGTTGTTGTTTTCTTAAACTGATAAAAGCATTCAGTTAGGTTGAACAATAAGATTATTCAGTGAAAATATGGAAGATTTTTGAACTTTGGTCACTTTCTCATGTCATTGGTATATATGCTCTGTTTTACAACAGTTAGCTAGTCTGAGTCTTCCTTCAAGCAACTTCTGGGAGAGGACTACAAAAGGTTCATGTTTTATCAAAATGAGTTTGTGGGCTCATGTAACTGAGGTGTAAAATGGACAGACTTAAACACGTTCAGTTGGGGAATACCTGCAGAATGTGTGTTGAAGCCTGTGTGGGATCAGCTGTTTCTGTTTCGTCAGAGGCAAGGTGCCAGCTTCCCTGGCTGAACAGCCCTGGCTCGGCCTATCAGCTTGTGGGTGGCCTCGGGTCCCTGGGCATGACCTTGTGGATACTGGGCGATGGGAGTGGGCTAGCCCCAAATGAGCATCGGAGTCCCAGCTCCAGTTGGGCCTTGCCTTTCTTCATGTGTTAGTACAGATACATGAAAGTAGTTACTCTATGGGGTTTTTTTTCAGTGGCTGATCCTTTTAAAAGCAAACTTTGTACTACGTCATGAGAAAAATCCTAAAAGAATGTGCTGATGTGCTGCAGGAGATAATTTGTAAGGAAATTTATATGGGTATGTAAGTGAGGTTGGTGCTGAACAGAATAGCTTTCCATAGTTCTCCTGACTTACTCCTTCCAAAGAGTGAAGTCCCAGTCTGTGAAGCTGGGAAAGAACTTCTGTAGAGCTGCTGCCTTCTTTGCAGGAAACCTGTGTCCAAAGCCTTTTTCATCCTTATACTTAATTTAATAAGTAGACCCATGTTATCATTAATACTAAAATACTTCTGCTTATAGAACAAGTTTGTTTGTTTATTTTTCCCAGAAGCCTGTATATTATGAAGTGCAGGCATAGTTTAGCTGTGGATTTTCACTGCTGAACGAAACGCCTTTCATTTGTCTTCGATCTTTGAAGATACTGTCATTTTCCAAACTATTAACACAAAGGCTGCTTTAGAAGAAAATACAATTTTTTTCAAAAACAACCCTCCCATCTTTCTGCTGCTTTTCTAAACTGCTAGCTAAAATATTTATGCTTGTGCATGTTAGCTTTTCAAAGCATAAGTAAGGATATATGCAGTAAATATAACATTTTTCTTGCTGCTTCATCTGATGATATACAAAATCCTTTTCACTTTTTTTTTGACTGTCATAAATAAATTTTTAAATTTGCCCAAACAAAATGATTTCTACTTGTAATGTAAGCTAAATTCTGTTCTGATAAAGTTGTGATATGATTATGTCTCATGAAGATAGCTATAACGTCTTTTTATTTATTTTTTTTACTAGCCTTTAATTCAATCTTCTTCGTTATTTAAGATTGTATAGAGACATATATCTAACAATTTTGTGTTCATGTTCTAGTTTTAGAGCAATAAATTAGTCAGATCTAAGCTAAACTTCTTAAGCCTTTGGGGTGAGCTAGATATCATTCAAAATACTGAAAATTCAGATAAAATCTATTTCCATCAAAAATTAAGCTGCTAGAGGTTGTGTGTTTTAAACTACATAAGTATAAACTGTGTCTTATAAAATGAAGCATAATTTTCTGTAGCTGATTGTATGCCATTGATATTCTAGATAAAAGTACAGCAAAGAGCTACTTCAGCCCTTTAAAATTATATCTAGGAAACAATGCAAACAACATGATACTGCATAGGGATCTTTGTGCTTAGAGATACATAATTAAAGAATATAAAGTGAGAAGAGGTGAGCCCAATTAACAGTTGACTTTGACCTGTATTTCACAGGACTGCATTGGAGATTAAGTATACCAACTCATGCTACTTGCAAATAACACTGCTGTTTATTAAAGTGATGTGTGTATGTTTTGTGTAGCTTATCACTTAAGCTTAACTCTTACTCAATATATGGTTTATACAGACAATTTAGAAGCTTAATAGCCCTTTTTGGCTGTGATTAGCTCCATTGTTTTCCTCTTTTCTAACTAAAGTGGTCATAGTCCATCTATAATGAAGTAGCATCTTATGAGACCAACAGAATCTGGCAGCTCATGAAAAGCCATTTGTGTAGGTGTAAACAGTTCCATTGCATTTACATGTAAAGCTTTTTGCGCATATAATGTTTGCAGGACTTTATTCTCTGAGCTCTCTGCATCACTTAATGTGAGGCCTACAACAAATGCATGTGTAACAAGGGGTGAGTTGAGGTTGCTCAAGCAATTCAAGTATTGATGTTCTACAACTCTGACCTTTGCAAATGTAGTACTCCTGTAAGAGATTGTTTTGATACAGCTTTTTAGATTTTGAATGAAGTAAATGGGAGGAAACCTAAACATTAGAAGGGTTAGGATTTTGGTTTAATAATATAAATGTTTTTATCTTGAGCATATGAAGTAGTCTGTAGTACTGTACCTAATGGACAGTGCATCTGGAAAGGGTAAGAAGACGATCGCTTTGTGTAGCGGTTAGGAAGAAGAAGAATTTTGAGAATGGTGATTCTTGTAACCAACTTGGGTGTTCTGGTTGTTATTTTTGTGCACTACTGCATTTTCTGATCTTATGTCCCTTACAGGCTCATCTGATTTCCAGCCTTTTGTTGTCCCACTCAGCTTTGAATTTGGCTGCTTCTGCCTTGTTGCTGAGGGCTGGTAGGAGGAACTTTTGAGTGTGGGAGGTATTTTGTCCTTCCTGTTAAGTTATGTCTGGTGCCTTAGTAGTCCTTATCAACTAGAAAGAGAAATTGCAGAGAAAGCCCCTGGTAGTTTTATGATGTGGCTTGTCCAGGCAGTATCTGAAAACGATGCATGCAATTTGGTAGTCTAGTAGGAGCAACAAGGAGCTAATTCTGTTTGCTCTCAAGTCTTCAGATGATGTCCTGATTAAAAGTGGCCAGCCTTTATTGGTTTATGTGTTCAGTTTTTCTGGCCAAGCTTGGACTGACTTTTCTCCAAACTGGCAGCTGTGCCCTGCCTGAAAAAAAGGAAGTGTTCAGATTCCCAGTTAAAGAACTGTATATTTACAGTTAACTGTATTGTATAGGGAAAACAATTTATTTAAACAGGCATGGGAATTATTGTAGTTGTTGTTGAAAAAAACTTAGAGTAATATTTCATTTCAACCATGATCAGTTAATAAAATGAGCAGCTAATGTTTTAGTTCACATTTTATTGAAACAGGAGGGAAAAAAGCGTTGACCACATTGACTGGAATTTCTTACTATATTTGTGCTTCAGAACTGGAAATTTAAGAGCCAATAACATACTAATAGGTCCCCCCCAAGAATGCTATCTCTTGCAATCTGTCCATTTGGTGCTGTCTTAGTACTGTGTAATACTTGTAAATTGCTTTACAAGCTACTAGAATCTGAAATCAGTTATTTGAAACTTGGAACTATATGGTGTGGAAGGCCTACCTGAAATAACATCAGTGGATGCCTCAGACTAAACAGCAACTAAATAAAACCTGCGATTACATAATTCACTCAGCTGTAGTACCTGTTCTTTTCTACTTTGAAGTCAGCAGATGGATTTTTTTTCTTTTTTAATTTATCAGAGGAAAAACTGAGTTTAATGCATGTATAAATAACTGATTGTGATTTCTCATTGGTGTTCTGAGAGAGGATGCTATTACAAGAAATAGTGGCTGTCTTTATTAGGGTAAACAACTGAGTAGTGCCGTAACCGATCAATTTCTAAGCTTGCAGTCTGACTTGAGCAGTGAAGAAGTCTGAAGTTTTAGGCTGGACAACAACTTCTCTAGCTCGTCGGTTCCCCATCCCCCACCCTTAAAAATAGGTTATGTGATGCCTTTGCTTCCCCACTGAGGTTTGTTTTATGTTATACAGCAGTTAATATGGAACTTAATTAAACACTTAACCACCTGCAAACTAAAACAAACATAGATTACGTACAGGTAGTATGTAAGAAGAAAAAATTCATACAGAACATGGCATATGTCAAAAGGGAATATATTTTGCATTTAATTTGACCACTAGATGACACCACTGCAAAACAGTACTTGCCTGATGTTAGTAAGCAAGCAATATGAGGGTACTTTAAGAGAATGTAGTGTTTTTAAGATTTCTGCTCTAAGCGATCTGGTATTGACCATTGCCAAGCTGTAGGAAATGTAGATAGTTATGGAACAACCTTGCCTGTAAGTGAAACTTTTTTTTTTTTAACTCATCATTTGTTTGGCCTGTGTCCCAGTGCTTTAGGACAGTTGATAGTGGATTAAACACTACATTATGCAAATCTTTTAATTGGCCTATACTGTTTTCATCTCTGTAAATCTTAACTGGGTCATAGAAAGCATCTTGCTTGCTATTACTATGCCTGGCTAATAGAGAGTAGAAAATAACCTTTGTAAGACAGGAGAGTATAGCTAATTTTCTAACTTTTTCACTCAGACTGGCAGCAAGGTATTTGCATGTCTGTATATACAGTTGTCTGCTAAGAACTAGGAGAAGTTAATACAGACCACCAGATAGCAAAAGGCAAAGTGTCTCCTTGTTTAGACTGTAACAACTTACAGTGAATTTAAATTATTTTTTAGTCCACCAATCTGTTTTCCCCTTTGACAAATAGAGGCACTGGAGCTAATGCCTACAAAATCAGAAAGCTGGTGTTTTTTTATAGTCATAAGGTTTAAAGATAAGTTCCTATATACAAAGGAAGTTTCCTACTTTATTTTGGAAAGGTGAATTTGAGTTCCAGTAGCAAAGTTAGTGGGGGTGCTTATGATATAGAAAGCTGACAGTACTGAAGGAGCAACTTACCTGTTCATAGATCAAATACAGTTTGCATTCTGCAACCACTGCTGTTTAAGGATCACTCAACTTCTGGCCTGGAAAGATCATGTCTAAGGAATTCACTTTGCACTGCCCTTAAGTCCTTTGGGATATAAATATATTCGTACTTGTTGACTAATAAATATATTCGTACTTGTTGACTAATAAATATATTCGTACTTGTTGACTAATAAATATATTCGTACTTGTTGACTAATAAATATATTCGTACTTGTTGACTAATGGAAGCTATGAGGAGATGATTTCTGGAAGAGAACCTGCAGCTGACTTCTTGTAGGTTATTAACAGCTGTTATGCCTGGTTTTGTTTGCTGCCAGCCTCTGTTAGCTCTCATCTCTGTGCACATTGTATACCGGTGTAACAGCATAAATTTAAAGGCATGGAGTTTGTTTTCTGATTGTTTTTTAATTGTGTAATAGTGTGAATCAAAGGCTAGGCAGTCAAAATGATGCATATACTAGTGTTCAAAGTGGTAGTTAGTACTGTTCTAATTAAACAGGAGAGAGCTGGCACGGCCCTTGTGTGTAAAGGATTCTATTGTCCTAAGCAGAAACATGTGTCTCACTAGTTTCTTTGAAGCATACAATCCTATGTATTGAATGAAGATGCTAAAACTTGAAAACAGAAGCTCGTGCTGAACTTCAGGAAGCCATTATGTGCCCCAAACTTGTCTCCTGGTTGTGTGCTTTTGTGTGTGCATTAACCTGTATCCGTTATCTTAGTAAAAGGTGTGACTTTTTCCTTCAGATCTTGCCTCTTACCTCTAATTACTTTCAAGTGTATGAGCACTGGTAGTACAAGGATATGAATTACTGCACTTACCTCGTGTTCCCGTCTTAAAAATCTTAATCTTAAAAATCTTAAAAAGTAAAAAAAAACATAATGAGGGTATAGCTTCTTGGTACGTATTTATAAATTACTGTGTCTTTTGTGGGTTTTCTGGGTTCAACTATTTACGTACTGTTAGAAAACGTTTTTTTATTTTCTGCTTGTTCTGCTTTCATTTGGGTGTCTATTTTCAAAAGTGCATTTCCTCTTGCATCTGACTCAGTAATCGTTGTTTTCTTTATGTTAAATATTGGCCTCAAAGTATTCCAAGTGTTTTCACCCTCCTGCCCCGAAACGAATCGAGCATTTCAGGAAATAGTGTTCTGATGAATTTTTAGTCTGTTTATTGTAAAGCATACAGAGACATATTAATTACTTACCTAGCCCTTCAAGTGATCTGCTTGTTTTTTGGCTTGGAACAGAGACATAGTAGAGTGTCAGTCTGCTGTTGTGCAGAGTGCTGAAGCTGGGGGGCAGGAAGAAGGGGTCTCTCTTCTGAGGAGCTGGTAACTCGAGGCCTTGGTGCAGCCTAAGGGCCTACTCTGCACTTGGGAAGAACTTCTTTGATTAAGTAAAACTGCCTACATCTGCAGGATCAAGGTTTCAGCTTGACATCCTGCAGTGGTTGTTACTCTACAATTATATCGTGGAAGGCACCTCTTTCTCCTCTTCGAATAGGTTGAGTTCTTTAGCTGCTTCAGCAGGTAGTTGGAAATGCCTGTGTGTCCCTGAACCAATAATGGATTGTGTATATGCCCCTGAGTTGTTTAACTGAGTGAAAAAGAAATTTGGGAAATAATAAATACTTGCCCCCCCCCCCCGCTTTGGGTTTCCCTGGATCATATTCAGCTTGGAGTACTGGTGAGTTTGAAGTATGCACCATGTTTTGCCCAGCTATCTCATCAGGTATCTGGTACAGATTCTCCTGGTATTCTAGTGCTAATACGACTAGCTTTCAATTTTCAGTTGAAGGATAGGCTACTGAAATCACTGAGCTACCCAGGGAGTTACAGTGTCTCAGGGCCTCTTAAGTGAGGGAGGTCTTACTGCTTCTCATTCTTCCCCTGCTTCTGGCTGCGGCCAGTATTTACCCCTTGCACAGATTCTAGTTCTCATCATACCCTTCAGTGAGCTGCTTTAAGTAGCTGATGTGACAGAAACTTACTCAGCTGTGTTTGCTGGATTAGTTTTTTTTGTCAGGTCAGTTAATTCAATTTAATGACAGTCATTAAATGATACTGAGTGCCAGAGCTAAAAAAAGTAAGCACTAGGACTGTGTGGCTGGAAGGAGGAAGGGCAAGGGAAGATTTCCTCCTTTTGGCAGAGTTGGAGTGTTAAAGTCACCTCTGCCTGTGATGGAACAGCACCCCGAGGCTGCAGGCACCATTAGCTTGTCTGCCTTCGGCCAGCCACTTCCTTACTGTCCCTTTGGGAATGACAAGTCCAGCCTTAAGGTTTTCTAATAGATGTGTCAAACTGCTGTTCAAACTGCAGCGTGGAATCGTTCCTTTTGAGAGAGACTGGTGGAGTTGAGCTTCTGGAGTAACTATGTCCCATGCCACAGTCTCCAGCATCTCTTGCCTGTTAGGTCTCCACGTGCACCAAAGGGCCGCCTTGGAGACAGAACAAGCTAAAGCAAAGCACTTCAGAGGAGTTTGTGTTATATTCCTAGAATGCTGTGTAGCTTTGTAGATCTGCACCTTTCAGTGTATTCTTACACCTGTATTGTTTTGCAATAAAAACCTTGTTAAATATACATTTATATATTTTAACAGCATGGAAGTGTTGAATACTGTATTCTCTGAGGCCTCTAGAACTTCTAGATTGCCAGAGTTGGTTATGCTCTTTTACCTGTGCAGCTGACCAGCTCTATCACAAATTCATGGAAATCAACAAAGGACTTTTCTTATTTTTTTTGGCTTGAGAGATTGGGAGTGGCTTTTTGGTGTTTTTTTTGTTTGTTTGTTTGGTTGGGTTTTTTTCTGTTTTAAAGGTGATACCTCCTCTGTCTTTGTGTTTACTATTTTTGGGCTCCCATGTTGTTTTCTTTGTTCTCTTTCTTTAAAAGATTTAATCATATATGCCAAGCATCTCTTGTAACCTTTCCATGATCACGTTTAGCCTTTCTGAAGAGACCTCAGGTAGCTTGATTTCTGAGCTTATCAAAAAAATAAAGCTATGAACATAAAGACCATCATTGGCAGAGGTTAGAGGACCTGTCTTTGATAGCAGCTTGTGGTGCAGAAAGAGGTATGCAAGACTGGTTGAATATAGGGTAATCCTTCCCCAGGTTTGCCATTCTGGCTTTTAGCTGTCAGTTCCTGAGCTAGAGTTTGCTGGGTCTGTTATGTGAAACTTCATGCTGGATCTATTTATTCTCAATTTATCTGATAATTTCCTGAATACATTTGGGATTCGTATAGTGAGGCAGGAACTTTTTTCCCAGTGTTTATTGTTACATGAAGAAAGTACTTCCTAATTGAGATACATATTTGTGTTTATATATGTATTTTTTAAGACAACTGTCTTTTTAGATTGAGGTGTCTCCAGTTCTTATTTTCAGGGAAATACTGAGTGAGCATTCCCAAGCTGTTTTTCCCGTGTCCCTTATAAGACACTCTTTGGATACATTCGAGGAGGCAGCTAAAAACTGATCTAAAGAGTGTTGAGAAGCAACAAGTGAGTTTAAAGTTGTGATATAAAAGGTAGGCTGGCAGTTAGAAAAGGCTTTTACTATTAAGAATGTGAGGTCCTGGAATAATTTTACCTTAGGAGTGTATAATCAGCACTTAAAATGGAGCCTGATCAGTTCATGAAAGGGATTATATATAAAGTGCTTATCTGTGATAGCAGGGAGCAGGGTTTGAGATTAGCCTATCATGGTTCTATGTAGCTGGAGTTAGAGGTGATCATGATGTAATATATGGAGACTGGGCTAGGGAATATAAGAAAACTGCATTATTTTGGTGTTTTTTTTAATCTCATATTGCAGTAAAATATATACAATGTGATTTGTTGGATTTTGGCATAAGCTCTGTAAAGATCTCTAAGCTATCCATCTTTTTGGAAAGTTTTTAAACTAGTGGACTCTTCTTGCTTTGTTTTTCAGCTCTTATGTGCCTTATGATTATAAAATAATATTTATAATATTTGAGTTCGAGGAATGTTTAAGATGCTGACAAGAAACAGGCCTGCATTCTCATAAGAAGCAGAGTGTCTTTGCCTATCTTAGCTTAGGGAATCTGCTGCTACTAGCCATGACTTGACTGTAGCAAGGTTAAGAAAAGTCTTCGTTCATAGATTATTTTTTCTTTAATGCCAGAAGGAATGGTTGCATCATTTTCTTTAATCTCTTCTCTATCAGTAGCATTTAAATTTCATTGGATTATGCTTCTATTGGGCCAGGCAATGTGTATTTCACATGAGGATTCCTTCCCCAAGGATTTCTGCTAATGATTTGAATGAGGACATGTAAGATGGAGAATCATTTGGTTTCCTTCATAGGTTATTCCATTAATCATTTTCTCTGTTTAATAATAATAAGGAAAAAAAAAAAGAAGCTGTTTGGAGGATTTTGCTACTTAGTAAAGTATATAGGATATAAAATTACCGCCCTTACAGAAGGACATGTGATAGCCCTGTAATTTACAGGGCTGTCAAATGGATAAACAGGTAAATTAAGTATTGCTGAAATACTCAGTAACTAAGTATTCAAGTTTTGTCGAAGCAGATTTGTGTATGCGTTTAGTCTTTTTGTCCATTTGATCGTATTGGGTAGTGGTAAGTTGCGATTTAGCTTTCAGGTGGCTGTTTTACTACTATTGCAAATTTAGTGTGCATGCGCTCCCTCTAGTGTTCTTTAAAGAACTAGAAAATAGACAAGTGTCAATAGCCTTAAACATTGGTGCTTGTAGTTATTTTCCATGAGAATTCATTTTAAATTTTTTTTAATTGAATTGAACTATCTAGAAATATATCTTACAATCGCTAAAAAAAAAAAAAAAAAAAACCTACTAAGAAACATATATAATTTTTATATATATTTTAAACACGCAATCTCTTTTTGGCTTTTAAGAAAAAGCCTGATAATGCAGATTTTGCCATATAGTCAGATCTCCATTATTCATTATGACGAGGAGCCTGTGGTGTTCTGGCCAGCATGCCTGGGGTTAGTAAGTCCAAAGGACTCACACTGGCTCTGCATGGAGACAACGCTGGTATCCGCATTGGTCATATTGTCACCTTTGCTTAAGACATATAAGGAGGTTAAGAAATTTTTCTGATAACATGCCCTGTTTGAGCATCCTTGACAGACCCTTGGGGTGGACAGCTACAGGCACTTACTGCTTTTACTAATTGGTTTAAGACTGCTTTAGTCTCAGCTAAATTCACTGAATTCAGTGAATATGACCTAGGACATTTTAATGTTTTCAACTTTCTTCCCCTCTGCCGCCCCTACCCCCCCTTCCCTTGTGTGCAGTTTTTTGAATAGTGATGCTTTCTTTCATAAAGAAGTGTTTGTTGTAAGAAATATTTCAACATCCAGTTTCCTTTTGCCAGCGTTTAGTTCAGTCTAGATAGAAAAATGCTTAGAATTTGACTGTCTTAGATTTAGGTGTGATGCCAGGCTAATTCAAGCCCTGTACTTCATGTATTCTGTTTTGTTTGTTTCAAATTATAGTACTTGGTGCCCAGAGCAGGAGAATTATTGTGTGTGTTGTATGCCCGCCCCCCCCAGCACCCATTGAGGTTTTAGTAGTAGTGCTTGACATTCAGTGTCTGCAATGGTTAATTTTTGTGAAGCAGGCGAGGTTTTAGGAGATGAAGCTAAAAACTATGCACTATTGTGTTCCAGTAAAGGGTGAAAGTTAGTGGTTAAGAATCAGCTATGGTAAGTTATCCAGCATTTAAGTGTCAATTAATTATACTTTTTAATATGTATTTAGTTTTGCTTTCTATAACTAGCATTCAGCGTGGCAAAGGGGTGGACTTGTTTTGTCAATTGTGTGCATGCCAGATGGAGCCTTAATATGTGTCAGGAGATAAATGGGCCATTATTAAGATTAGATGCATAATGATCATTTCAGCCTTGTTTATTTAGGTCATCAACAACAGTAGATGATGATCTCTTACAAGTAAAAATATTTAGGGATCAGAAAAATCTTTTGCTCTTCTTAGATTGCTGATAAAATAAATGTAAATGATTTGCTTGGTGTTTCTAGTTTTAAGGTAACAAAATTAACTTTTAAAATATTTTTCAGTTCTCACCTAAGTAAACTTGCCACCAAAAATTATTCTAATGGTGACTTCAAATTTGTTTTCCTGACCAGTGAAATTGTTTGTGTCGTGTTTAAGCAGATTAATTGAATAATTTCTTAGATACAGGATAATGAACTCATGAAACCAATATTTTACCTAGTGTTTTGGTGAAAAGCTCTTTTATATTTATTCAGTAGACAATGTAATGTTTAGTTATTCATGTATTCTTAAAATAACATCTGCTACAACCTCAGACTTTTTTGCATTAATGAAAGACTTTAGTGGTAATAAATGTCTGTGTTTTATTTCAGATTGCAGTGTAAGATTTTGGAAGTCATTGCTCCAGCCCATCACAACGGAATGGCTAACGGCCACGTCAGCAGTGCTGACGGAGACACGATTGTCATCAGTGATAGTGATGATTCAGAAACTCACAATAGTTCTGCACAAAATGGGTAAATGATACTTTTACAGTATAAAGCATTTGGGTTAGTGGAAAGTGAGACTACAGCAGATGTGGCAGGGTCTGATCAAGACAAATTACTTGGCTTATAGGGAGTATAGCCTTTGAGTAGTCATCTAGCTAAGAGTGACAAGCTGAACATTCACAGGTGGCTTATGCTGCTGTGGCTGTTAGTGCTATGTATAATCTACCAAAGACCTGTGCATTATAAGAAATGGAGTACCTACGACATAACCGTTATTAATCTGTTTGGAATGACAGTGTCTCTGATGAAGGATGGTGGAAAAGCCATGTGTGTCTGTCACTAGTCCTCTCTCTGCTACAGAACTTATGCTGCTATATCTTGGAAAACAGTCACTTTCTGCGTTTCCACAGCCTGCTACTACTTAGCATGATGCACTACTTCACCTATATACACTTCCACTGTGAAGTTCAGAACTGAGATGGCTGTATAATAAGAGAACATGGTCTTACAGGGACTCTGACAAGGGAATTTGAGAGGCTTAATTTTTCATGTTCCATTTAAGAGAATAGTCTCTCCAGAGACTTAGTGTGTTTGTGTCCAGTATTCGTTGTTGTGTGCATATATATATATATGTACCCTTGTAACTCATGAATTTGATTATGATTTTAGGTGCACTGTGTGTGTCTTGTTTTAAAAAAGTGTATATATGCTGCTGTAGCTTAATGATATTGAATAAGAGAGCTTGTCTGTAACTCTGATGTTTAATTTGGAGTATCCCTCTACTGACCAGTAATTAAGTTTATATATGCAGCTTGTTCCAGGAGCATAATGTGAAGACAGATCTCTGTGCTTCACAGGCACAGTGTCAATGAAAGAAAAATGCTTGAAGTGGGTCCCAGTCTTGTAGCTGGCAACATAGATGCTGACAACAGGCTTTTCATGAACTGTCATTGACTTTGAGTTGTCACGTGAATGCAGCAGTCGATCTGTCATTGATTGTTGCATGAGGACTTCCACGTCCTGACATGCCTCGAATAAGTAAGGAGGAGCTCCTTATATGGCTAAGGAAATAATGTGTGATAAAAGTTTTAAAATTCCCTATTGCCATTTTAAGGTAGTGCCCAAGCTGTTTGTGAAGCAATCCTACGTCTTTGAGAAAATAGATGCATTTTCTGTGCTCTACAAGGCATGGCATCTGAAGGATGTTATTCTTGGAATTAATACAAGCATGCACAGAGCTCAGTGCAGGATTGATCCCTTTATATAGCCATGGCTTCCATATGTGCAGAGCTGGTAATAAGGCTGAGGCTGATACTCTCAGTCAATCTGTGGTTCTCCCCAGATTACTTATTCTGGCAGTGCAGAGAAGGGAGGAAAAATAGTTTTGCTTAGAAAGAGAAGCCTTGTGGGAATGTATGAATAAACTTTTGAAGCACTTTTCTGATATAGGTATACCTAATAAACATCTATACTATAAACATAAATTGCAAACCTCTTACAGTTTTAAAATGTCAACTAAAAGTCTTGAGCTAATCTTTTTCTAAGAAATGCAAGAGTATAGTAACAGTGATTTGTTTTTTGGGTGTATTCAAACTTCAAAAGTATACCCATAAAACATATCTGAATGTAGAGCATTGCAGTCAGTTTTTGCACATTAGCATCGAACATTCTTTATACCCTTACTCATACAATGAAAAACTTCACTGAACTGAATGACACGATTTTGCAGTTCTCATCCTTTAGGGACTGAATTTTGCTGGATGTGGAGAATCTTGGATGTGGAGAATATGGAGCTCATTAGTCTTGAAACCAGACTCGGGCTGATATGCTCAGATGCAGAGTTCTACCTCTATGTCTGCACACAAATCCCCGGGTTTTAGGAACTGCCCTTCATGCAAAGCTGCAGTGCCTTTACACAGTGGTGCAGCAGATGCTTCATGTGTTTGTGGGAGTGGGGGAGGGAGCACATAGCACAGATTGATGAGCCATCTGCAAATATTTTTCCTAGAGAATCTGTAAGGCTAGAGAATCTGAACTGAAAATAGATGTCATTAGAGATCCCAACCTTTCACTGACCCTACCCTTGTTTGTTTGGGGCAGAAGTAGCCAAGTATTCTGTGAAAGTGCAGAACACCATATGAAAGGTCAGTAGTAAAACCTTTAGTTATACATGGAGAGAGATGCAACAATACTCACACTCTCTAGCACTCCCTCAGAAAAAGAGGTCCCCCTTGTAAGGCCTGAGTTACAAAGCAAAAAGTAGTCTTAGGTCTTAAACTGTTGATACTATGCCTTAGGATCCTCTGGCAGGATCTTTTGGTCCTTAGAGTAACAGTCTTCACTGAGAGCTCTCAGCACAGACCTCAGTGGTGTTCATACATTAAAGGGCTCCATTCTTGTCACCAGCAGTGTGTTAGTGGTAAGGTCAAACTTTGCATTTACTTTAGCGCTCAGCGGCAGACTGGGGATTCTGTGAAGCTTGTGCTGCCAAATATATACAGTATTAGCTGCAGCTTAATTCATGGCATTCCTTCTGCCAAGAGTACAAGTAATGTGAAGCATGGACCACATCAGAAATACTGGAAGAAAAATCTCTTCTTGGCTTGTCAAGCTAGTTCCTAGTAGTAAGTTTGAGTGCTTATTCAATCCAAAAGGATTGTATCATCTTTATTTTGGGAATGGTTAATTTTTTTCTACAAATTTGGGAGCACAAGCAGAGGTAACTGCTGGCTTTGAAAAAAATACCACTAGAATCTTACTATCCAGATTCTTCACCATCTTTATCCTAGTTTTCTGCCCTTATGCAGGAACCCTTTTTATAAGGGTATGTCAGAAGGTACAGTCATAGCTTGTCTTTAGAGCAGTACAGGATCTTCAGCAGCACAAATTTTTTTTTAAACTTTAATTAATCTATTTCCTTTTCTTTCCTTCCCTTTCCTTTCTCTCCCCTCGTCCCTCCATCCCCTGAATCTAATAATAATGGTCATAGGTCTTAGTCCACCTTGTATTGTAAGGAAGGACCAATGTACTGGATCTAGTGTAGCTTAAAATCTTCATCAAAAGGTTCAAAGTCAGGATTTTATTGCTAGCTGCTGTTTTCTTGTCTCTAGAGCAGTATAACTAATAAACTGTTACTGATCTTCAAGTTGCTGTTTTTTCACGTTGCAAGTCTAGTCAGATTATATAAAATACTTAAAGTTCCAAATGGGCAGTTGCAGTTGCTTGGTTCTCAACAGCAACCTTCAAAGCTGTCTAGAGGCTAGCTTTTCTGTCAGATCTATATATTGACAGATTACCTCTGCAAAAGGCTTGTTGAGGAGCGTAGGTAGAACCATAAATGATCGTAGTATTCAGCTAACATTCTTCAGGTGTGCTTTCCCATTCCTAAACACAGTTTTTGTCAAATAGAAGAAGAAAAGCCACTGTGCCTTTTCCAGAGGAGGACAGAATTCATTTTAGATGCATTCCTGATCCTGTAAACTTCAGTGTTTTTTCTGTGCAATTTGTCTAGTTCCATTAATACTGCAAGGTAGAGTTAGCTTCATTAAGACTCAGCTCAGATTATCAGGATAGCCCTGTTCTGGACAGGGTGACTTTGTTACTCTTGTCTCAGAAGTTTCTTGGTAAAGCCGCTATAAGACTATGCTGTCCAAATACAACACAGCGAAACTTTATATCCAGTTCACGCGGTCGCCATGTCAAAGTAGTTGGAAGGCTGATGAGGTTTATGTTTTGTCAGTGGTTCTGGAGACTCTAACAGGTAGTAGGCATGTTTACTTGAGTGCAAATAGTAATTAGTATAATAAGGATTAGTGAGTTCCAGCTTTTACCTGCTAAGTTCCAAGGCATTCTGTGTTGTTTCTTCTTTAATTAAGATCTGTGCATATCAGTGACCTCAGTGACTTTACTGAGAAGGATGGAGAGATGGGTTTGAAATTCTGATGAGCAAAATTCATCATTCCCGCAGACCTTTATTTAGTCCACAAAGCTGCAGTATGGTTTGTCAGACTTTAGACTGGAAAAATGCCTGCTGTTTTGTCCTTCACCTAATTTTGGATCTGGTAACTTTCTTTTCCTGCACTCTGTTTGCGCTGTTCTGTGAAGACTTTGTGTAGTGGTTCTCTGCTGTAAAATGGGTCTAATAATATCTTTGACTCTTGTGTATTTTATGTAATGCTTTACAAAAGCAGATGTTAATACTGTGACTTGTATGCCAAAGCATTTAAGGAATCTATACAATTTTTAAACCTTTTTACATGTATTGAATTAATTTTTCTTACTGTTGTGTGCTAAGCAAAATATAGACTTTAAGATTTACAGAGGAAGACTTTAGGAATGTGTTAACTACTTAAGATAATCATTAAAAACTCAGAAACTAAGCAGGAAAAACAGTGTATTTGTGAATTAGGTTGGGCTGTTACATATGATCTGTAAAAGATGAGAGAAAAACTTATTCAAACCAAAAAGTAAAGGTTAATAATATTAGAGTTAACCATTTGATTATTCTTTTTGTCCTGCCTTCAGTTGCAGACAATATTGGAACTGGCAATTTACTTAGTTTGTATAAATAACTTAATGTGCTTCTGGTATAATATTAGCACTCTTTGTTTAATATCTTTTATCTTGTGTCTGAACGTTATATATGATAAATTTCAGTGTTTGAGTCCTTCTTTAGACTGTTAGACTAAAGGCCTGGAAATGTAGGGATGTGTGGTGCGGAAATAAGTTTGTGTTTGCTACTATCTAGGAAATCCTCTTGCAACAGTGTTCATTACCTTTGCTTTCCTTTCTTGAGACTGCAGAAGATCATGGAAGACCATCTTGCAGCATGACTAAAATACAAAGGTCTTGAAGTTGTTATGTGTTAAGACTTTCAGTAAAGTCTTCATAACTTTTTAAATACAGAAAACACATTTAAGTTCCTTATGTAGTGGTGACTAGACTATTTTAACAAATTTTAAATTATAGGCTAGTACAGTGGCAGAAATGTTAAAATCTTGCCAAACTGGGCATACTGAATTACTTATTCTTTACAGTTTGTCTCTGGGTTGTTTTGCTATTATGATTAGCTTTTTTTAAATTACTTTTCTTAAGTTGAAGTTGATCTGAGTGACTCAAATTTAACTCAGACAGTAACATGCAAATAAGGCAGACTGTTGATATCCTAGTGCTTATCTGTAGGTCTGATAAATATGTTATTGTTTCCACGTCTGTCGTCTTTTCTCTCCCTTCATTTGTTTGACTATGTACATCATTTAATCATTGAGACTATTTTTTTTTTTTTTTGAGATTTGCTCCCCCATTTTGCCCCCCGCCAAATAAACTTCTCCCTATCCCTTTTCCTGTGCTTTGCAGATACTTTTGGCTTTGACGCAGATCTAAAGCTAGCAAGCTGGAAGAAATGAATGTCTTGTTTTGTACTAACGGAAGTTACATACTATATTAAATATGATTGGGTATTTTCAAGAGGTCTACTCTGTGTATGTTTATATGTTTTACATATTATATATATATGTTTTATGTATATAAAAATCTGAAACATTTACATTGAGACTGATATTCTGTGATTGTGTAGTTAACTCTTTTTGTTTTGTTTTTAGGAAGAAGAAAGCCATAATTGATCCTTCTTTGTTCAAATACAAAGTCCAACCTATTAAAAAAGAACTATATGAATCTGTTATTGTTAAAGCCTCTCAGCTAAGGTAAAAATTAGTGTATGAAAGTTAAAATTGTATTTTATGACAACTGTGTGAGTTGTATAAGTCACTGCTAGGATCTCTTTTATATCAAATAGCATTTTAAAATAATATGTTAGAACTGTTAATTAGAGCACTGGCACAAAATACTGCCTCTGTATTTCACAAGCTTTCTGTAGCAGGAATTCCAGGCTTTACAAGTATTAGTACATATACTAACTCTTTTCAAATCTGTATACTTTCACTGGCACACAGATGGGACCAGCTATTGCTACTAGTGCCTCTCCCTACTGCTGTGACTGATGAAGAAGATGAAAAAGTTTGAGAACTCTATTCTGTAATGTTTAGGGACTGTTGGCATTGTGAGCTCTCTTTCTGTGCAATAGTAATACTGGTTTGAAATGCTGGAGCAGGTGCTGGCAATCAGAGTGCTTAATTGCTTTAAAATAGCTGCAAAGATTTTTGTTTCTTAAATGGTGCAATTTTGTCTTGAGGAATTTAATGAAAAATGCAACTTTTTTTGAGTAGATTGTTCATTCAAAATTCCATAATTTGAATATTTTGAAAAAACTTCACTGATTTCAAGTCACTTTAGTTCCAGCATGAGTCTTTGAAACTGAACTAGTTTTTTCATAAATTACTTCTGTGTAATAGGCAAGTCACTTGATGGATTTGGTCCTCATTCAGCAAATCATCCCTACTTTCCATTGCATTTAAAGGTACTCAAGTACTTTGAGCCACATGTGGTTTCTGTAAACATAGTTATTCTGAGTTGGTTTTCTTTTTCCTATGAAGTAGTGCAGGATTCCCTGGAATGCCAGGAAGCATTTAAATGCACACTGTCCTGTGGCAAGGGATTCTACAGTCTGGCCAGAAAGTGTGTGAATCACCTCTTAAACTTGTTAGCTTGAGACTTGTATGCTTCACCTCCCCATCTGTGAAATGTGAATACTGTTTTCCCAACACAATTTTCTTTTCTTTTTAAATTGTCCTGAGTCATGTCACAAGTTCATTTTCAGCCTCTTCTAGAACAGTGGGACTTCAGTCCTATTTGCTAACTTTAAATGCTGCTGTGATAGAAATTAATGTTTTGAGAATCTAGACAGGATGAGTAGGCTGTGGAGATGTGTGTTTGTGTGTGCATGCACATGTTTATGTACTTAAAAGAGGATATACCATAATGTTCAAAACAAAAATTGCAGATTCATAAAACATTATTACTTGTTTTTTGTATTTTGTTTATAAGGAAATTTAGTTGGGGTTGCTGAGAACAGTTATTGGTTGTAATAGTAAGGGTGTAATTTAGAATTAAGAAAATGGCAAAAAACTTGAAATCATATGTTCTGTTAGAAGTGTTCTTGCACATGCTGTCTGCTCTATTTAAACAATAACTAAAGTAAGTTAGTTGATAATACTGCCTTTCTTTCCTAATACAGCCGGAGGAAACATCTCTTTTCTCGTGATAGACTTAAACTTTTCCTGAAACAGCACTGTGAACCACATGACGGAGTCATTAAAACTAAGGTAAATAACATGGAATGATAGGTGGAATAGCATATTGACATTGCTCAATTTTTTTTTTGGTTTTTGTACTTTTCAACTAGTTACTCAAAACATCTTTCTGAAGTATGTCATCTTTAACTTTTTGTTAGTATTCTATAGGAATTAGTATTTGACCTTTCCAGAATAGAGGTGAATATTGCAAATTTTCCTGTGAAAACAGGTTTTTGTTATTGTTTTTGAACAAGATGGTGCTTTTTCTACACTCTAGAATTTTAGCAGAGTTTAAGTCTCTGTCTTCCACTAACTACTGGTTAAGAAAAGTTCCCAAAATGAAAATGGGAGCCTTCATCTACAAAAGTATTATTTATTAAAGCATAATCTATTTTTTAAGGAGTCTTAATACATGAGCTGATTTCATTCTCCAAGGTATGCAGCTAGTGTTTCTAGGTTACATAAAATTAACTGTTTCAGCCTTGGTATAGTAAGCTAGTATTATTCTGTTGTAATAGTTTTAGCTGGAAAAATACCTTATTGTAGATTTAATTTAAGTTTCCAGTTCTTCAGTGAGACAGAAATACAGAGGAGCCCAGGTACCTGGAGTGAGCTTTGGGTGAGGCCTTAGGTATTGAAGCTGTTGAGATGCATATTTTTATACTCTTATGTAAGGTATATTGTGATACTTAGTGCAAAGTTCAGACTAGAGTTCACAGCTTAATCTGTGCAGGGCAACTCTGATAACTGCTGTTTCCTTGTGCCGTTCAAGGAACGGAGCAGCCCTCCTCACACTTCCAAAATAGAAAGCAGTTTCCTCCGCCATGCCATCTATGCTATAGGAGATCCTGCAGTCTCTCTGCTCCATGTTGCAGCCTCGACCCTGAAATCCTTCTTAGATTCTTGTTTTTGAAAAGTACTGTGTTTACTACATTCTGCATTTTGCATGTGCATTAAGAAGAATCCTCCTCATACTTCTGTGTAGCTTCCTTCTGTACAGGGAAGTGCTAAGAGATGAGAGCATCAGTGAGAGTCTTGCTGCTCTTGCTATTATTGTGGAAAATAATAAATGCAACAAACTTTTTAAATCTATTTGTAACATTAGAGTCTGTCTCTTTTAGAGAAATGGAAGTAGAAGAAAACAGAGTTGAAATGGAGTTGGAGGGCATGTTTAGACTGTCCAGTGCTTGGGCTACTTAAGAGACGATGTTCTCCTTGATGCAGAGAAGTGGGACATAGTGTGCTGTGTCTGCTGATCTGTCAATTTCGTGTCACTTTCTGCTGCCTGATGAAAATTGCCATATTCTGTATATGTATGAATTTGCCATCTTCTGTTTGAGGTTTTTTTGGAGCGTCTGTTTGTTCCATTACTGACTGCCTCGCACTTCAGCAATTACATGGACATGTCCTCATTGGAGTGTCTCCTTTGTATCCTCATCAATATCAGTTGATAAGGGCAGGCTTCCCAAAGCCACAATTTGAGGAAGCAAACTTGAAATGAAGCTTTGACAACTTGGAATGAGAGAAGTCATAATTTTTTCCCCTCCTCCAAAACTGTTCAAATGGTAGAGAATTGTGGGTCTCTTCAGTAGATTGCTTTCCCTGCTTTCTCCGTCAAAAGTCATCCCTGGCACATTCCAGTAACTTGTTGGAAAGTCTGTGTCCAGCTGTGTTTGCTAAAAGGTATCTAAATAAGCACAATTTTACCAAATGAGGCCAAATTCTTTTCTCAAACATGTACTGCTTACATTATTATCCTCTTGCTGGATTAACTCTACATTTATACCATTTCAGGATCTTCTCTTCTTTTTCTCAGCTAACCAGTTGTGAATTTAATAGCTTGTATTGTCTCTCTGAATTCTTGATTCATTAGTAAGCTTGTATCTGTGAGGAGGTAAGAATTTCACAATAAATATTTGTTTTCATCTTTCTTATTAAGGCAACATCAATTGCAAAATATAATCTAGCACAACAAAATTTCTCCTACTTCTTTCCTGATGACCCACCCACATTTATCTTCAGTCCTGCAAGCAGACGGCGAGGGAGACCTCCAAAGAGGGCATCCATTAGTCAGGTAAGTGATGAAGAAAGTTTTAACTTCTGATGAAGACACATCAGTATAGTCTTCTGAGTTCTTCCATCTTTTCTGTGAACTTTCAGAAGAGTTGGAACACAAGATTGAAACTGTGCTTCCTCCTCCCTACGCCCCTTGAGCCCAAATTGGGAAATACTATGTAATTGCTATTAAAATAGATCAGTTTATGTTTAAGGGGGAAAAACGGTCAGGCTTGGTATTTATCTTCTTACTTTTATCTTTCTTATTTCTGTGATCCCACCAAGAGATTAGCTTTTCAGTGTGTTGTGAAGGTACATATAGTACTTGTCCCTTCCAGGATGGTTAATAAATAATCTAAAAAAAATTAATTCATACTCTCAGATACAATTAAGTAACTTGCCTTTTTTTTGAATATCTTAATGCTCTAAATGTCCTTATTGACAAAGACAGCTGTTTTTTTAAAAAAAAAGAAAAAAAAAGTGTGTGTGTGTGTATATGTATATGTGTGTATATATATATATATATATATATATATATTTCCCCCCCCCCCCCCCCCCCCCAGTATTAGACAGAATGTTTGAGTAGTTAGTATGTTTGTGAGAAATGGTTTTAGGTTCCCTTTATTCTTGTTTTAGAGAACTGTTGAAAGATGGGGAATATATGTTGCAGGTCATCTCACTGTACATACTATGCTCTTTCTCTCCGCTCCCCCCACCCCACCCACCAAACTCCCTATCAGGAGGACAAGATTACTGCTAAACAAAATATTCAAGGAAACAGAAGTAAAGGAGCAAAGGAAAAGACGAGATTCCAGAGACAAAAAGAGGAAATGCAGGCCATGGGTAAGTTGAGGTTTAGTCCTATGACTGTCAGAATTAGTTTCTGCAGGTTTGAGAACTGACCATAATTAGAGTATTTTGGGGTTATGCCTTTCAAAGGGAAAAATGTAATGAGAATGCACTGCTACAGCACTATTGCAAAGTGCTCCTTTCAGTGGTTAGAATTGTTGTTTCCTTACCTCTTTTACTATCCTGTGGAAACCTGCGAGGCTTTCAGTCAAACTGTGTTGGTCTCTATCTCAGATAAATAATGAGCAAAACATAATTTTTGGAGAAGTTTGGATTCAGAGGTCATGTATAATTTTTACTGGCTGACTCTATAGCATGGACTTGTAACACAGAAATCAGTCTGTGGTATGAGGAAAAGCTATAAATAGAAAAACTACCTTCAAATTAAAAAGAACTGCAATGCTTTCTAAACCTATAATAATCCTTAAGAAAATCTTATGTTGAACACTTGAGTCATTCTGAAGATGTCTTTGCATAGACACTTAAGGTATGTCTGTGTGTTCTGCAAGATTACTTCAAGTATGTTTACAAATTTTTCTAGGTAAAAGAGTGCAAGTCGCTTTGGAGGTTTTCATTTCAGACTGAATTATTTGCCTTAGCTTTGGTCAATTTCTGGTCTGTTTAAACTTGGTTTCAAGTGAGATAAGAGGACTTGCGTACCTTCTGTATGGGTTTAACTAAGTAAACTGGTATCTCTTCTTGTAGAGACAAAGCAGTGAAACTTCTCCTTCCTCAGACAAAGAGGTGTTTTTTCTTAATTGAAAGCCTTTCCTGAGGAAGAACATCCTTGCTTAAATCTGTGAAGATACTTTGGTGAACCTTCAGTTGCTACCTTTTATTTCCATTACCATATGATCATAGGTAGTTTTAGGATATAAGGGACCTCTGGAGCTTGTCTAGTTCAACCTCATGCATAAAGCAGGGCTAACTAAAGTTGCCTGCTCAGGACCTTGTCTTCAGGGAAGACAGGGACATTAGGGTATAGCTAGCTCCACTAAACTTCTTTGCACAGATAGCATCTATTTCTTATGTGCTGGAAATGACAGCACAGAATAAGGTAATAATGCAGCAGTATCAAAGCTGCTTCCTTTCCCATGTGGTACTATCTGCAGCTTTTAGGAGTTTAGTTGAGACATGTTTTGGCTTAATTTTATCTTCATGTTACCCTGTTGCACCCCACAATGCAATGCCCTTAAAACATCCCATTTCAAACAATGAAAGAGCAATCAGTCTTGCAGTAAGTTGCATGATGTGGAGATCCAAATGTATTCTTTAGATTTTCTGCAACCTGGCTAGAAAACTGCCACAGCATGTTAATATTCAGACTTGGTAATAGCTTTCTGTTTCTTGATGGGAGATGCAAAATAATGATGGATTCATGAAATAAAAAAAAAAAAAAATGCTGTTTTGTCACATTTGTTCTGTGTGTTCATTTTTGGCTCAATGTGGGCCCCTGAGCTCTGAACTGAACTTTTTTTTGTTAAGAACAGCATCTTTTCATATACTGAAACTGAGTACGATCCCATCCATAAAATAAACTTAAAACTCTGTGAATGTAATTGAATATGAAACTAAATATTTTTACCTGTAAATAATATTTAATTGGTAATTATTAATATTTATAAAGTCTCTTCAAAAGAGCTGCTATAATACTTTACTAATGGTGTACAATGGCAGCAAAATACACAAAGTACCTTGGAAAATCAACTTTCTCAGAAGACTGTGGGGGATCAGGTTCACTGCTTTTGTTTTCCAGGTGAGAACCACTGGTGATGCGTACACTAGCTAGCTGTAGAAACTGTCTTGGCCATTTTCAGAATTTTATAGGGAAACTTGAACAATTTAATACAATCTTTTTTTTTCCAGTTTCATCCATTTTCTATTAGAATTAAGGATCTTGCCTCATTTTTTTTTTCTTAACCTTCACTTGTCATTTTAGCCTTCTTTATTCAATTAAAATGGTAAGTCCACTGACCCCCACTTATTTGTTAGCCTGCGTGTGGGGGTTTCTGCAAAGAAATCTTGATCTCCTCAGGGAATAATGCAGCTTAAACTGTGTAAAGGAAGTAAAACTCACACAAAAAACATTGAAGTACTACATTTTCAGTAATAATTACTTTTAAAAAAATCATTTATTTGAAGATTTTTTTTGTTAACATAAATCTTTCGCGGCTATAGGACACTGCTAATTGTGACATGCTTTTATTAAGCAGTCATTACTAAATACATTGCCCTAAATGTACATGGTTGGTATCAATTGTTGTCTTTTAAATAATTTTTTTTAGATAGAAAACTATAATAAACAACTTCTGTATAATCATAAAAACAGAAATATTTAACTTTATTACAGTGACAACCTTGTAGACCATGTATAATGTGTTAACTCTGAAATTCTGATTGTCTAAAGAACTTCTGAGTGATTACTGGGTAGAGCAGAATTGAATTTCTGGTTGGCATAGAAAATTCAGTCTTCATAACAGTATCTTTTTCATATGGTAATTATAAAGTGATCAATCTACCTATTTAGCTTGTTTACATAAAATTAACATTTTATAAAAAAGAAATAACTTAGGTTTGTTTGTATTTCTGTGTAGCTTTTGAAAAAGCTAAATTAAAACGAGAGAAGGCAAATGCTATAGAAGCTAAGAAAAAGGAGAAAGAAGATAAGGAAAAAAAAAGAGAAGAATTGAAGAAGATTGTGGAAGAAGAAAGGATGAAGAAGAAAGAAGAGAAAGAGAGACTCAAAATAGAAAAGGAAAAAGTAATGCATTTGTAGTATGTGCTTCATATGGGAATATCATAATGCCTTTCTAGCTTATTTATTTCTTAGTTATTATCTGCCTTAAGTTACTTTCCGTTAAGTTTCCAAGTTCATAAGAGTTGCATTTTAAAAGACTCTGCATTTATAAAATGTGGCTGTGCATTTGTATTCGTAGATAACATTCTGTTTTATACATATTAGTTCACAAAACATTCACTTTGGACTTGCTCCTGAACTAATGAACTTTTTTTGCCAGTAATGCATAATAGTACTTGAAGCGACGGTAGTCTTCTGCTTCAGAATTAGAGATCCTGTATAGTGTCAGATACCACAGTGTATTAAATTATTGTGGAGTTCCTCGTGATTTCCCTTTGAATGAGAATTGCTAAGTATCTTTTTGTTACTTAGGCATAATATGAAGAAATTATTTATCCTACTATATTTTACCACAGCCACATCCGCTATCTATTCTGATCATCTTCTGTTGTTACAACTTTCATAAAAACCTCTTATTTTAGATGTTTTTCCTCAACCTGCCTCTGTTTTAAAAAAAGTTCATGACTAATACAAGAAAGAAATACTGCAGTTATTTTTTACTTTTGAATATTTTTATCAATATCTTACACAAAATAAAAATGATGATTATTTGGTTCTAATAAAATGTTTTATTTTTCAGTGTTATTGAAGTGATAGATGGCTTCTAGATAGATAAATGGTTCTAGAAATTGCAATAGGAAGAACCGATCATGGTTTTATTTACAATTCTGACTTTTCTATCTCTCTTCTTCCTCCCTCTCTCCACCCCCCCCCCCCCCCCCCAAGGAAAGAGAGAAGCTGCGAGAAGAAAAAAGAAAATATGTGGAATACCTAAAACAGTGGAGTAAACCTAGAGAAGATATGGAGTGTGATGATCTTAAGGTACGACTGAATATGGATTTGGAGTAGTGCAGGCTTGACTTGTACTTTACAAGGTCCTCAAGGCAGTACCACTCATGCAGAGGCAGATCTAGATCTGATCTGAAAGCTAGGGTTGTGTGTCAGCAGCAGTCATGTAATACTGTGCAGAGTAATCCCAGTGATGATGCTAATAGGACGGACAGCATCTGCATGTTCACCCTCCAAAAAATCTTGACTGTTTTCTTAGTCTCAATGTGGAACAGTCTCCTCTGCCGTCAAATTGTTGAGCAGAGGGTATTGAGTATGCCTGACTTTTCAGTTAGATATACAATGTGAATTTACCTAGAGTAAACCTGACTGACTGAAAAGATTTGAGTAATGAAGAAACAAATTTTTGGATGCAAAAGGTAGAAAGGAGATGAGTGGATGTTTTTTTTGTTTTTTGTTTTTTTTTTTTTTTCTTTTTAATTCTCTGTGGCACTCCTTTGATTTAAACTCTAGTGATATCCTTGCTTAATGGTTCCCCTTCTGGATGATTTTGGAAACCTGTAGAAAGTAACAAGAATGTACCTCCCAAAGAGCTTCATGTTCTAAACAAGAATGTAGTGTGGTTCCACATAAGATGTCTAGTATAAAGTGTGATAAGTTACACTTGCATGCACTTTGTTATGATTAATTTTGGCAGTGAATGGCAACAGAATGAGAAATAGTCAGAAATACATGGATAGGGGTTAATGAGAGATACACAGGGAAACATGACAGAAGCAAGAAGACAAATGAAAATTTAAGGGAGCGTTAATTGAACTGTTAGCGCTGGGTGGGAGGAGCATATGAAAACTGAACATCCTTGCAGGGTGAACTGTATAAGCCCTTGACAGTAACGATGAAAACTTCTGGCTGTGTATAGAAAAGGAGAAGGAACTGAAGAAAGGGAATAGATTATCAAAATGAGAGGAAGCTGTGCAAAACAGTGCTGCTGCATTGTGTGTTTTTATGTGTATGTGTTGGGTTTTTTGCCAGCGATGCTGCGTAACTTTTTAAAGAATGTGTATTATTTTGCTTGTCAGGACAGTTCCAGCAATTGTAAAAACTCTTGTGGACTAATAGAGGTTTAAAACCTGTTGATAACCATGTTATTAAACTGGTAGCAGATGTGAGTTCCTTAAGGCAAAGACTGAAGTTTATTCATGTTTATGAAGTTGAATACTTCCATATCTCAAAACACCGAACAGCATGCAACTGTGATGTAAATCTTTTAAGTTAATACTGCCACAGATATTACCATACTAATTGACTGTATGTCTTGCAGAAATATTTTCAATAATATATAATGAAGCACAATGGATATATTCCTTAGAATGATAAACTGTTTGTTTTTAGTCACCTGTGTACTCTGCTGAAACCAAATACAATATTAAGTTGTTCCATTTGGATTGCAGGAACTTCCAGTGCCAATGCCAGTGAAGACTAGACTTCCTCCTGAGATCTTTGGTGATGCTCTGATGGTTTTGGAGTTTTTATATGCTTTTGGGGAACTCTTTGATCTTCAAGATGAATTTCCTGAAGGAGTAACTTTAGGTAAGTTGTCGTTTGTGGGGCAGGATGCCTCAATTTTGTAGGTCCCTTCTCTTTCCAAGCATCTTAAGTGTATGCATTTACCAATACTTCAGAGTTTTCTGTGCAGTTTTAATGTGGCAGTGCTTACACACACATGTCAATCAATTTTTCTCTTCACAATCAACTTCTGCAGTATCAGTAAAATTAAGATTAATTTCAATGTAGAAACTATTAATTTACTTAGAGTCTACTTGTATTTTTCTCTTGCAGTTATATATTAAGCAAAAGATGTAGTGTTGTCAACATTTTCTTTCTGACAGCATCACTTTAAGAATACTTACAGTAAATTACGAAAAAGTAACTTGATTATTGTACCTGAAGGGAAAAAAATGTTTTCATTCTTACGTACATAATTGCTTTGCAACATTGTGGCAAAAGTGACACTTCTTAAACTTTATTCACAGAAGTTTTAGAGGAAGCTCTTGTAGGAAATGACACTGAAGGCCCACTATGTGAATTGCTGTTTTTCTTCCTGACTGCCATCTTTCAGGCAATGGCCGAAGAGGAAGAGGAGGTGGCCAAAGATCAAATAGCTGATGCTGAGACCAAAGGTCAGATCTTAATTTTACTGTTTAAAAACTGAAATTCCACTGGAATTAACTTCAAAGTGCATGCGTTATGACATATTCCTATGTTTAACCTTGTCTTATTATGCATGGATAATGCATATAAATGGACTTGTTTTTTCTGTTTTATCTGGAATAAAAGTTTTAAACTGGGCATGGAGGGTAGGGGAGGGAACAGAAAAAGCAACCTCGTTGCTACTATGATTGTATCCAGCAAAGCATAATAAGCATTTAACAGCCCTGCTTATGTTCTGGAGGTGCAGGAAACCTGTCTTCACCTTCTTCCTCCTCCTTCAGCACTGTTAGATGTTTCTCCTGAGGGTCAGGAAAAGAGGCATTTTCCTAAATCTTCTTAAAGGTTTTCATCTGTAGCTATAAAATAATTCAGGGCCTAAACCTGACACCAGTTAAAAAACTAAAAACTCTTGAGTACTGCTGTAATGGAAAATTCAATATTCATTGTCCTTCAAGACATAAAAGTATGCATGTACACTTCCAGATACTGTTGTGTTGCTGTGTTTTCTCAGTAAAGCATCCTGTAGTCACTGTGTCTCTGGGCTCCACTCTAAGGCTGAAGCTGCCCGCATTTTCAGAGGCATTCGGTATACACTAACCACTAATCGGAAGGAAGCTCACACTTTGTTCCAAATTTATGTGGTTAGCAACACTATGTGTGTGTCTTAATCTTTAGTAAACACTGTTTTGCATTCAGCCAGCTTAATGATTCAGTTTTTAGTCTGTGAATGCTCTGTGCCTCTTTCTGCGCTGTTGTATCTATGAGATCTTACTGATGCTACAGGGAATGCTTTAGAGGTCTGATTTTTGACTGAATTAATGGTTTCATGATGCAAAATGTTTGCCAATTATGCCAACTCAAAGTATTCTGTGTCTCCCTTTGCACGTTTCTGGGTATTCATGCCCTCACAAGGTGCTGCTCCCTTATTTGTGCTCAGCATGAAACCATGCTGTGGATCAGGGAACTGATTTGGCTTCTTTCTTATGCTCACCCTGTATCTAGGGATGGTCCCTCAAACACTGTGTTCATGCAACTGAGGAGGCAGGAAGAAGCATCAGACAGGGAGCCTTGAAAACACTTCAAGATGTTACTGTTGCATGAACCTTCTGTTTTTTGAATCTGTGGCCTAAGAGTTCTCCAGTTCTCTTGCCTAGTGCAGTGTTTGGTGGAAGGGAGAGCTGACTGTTGCCACACTGCTGTTGTCCAGTATGTCCTCTGTTCATGGACTGCCAAATTTGCTGACTAGTTAAAGGAGAAGCTTTGACACACCCTTCCTGCTAGTCTTACTTCATCAGAGGTAGATGGGAATATAAGAGCACTTTCTGTCTGAGCTCAAGTGAACCCTGTGGTTCCCTGTAAGACAGATGCAAGAGATGCAGGAAGATTCCTTCAGTTTCTCCCTTGAATCTTTTATTCTCTCATGCTTAAGATTTACATCCAATCTGTAAAATGTCTGTATATAAAACAGTGCACTATCTTTAGCAATAGATGCTTTTCGTAGTAAGTGAATAGTGTAACAGATTTGGTAGAGTGTTAACAAATTTAGTGTGTTCTAATTACTGCTGATTTTAGTCATCGTAGAATAGCTTATTAGATTATTGTTCGTAGGGCTGACCAGAAAAAATGCAATGTAACTTTCATATTTTAATTTGACTGTATGGGGTTGACAAGTGCAAAAACATACCGTTGCACTTCTAATTTTGCAGAGTCGTGGGCAAGGCAGTTTGTCTATTGTCTTCTACTTCCATTTAAAGCCTTTGAACTTTCATTTTTGTCACTCTTGTTCAGGCAGCCTATTTCCTGTAAAAGAATTAATGTTCTTGGCTTTATAATTCTACCTAACCAAACTAGTAGTAGTCAGCACGAATGCTTGCTCACTTAAATTCTGTTCTGTGGCAGAAAATATGGATGTAGGGTTTTGGTGTATAGTACTTTCTCAGACTGTATTATGTAGATATGGTGGGAGGAAGGAAAGTGCAGGGGTTAATTTTCCAATGGCTGAGTAAAAATTTTTGTATGACATCAATCACGATGCAAGAATCTGTTGTGAATTTTGCTTTTATTTAGTCTTAGTTTGGATTTGTGCCTCTCTCTTTACTTGGTGACTTTGTAACTGCTTTATGATTTGGACTGGAGTAAAGTAAAATTGTTGAAACGGTATGAAAGACTGACAAAATTCCACCAACCCTCTGGAGAAATACCTGCCAAGTGCTAAGGAAACCTTTTTTCCAAGAAACAGGAGTTCTGCTATTTCTCCCTTTCATTCCTGCTGCTTCACTGGTCAGTCTGCTAAAGTGTCATGCTCCTTATTGAGTGCAGATGCTTCTTTTGTTGAATTTTTTTTTATTTTTAATGACTTACTAATCATATGTGTGCAGAATGAGTAAGTTTATATCCAAGTTAGATAATAAAAATATATAGTGAATGATGATAACCAGTGTCAAAATGTCAGATTAGTTTGAATAGTCTTTCCTAAAAACAAAAATATAATAGGAAATAACAATTCATTTGGGGGAACAAAGTACAGGTGTTCTTGCATTTTATTTGTTTTTGCTTTCAAGTGTTTCCTGATTTGTTTCCACTGTCTTTTCTGTTGCCTTTGTGCATATTTTGTGCATTGTCGGGTGCTTTAGCAGACTGTATATAGGGAGAAGAGCTTGTAGCATGTGTTGCATGCCCTTAGTTTTTAGCTGGGTATTTAGTTGGATTTAAAGATGTGTAAACTTTAATTTGGGTGTTAAATTGAGTTTTGCATACATTGATGCTTTTGTGAATATCGGGCCCTTTTTCGCTTTCTCTGCAATTTATAAAAAACAGCTTGCTTTCCTCCCTTCCACAGTACAAGTTTTAACTTGCACTAGAATAAAGTGTTTATTTCCTTAAAGATTTAACAGAGGCTTTGGATGAAGATGCAGACCCCACAAAATCTGCACTGTCTGCAGTTGCAACTTTGGCAGCTGCATGGCCCCAGTTACATCAGGGTATGTGTGGGTTTCACTTCTTGTTTTGTTACTGTTCTTATTTTGCTCTGTGTTTTAAAGCACATTATATAAATATTTTTTTGATGTCTGTGTAAAATAACTGTTCATTGTTCTTAACTGTAGGCTGCAATTTGAAAAACTTGGATCTTGATAGCTGCACTCTTTCTGAGATTCTCAGACTTCACATTCTAGCATCAGGCGCTGATGTAACATCAGCCAATGCAAAATACCGTTACCAGAAACGAGGCGGGTTTGATGCTACTGATGATGCTTGCATGGAGCTGAGATTAAGTAATCCTGGTCTCTTGAAGAAACTTTCAAGTACCTCAGTGTATGATTTGTTGCCAGGTAATAAAATAATTGTTAGAGATGATTAGACTGTTCTTCAAGTGATCAGTTTTTAACTGTTTGAGATCAGTAGTGATCAGAAGTTACTATATCATAGAATAATTTAGGTTGGAAGGGACTTCTGAAAGTCAGGTAGTCCAGTCCCCCTCCCTGCCCCAGCAGGTCCAACCAGATCACAGACTGCAGAAAGAGGGAGTCTCATTAACTCTGGGTAGCTTTTTAAAATCAAGGTAAAAAAATGTTAGTTTTACTTGCAGAATGGTTCTCTGTGGGAGCAGCATCTTGCATGTTTGACTCAGTCCATGCTTTTTGTTCTCTTCCCTATGTTTTGGTTTGCTTAAGTTATTTGAAAATGGAGAAAAGATGGATATCTACTGTTCTTGTATCCCAGATTTGGAGGCAGTATTTATTGCCTTTCAGTTCTTACATACCTGTTGACTGCATCGACCAAATTCTTCCCGGAGCGCTAAGAGTTAAGAAAATAAAAATAAAGGCTCACATCTCTAAGCAAAGCAGGTGTTTCAGCCATTTCAAGAAATGCCTCTCTGCAAGTGCAAGCTGATACTGTACATGTGTTTGACTTCTCACTGTTCACCTTTTCTCTACTGAGAAGCTATCTTCAGTCTGGAGTGTGTAAGAGTAAGGATTATTTATCAACTGTATAATGGAATATAAACATTAGTGTGAATTTTATTAGGAGAAAAGATGAAGATTCTTCATGCCCTCTGTGGGAAACTCCTGACTCTCGTTTCCACTCGAGATTTCATTGAGGACTCCGTTGACATATTACGACAGGCGAAACAGGAGTTCAGAGAATTAAAGGCAGAACAGCATCGCAAAGAACGAGAAGCAGCAGCAGCAAGGTAAAACTAGAATATGGGAAGCTAAATTTTGTTGAAACAGAATTGGACTAATTCCTTGATTACAAAAGGCACATGAGAAAGATAAGTTTTGCGTTTGTTCGTTTCTTGAGGAAAAAGGAGCAAAACTTAATTGTTGTAAGCGTTATACTTTCCCAAATTACTGTTATTTTTGGATGATGCTGTAGAGTAGAAAGGAAAAAAGATGTGGCTAGAGTAGATACTAGATTAATTGCAACTGATTTTCTGTTTTCTTCCTACTGTTAGGATACGTAAGAGGAAAGAAGAAAGATTAAAAGAACAAGAACTAAAAATGAAAGAGAAACAAGAAAAGCTGAAGGAAGAGGAGCAAAGAAATCCTGCTGCAGAAGTATCTGTTGGGTATGATAAGTTGTATTACTGTAATACATATGATTATGGGCCTGCTTTTTAGATGCACTTTCAGTGTTTGTGGCCAGAGCTTGCCTATTTAGTTTCATTAACTTAAATGAAAGTGTACCTTGTTGTATGGTCAAGTATATTGCCCTTAATGTTGTTTTTATTTCTTCTTCTTGTTTCTAGAATTGTCTTATGACAGCAATTTTATTTTTTAAGTCAGTTTTATTGTACTTCTAATGCTAATGCAAGCATGACAGCTTTACTTACTGACAAGAGAACCTTGAAAATTTAATTTGTATTTTTGCATTACATTCTGTTTGTATTGATTTCATATCTATGAATATCTCATGATAGTCCATTCTACTTTTTCTGATTTGAAAAACTGATCTGATCTGAGCTAGATAATACTGACCTCACATAACAGTTTATAAATCAAATTAATAGCATTTTTTTAAAAAAAATGCTGTGCTATCCCAGGTGATTTCCATAAACCCAAGGTTTTTTGTTCTATTAATAAAACTGTATGGTTTCAGGTGGTAAGATTCAGGCACATGCAGCTGTACATGATTCCAGAAAAAAAATCAAAGTGTATATACAACACTATATCTTTACCCGCTTGAGGAAGGGACTTAGTTAAATAAATCTGCTTGCAAGAGGTGAGCATGGGCCAAAGACAGATTTGTGCTATGTTTCTGAAATTATAATTGAGAAAAAATCATAAATGAAACGTTTTCCTGTAATGGATGCATGTAGTTCTTAAGGCTGTTAATGATATTGACTGGATGGATAAATGTATAATAATCTTTTTGTAAAATAGTGTATGTTTTGATAAGGAAACTTATTTTTTATTTTTAGTAATGAAAAATAATTCTGCTTAGTAGAACAACACTAAGATATCTCCTAAATGAGTACTTTAAATATGTGAATGATACAGTGAATATCAAGTGCTGGGTTTAGCATTTAGCATGGAACTTTTCAGTTACAGTTCAGTATTTTTGCCTTGTTTCTTACAAAATATTTTCTATTATTTGAAGTTAATTTAAAAAAAGCTATGTAGTGATACAGATCTTTAAGTACTTTGGAGAGAAAAATACTGTTTGAATTAAAGATCTTGAATGTAATAAAAAAATACACAATACAATTTTTAAAATATGACTGGTCAATTAGTCACCTTTGTTTATTTTATCACATCAGGGAGGAGGAACGGGAAGACCTTGATACTAGCACAGAGAGCAAAGAAGTTGAACATAAAGAGCAAGACATGGACACAGTGACAGAGGATGAAGAAGAGCCGGGACCAAACAAAAAAGGAAGAAGAGGTAATCCTTTAACGTAATGCTGTGATGTGTTTGTTTATATGCATGAACATACACATATGCATGCACACACCTGGGAAGCTGCTGTTTTTTGTAGTAAACTTTATAAAAAGTATCAGTTTTCTTTGTAAAATTACAAGGAAGAAAGGACCATGATCATGATGAGCTATTAAGGGCATTGAGCTGTCCTGATCTAGTTCTAGCTGTCATCTCTGTGTGCTTTCACACTTTTGCTGCTTTTGTCTTCCATACTTACTGTATGGAATTCTTCTTTTGTCTGTTTGAATTCTGTTTGAATTCTTCTTTTGTCTAAAAAACAGGCTGTGGCCTGACAAACTATTACAGTTCTGAACAGTGTACCTTGCTGACCTTGTTGAAGTCTCATCTAGTTGTGTATAGTGTGGGTTTGAGTCTTTTTATTAGGAAGTTGCAAAAGCAACAGGTGTTTTAAAAGAAAATGTCACACTAAGTAGTTAGGTTTAGGTTTGGCTTTGTTAATGGAGCAGCATATCTCCTATGCAAGAATGAGACCAGATTTATTCCCAGATTTAATTTCCTCAGGAATATGCTAGCAGAAGCTGCAGTGCAGTGAATAGCAGAGCCTGCTATCCGTAACTAGATATGGAAATCACTAAAGAAGGATGAATTGTTAATTATTTGCACTGCTAGCTCATTGCTTCTTTCTTTCTTGAGGGCTTCGTGGTAGTGTCTATGTCAAATGAAAGCCGTTGAATGATTTTGGACTTTTATGTTGCAAAATTGTACGGTTCATAACAATACCTAGAATAGAAATTCTGAGTCTTTCAGTAAATACAGTTTGTATGTTTGTTAGTTTTATGATGAAGAATGCTAAACATTGAGGTCTTTAAAAATAATTTCAAGTTTCTCAAATTCTCGAAAAAAGAAAGTTTGAGACACTATGCCTGTAGGGTAGACAAGTGTTTTTCACTCTTGGCTACAAACAGAGAAAATGATAGTCACGCTGGAAAACTGAAAGCTGTGAATGCTGGCAGCATCTTTCGCAGTCACATGTTTCAATTAGAAGACCTCCTTTTCTATGTAACTATTGGAGTCAGACTCTGGCAAACTAAAATGTAGATTAGAATGTCTTCAGCGGGGTGGAAGGGGGAATAATAGTAGGTGGAAAAAATTTTTTGATAATGTAATGTAACCAGGTTTGTAATATAAGTTTTATATATGGATTCTGGTTTTGCTTGAAGTCTTGGGAGGTTTAATTTGAACATTTTGTGTATGGTAAACTAAGTCCGAAAGGTAGTTTATATTTAATAATGAAATTGCTAGAATTTTGCTGTCCTGATGGAAGATAATTTTATAACATACTTCTGACTTTTACAGTGTTAAAAATGACAATGTCAGTAAATGAGGCTTGGTCTGGTACACAGTGGCTTCCTTTTTTTATTAAGGGAAGGGGGGTTAATCACTTTGAATTTTTCTTTAGTAAAGCTAATATTGTTCCTTGAATAGGCTGATAGTCCTTGGCAGTATAAGTTTAGATAATTGGAAAGGGAGAGAAGCAAAAACTGCCCTTTACTTGGCTTATTTTAGTTAAATAAAAAATTTACAAGCATGTTGCTGTCACTCTTCTTCCTTTAACTTTCAGGAAGGAGAGGGCAAAATGGATATAAAGAATTTACAAGGCAAGAAGAGACCATTTCTGAAAAGAGTGAACCTCTTACTGCTGAAGAGGAAGAAGCTTTAAAACAGGAGCAACAAAAGAAAGAGAAAGAACTACTAGAAAAGATTCAGAACGCGACAGCCTGCACAAATATCACCCCTTTAGGTCGTGATCGTATGTACCGACGCTACTGGATTTTCCCCTCTGTTCCTGGATTGTTTATAGAAGAGGACTATTCTGGTCTCACAGAAGACATGCTGTTGCCTCGAACCTCTTCCTTTCAGAATAGTGTACAGTCTTGCACAAATGAACCTCAGGTATTCAGTAAAACTGGAGAGTCTTTGAAATCCTCTGAATCTACCTCCAATATTGACCAAGATTCACACACCAGTGTTGTTGTAGAGGTGCCAAGGCCAGTATATAAACCAAACCGTTGGTGCTTTTACAGTTCTCGGGAACAACTGGACCAACTCCTAGAGGCTCTCAATTCCCGAGGACATAGGGAGAGTGCCTTAAAAGAAACTCTTTTACAAGAGAAAAGTAGAATATATGAACAACTAAGCTGTTTTCCTGTGGAAAAATTCCATATTCCAGGTAAAAGAAAAGTTCCTGATCTCTGTTTCCACAGCTGTAACTTTAATACAAGATTCTAGTAACCTGTAATTCTCACTTAATTGCAATTATTAAGAAATAAGAATTATTCTTAAGTGTTGTTTTGCTCTATGAGAGACATGGTTTGAAGGTTTTGGGGGTATTTGCTTTGCTGATGGATATTAAATTTCATGGTGTTTTATGCTATAAAAAAGAAAGCCATAGTTACTCTGTTTCCTCACTGCTTAGTAAAATCAGATTTGTTTTTTTAAAAACTTCAGTGGGAAGTAATTTGAGCTTTGGCCAAAGATTCATTACGCATAATTTGGGAATAAAGATTAATACATGTTAAAGGTAAATCGTAGTATGGATCATTTGACATGTCATTTCTTTCACCAATACTGAAAATGAGGACAAAGTATTATGCCTTTGGAGACACAAACATCATGAAGAGAGGCAATTACTATTATGCTGATTTTTGGGTAGGAGGGACATGTCCTTTCATAACGTTATAATACATGAAATTATTCACAAGCCTATACACGCCTGCGTATTTTGAACAAGGGGAGGTGGCATATTGCAAGGTTATACTAAAACCTGTGAGAGGAAAAAAGAAAAATTGTGTAGTTGCGTTGGTTGCTACATGGCAGTAGCAGTGCAGTGAATTCTGTGACATTTTTTGTCAGATGTTCATTACAGGAGGAGGAGGCATCTGCAGAATGTTTTCATGGGTTCAGAATGTAAAATGTACTTAAAACCATCCTAGGTTTAGATTTTAGGGTTTTTCCCCTTTTCTCTTGAGCAAGTGTTTTGCAAATTATCAGCAAGGCATTAACTCCAATTCTGCATGCACAAACTTGCAGCTACCTTGTTTGTGGAGTGTTGGAGAGGAGATGTTACCAGAATGAACCTTAATAGGGTAGTGTTTAAGAAATTGCATTTTGTTTTCAATCACACAAAGTTTCTGTGAGGTTTTCAAGTTACCTATCTTGGGGCATGTGAGAACTATTCACAGCAGAGTTCAGTTCTGTTTCACTGCAGTGCGAATGCCAGGACGTGCCTCTAACGCTCCGTAGTCTGCTGAATCCATAGTGCATCTCCTATTTCTCTTGGAGACTAGCACAGCACAGGGCTTCTGCCCAGTAGTTAATTGGGGGTCTTATGGCTATGTTCTTCTCTTTCGGTGAGAAAATCTGCATCCTTTTCTGCTGTGTACCTTGTGGTCATAGTGGGGTTGTTCCCTTGTTTTCCTAGTTGCTGCTTCTTTATCTGTATTTTGTGTGTGGCTTTCTTCCCTGAAGCAATTGTGTTCCCACACATATATTTTCTTCTCTTTCTATGCTGAAATTATAGAATAATGTTGCTAAAGTGTCATCTTAGAACTTCAGATTTTTCACTTTAATAGCAAGAAAATTATAACGCAGCAGTTCAATATCAGTGGCTCCCCTGCATGATCGGTAATGAAAAGTGGCCCTGTATAATTCTACTTTGGAGGGAGCTTTACTACAGTAGATTTGAGCTCCTTATTTCCTTTACTCACATGACAGGCAGGACAGTTAAACTAATCTGTGATTTTTTTTTTTCCTTGCGCTGCAGACTACCATTCTTTTTCCTCTCTGCACTTGCAAGAAAATAGAAATAAAACAAAAATGCACTATTATGTAACTTTAAATATTTACTCTAGTATTTTTTACTCTATTTAATATCACTTTTTTGCAAGCCAATTACTGCCATTTCATTTCTGCTCAATAAAAATAATCTTATTTCTGCTGCTTCTTTTAAACCAGAAAGAGCATTTCCCTTACCCAGACATCACTGCATGCTAATATCCATTTTGAGAATATTTATATAATTACTGTCAGTCACAGGGAATTGTTTCTGCAGTTGAGTGTGATGAAATTCACCCTGTACTACTTTGACAGCAGCTTTAAGCTATTTTTGATTAGATAGCTCTAAGTTCTTGCATACTTCTAACCACCACTCTACGCCATTACCTTAATCCTATGAACAAAGACATGTACAGGTTTTACAAAGTGTAATTTAGTGTCTGTGCAGGCTTTCAACTTTTCCCCGTGGCTTCTGAGCTTTTGCATGTATATTTAGTTGTCTTTTGAAGAGGTCTTTTGTGTGATACCTCATCATCAACTCTTCCTTTCCCCTTCTTTTTCATAAACTGTCTTCTCCCCCCCCCACCTTTTTCTTTGATTGGAGGGTACAGTCAGTCTAATCCATACCTGTGCCATCTTGTCCATTTGGTTTTCAAGTTAAATATTTTAAGGAGATCATATCTGCCCTTAAGTTGTTCAGTTAGTTTTGGTGGCTTTACATTTGCACATGCTTGTTTTAAATGTTGCCATGATAAAGATCCATGCAAAAGGGAAAACTGAGTTCTGCTTCTTCTATGAAGTAAGGGCAGTACTATCAAAAATGCAAACATACTGGAAATGTGACTTTATCTTTTTTCTTCCCCCCCCCCTTTTATTTACAGCAGAAAAGTGGTTGTTGCTTATCTACTAGTTTAGAAATTATTAAAAGACAATGATTTTTAAATTGGCAAGAATTTCTCATCCTGCATTTTGGGAGGTGTAAATGCTAATCTGTAGGTCTTCCTCTAAAAGTATGCCTTGCTTGCTTGGATCAGGTATCTTAGTTGACATGGAGATGTTGGTATGACTGCTGTTGTTGTTGGAAGAGAGTTCCAGATGTTGAAACTATATGTCTGGTTTGTTCTGTCCTGTACCACTTTCCCTCCCTCCACATCAGCTACTTTAAGGAGTAAAATCCACTAACAAAAAGCTATTTGGAATTATTGCAGACAAATCTCAAGGTGATATTAGACCTCCTTCAGGACGGGGAAGAATGCAGAATGCCCATGATCCAGCTCAAATATCTGCAGAAAAGCAGCTCGAATTGAGACTTAGAGACTTCCTTTTGGACATTGAAGACAGAATCTACCAAGGAACATTGGGGGCTATTAAGGTATCTGTGAATTGTAGAGAACCTGGGAACACAGTGGTGCCGCCAAGTCTGTAACTTAAATGAGAACTCTTGCCTGCTCTGGGTTTTACCGAAAATGTATTTTAATTAAGTGTGTACAGTAATTGGCACTAAAAAAAAGTTTGTGGTCTTTCATTATTTAGAAACTTCCAATTTGTATGTTTGCTTCAGGTTACAGACAGGCAGTCTTGGAGAGCAGCCTTAGAACATGGGCGGTATGAGTTTCTAAATGATGAAAACAAAGAAAATGGTGTAATTAAAACTGTGAATGAAGAATCTGATGAAATGGAAACTGATGATCAAGATAGGTTTATTGTGAAAGACAGGTAAGAACTATGATTTAACTAATGGCTCTTCTTTAGTTTTATAACAGTACTCTAGTTTTTTCACCTTCAGATTATTTTCACCCTCAATTCCTATGTGTAGATATTTATGAACAGGTAAGTTTTATGCTTTGAATTGTAAAACATGAAATTTCTTACTATGTTTTATGTTTTGTAAATTACACTGTTCTGTTACCAAACAAAACCAAGACACCTGCACAAAAATTTTGACAACTTCTACTATTCAGATTTTACACTGCTCAGAACGAACATTCTTTATTAAATAAGAAATGTCTGAATTCACTTTAAAATCATTTAAAATGCAGAGAAAAATTATTTTGGCAATTATGTTCTGCTTTCTGGAATAAACACTTTTTAGAAAAACTATAACTGTCAAAAGGAAAACTGGTAATAGTAATTATCTGGTGAACTGCACAGTGTACCACTTCATGAATTGCAGTAAGATCCATCAGTACAAGAGTGTGGTCTGGATTTGAGCCTTTAGCACGATAACAAGACGGTGATACAATCTTAGAACTTAAATAACAACGATCCTTTTGTAAAGCAAACTGCAACCCAGTATAAGAGACAGAACCTCAAATTGTATATTTTTGCAGCTATAAGTGTTTTTCTGTCCCCCCCCCCTTTTTTTTTTTTAAACCTAACTTTTGAGAGTGATCCGGGACTTCCACTAAATCAGTGTTTGTTCAAAGTATTGATGTTAGGGACTTTCTAGGAAAATTTTTTAAATACTTCATTCTCAGTAGTTACATACTTTTCAGAAATAAAAAAGTATAATATATTTTTCAAAAATTATGTCTTGTAAATGATGAAATGTTGCAGAAAAAACCAGATCCATTAAAAAGGATCATTGTACTAATACATTGTTTGCTTATGTGTTCTGTGAGGTTTCCTGCTAGTAGTATCTATATGTTATGGATAAGCCAGTAGGATTTTTATCTTATGAAAGCAGGTCCTTCTTTTGACAGACTCATGAATCCTGTATTTTGTGGGAATCGAAACTTTAAGGTTTTTCCCTTTCTATTTCATTTTGCTGAATTAGTACTTTCATGTAGGACTCCCTTTCAGATTAGAGTTCCCCAACTGTGTGTGAAGTGGATAGGTTCATCTCTTTTATATCAATGACAGTACTTGTGGAGTTTTGTGTACTGAAAGCCCCGACATGGAAGTATTTCACTGTTTGAATATATTAAGAAGCTAAAATTTGTCTGTCTCCAGTTACCTCAGGCACTTGCTTCCATTGCTGACACTCAGTTCCACTGCAGAAGCTTGTTGCTTCATTTTTTTTCCCCATGATACTGACTCTTTCCATCAAAGTTTCTGAATTGTTGCTACTCTAATAAAGTTATGCATATTAAAATAGATACTATGGGATTCTGGAGTCATATGACAGATTCCTTTTGATGCTGGGTTTTTTATCCACCTCCAAGCAAGTGACATCTCATTAAGACCTTGGAGTTTGACTAGTAAAATGTAAATAAAGTATGCGGCTTTTTTCTGTTTGCATTCAGGCTCTCTAAATGTGTGTGACTGCAAAATATAATGAACAGCTTTTTAGTGTGGAAAAAAGAACAGGGACAACCAAAAGCATTGCTTATTCACCAGAATAAAGCAGAATCCAAACAGTCTTAATTAGTTATATTTCTGATAAACCCCAAGCATAAATTTATTTTTTTCATTTATGTGAGTTGTTCTCCTACATTCTACTTATGTTTGTGATTAAGGAAGATTAATTCCACTTTGAAATGATTGCTTAGTCCTTGGTCAAAGAAGGCTGTTTTATTGGAAAACTACCTTTATTCTTGGTTGACGATTTAAAAAAAAAATCTCGCAGCATGTCCCTTTCAATGCAGTGTGTTTTGCTGTATTCAGTTGTTGAAGCTAGGATCTTTGGTAATGTACATTCTGAGGCTGAAGTATCTTATGTTTAATCCTTACGAGAAACCATATATTTGAAATGAAATCCTGACTTATTTTGTGTTTTCATCTGGATCATCTGAAATTATATAGCTTGCTCATTTATTCATCCCAGAGTTTTAAAGGGATATTTTGTGTAATGAAAAGATCTGAAACAGTTTTAAAAGGCTTTTGCTGTAGATGTCTCTTTTTTATTGCTATGGAATTTTTTCTTGTTTTTATTTCTTATGTGAACAGTTAGAGAAACTCTCCGTGGAGAAGAACATATAACTTAACTCTTTTCAACGTACCATTGTACCATGCACCAATGTACCATAACTTCTGAATCTTGTTAGTTGTAAGAATGTATGTAGTTGAACTTCTGTAGACGGAGGTATTCTAAAATGCTACACCTTACCACTGGCAGAGCTTTTACTTAAAAATTATTTGAACTATACTCTTTGAAGTTTCTCATGAAGTAGCTGGTGGATGTTGTGTAAAATCTTCTGAAAATCTTAATGTTCATAGTGAGCTTTACCATCCATGTTTCTTAAAATCTCTTGAACTCTTTTACCTAAGGATGATTTGTCTAGATTAACTAGATTAGTTATCCCAGTTCTCTAGTTTACTAAGTAATCACACTTGAGCAGTATCTTTTTATGTCCCTGTTCCATGCATGTAAATAAAGTGAAAGTATAAATCCCCTGGATACACATGTGGATACAGATCTATACAAGTATCTTGGTGTTGAATTCAAAATATCAAAAATTATATTTACTACATTTTTATTTTAGACTTGTTGGATTAAAAACTGAAGCTCCAAGTGCTGCATCAACAAGTACAAGTACTCCTCAGCCAGTTAATAATGTGGTCCACTACTTAGCATCTGCGCTGCTTCAGATAGAACAAGGAATTGAGCGCAGGTTTCTCAAAGCACCTCTTGGTAAGCTTCCAGGATTAAAACTGTATGCTTCTAGTTTTGTTTAAGATTTCTAACAAGAATAAACATTTTTTTGCTTCTTTCATGAAAACTAGATGTTTTAGAGTGTTGCATTAGGGGAAAAGGAAAAATAACCTATTTCTATATGAAATTGTGAAAATTAAATGTCAGATTGTTCTCGGATTACAAATCCATAGGTCTTGAAGAAATACTCATATTCTTTCTTAGCATCCTGCGTGTCCTGCATAAAATGTACGGATTAAGAGTAAAATGCACTTTAAGTTACTTAAATACATGCCTATTTAACCTGGATCATTATAGCGATACTGTTTACAGCATGGCCCCACAATTGTATTGATGCAATTGGAGGAAAAACTGTACCCTTAGGCAGAAATGAATTAGCTTGCTGGAGGAACACTTCCTAATTCAGCATTGCTGTTGGGGTCAGTGTATCTGGTAAATATGCCATGAGTTCCTTTTACATGTCTTTAGGTTGTAAAAATGTACACTCCTTTTTATGTCGTTTCTGTGAAACCAATACAGGCCTGGTTTGTCTGGATCACCTTGTTCAGCAGTAACAAACTATTTATAGTAAAACTTGATTAAGATTTATATCGCATATTTTAAGATCCTCAGGTGTTACACCTGGTAAAATGTGGAAATAAAAGATTGCAGGAAAAAAAAGAAAAACAAAGCACGATTATAGCTTGACTCTCGCAAGTGTTACTTCCTTGAATTCCTCTGACATGTTCTGGCAGTGAGAGCCAGAATCTGTAGTTCATAAAATCACGTTGTTTTCCAGTGATCCCTGAGGTCTGGGTTCCTTACCTGCATCCTTTTGCGATTCAAAACTTGTGTTTCATCTTGGAGTTATGTGCATAGATGACTTATCCTTCCTAAGGCAGCTGTCTTATCTAGGTTTTCCCTTCCTGGTGTGATGCTCAGGAGGAGCTGTGCCTTGCGCCTCAACAGGACTGTTTTAATTCTCATTCTTAAGAAGGTAGTGTGGTTAGCAATGCAGCGTGTACCAGGGATTCTCCAGAGCACGAACTGTTATCCATTCTATTAAACTGACCTTCTCCTAGGGTAAGGGCTGCATACAAAATCCTTAGGCTTTGACAGGTTTTGTTGCAGCAGTTTAAGATGTTAATACCACTCAAACTTGCGTTTTCACAAGGGATTACTGCCCTGTGGCACAGCTGACATAAGACTGTGTTTCTGCATCTCCTGTGTACACTCTGGTGTCTTAATGTCTGTTGCCACTGAAGGTGAGTTTCAGATGTATACTGGAAAATCTGACACACACACAGGCATGGGTTCCCTTCCACAAGCTTGTTTCATCAGCATGGTTGTGTCCAGCAGGGGAATAAGTAGCAAACGATTGAGATGGAAGGGGAGAGGAAAGTACTAGTTCAAACGGCAGCTGTTTGAGTGCCTTACTTGGTTAAGTGTTTAGGTCAGCTCAGGAGTGTCCTCCCTTTCCAAGCCAGGCATATTACAGCTTATTTCAGTAGCCTGCTTTCCTGCCATGTGACTGGATTTATGGCATGTACATAGTACAGTTAATTGACAGTACATCTACTGTTTCTCTTATTTACTCTGCATGTGCAGGCTGTCAATGCATTCTGCACATATGCTTCCATTTCCAAACTGTCCCTGAGAAAGGTATTTTGGCAACAGCATCTTGCTGGCGGTCACCAGTCTACCACAGTCTGCCCTTAAGGGGGAAAAAAAAAAAAACTGGCTGTGAGCAGACTCTAGGCTGTAGATTGGTCATCCTGAGTTAGATGCAAAAACACTAAAAGCAAAAAGTGTCCTTGAAATATCGGAGGAAATTTTCAGTAATCCTTGTACATCATCTTTTTCACTGATCCAAATTCTGACCTAATCTAATGATGGCTTGTGGGGTTTTTTTGTCTTACCTTATGATGGTGATTTGTTCCTGAATATAAAGAAAGCAATCTTACACAGTCTGCACTACTTAAAACTCCTATGTTTGTTTACATAACCATACTGCCTGGACCATCTCTTCTGCTTTGAAGAATGATACTGTAACATATAGAATAATATACATAGTTCAGGGAGCAAGCAAAATCCCATGTCTCAACTGTTCTGGCTGACTGCCCTAACCATTAGGCTACAGTGTCAGGTTCCCTCCTCCTTGTACTTTTGCTGCCAAGTGCCTCACATTTTTGGTTGTGTAGTGGCCTACTTTTAACAAGAGATGAGAAGAGCCTGAATGGAGGCAAGGTTTTAGTTTTGTGGTTAGAGTACTCTTGGAGGAGGAGAAGTTTTGAATGGCTCTTTAATAAACAAGGCCTAAAATACACCATGTATTTATTGATGAATTTTTTGACTGTTAGGCAGTTACATGAAAGGCATTCTCACTTGAGAGCTTTTGGATGTGACCAAAAGGCATAACTACAAGGTGTCAAGGAAACCTGTGCATTAGAGAGGCACCCAGCAAATTCAGGCACTTCAGAGGTCAAGCAGCAGTTTTGGATGCAGCCCTTTCTGGATATAACCCTTTGCTGTTCCAGATGTGTTTAAAAAACCGAGTACAGAATTTGCAAATTCTAATCTTCAGTTTAAACTCCCTGCTGGAAACAATGTCTTTTCATGTTACTAAAGCAAGTTCTGTTTCTTAGTTTGCAACTTGCATGTGTATAATGTGCAAAGAAGTTCTCTACTTAGCTTAAAAAGGAGGTGTTAATGATATTACTAAACATCTTTAAAAAGTAGACATTGTGTCTTAGAGAGACTGCTCGTTCAGAGATACCTTCTTTTTTTACTGACATACCTAGGAAGTGACCAAGAGTGCTGTGAGGATAGAAATTGACTTTTAGTATGTAATATGTGACCCCATGGTTTGGCGTCTTTTTCTTTATCTGTTTTTATATATTAAAAAAAAGTGTGTAACAGAGATTTCTCTTTATATCTGTCTCCAGATGCTTAGGAGAATTTTCCGCTAGACAAAATGCCTGTCTATCTTTAATAGTAATTAAACCTGCCAAACCCAACTTCTTAAGTTGATTTAATTACCACTGAAGTAAAAACACTGACTGTCAGGAAAGTGCTATGAGTTCTGCTTTGGCTGTAGTACAGGAGAGTATTTTTGGTAAAATTAGTCCCCTGTATTTTTTCCTTAAACCAAACGGAATCTTGCCTTTTCTTCCTTGTTATTTCTGTCATTGCCTTCACTATGGGTTTTTTCTTTTTCTTTTTTTTTCCTGTTTTCACTGTATGCTCTCTTCCCATTATAGAATGGAGCCACACTTGAAACAATTTGCAGTGTTCACTCTATCTACAGCTGCAAGTGTTAAAGACAGCACAGTGAAATTCACTGCAGTCACTGGCAAGTTCACCCCTGTGGCCTCCAGGGTGCAGAGCAGACAAAGGGACCCAGCACAGTAGTGAAAAGACCAGATGCCTCTCTCTGCTCTTTTCTGCTCAAAGGCCCCATCAGGCTGCCCAGAACCTTGCAGGTGATTCTGAGAAGTTTAAAGTTGAGGTGCATACAAAATATACAAGTGGAAGAGCAAGGAAAGACTAGCAGAGAAGATTGCAATGCAAAAGGAGATCTAGAGATCCCAGGAACAGCACCGTCTGCCTTGCCGAATTGTTAAATGGCTGCTAATCTTATGTTGTTTGGTGATTTAAATTAGTAACACATGACTTGAATTGCATGCATTTCTTAATTATGAATTATGTATTAGAAATCCTTTCATTACACATTAGCTGTGAAAACTTGTTTTTTTTCTTCCTTCAGTCCGGCCCAAAGTACCATTGTAGGAGAATCACAACATGGGGTGCAGCTTTATAGTACATGTGTTTTTTCAGAAAAAAATCTGAATTGAAACTTATTTCAAAAAAAAAAGCCACTACTTTTTTTTTTAATATTAATGTAGCTATTTGATGGAAGCTCTGAAGTGTTTTTGCTTCTCAGATAAGAGTATGTTTGAAGGGGAAAAGCACAAGCAGCTTTTGCTGTGGATTTTGCTTCTCTTTTAATTGCTTTTCCTTATATTTCAAATGTAAGCGGAGAAGTTTTTACAGTGGAGAAGTATGTTTCATCATTCCTATTATGTAGCTGTGGAAATCGAGGTATAAAATGAAGAAGTGACTTGATCACCTAGGTGTCCTATGAGGCAGCCAAAAAAAACCCCATTTTCTGCACCAATGCATAAGCATCCCTTATGTTTAATAATATGTAATATAGACTTCCATACAAAAGGTTGGATTCTAACTCAGAGACATCTTTGTGATGGATAATTGGTAACCATTTACCTCCCTTTTTAACTTGTGCTATCCACTCCTTGCAGGAGAAAAAAATAGAGCTTTCTCACTGCTTTTTGCTTCCTTCTTGTTCGATTCTTCTCTTTCTAGATTTTGATTATTTTTGTTTCCTCTACTTCCAGAGTTGTTTCTTGTTCTGTTTACAATTGTCTTCCTAATAATAGCATCAGACATCTTCCAGTTGTGAACTGAGATATGATTAGCATGTATGCTTCTTTGTTCTCGCTTTCTCATCATTTCCCTGCAGAGCTGTATGAGCAGAGGCAGAGGTGAAAATGGGCTGTTTTTCTGATGAAGAATTTTTTTTGTTTGCTATTCAGAGAAGGTAAAGTCAAAGAAGGTACCTTGTATTTGGAGCAGATTAGGTTTATTAAGGCTCTTACTTCTTGGGAGAACAATTTCATCATTTCATTACTCAAGAACACTCCTGCACAAAAACATCTTAATATGGACAGACAAGCTAGCGTTCTTCGTCTTTGTGGACTGTGCTTATGAAAAAGCTGCATCTTAGAGGTGTTAGGAGGCTCACGACATTACAGACCAGGCAAGCTGTATGCTGAGAGAGGAATCTGTGGTCAATAAGCTGCTTCTGTAGCCATTTGTACTGGAGATGGACACAACGGTAAGGGAGGGTACATTTAAGGAGCATTCAGTTTAACCCTTTGGTTTGTGGAGGGAGCCAAAGTGAATCCAGGATTACACAGTTAGTCCAGGCACACTATTCTCTACCCTTCCCTGCCTACTGTTGTCGACCTGCATATGTTGGGAACCACTGTTCTAGTTGTATTTTTAGACTAAACAAGTATGGATTATACAAACTAGTATTAAAAAAAATCCACCACACTTCAAAAAGGTATTTGAAATAACTTTATGAATTTAATGTTAGGTAATGCAGAAGATAATAAAAGGAAGCAAAGGGGGGATAAAAAGAGGAAGAAAGAGGAAGACCAGACTAGTCAGAGAGATGGTAAATTTTAAATGTTTACTTATATTGCTAAGAGTTGGAAAGCATTGAATATTTTATCAGGTTTTCTTTTCTTTCACCTCAGCAATTCAGTAGCTAGTTGCTTACGTTGAAGGAATTGAAGCCTTGAAACCAATGGTTTAAACTTTATTTGAAGTAAAACAAATACAGCCTAGAGGTAAAAAGAAAGGTTTTCTTCAGCCAGATATAAAGAACTGTATTTTCTTTTTATTACTTCGGAGCAGAAATCCGCATATTCATAAAAATACTTTTTTTTTTTTTTTAATGCCCCTGTTTTTTGAAACTTCGCAGCATTATACAACTGCATATTCCTTTCTAGAAATATTAAAATGGAAAACCCTTCCCTGAACTCAGTTAGCTATTCATGGATGAGTGTGTAGATCTGTCAAATAATTTCATTTGCATTGTAGCAAGGCTTGGAGGGCTTAGCTGAGAGGGGGATATCCCACTGAGCAATGTAGAGCTGCTCAGACACAAAGGAAGAGGCCATTTCTCCCTCAGAGTTAATAGTATATATAAATGGGAAAGATGATGGATGGAAGAAAAAAAGTGTTATTTTGATTTTACAAATTGAGAACTGAAACAGTGCCTGCCATTTGGCAAGTCTTTCTTTCAGCAGCAGGATGTGCTGAAGCAGGCCATGGTCAGTAATCTTTGCATCTTTATTGCAACTGTGATTGTGCCAGTGCAAATATTTATTATGTTGTGTGATGAACTATATTGGTGAACTGATCCAGCTTAAAAATAACTGCTGAAAAAATTAACTAGTAACACTTGAGCTGCCACTGTCAGCGAAAGAAACACTTGCCATACTATATATGCACTTAAAATAATCTGAGTTATAGAAATCTGTGGAAGAACTGAAAGCTGATCTGTCTCATCAGTTGTAGTCTAGTGTAGTAATAGTAGTGTAGTAGTGTACTACACTGCTAGTACACTGATAGTGTAGTAAGCAAGTAGTTTAACTTTCTTTTTACTGAATCTTAAATAATACATTGAGAGCTATACTGCAGTGATGGTTCATTATCCTTAGAAAGACTGAATTTGAGACAGGAAACCTAGGGACAAAGTAATAGAAATTCAGGGAAATCCAGGTTTGTATCTGCAGTTCAGTAACAGCTAAATTTTATTTGCAAAGCTGTGCTGCCTGTTTATCCTCTGTCTTCTCTCATCACTGCTCTTGTGCTGCTTGCTGCTAATGCAAATGTATGCAAGATTAGGCAAATCCTGGCAGAGAGCAGATGAGAAGGCAGAAAAGCCTTGCCAGGAGAGCAATTAGTCTCATTTTCGTTCTTTCATTTTATTTATTATTAGACGTTTTCCTTTTCCAATTTCTGAGGAGAAATCATTTGGCAGACAGCTGGGTTGCAGGCCATTCCTTAGTTGCTGTGACTAGTAGAGCAGGCAAGGTAGCATTGTATACTTCAGTGCATTGTTAATCAGCCAGAGATCACACAGTAATAATTGGAATATCATTTTTAAAAGGAAAATCTGTGGCTGTTTCTATAACCAAAAGCACTGCTGTATTTTTTTTTCCTTTGCTTAAACCTTCTTGCCTTAAAATGCAAGAAATAACTTTCACCATTCATACAGGAATTTGCTTTACACTTAACAGCAGTGATGCAGGATGTAATTTATACCTTCTCATTTCTATACCTGCTGCTCAAACAGCCCATTTGCTTCTGTAAGTCCCAGCTGCTCATTCCTGTTCTGTACTGCCCCTTTCACCGTTCTGTATGTGTATTTGTGTGGCCATCTCAGTAGCCTGTATCGAAAACCATACCTGTTTGAAAAATAATACAGTTTCCCTCCTGCCCACCCTAGGTTATTTCTAAACTAAATCAGAGCCCACATCTTATTTGTTTTGCCACCAGGTGTGTATCACAGCTTCAGATGTGCTATCTTGCTTATACGGCATCAAGAAAGAAGTTATTTTTCAACCAGATCAGTCACCTGATCTGGCTTACCACATGGATGCAAATTCTTGTGAAGGTAGAGCACAGGATAGGGATAAAGATGTTAGAGAGTGGGGGGAGTGCTGAAAAGTTGTCTGGCAGATCATAATGCGGGGCAGGAGCAAGTGAAGGTGGAAACAGCTGTTTAAGCTCTTTCTTGCCAACAAAGTCTCTGTTTAATGCCCAGTAGTTTCTTCAACTGTAAATATTTTTGGATTTTGATGTCTATGTGCAAGGCAAAGTAAACTGGGAGTGTGGGGTTGATCTTAAAGAAGTCTTTTTTTATACTTTCTTAATTGAATCAAATTGTTAGGTTTCCAGGTTGATGTCTGAGTGAGACTTATTTCTTACGCATATGTGCTATGTATTTGCAAGTTCTAAGCTGAATTGGTATTGAAAAGCAACAGTTTACAGATCTAGAAACTAAGGAGGAACTAAGTATTGAAAACTTAAGATAAAGGTTGTAATATTATCCCAATTTACTGCTGCATATCTGTTTGAAATACTAAGCCTTACCTCATAGTCTAGAATAATTTGGATGTTGGAACAATAAGTTTGATCCTGCTTTTTCCTTCTCTAATGGAAGATGCCAGCGATGGTGGACGATCCTATAAAACAGTTTTAGATCGTTGGAGAGAGTCGCTTGTTTCTTCTACCAGTTTGTCCCAAGTCTTCCTTCATCTCTCCACGTTGGATCGAAGTGTCATCTGGTCAAAGTCCATCCTCAATGCTCGCTGTAAAGTGTGTCGAAAGAAGGGTGATGCAGAAAGCATGGTGCTGTGTGATGGCTGTGATCGAGGCTATCATACCTACTGTATCAGGCCCAAGCTTAAGGTATCTGAGGAAAGAAAATTGTTTCCTTTTCCGTACAGAAAATGTGAGTAGTGCTCACAACTAATGGACTCTTACTAATGCTTTCTTTTTTCTTCTGTTACTAGGTCATTCCTGAAGGAGACTGGTTTTGTCCAGAATGCCGACCAAAACAGCGCTCTAGGCGTCTCTCCTCCAGACAGAGACCTTCTATGGAAAGTGATGAAGAGGCTGCTGAACGAATAGAAGACGGGGAAGAAGAGGCAAACTATGATGAAGTGGGACAAAGTGAGGAGGAGGATTATGAAGAAGAGCAAGAGGAGGAGGATGAATCTCAAGAGGAAGAGGAAATAAGGTAAATAGAGATCCATTAAAATGGTTTCGTATTGGAATATTTTGGTTGTTAAGTGTTAGGAATTTTTCACATGAGCACATATCTCGGAAAATTCAGTCTTGAAGAGATGGGGGACTTTGCTTGTTATGAATTTGGCTCTTACTGCTGGGTTTAATACTAGCTAGAGCAAGGTCCGCTGGACTTATTTTCATCTTGGAAAATGACTTCCATCATTTGATGTGAGGGTGAGAGATGGCTATCAGATTTGGATTCTTTGCAGCTACTGTTTTCTGAATGTAAATAACTGGATGAAATGTGGACAGTCTCATACAGTGCAGAAGATCTTTCTGAAGAAAATCTGCAGTTTATTTTTGCCTTGCCCTGAATTCTGGGGCACTAGATGCATAAAGTACTGAATAGTAGGAAGGAAAAGATCATCCACATGAGGCTATGTCACACTGGGAGGGCTGGAGGAGTACTGCAAGTAGCTGGTTTAAAGGCAAATTAAATAATCCAATTTTACAATTTCAGTAAAGTGATGAATTTGATATACATGTAAGGAGTGTAAAAGCTGAAGGAAACTGTTCTGATCTAGGAGAATTTTTCCTGTTTTCTGTGCAGTCATTTGAACTGACTGAAACAAGATCATCTGCTTCGATAGCTGGGATTCAATAGCTCGGGAGAACTTGCAGCTCCTTGGGAAGTAAATTTGTCTCTGGGATCTTCCTTCTCTCCTGTAATGGCATGAAAATCCTGAGTGCTAGTTAAAAACCCAGGCTAAAACCTAACTTTTATGTTTATGTTCTTAGAACTGCAATTTATTCATGTAGCTGATAATATTGTTCGCAAATCCTAGTTATTACAGTTGTTGCGAAAAATAGAGGCAATTTAAAGGAATTGATAGGTGATGCTCCAGGTAGTGAATTTGCATTGCCTAAGTTAGAATCCCGAGAATTTCTTTAATGCAGCTGCTGCTCATAATATTTAATTAAGAGACTTCAGTGCAGAATTTGAGAATGGTAACTGGATGACTGCAATAGTGAAAGCCAGCTGCTTACTGATACAACCTTGAATAGCTGCTTTATTTTTAAATGCTGAATTAGAAAACTGAAAGAAAAGAAGGCAATATAATTTTGGGATAAATATCATACATAATTATCTACTTTTTATAGTCCATCAAAGCAAGGAAGACCACAAGTCAAGTTTCCATTAAAAATGAGAGCAGCCAAACTCAACAATCCTTTCTCAAGTCGGAACAGCCAGCGTCCAGCAAGATACGCTTCTCGGAGTCAGCAAAATACACCTAAGCAAACTGCATCATCATCTAAAGTTACCAGAAGGGGTATGAGAAAGGTAAAATCGGCCCCTCCATCAGTGACAAAGCCTACTTTAAGACTTAATAGCCGGACCACTCGTCAGAGCCAAGGTTCGTTACAAGCAGATGTATTCGTGGAATTACTCAGTCCTCGAAGACGGCGAAGAGGAAGAAAGAATGCTGATAACACATCGGAAAATAGTCCTTCCAATTCTCTTGGATTTAGAATTGTCGATACTGCAGACTCGAATGAACGGGTTAGAAAGTACCCAGTTTCTGCTTCAAAACTTTCTCTTCCTGTTAGTGAACCCAAGAGAAGAGGCAGGAAACGACAATCCACAGGTTAGAGAAATGTGTTTGTCTAGAATGAAAAGAGAGCTCAGTTCCTTGCTAAAATATTCCCATGGTAGAGTAGAGAAGACTAGAATTAGTGAGAAATGGTGGTTGAAAGAATCTTTACCACTTTCAACAAGGCAGACCTGTTTCCCCCCACCTTTTTTTTTGGGGGGGGGGGAGGGGGGAGTATTTCACTTCTAGAGTCACTGTAAATTTCAGTCATGTAAAGAATAAATATCCTAATAAACATATAGAAAATCTGAAAGTGATATGTATGCCTTATAACCATGCAAATGCAAGTGTTTACTTACAGGTCTTATGGTTTTGCTTTACTAAAGAGTTAGTGAAGAACACAAGCAGGCGAGGTAGTCAAGTTAGGAATACACATGCGCAACAAGAAACTGTTAACAGAATGAAAATGTAATCTATCTGGTGTAGGGCTAACAGTATCCTTGCTTGTTAAGCTCATACAAAGTATTTGATGGTGGGGAAATAGTTGGAAAGCCACAACACCTTTAAAAACAAAAACAACCTGGTGTGTGACTGAAGAGTGTGAAAGAGCCTGCACTGCAGTGTGGCAGCGTTGTATTCTATAGCCTTTCTGTCCTTCACCACTGGGAGTTTCTGGGCTTATCCTGCAACTACCTTGGTGACTACTCTTGAAAGCAGATAAAACCACATTGAACAGAGTTTTGCAGAAGTAGAAGTTATGAGCAGAGAGCTTATTCTGTTTTTCTCTGATAAGACTGTTCTATAAGTGTTTAACAAATTGTTTTAAAATTGAAATTAGTGAAAAAAATCTTTCTAAAACTGGGATGAAGAAGATAGAAGAAGGAGCCCAGCTAAGTTCTGGTACTTAATATTTTATACAGCAAGAGAGACCTGTAGTGGTTAATAACAAGGCTGTAATATAGTCATTACTTTAAGCCAAGCTACAGGAGTTATGCCTTGATACTGTGGTATTGATAGTTTCAATATCCAAGGTTTCCCTTAAGTGGGAGCTGTTAAATTTATTATGAGCAGTAGAACAACAAACTGCTGTAGGACACTTGAGTAGAAACAAAATTGTTTTTTTGTAAGTAAAACAGGAATACAGAATGAAAACTAACATATGTTATCCTACTACACAGAGGTCCAAGGATTAAACAATCTGTATTTCATCTTTTAAGCTCCCCTTCCAGAATGCTATAGCTGAATTTTGGAATTCTTTTTTTCTGACTGTAACAGCTATTCTTCAAATCTATCTCTGATTGCTGTGAGCAGGATGAGGCAGCCAAGCAAAAGATTAAGAACAGTGTGTCTTAGCTCCATCTCAGATGATATGGTGAAGGACAGGAGAAATTTCCAGATCAGGGACTGAGACCTCTAGTTGATGACACATCTTCTCACTTTTCCATGTCCTGTGCTAGATATTCTTTTTGTTTGTTCTTTGAGTGCAGAATAATGGTGTTCCACTTTCTTCTGATTTTACTCGGCATTTTTTTAAATTTTTGTTTGTTTATTTCAGAATCATCTCCTCAAACCTCACTGAACAGGAGAAGTTCAGGACGTCAAGGTGGAGTTCATGAACTCTCGGCTTTTGAACAACTTGTAGTAGAACTGGTACGACATGATGACAGCTGGCCTTTCATGAAACTGGTTTCCAAAATCCAGGTAACTGGTGTAACTGCACAGGGAGCGATAACATTTGGGAATTCTGTTTGCTGCCAGTAAAACTGAATTTTTAATTAATAATTTATAGCCTTGCCCAAGCAGGGTAATACAGCTAAGCAATGGGATTCAGGTAAACTCTCACTTTCCAACTCAAATATTTGGTGCCAGAAATAGATTTTCCAACTGATATGTTATTGTGAAAATTATAACTATGCTTGGTATCAATGGTTGAAAAATGTGAGGTGCTTTGATTAAAAAACAAAAAAACAAAACTAAAAAAACCCCAAAGCCTTGGAAAATATGCACTGGATTGCTAAAGGTAAGCTTATGGTTATTAATTAGTTGAATTAATCTTCAATTTATGCACTGGATTGGATCTTTCTAAAGCTGTACAAATATTAAAGGTGTATTTTCAAAACAGAGATTTGCAATAGAATAATGAGATAAGGACAACTTCATCTTCATTCTGATGTTAATTGTGATGCAGTAGAAAGTTGATTTCTTAGATAACTTTTTAATCAAAATTCCTTCTAGTTTAGTTTTAAAAATACTTGATGGTAAAGTAGGTACCTAAAGTAAGGCCTGCCTTAGAGGTTCTGTATTGCAAAAGCACTTTGGGAACTTTTATTGTTTTTCTGCATTGGCTTTTTAGTTGTAAGACATTTCTGGAACTGTTCTACCCTAACAAAGTACCTGTCCTCTTAAACCCCTCTGGAGCAACTCTGCAGACAGGCAGCAGCCATAGTCTGGCAGGATCTAGGGCTTAGTTGTTTATTTTGAAGTGCTCTATTAAAATTAACAATAATAGCTGGTAAATGAGGACCTGAAACTCTTAAGAGCCACAGATGTTAGGGGACTGGAAGGATCAATCTGTCTGGACAAAAAGAATGATACATGAATGTGAATGAAAGATGTAAGCACAAAGGAAAGGAATTTTGAATGAAACTAATGTCCAGCTACTAGAGTACTAGAGTTACTTTGGGAAATGCAAGAATGTGGCTGAATATGAGAAAGCTTCTTATGGAGGATGGAGAAGTATAATTAAATTTTGATCTGGAAAAGAAACTGCCGATACTTCAGTGCATTCAGATTTGCCTGAATTAAGCACTAAAGGATAGCTTCTGTTTCTTTCAGAAAGAACGATCCATATCTGAGTGCCGCAAACTTTCTTTATCATGCTAGAGGTTTTGGTTTAAACTTCTCACTGCCTTTAAGACTATGTAAAGAATGCACTACCTGATCAGAGTGTCCAGCAAACTGGAGAGAGAAAATACCTTTCTTTCTAGTGTTTATGTAAATGGCACTCCAAAAGTGAAAGGAGTGAAAAAACTAATTGACCTAATTCCATTTCTCTACTAACTCTCACTCTAGGTTCAGTGGCAACTTGAGCTTGATTTAGTAAAGTTACAGAGTGTAATCAAGAATTTTGGTTTTAAAATATCGATGATGGTGCGTGTGGATATTTGTTCTTGTAAGAAAACCACATTTGGATCAGTTTGTGCCTTGAAAAAGGCACCTTTTTCCTGCTCTGTGGGTGAAAGGAAGGCACCTTAAGCTTGATACTGCTTACTTGGAATTCAAAATTTGTCATCCAAATGATAAATGTGCTTAAGGGTTAAGTAATCCTTTTCCTCTCTTCACTTTTATCACATAAACGCTATTCTGTCTGAATGGCTCTTTATCTCTGGTACTTGCATACTGTGTCTGGCTTGTTACAGAAAGGTTCACTACCTTCTCTTCAACATAACTAAATGGAATCTCAAGGACCAGGAGTGCAAGTAGGTGAAGAGTCATAGAGTAAAAATGGCTATTATTCATGATGAGGGAGCTTCTCATACTGTAATACGTTACAGGAAAATGACCAGTTTTAAAATCTTGGAATTCCAGCTGTTCACATCTGTCAAGAGCAGAATTGAATTCCATAATGCTTAACTGTTTGTGCAGCTTTCTTTCTTACAGTTGTCCACAGGGTATTTAGGATTAGATTTATTTACCGAATTACTGGCTAATACTCGTTGTGGTCTACTACTTCAATGATTTTTAAAAAATGGAAAGCAATACCTGAAAACTAATATTCTGTTCAGTACGTGGAGGCAGTTGCTTGGGACTTTTCTATTTATTTAAAAAACAAAATACTCTTTGCTAATGCCTGATTTACTTTATTTTAATTTTTTACATAAGTTGAAATTTAATCTTTCATTTGTTTTTGTATGAACTTTTTAAAGGTGCCAGACTACTATGATATCATCAAAAAACCTATTGCCTTAAATATAATCCGTGAAAAAGTGAATAAATGTGAATACAAATTAGCATGTAAGTATGACTTACTGAAGGAGGTAATGAACACTGTTCTCTTATCACTTTAAAATAAATTCTTATCTGCAAATAGAGCTGTGTCAGAGGATTAGAAAGCTGTAATTGTTTTTTTGAAAGGACACTTAGGTTTTTCTTTAAGTAGGATTTGTTGAGCATAACTCTTGTACTACTAAAACAAATGATGTGCAGAGAAGAAATGAACAGCTGAGATACTGCAGGTAATTTCTCAAGCCTTTGATGTCAGTGGATCACATTGGCAAAATATTTAGAAAAGGATCAGTTGTAATTGCTCAACTTGTATTTCTGCCATTGATAATCAGAGGACTCTAAGAATGTTTGCATGACAGTTCACTAATATATGATATAAACTTAATGCATATGTAAATATGTCTTTGTGCTGGCAACTTTGTGTGTAGCACCACTGTACTAATTCAGTGGTGTCAGACTGCTTAATCGTACTGCTCTCTGGTGATATGAGATGCACTACATTCATTTATTTACTTTTCATTTACTAGCGGAATTCATTGAAGACATTGAGCTGATGTTTTCAAACTGCTTTGAATACAACCCTCGTAACACAAGTGAAGCAAAAGCTGGAACTAGACTTCAAGCTTTTTTCCACATTCAGGCTCAAAAGCTTGGACTTCCTATCACATCCGGCAATGTGGACCATGCCGCTCCCGCTGCAAAGAAGTCACGAATCTAACCTCTGCCTTCCAAAGGATTTTTTGAGGGAATCTTTTATGTTCATTAAAATGAAATGTTAAATCATGCAGTCATCATACCTGTATAAAGCAATAACAACTGTTTAACCACCTTGAAGTGTGGCCTGCACTATATTCTCAATGTAATATTAAGCACTCAGGAGAACGTAGGAAAGATTGCCTTTGCTACAGTTTTATTCAGTGTCTAATAATTTTGATAGATGTACTGGATACAGTACTGGTTTACAGAGGTTTTGTACATTTTTAATACATTCATGTGTCCAAATATCTTCCAGTAACATGTTGTTTTTTCCTGCACCAAATGACCTTGTTTCATTCTCTAGATTTTTCTAGGAGCTGTGGTATTGAGGGCTTTATCAACTCAGATAAAATCTTCTGCTGTAGCACAGTTGAAGAAACTGTGTATGTTTAAAACTTGTTGGAGTTTATCTTTTCAACACTACACATGAATGAGTACAATTGCATATCCTTTAAGTACTGTACCAGTGCTGGCTGGAGGTATTCAGTCTGAGTTTATTAAGTAGATATTTATTTAGCATTCAAAGTAATTTGTGAATTTGTTTTGTATTTATAAAATTTGTACTTGGGGATTAAAAAAAAAAAAAGAGAGAGTTCCATAACTTTTTTAATTTTTTTCCTGTGTTTTTGTTTATTCCTCTCTAACTTCTTGATGATCAATCAATAAATACCTTCCCCTCTCCCTGGCAGTTCTTCTAGCAATGAGTAATTTACAGGACTGTATTATAAGTTTCTATGTACAACTTTCTAAGTGTACAAATAAAATGACACATTTTTCAAAGTACCTTGAGCTTCTGAAATTTACTTCTGAGATGTGCCGCTCTGCCATCTTCCTTATTATTTTACTGGGGGAAGTTGCTAGAGACAATGCAGCAGGATTTGGCTTCAACCAGCATTTTCAGCAGCTGCAGCCATGAGCTGTGCTGCTGTCTTACCTGGTCTCCAACTGATTGCAAACGTTCATCAATGTGTATGCAAGGAATGTGTGTATAAGTTTTATGGGTTTTTTTTAATTAGGATTTTTATTCTAACAGTGTAAAACCTCATAGCTTTGTTTGGCTGGCCAGCAGCTTCTTTAGAGCATTGTTACTGTTCTTTATAATGGTCTTTTTACCAGAGCTTAACTTTCAGTATTTATATATACTTGGGGAGGAGGGTAAGTAGCTTTAAATCCCTTAGAAAAACAGGTTTGCTCTAGGTGGAGGCATACATACTCTGAGAAAGGGTGTGCGGCAGAAATTTGGGGTGGGGGGTGAAGAGGGTAGGAAAAATTAAAAGATGAGGTTTTTGCTGCAGATACTTTCCTCCCTGTTTTTTGTGCCAGGTTCTACTGCAGCATGAAGACCTCTGTATGCTACAGACCTGGACAGTGATTTGCAATTTCATTATGAGTTTCTTCTGCTGCTGTGGTGCTTATCTTGCCTTAGAGATGGCAAGAATGGACAGTCTCTTGCACCTAGGGGGTGGATTGTGATAGGAGACAGATCAGTTTGAGCTTTAAAAGTGAAAATAGTGAGGAGGGGGCTGTTATCTAGAAATGTCTGTTGATACTTCAGCGTTTCTATGTGAGCTTTAGCTTGTTCATAGTTGACATCTATCTTATGCCCAGATCAAGGACATACAGGTTTTTGGCCTTGCCACCACAAAGAATGTTAAAATACTCTAAAAAGCGATGGGAGTGGCAGAAGTTGCCTCTGCAGGGTGTAGGTTGTGCTCGATATCCTTGCATCTGTCTAGTCCCAAGAGGGTATGAACATACTGACTAGCAGGTTGCACAAACAGTTGTGCAAATTCTTATTCACATGAATAGTCCCCATTGAATTCAATGAGAATGTTTATTGGGGGCCACAGTGAGCTGAACAAGTCCATCTGTAGCAGGTGCAATTTAAATTGTTACTGTCCTCAACCTACTCCCAGCTGTTCATTCCTGTCGCTCTTTCTCCAAGTTTAGTTCCTTCAATTACTTCCCCTCAGTAACACTACTATAATTTTGATAGAGCAGGTGGGAACAATTTAAATCCGCTTGTGGCTCTGTGTATATGCTTATGCCATTAATGACCTTATCAATTTGCCATGAAATCTGCAAGTTCAATGTGCTAGGGTAAAAACACAGAGAAATGTGCACTTTGAGCTACTGTGCTGAAAATACAGCGTTTTTTCAAAGAATGCAATCAAAAAATTGCATGTGCAATGCAGATCTGACTGTCTTTGGCTTTAGTGATGGTCACAGGGTGTGCTTACCTCTAACCTGAGTGCCTGTTGTGGGCTCAGGCACAGAGCATGGCCCAAACCCTCTATTCCTGTCAGTGGATGGGATGAGTTGGTGCTTTTGTTGCAGCTTTACCAAACATCAGCTGTACTGTTTTTCAGTTATTTCAAGAAGTCTTTTTATGTTTATTTCTCCCACACCCGCCTTTGCAAAAGGAGGAGTTGCTTCGTATCTCCCTCCCCATCTTAGGGCCTGAGATACTCATGCTTCTCGTCAACAATTCCCCCAGAACAAGCCAGCCTCTGACTCGGTGTGAGCACATGCTTTCCGCTGGAAGTCATCCAAGATGCGGTTACTACTAGGGTGAGGAGCATTTCCTGGAGAAGTACTGTGTCTGCAGGAGCTCTGAGCCAAAGTTTCACAAAGGTGCAGGAGTGGATAGGTTAAATGGCTCAATCTCAGATCTTCGCTAATCAGGCTCTGTGTTGCTGCTTTAGCAGGCTCTTCAAGAAAAAAAGGCTTCCTTGAGTTCAAAGTGAAGTCTGTTTTACAAGGAGGAAAATAACAAGATCCAATAGTGAAAGTCTGTTTCCCTGCAAGTATCTACAATATATCTTGGGCTCCCTCAGCCCCAGCAGTTATCCAGAGATTGCTAAGCTAGCTGTTTTTCCTGCTGTGCCGCTTCTGCCTCTCTTCCTTTCTGCCTCTCTTCCTTTCTGCCTCTCTTCCTTTCTGCCTCTCTTCCTTTCTGCCTCTCTTCCTTTCTGCCTCTCTTCCTTTCTGCCTCTCTTCCTTTCTGCTCCTTTCATTTATGACAGAGCTAGGAATTACTGAGTAACAATCTTTTAAGGAATTTCTTTTGATTCTTTTTGTACATAATAATTCTTTCATAACCATGGAGCCAGTTCCTTTGGAGGAACTGAACTGTAACCCAAAATACTGTCTCTTCCAGGAAACCCCAGCATTTCCTCAAAACCAACTTGCTTTGCTCCTGGTCACCACAGAGGTCAAATCTTAGTGGCTTATATTATTGGCAGCTTTCTTTCCTGATCAAGCAGGAGCAGGTCAGAAGGAGAAGGCCCATTTATGGAGTCTTATCTTCAAATGCTAAATGTAACTCCCTTGTGTGTTGTTGCAATCAAACTGATGCTGTTTCTGCTTAGGTGTCAGCTGGCAGCACCAATGTAGCAAAATTGTGCCAGGTTCCTCCTCCTCTATTAGGAAGTGGGTGATTTTTTGGAGTAGTATATTGAGCATCATATTCGCCTGTTCATAATTGAACTCCTGGAAACTTTCAATAACGTTGGAAAATTTGAGCTGCTTTGCTCTGACAGACAATGTGACAGACAGGAGACAGCATTCTTCAGGGCCAGCTTGTAGAGCAGAAGACTGTCTTGCTTTTGATGCTGACAAGAAATGCTAGTTTTCTGTTTTAAGGCAATCTGGGATCAAATGCATTCCTGTTTTCCCTGATGTAAGCCTTTGTTCCAGTCTTGATCTACCTAATAGCCATAAGAAAAAGCAAGTTAGGCTGAAGCTGAGATGAAATCAACTTTGCTACTACCACGTGCTTCTTTGGTGTGGGTTCCCCCAGCCTGCCTTGGATTCCAGATCTGCTCTTGTGAAGGATTTGGGCTGGAACCACCACACCCGGCACCCAGTGCTGAATGGTTCTTGTGTGGAGGGTGAAAAAAAAACATTTTAAGTATCATAGAAGAGAGTGCCTAAATGTTAGTACTAATAGTTAAGCAAGATGATCATAGCATAATCTTAGCGAAGATGGGCACCAGAAAGCAGCAAGACCCAGCCAGAAACCAGTCTGAACCTCTGTGCATAAGCTATAGGGAGGTAGAAGTCACTGGACCTTGGAGAGCCCAACTTGATGTAGTAACCAACTGCAACATGCCCAGCAACCAATGATCTATAGAACTATGATAGTCCAAAAGTGGGGAGTTTATGGACATGGGCAGTGAGGAGATCTTTTGGGACACCAGAAGTCTCCAGACTCTTGGCTGACATAACATTGCTACTGGACTGGTCATCTAAGAGATTATGTGTTTGCTTTATGAGTTTTGAATTATTGATGCAGTCATTGAACTAAACCTTTTCCTTTAATTTGGTGCTTCCTTGAGCAGCCCTTTATTAAAACAGAGTGTCTTTGCTTTTAAGTGCTTGATTGTATACACCCAGCGTGAATGCATGTGTACAACAACTCTTCTTGGAGTATCTCCAGTTACAGATAAGGAAGTTTCCCATTTTGGGGCACTCACGTTTGAAGATGTTTGGATTAAGGCAAAGGTGAAATTACTTGTGCTGCAAATCAGGTAGAAATTATAAAGATGAGTGAGTCAAGCCATCATAGATGTCTCCCATCTATTCCCAAATGTGGATGCTGAAGTAGAATCAACTTTAAAACATGGCTGTGTATTTGTGCACTGCAGAATCTGGAAGCGTACTTATTTTTAGATTGCATGGATGTAAAGTTCTGTATTTTTAACTGCTTTAGGCCACCTACCCTTAAAATAGGGTTATCATTCATGAACATCCTACTTTTAGGTCTTTGAAAGTTAGGTCTCCAGTACCTGGAAAACTGTGGAAAAACTGGTTTACTCAAGTTGTGCTGGGAATAAAACCCAGCTTCCTCTTGCCTTCTCCCTACTCTCAGTAGCATCCAGTATTCTGAAGACTAGTAATGTTTGGCTGTGTCTGTCTTTAAACTTTTTCTTTTAAGTGATCAAACAAAGCTGATTTGCTGTTTGTGAAACACTTCAGACTTAGCCAGGCACCTGCTGACTGATACTCAGAGCTGTATTCTGGCAGAGAGATGCTTTCCCTGACCAATGCTTTCTAATTTGGAGTGTGTTAAAATACTAAATATCTCCATGAAGCACACCTGAAATGTTTTCAGTGGCAGAAGTCCACAGTCCGCATTTGTGTTCCAGAAAATACAGAGACCAACTTTGCATTTGCTTCCCTATCTTAAAGTATGATTTTCCTGGGTTTATAGCGCTGCTTTCGTGGAAAATTGCAATCTTTATAATCCCTGAAACTAATTCTCTATTTTTTCTTAGCTGCAAATTCATCTTTAACATTTTTTAGGTATGAAAGCAGGAAAAAAAGGTTTCTTGAAGTTGGGACTTCAAGCACAAGAGGATATCGGCCGTTGCCTTTAGAGGGACTCCTAGTGTTGCAGGGGCAGGATGGGGTCGGATGCGTGCCCTGTGCAGGACAGTCCCCTGCTCTTCACCAGAAGGGGGAGAACGGGACAAGCAGGAACACTCTGCTTTCAGCCTTGCTGTTGCTCAGAGAATATATCCAGCTGTTCAGGTCACTCGCTTTTGATGACAGAAATGTTTGATTGGGCCAAGTTTCCTACAACCATGTTACATTACAGCATACTCTCCAAAGCACTAGCTACTGCCCACAAAAGATCAGCTTTCATTTATTCTTCTCTACAGTGATTCAAGTTTCCTTTCTTAGATTTGTTTCAAAGAGCCACGAAAGAAAGGGTCTTTATACTAGTAACTCGGTGACACTCCTCGAGCATCATGTTGATTGCATGACAGTCACGGTATGTAATTTTGGTACTGTGGCACTATGTACAACCTGATTTTAATAGCACCATGTGGAGGAACTGAAAATCATGTTTGCTGTATAATTTCCCATGTGATTTGTGACAAAGTTATCTTGTAGAAGATATTCATGCTCTGGTAGGGTAACATACAGTCAAACATGAGATTTGTTGATTTTCTAGTCTTAGTTTACTGTTTTATTTATGCTTTATATAACTATTCCCTAGATTAACAGTCCTATAAGAATATATATAGTAATCTATGTGCTTTTCTGTTTTTTTTCTCTAGGTGTCTTACAAATCAAATTAGTTTGGATAGGAAAGGACTTCAAAGAGGTCAGTGGTACTGTGGCTTGGCTCCTATGAATCATGCATTTGAAATGTCAGAAATGTGATGCAGGATGCTGAAACGTTTGAGTTTTGGGATCAGAGTTGTGAATTTGATTCTGGGCAGCATGTGGATTTGCCTGTGGGATCAGGACTTTATAGTTGCCTTTCATGAATGTTCCTGAGCAGATCCCGCCATCAGAATCACATGCTGGGCTTTGCAGTCCTGGCACCACTCGAGAGGACTGCTCTGCTGTCACCAGAGGACACTTTCACAGTGACCTACAGGTCTAGTGATCCAGCAACAGTTATAAATATTCCTGTGCTTGAGCCATCCTAAAGCCCATTTTCATAGATCAGCAAATGATCTCAACTCATGTATTTAGCATGTTAACCTTAGTTAATGTTTTGCTTTTAGATTGCTATCTGAAAAATAAAAGCTTAGTGGTTTTAAAATATACGATCAACTATTCTTAAGCTACATGCTTCATGAGGGACTTGACTTTCCTGCACAGAGCTGCTGTGTAAGGTGCTTGGAACACTTGGGACAGATGTATGAGTAGGTTTAGTCTGGGTATCTTTTGTTTCTGTGGCATGAAGGAAGTGAAGCCCCACCTCAAGGTGGGCTGACAAAGACCTCTCTACTAGGTCTTTCTTGTACAAGATCTTAGTATTACCTAATCCAAAACCTTTGGAATAGATTCCCATAAATATCTTAAGCCCTACCACCACTAGAAAAAGAAGGTGATGCCTCAGTGGTGCTCTCCAGTCTCTCCAATTTAAGCACTTTGCAGAGATGTTCTCAAGACCCCCTCAAATCTCCAGCAAGCAAAGGTGATCTGCACTGTGCTGTATCTTTGCCCTCTCCTTGCATATTTGGGATGCCTCTGTTACGCATGGAGCTGCTGGTGAAAAGGGTACTGCTGAGCAGCGCAGAATCCCCTTAGTTTTGCACTGCATAGCAAGGGCTGTATCAGAGCCCTCTTTATTTTATTTGGTAGCTCAGCGTCTCAGTGGCTGGAGACAGTCGAACAGAGCGTTGCAATGGATCTAGGCCTTGCATTCAACCTTCATCAGAACAGCAAAATTACCTTATGTTTAGATGCAATACTTCACACTAGGCCTTTCTAGAGCAATTTTAACAGTATTAAAACTTAGAACCAAAAGTATCTATCCTCCTTTTTGTCTGGCATTTGAGACTTTCAGTTTAAACAGGTCAAGTGAATTAATCTCCCCTTTCTTCACACTTTTGTGATGGTTTCCTTATCTCCCGCACAGGATTTGGTCTTCTTCTGGTGATTATTTTTTGTATTGCAAAGATGTCTCCTTAAATCAGATCTACAATGTGATAGAAGTGCTGTCGCTCATGATTAGAAACAGTCCATTTTCCAAAGATCTTATTCCAACTGGATGACATAACCCCAGTAGGATGGATGAACCACAGTTCAGGACACAGACAGGTGAAATGTCTTCTTGACAACTGTATAACCTTAGCAGAATCAAGCCAAGGCTGCAAGACTCTGGATTTGCATCTGAAATCCATGTGCAATATTGCTTTGGATTTGTCCAGCCACATAAAAACAAGGATTTTTGCTGCACAAGGAACCTTTGTGGTCTTTGGAGCCCACTTTTTGGGGAGTCTTCTGTAAAGAAGAGTACAGCAAAGGAGAATCAGTGCCAGCCAACCCAAACATTTTGAAGGTTTGCATGTATCGATCCAGAAGGGAAAGAGATTTCTTATATCATTACCACCTTTTCCTCGAGGTGCACCAGTTTAAACTGTGCAGTCTGCTGAGATGTCTGACGGCATCCCAACTCTTGGCAGTCATTTGCCTGAGAATCAACCTGAAGCAGTTCAAGAAATTAGCGCTTCCAAGTATCTTATTCCTCCACTGAGAGTTACTGCTTCTTCACTGAAAGTTTTCAGAAACCTGAAAAGATGAAACCGCTGTTAGGAAAATTATAGATACGGATTTTATTTTGGTGGCATTTGTCCTTACTACTTTCTTTTTTATAAGTTCCATTATATTTATATATTGAATTTCATATAATACTAGTGAGCAAAGAACCAACTGTTGAGCCATAATACTGAGGAGAGTAAGAAAATAGAGCACATTTCTCTTTTTATATCCAATTAGTTTTTAAAAAGAAACAGAAAAAATACTGCTCCTATGCTGTGACAAATCTACTCAAATCCTAGTGTAAGGGGGAGCATAATTTGACCTCCTAATCTTGGAGAGAAAAATAGTGGTTTGAGACTAGCAGCATAAGGACTATCACTGTGTTTGGGTAAGACAGGAGAAAAAGCAAAAAAATTGCTGAATGCTGATGAGGAACATGCTTAGCAAAAGGACATTACAGCAGTAAGAGACACATGGCTCAAGCAAGGTGTATGGCAGTGGTCTGCTGAACATTCACTGTATAACACACAACTTCCTTCCAATAGCAAAGGCAAGGAATTTTTGCCATTAACTTGTAGAGGTTAGTGAAGGGTGAAATTGCTATTGAAGAAATACCTCCTGGGACCATCAGATTGATTAACATCCCTGCTAACCTTTGGCATCACAGTTTTATTGCTACACTAGAAATTCCTGACAGAAACCAGCAAAACTATTAATGGCATCTCCTCTATGTTACTCATATGTGTGTCCTTGAATAGTGGCAGGAAAGAGCATGAGTTTGTTGGATTCTTCTGTGACTGTGAGTGGACTCCGTGGGCTGGGGAAAATTAGATTAAATAAGGGATCCCAGGCATAACTTCCCATCTTTTACATTTCTTTGTGCAGCAGTATCTCTGGTGCAGACATAAATAGAGAGAATAAAGTATTTAAAACTAAAAGCAGTGTTCTCTAGCTGAAAACAAGCTGGCAGTAACAGAAAACGTTTCAGTTTTTCCTCCTACTGTTTTTCATAGTTGGCATGCTTTCAGTTTGAGAGATTTACACTTTTTAGGTGACTGTGCCATTAGCTCGCTTTATAGGAAAAAATTACATGTATGAAGCAAGAACACAAAATGAATGGATTATCCAGAAGAGGTTTTCCAAGTGACCAACACATCTAACAAATTATACCATTGCTTTTTGGCTGCTTGAAGAAAAATTCCGGACTTTTATTTAATAAGAATGATTAAGTAATAAAATCTGTATTTCATTTAGCATTACAGTCTATTCTTCCAAAGCAGTCTGGCAACTTTTCCCCAGATCCACTTAACAAGTGTATAGGTCAGATCTATATGCTAGTTTTCTAAAGGTCACTTTGGCTCCCTTCTTGCCATTTCACTGTAATAAGCATTATTCTGTGAAGCACAGCAACTACTCTGCCTCCTAGAAATGATCCTACTTTTTACATTTCCTTTCTTTAGACAGGGTTTAGCATATTGCATTCAGGTCTGTTATATAGCCAGGGTTATGCTTCACTGTATAGAGAGAGGTATGTGTTGCTCTGACACATCCGTAGTTGGGAATAACAGCCAGCATCAAACTCCTCTGACCTGCTGTTGTTAGAGGACGCTCATTGAGGAGTGTTTGACTTCACTATGTGCTTGAAAGAGGGATTTCAAGAAAACAGTAGTTCTGAATGACCTACATTTTCTTCCTTCGGAGGAAGGATTGTCTGGGGCATAAAGCATGGAAGGGGCTTGAAGCCTTCTCTGCCCTGCGCCAAGGCTTGCCACAGTGTGTGACCTCGGGCAAGTCATTGAGCGGGAAAGGTAATACCCACCAGACAGGGATACTTGATTACATAATTTTATTAGAGAGCTTTGAGACCTTGGAATAAAAATGCTACAAATAGAAGTGAAAAAATACTGCCTTTACCATGAAAATGAAAGTTGCATGAAGAGAAAAGCTAGTTAAGTGTCTGGATTGAATAACTGATACACAGACAGTGTCTGATCCTGTAAATCCTTCCTCACCTGAGGTTATACTGTAAATTCATCTCAGCTGTGAGCAAGAGGCAGCAAGAAAAAAGAATCTTGGAAAGAAATTGCTCTTAGGGAAAAGATGTTTTGCAGGGGATACAGAAATTTATGAAGGCTATGAGGGTAAATAGTTACTTTCTCTACAGTGTTATAAATGTACAAAGTTTTGTGAATATAGAATATGTGCTAATTACTTAAAAGCTAATTACTTTTTTTAATCTTCTGTTTTCATTAATATGGCTGGGCAAAGTTCCCTTGTATTTTAGACTTTTGAGGGATTTTCTTGTTTCTGTTTGCCTATTTCTCTGCCATTCATTTCTAAGCTAAGGAATTTTTATTTCCTTTTTTTATTATGTTTAAATGCCATCTCTAAAATGATGTCATTAAGAAACATACCATTCTAATTAAATGTATCTTTTATTTTCCATTGACCAGCAACAGGCATGTGGGCGAGCAGCATTATGACTCATTGGCACGCATGATTTATTAGCAAGACACTAAGAGTTGTAGAAAGGGGAATGGGGAATTCCAGCCAGCCCTGACAAGCGAGCCGCTGGCTCCGGGAGCGTCTCTCCAGCAGCAGTGCTGGGTTACGCTGTCTCTCTGCTTGTTCCTACTTCCCTGACACTTCCTTGGGCTCCTCTGGCACGGCTGTTTGTAGGGCCGTAAGATGAACTTGATAGGGAACTGAGCTAGGTGAAGAACTCTCTGAGAAAAACAAGTATTTTTCTTCAGCCATGGTCAGAGAAGCAGTGCCACTGGCAGGGAAAGGGCTGCTTAAACTAACTTACGTATCACAGCCATCAAACCGAAATTGCAGCTTGAGTAAAACCCTGTGATACATAAAGAGAGCCTTTGCCATGACTCACCCGGGGATCTTGTCCCTCCTCTTACAGCTGCGTCTCTAACCCTGTCCCTTGCTGCAGCAGCAGGTCGGCGGGGAGCAGGGGCTGGTGAGCAGGAATGGATGCTTGGGAAGCGCCGAGGGGGCCGCCGCGGGCCCCGGGAGGCATCATCGCAGTGGTGCTTCAGGGAAGCAGCGGCATGGGGCGAGCGGGAGCTGGCATGCCGGCGATGGAGCCGGTGCGCCAAGGATGCAGCCTGCTCCGCGGCGTGGCTGAGGAATGTCCTGGCAGGGCCCGGCGCCCGCGGAGTGACGCAAGGGGACGGCTTGCCTCATCGCGCCGCACGGGAGTGGCAGCGGCGGAGGCCAGGAGGTAGGACCCGAGTCCTCCGAGAGCTGCAGCCAGCCCTGGTGCACCCCCACATCCCACCCCAACATAAGCCTGCAAGAAGCTGACTGGTGACTTGGAGTCAAAAAGGGTTTTGGGGGTTGGGACCACACCAATTTCTTCAGCAGCCCCTGTCCCTGCTCTCTGCCCCGTGCCAAGCCCAAGTGCGTGTGGAGCCATGCAGTGACCCAGGTCTGGGAGCTGATCCGGGGGGGAAAGCCCAGCGCCTTCCTCCACCCCAAACTGGAGTGATTTTCTGGATTTTTGTTTGTTCTTCCAGCTGGATCAGTTCCTGAGCTCAGTTCACGTGAACGCATGTGCTGGCACGACGCAGGGGTAGGAGCAAGTGGCAGAGGGAGGTGGAAGAGGCGGCTTAGACCAGCGTAAGTGCCCTGCCAAGGAATGTGGAGCCTGAGCTTCCCTTAGAGGGAAATTCATTCTCCTCCCAAGCTGCACGGCCTGACAGGACGGCTCGCTGGCGACCTGCGCTCCACACAAGCCCACGGACTCTGCCCCTCGCTGCAGGCTGGTAAGGACTAGTGCACGCCGGAAACTCTGGAAATCTTGCTGACTTGCAGGAAGATATCTTCCTGCACCCTAGAATCTACCAATTATAGTCAAATAAATTTACAGTAGAATATAACTTTTTAAAAGAAATGTATCTGCAGTGTAAGAAAAGATATAAAAAACTCAGCGTTTGCCTTTTCCTGGGGTTTTCTGTAATACTCTTTCATATAGCATGAATTCAGATTTTATTCTGCATTCTTTGTATTCCCATTGAAAATACAGATTTGTTGGAGAGAAACTGGACGTTTTCCAGAGGTACTCTGCAAAGCAAAGGAAAAATACGAAGAGCTGTGAGCAACATAACTAGTGAAATGTAGTTTCCTATGGATTTCTCTCTCTTGACCGATTGACTTTGTAACTGAATGGTATTAAGACTTCCTGTTATTTCAACATACATTTATACATGTTCCTCTGCTCTCCCTTTATAGCCCTATTCCTGAAGGTAATTTGCCTACTCCACAAGGGGCCTGCTGTCTCATAGCAAAAATCAACAAGATCAGAAGTTACTTGGGGACATAACACCCCACTTTCTTGTATCTCAAATGAATTACTTTGTGAAACTTAATTACTTAATTAAGGATCTTAATTACTTTTGAGACCTCTATCCTTCTGACAGATATGACTGAAATAAGCTAACAAGTTAAACAGTTACTGGGACAAGGACTTGCCCAAGTGAAACAAGGGATGCCCAAAGAAGCCAGGTATAGGCCCTGCTTCCACAGGAATTTAGGCTAAAATGGTAATGCTGAGTTTAGTCTGGTTGATAGAGAAGCAAAATGGATGTGCAGAATGAAAAAGCAAAATGTGCAGAATGAAAAAGCAAAGGGCTGTGATTTAAGAGAGCTTGTGTGCATGAGGCAATTGACTTCATTATCATCACTTCACGCTAATGAGCATCCAGGAGTTGAATCCAAATGAACGGTGCCTTTTGCTTTCCAGTGAGTCATTGCTTCCATCCACAGAGGGTGAGGGGAGACTTGGAGGGGTTCCTTCGAGGCATGTGCTCAGCACAGGATATCATTCACAAAGCTATTCCGTGCGGCTGCTGGGCTCTCTGAATCATAGGGCTATTTCGGAGGTGCCTGGTGGGATGCAGGGCTTGTGGCACTGGGGTAGTGAAACTTGATGCTTCCTGAGTGCAGCGAGATGCCAAGGTGGAGAACCAGATGAGCAGCAGCTTTGTCTGTGTGCTCCAGCAATCACTTTTGCCTCGTCATTATTGCTCTGAGCTAGATACTGGCCATTTCTGTGGCCTCCAAGGTCACCACAAGGGTCGATCACAAGTTTCTTCCCTGGTAGCTGCAGTCATGGGAAGTCCACCCTTCAGTTCCTTTGAAAATGAAAAGCCCTGTTCTGTTTACCTCTGACCTTCTGGTTTTCATCCCTTGGAAATGGTCTCCATTTCTGGTAAACTCTCATGTATTTCTCAGAGATGTCTAGAAAGTAAAAAAAAATCCTTTAATCCTTGTTTCTTCTGTATTCTGACAGCTCTCAGATACTGGGCAGTGATTTGTACCAGCATCCCTGAGTGTCTGGATGCCTCACGTATATACCTTGCGAGGTGAATAGAATAACAAGCACTTATGATTCATTACTGAGTTTCCATGGTAGTAAAGGGGGGTGAGTCATGCACAATTCTGAGTTGTCATCCCTGGAGTATCTATCCAGCCTTGCAACTCTGGAGATGCTACCTCCTTTTCCACTTTTTGCTTTACGTGCCTTGGAACTGCAGTGTAGAGGACCTGCACAGGTGACGGACAGAACACTGCAAAGGCACGAGATCAGGGTGCTCCACACAGCATTTTCATGGTATTGTGTGAGTGCTAGAAGCCTGCTGAGGCCAAGACAGCGGTTGCACTGGCATTGCAGGATGTACTGCACATATGCATGGCTAAACCTATTTACAAAGGTTAAGGAAACCCCAACAGATGCTTATCTGATTGCTGCTATTTGCCATGATGGCCTCCTGACTTTGTGTACAGTTGCAAGGACACAGACCTCCATCTGGGACACCAGGAGAAGGCACGTCTCCCATATAACATTATAGTTCTATTACAGAAGTTTCCATATCTAAACTTGCTCCTCCTGTCTTCCACAGACATGCTCAAAGCTTGCAGTGTCATGAATGCCATTTTGCAGTATGTTCAATCATAGTGAAAACAGGGGTCTAAAATAGCTTAAGTTCACCTAAATCTGCAAAGCTGCAGAAGAGGAATATATGCCCAGAAATGTGCTGTCAAGACATTCTTAGTGGATCTACATTGGTTTAAGCCAATCATAAAACTGTCTACAGAGTTAATGGAGTTGGTACTTTGTGACGTTTCCTATCTGGAATTTGTCTGTTAGTGCAATGTACTTTTTCATCTGTTCTGTTTAAAAATAGTGCATTTTCTTATTGAGAAAAAAAAAAAAAGAATTGGTGCTGATAAAGAGACACCTTCCTAAGATTAACTTTCATAATAAATTTTCACTAATGATAATTACTTGTTTGATCAAAAAGCAGCATGTATTATACTTGAAAATCAAATTATGTGACAGATGACTCTTTAAATATGATTATGCAATAAAAGTACTCTTTCCTGGATCTGACATTGTTCGCATGTGAACAGGCAATAGGAATAAGTCAGTGGTCATCGTCTGGAAAAAGTTGATTCACACAGACTTACCATTTTGAGCTCAGTGGTGGTGGTGATTCTTGAATGTGTGGATGTAAGGGGGCGGTAATATAGGTTACTAATGTAACAGGTCAGTGATTTCAAGGCTGATGGGCCAAATTTGTTGAATGCAGTTTCCATTCTGAACACAGAGAGAGCAGGATGTAACTCAAAAAGGAGATCTGGAAACAGTGGCTCATATCTGATCAACATAGTGGCTTACAATAGTGGAGAAAGGGGAAAAAATCCAAGATACCTCACCCTATGCAGTGCGAGTGCATACATATATACACAGACATGCTGACAAACGCTAGTTTGCTGGTCTCCAGCAATGTGCCTTAGGTGTTTGGGGGAGGGATGGCTGGTGGGCCAGAGCGCAGGCTATATTTCACATACATTCCTGGTGGAGATTCTGCATGTTTAGGAGTTCTTGGCTTTCAGACATATTTTTGTTCAGGGAGCTGAGAGCCACACACAGCTGGGAACCCTCTTTTCCTCTTGCTGTGCTAGAGAGAAAACAGTCCATGTTTGATGTCCTGTGCCAAAACTGGACAATATGGACGAACGAATGAAGCACTCTCAGGAGGGGTATTCTTTCTTCTTTAAGTTCTTCGCATCTTTTAAGACTGCTCCTTATGTTTATTTTGTGGCCTGCCCAGCCGTCACATCAGCAGTTCTTTCAAAAACATCTCTGTGGTGCCAGCGTTAAGACCGGCTCTGTGCCAGGCCTTCCCGTACCTTGCAGAGACTGAAGACAGCCAAGAGAGCAGCATGACTCTGGTTCAAAGAGGGATAAAGAGGCATGGCAAAGGGTAGGGTAAGGACAAAACACCCTGTGCTGACCTGTGAAGTGTGCACAGACTGTATGCAGACAGGGCTCGACTGGGGCCCAGCTCGGATCGGGGAGCGGATGCCAAAACCCTGACTTCAGCGCAGCAGAAAGCACCTCGGTAAGCAGAGCAGCAGCTCAGCGCAGCCGGCAGCGCGTGGCGGAGGGGAGCTGCGCTAGTTCGGCGGGCCTCCAAAGGGAGCCGCACACAACTCTGAAGTGACATTTCTACCGGCTACTGAAAACCCGATGCTGGTTTGCCAGCCCCGCTGTATCGAGGGCCTGCGTAAAGCTGCTGCAGACCTTTCCACACCCGCTAACCGACCCGCCCAGGCAGGCTGGGACCGACAGGGTGGGAGACCCCGGGAAAGGCAGGCGGGCGCTGAGGCCGCGCCGCCGGGCGCCCTCGGGGCCGGGCCCCGCCGCGGGGCGGCGCCGTGGCGGCCGCAGGGGCCTCGCAGGGCCGCGCCAGCCCGGGCGCCGCCACCGCCTCCGCCGCCGGGCCGTGGGAGGGCGGCGGCTCCTGCCGCCCGCAGGCCCTGCCCCGCGGAGGGCGGGCCCGTCCCGGCGCGGCGCTGCCCTGTCCGTCCCGTCCCGGGCCTGCCCTGCCGCCGCGCCGGGCGGGGCGGGCCCGGCGGCACGTGGTGGCGGCAGCGCCCATGTGACCGGCCCTCCCCAGCCGCCGCGGCTCATCCCCCGCCCGGCCGCGTCCCCGCCCGCCTCGCCCCCAGCGCAGCGCAGCGCTCTCCTGCGTGCAGCCGTCCCGCACCGCCGGCAGCCGCCGCCGCCCAGCGACCCGGCACCATGGTAAGGGCGGCGCGGCGGGCGGCGCGGCGGGCGGCGGCCCGGGCCGGGCCGGGCCGGGGGGCAGCGCGGCGCAGCGGGGCGGGGGCCGAGCAGGCCCGGCGCGCCGCGCCGCGCTCAGGCCCCGAGGCCTCTGGCGGCCATTTTAGTCTAATTTTAGCCGGTCCGGGGGGAAGGGGCGGTGGGGAGCGGCCCCGGGGCGGGAGCGGCCGCGGCGCTGCGGGCCGGGCTGGGCCGGGCCGGGCGGCGCGGCGCGGCGCGGCGCTCCCTGCGGCGGCGAGCGCGGCGGGCGGGGGTCCGGCCGGCCCGGCCCGCAGCCCCGCGGGCGGGGAGGCCCCGGCGGCCCCGCGCCCGGAGGGAGCCGGGGCGGGGAGCGCGGTGCCCGGGGGCGGCCGAGGCGCCGCATTGTCTCCGGCCGCGGGCGGGTGCGCGGCGGCCGCGGAGGGTCTGCGCGAGGTGGGGATGCGAAGGGGGTGCCGAGAGGTCCCTTGTTGAGGCGAGGTGCCGCTCCGTGAACAAAGCCCGCGGAAGGGACGAGCTGCCTCCCGGGGGACAAAGCAGCCGCTGCCTGGCTGGTGCACCTGCCCCCTCCGCGGCGCCCCGGCCGCTGGCGTGGGGTGGCTGGGCTGGGAGCGGGGACGCTGCACGCTTATTTTGCTAGTTTGCAAGTAATGTGTTCAGCTATTTTTTTTTTCCGTGAGTTCCCCGTTTCCCAGTCAGTATTTTGTCTCCTTGCTGTTGTCGGGCTGGGTTTCTGAATGGCTCGCTAGCTTTATGCGGCGCTGAATGGATTGTACTTTGTGTTTTCTTGTGAAAAAAGAACAAGGGAATAACGGTAGTGCAGCAGCATGAAGTAAAATTGGAGAGTTTTTGAAGCATAGTGTTGAAGCTGACACAATGCAGAAAACATTTCTGCTGCTAGTGGAGTCTTACATCACTCCACAAAATGAGAGTCATGACAGTGCTGGATACGAACCACTGCTGTACCGTTTGTTCCATCAGGGAAAAAAAAAGCCCCAACTCAAACCAACCCACTCATTCTCCTAGGATCAATTCCCTCCCTCCTGTCCCCTCTCCCCAGATAAGTCAAATTCACAATAAGGAAATGGAAGACTGCTTGAGTAGTACAATTGTATGCCCAGTTGTGTAAAACTGCTCTCCAAAATCAAAGGTGAAGATGCTGAGATCTGAAATAAAGTAGGGATAAACTTTGTGCTTGCTTGTATCTTTGGCAACAATCCAACACAGGTTACCAAATTCATTGTGTGTTCAAGTGGAGTACAGTATTTTTATTCTTACTGGGACAGAGAGACTTCTTTATCTAGCACTGCGAGCTTCCTTCTTGTCTAGTGAGTGTTAATTTTTGCTGTTTAAAATATTCCTTTGATCTCTTTTTACAGGCTTCTGGAGTAACAGTGAATGATGAAGTCATAAAGGTTTTTAATGACATGAAAGTAAGGAAATCTTCAACCCCAGAAGAGATTAAAAAAAGAAAGAAAGCAGTTCTCTTCTGCTTAAGTGATGACAAAAAACAAATAATTGTAGAGGAGGCAAAGCAGATATTGGTTGGTGACATTGGAGATACAGTGGAGGACCCCTATACAGCCTTTGTGAAGTTATTACCTTTGAATGATTGCCGATACGCTTTGTATGATGCCACGTATGAGACAAAGGAGTCTAAGAAAGAAGACCTGGTATTTATATTCTGGTGTGTAAAAGCAAAGCTCGCTATTAAAGCTGCATATTCTTGACTCTTCCCTTAACACTGGATGATTGAATAACTTTTGTTTTTTGTTTTTTTTTAAATAATTTAAAGGGCTCCTGAAAGTGCGCCTTTAAAAAGCAAGATGATCTACGCAAGCTCTAAAGATGCCATTAAAAAGAAATTTACAGGTATGGGCCTAAAAAAGTTCTGCTCACTGGATATCGTGCCTTCTAGATGTTGAGGTTTTCACAAATGTGTTTTTGTCCATCTGTCTTTCAGGTATTAAACACGAGTGGCAAGTAAATGGGTTGGATGATATTAAGGACCGTTCAACACTTGGAGAAAAATTGGGAGGCAATGTGGTAGTTTCACTTGAAGGAAAACCCTTATAAAAAGACAGACAAGTGCCATCTGGATCTAAGGAGCTTCCATTTCTGCAGCTCGTTCAATTGGAATAGTATTAGTCTCCCTTTTCCCTTCCCTCCTTGAAAAAATAAGTCCTTTCCCTATGCCCCTGAAGCAGGTGTCATTGTTAAGCAGTCTACCAGTGATTGCCATTAGACTGTTTAATCCTGGTAGTTTTATGTAGGATCCAAGGAATGCTTTCACGTCATACTCTTAGCCAAAAATGACGTTGCATGCATTCCTTGCAACATGTACAATGAATGTGATAGTTAATGTGAATAGTCTAGCAGACAGCAAAGGGTAAGCTAATTGAATGCCTTGAAAGTATTGTCCACTGGTCGGATGGTAGACTCTATACAGTATTACTTACAGTTGCACTTGATTGCAGTTCCATGAGGCTCTTGTGCATTCATACACCTCACCTGCCTTGACAAGCCTATTTCTGTGACATGGCAGCACACAACACTATGCATTTAAAGCACTTTTTTGTAATATGTTTGACTCCCCTCCCCACCCCCCAAAGGATTGCCAATTAAGTTGCTGTAACTGTGTCATCAAATTATTGTAGTACCTCAGTTTCATTCCTGTTACATGCATATCTTTATAAATGAAGTAGCTGTTATGATGCCTTTTGTTTTCCATTGAATGTACACTACTGAACAGGAGTAGAAGTTACCTGTTTACCATGTGAGTCTTGAAACACTAAAGTTCTGTAAAACATCAGTCATGATGGCAATTTCTGTATTAAAAAGAGCCTTAAATGGAACGTTGTTTTTGAGATCAAAAACTGGCCACGTTGCAATAAAACTTGTGGCTTATTACAGAACGTTGCCTTGTTTTCATTGGAAAATATAGTTTTTAAGTATGTTTAATTTAAGCATATTTCAAATAACTTTTGTGGAAAGTATTGTAAAGATAAACAATCAATCTCATCTTAAATAATGCAAGTTTTTCATTCCTAGTCATGATTTAGGTACTGCTTTACAATACTTTATGTGACTCTATTCTGATCATTGGATAAAGGACCTATTCCTAGTTTACCATTTGACTAAAGAAGCTACCACTACTAGAGACCATTAGTTCCATGAACCATGAAATGCTTGTGTCAGAAACTTAAAAATACAAAGTAATTAACCATGCAGTGTGTTTTGTACCTGAATGTTCTTAAAGTTCTACATGCCAGAGTAAAACCCTTAATGCAATCTTACAGCTGTCTGTCTTTTGATAAGTTGATGTGTAATGACAGTCATATGATATGCAGAATATGAATTGGTAAATACTTTTTGTTTCTTAAATGTTACTGTTAACACTGACTTGGTACAAGAGATATCCTAAATGAATTGTTCTACTTGTTAACTTTTATGTAAATAGAACTGGAAAGTGTTTGCCACTACTGAGGCTTGCACTGGGGACGTGTTTTGGCTGTGAGCCAAATAATGCTCTCCTTATAGAGAATTTGATCTGCTCTGTGTGAGCAATCCTCCGTTAGCCAGAGCTATTTATGGCAAACACATGCTTTTGTATCTTGTCATCGTTAGCCACAAATGGCAAAACTGGACATGATTCTACTGGTATGCATAAAGGAACTCTGAGGCAGCCAATCGCAGCTGAAGTGTGCACGCTGCCAGAAGGAATGCTTTTTATCACTACCTTATTTTAAAAAGCTGGTAGAGTTGAACTGTGGAACTTTTAAATACTGGCCCTTTATTTTCAGTCCATAACCGTTTTTCAACAATGAAGCAGAAAACCATCAAAATCTTCCCCCCCCCCCCCTTTATTAGTTTAAATAACCTCGTAATGCTGTGTTTAGGCTCTCCTGTAAAACTTTAAGACTTTATTTCAGGCTTCTAGCTATCCCTATGACTTACACACCTCATTATGTTAGCTGTTATCTGTAGACTAAACTTTACTAGAATTTAACTAAAAAGGCATGATGACCACTGACTTACTAAATGTATTAATAGAGTCTTGGTTTTGTTCTACAAAACTCTCCTTTCAGGTATCTTTCATTAAGGTTGAGAAGTAACTGATGGTATGCATGTTGTCTATAAAAATAATAATTCTTTTTATTTCTCAAAATAGTCTCTTTCATTTCTGACTATTCATGTTGTGTGCAAAGCCCAGTTTAATGTAAAGGTCTCCTTTGTGCTTAATGTTTGACTTGAGTTCAATGCAGTATAATGGAATAATCTTTTAACTGATTTTCACAAGATATACATGGTTTCTTTAGAAAAAGCCAAAACTGAAAATGTTAAATTTTAATAAACCATTTAAATCTCATTTTAGACAGTCAACTTTTTTTAAGCAGTACTGTGTTTAAATTTAATGTTTGTCTCTGCTGCAAACAGTCTGGAAAAATGTCTGTGGCTTCTGAGTTGAATATTAGAAGGTTACTTTTTTTTTTTTTTAAGCTAGCTTGATGTATATTCACTCAGTCCAAGTAGATATAAAATTGAAGCACAAATTGTATTTATGTAAGACTCTGAGCGCCTACTAAAACAAATTTTGGATCAAAAAGGATCAGCCTGCCTTTAGTTTGTTCTTGAAATGACTGACTGATGTGAGGTCCAATTCACATGGCTTGCTTTAAAAAAAAAATGCTATAGAATGTTTACTGTTTGAATTATAAAACAAATGAGAGACAGCTGGCATCTGTTCCAAAATGGTTTGTCAGCTGTTGTTTTCTGTCATTATGCAAAATGGTGAGGGCCTCATTGTGATCCAGAAGTGGAGGAAAATCCTCTCAAGTTGAATATCTTCTGTGTATCTCCGTGTAGATGTGATGTGGGTATTTTGGCTTCAGTTACTTTATTGATAAAGAAATGTTAAATAAAATTTTTCATGAGAGTAGCTTGTGCAGAAATGGCATTTTTCTTCTAAAAATACTGCAAAGCCAGCAGTTACCTTGATTCAGTAAATTCTGAAAGAGAGAGAGACATCCAGGCATGATTTCTCTGAAAAGGGAAATTAGCCCAAGATTAGGGGGAGTTAGTGAGGTTTATGCTTGTGGCAATTTTGGAAATGCAAAGCTTAATATTATAGGGATATCAGTGTATGATCAGTGATTCCCAGTCAGATCATTAAACAGATTTTGAGTATGTTGGGTTAAAACCCAACAAGTTAGTTTCTTTAAATGGAAGAGCCTTTTTCTGCTGTAAAGCTCACTCAGAACAAGTAATGGAATACTATAGGAATCAAATTGCCACAATTTGATAATAAGCTATACTCTCTTATAGCAATTCTAGCAAAAACCAAATTCTGATGTCTACTTTTTTTATATAATTCTAAAAGTTCCCTTTAGTTTGTGGTGGAGAGTTGATGACTGTAGAGTGAAAACATGGCACTAATGATGGATGAAGCATCAATGTAGCACCTGTCTTTAAGTACTGAATTTCTTTAAAAATATTTCTGATTTTGAAAACCTAGTATAAATAAAATTAATTTAAATGTCTTCAGATGTTGAGTTTGTCTGTGTGCTAGGCAGCACTTGCACTACTCAGTTTGCTGTTGTCTATAGACTGGGAGCAGCCCAAACAGTGTGAAAGGACAGATAGTGGAGTAAATGTGTGGAGCGCGTGCATTTCTGCAGTGGATTTCATCTACAGTCTGTTCAGTTCAGTAACCAGCTGTGGCAAAAGTCAGCATCAACTCCTTCTGAGACAGGCATAAAGAGGATTTAGTGGGGAGATGCTGGATAACTTTTTTCCTGTTTTGGGTCTCAGCTCATGTCTTCAGAAAATTAGATGGTTATTAAGAACATAGCAAAACGTATGCCTACACTGGAAAGTTACCTTTCATGGTCTGATGAAAGTGAGTAGCTGAAATGTGAAGAAGGTTACTCCAGTACCTCTTCTGTTTATGTAAAATTTCTTAGATTACAAATTGGTTAAATGGAAGAGAGTTAATATTGAAAACAAAGGTATCCAAAACTAGTCAAGAAACAGCTTCACTGGATTCTCCAGATGCTTTTACTAGAAAAATCGGTAATCTACAGTGTATTTATCTGACACAGGCTTTCCATTTGGTTGTGTAAGGGATGTATATGAGAATATGCACTAAAAATGAGTGAAAGATCTCTTTATGAAATTTTTTTTTCCAAATTATTGATTAGTTATTGCTTATTTCAAAAATTTTCAATTTGTACTATATTTATATCAAGTGCTTGATACCCCATTGAGTTTGGGCCTTTCTGTGCCCCCCCCAGCTGTGAAATCTAAAATAGGCCCCTATTTAATATAGTAATATTACTAATACTGCTTATCCAAGTCATCTACTAAATAACATCTGAAGAAAAATTAGAAAAAGCCTTTGAAAGTTAGAAAATTCAAAAGGATAACATTATTTACAGAGTTTATTTGGCATTAAGATGTGATTGTGTTTTTATATTGCAAGGTTTACATTAAAAATGTGTGTGCTACACAGAGGTACTAACACTAATTTTGGCGTTGCCTTTTTACTATGTCAGTGTAGGTTATTATTTCTGTTGTCCGCTCTATTTCATAGATACTTAAACAGAAAACTAATAATTGGAGAAGAAACTTGAAGGTGCTGCTGTTTATTTTAGAAAGTTTCTAAATGCCAATTCAGATGATGAGGAAAAAATACTCAAATTTCAGTTTCCGTGTTTGCTTATTTTTTTTTTCTTGTGTGAGCAGGCTTAGGAATGTGTATGTAGTTGTAATCATGTCTCCTCTTCCACCTCTTATTTTTAAAAACAGCTGTGTCACTGCAAATCCCTGCCATCTGCCCACCATGTTCTGTAAAGCTCTACAGACAATCTCCACTTGCACCTTTTGGTATCTTATTTTCCCCTCTCTTTTTTGTGATTGTACAAATTTGATATAGGGAAACTAAATGCTTTAACATTATGCTACTCAAAAGCTCTTCTATTATGCAGAAAGTTAAAAGCATCAGTGAGCCTCTGCTGAACACAGCTGCAGGATATACATTGCCTTGAAAAAGAGATGTGATGTGGTGAACTGGTTTAGTTAGAGAGCCTTATTTGCATCTGCCTCCTCTTAGCGGCAGCACTGCTTTCATGTATGACCTCCTGGTGAGGCTAATGTGGGAGCTAAGCTGTTCTTCCATTTCAGCTCTTTCCACAGAAAATTGAATGTGAATGTAACCAACATGATGCAGAGAAGCAGAGGAAGGTTTAGAACAAGCAGTTTTTCATGTAGACCTATATGTCTAAGGGAAAAAAAATGGGTTACAGCACAGGATTTTTTTTTCCTTGTAATTTCGTCATGAGTTTTCAACTGTAAAGACTGAGCTTATACTATTTTTTTGCTTTGCCTGAACCTACTGATTCCACAGTCTTAACTGTCTCAACTTAGTGCTTTTAGGCAATGAAATATGAATGTATATGTCTGTATCAAACTGAAATGAAAGTATGGCTACAAATATGAAGCCATACTACGATGAGGCTTTCAGTTTAGGGTATCACAGAGGTGGTGTACCTAAGCTGCATTTAAATGATCCTTTAAAATGTTTATTTTTTGATTAAACCAAATATAATGATCAGCTTACTACATTGGGAGTTAGGATGAACTGGTATAGTTCTTAATTAGAAGACTGCAAGTGACAAATATAATTTATGGTCATGCTTTAGAGTTAGCCCTGTATTTAAGTTTGACTTAAACATGCAGCTTCCCTGTCCACAGAATTCTTTGCCTGCATAAAGGAAGCAGTAGCATAATTTTAGTTCTTTGTTGGCTATGCTGCTGCAGAATGTGTCATCTGAAGGTTTTTGTCCTTTTGCATTTGTGAATTCTCTTTGTAATGCTGCATTATTCCTCTACATCCATGCTTCAAAATCAGTTCCCAGAACTCTTTCTAAATAATCCGAATTCCTAAAAGATATTTATTCTGTGTGACTAAAGTAGCTAGGCATCTCGTGGAGCATCCGCAGGAAGCAAATGCATGGGATTAGCCTATATGGCCACTGAATGTGTTTGTTGCTTCATGTGAAAACTGTGTCAACTCTCAGTGTTGTTTATTCTGATGAGGATGTCAGTCCTTTCAGGTTGGTATGAAACAGCCCATCTCTCGAAATGCATGGAAACCAAATGGAAGATCCCAATTTTTCTAGGATAAAGACTTTACAAGCTGCCAAATGCCTTTTTCACCGGTAAGGTGAGAGCGCTACCAAGGTCACAGTGATAACCACTTCTCTTTTACCTGTTCTGATAAAAACACCTGGCTTTGATTCTATCCAGCTTTATAGATCTACTTGGACAGGTGCGATGGTTGGAAGTATCTTCAGAACAAGGTATATTTAGATATATAACCTTTCAATAATTCTGGTACTTGCTTTGGTCTCATTATTATTTTAATTCAGAGGGTCACTTCAACTCCATTACAACTGTAACTGCCTTGAGTTCAGTGTTGCCAATATAATGCTCAGAACACAGCATAAACAAGATTTGAAAGCCATCATTGTCAAAATTAATAATCATTTAAACCAATTTTAATTCTATAGTCTGATCTCAACTTTGCAAGGAAGATGACTCTCTTAAAGTCAAACAGTCTTCCAGTGAGTTCCCAACTGAACATCTACCACAGATCTCCATGATAGGGTTGAGAAAGTGTATGAACATTCACATCAGAGCAGTTTATTTTGCTTTTTTACACAGCTGGATAAATTTCCTATCCAGGGACATATTGAGGTTACTACAGTATCAATGTCTAAAGCATTTCACCTCCTTTTTCATTCATAGAATGGACAGACAGCAATTCCAGCTTTTTCTTATGTTAATACAGCCATCCATTTAAGCTATGATTTTTATCCTTCCATGATTACCAGAAGGAAGAAAAGAATTACCTTTCATAGCATTATGCAGTATAAGGCTAAAATACAGCACCAGAATTGCTTGCAGTCATCATAATTGTTTCTAACTATTGTGGCTGTTCTAGCAGATACATGATGTTATCTTGTCAGACTTGAAATATGCATGGGGCTTGATAGACTCCAGGAAAAAACTGTGGTGAGAATATGAGTAGCTGGCACTTAGCTTTGTCACTGTGACACCTTTGTAACAGCAGGAGACTATGTCTACTCTAGACTTTTTTTTCAGGAACCTTGCACTGCTGCACTACCCCAGTTTGGAAGTCAGAGCGCTTGGTAGCTCAGTGCATCTTCAAGAACTCTAGGACTTCTGCTGCTGCTGCTGCTGCTCGTGGTACAAGTACAAAGGTGAGATATTTCCAATAACAGTTTTGTACACACCAGGTGCCAGAAGCACATGGTTCTGTGTTTGTGCGTGTATTATGTCTTTTTACTCAGCAGTCATCCTGTGCATGATGTAATTATGACACCATAAAAATAAATTTAACACCAATAGTAATTCAGAATTTCACTTTAATTTCATAGCTATTTTCTTGGGCTATTTTTGAAGACTGACTAATTGGGAAATGGAAGAACATACTTTCAAGTTTGTGTGTTAAATATTATTTGGATAAATATTTAAGGAACCTGGAGTTTCCAGCTTTTACCTCCTTTTAGTTTAGAAATGGTGATAATAACCAGTCTTTCTGCTGTAATAGCAAACTATGGGAAGATGAGAATAGTTATTTCTCTTTGCATCAGTATCTTAGGTTATTTGCAAACACGGATCTCAAATTTTTCATAAAATTGTGTTTGGATCACATTCAGTGGATAACAGACAAGAATATAGGACTTTTGTGAGTCACAGTTGCTAGTATTCATATGAACATGCACGTGTTTTTGAGCTACAGGATGAAAACTTTTAATTACTGAAAGGCATATTTGGGGGAAAAAAAACCCTTGTGACCTTAAAGCTTACAGTTTTCTCTGCTAACAAGTTTTATACGCAAGAAGGTGCCCATTAAGATCTGCTCTTTTTGATGTGTCTGTTGCTTGGGTTTCATTTGGTCACTTTCCTCACACTGCTTCTTGCTTCAGTCTGATTGCAGACGGGTCTAAACTGTTACCAAAGGAAGGAGATGTATAATGGTACCGAACCCTTTTCATTATTCCAGCCTTTTCTTTCTTTTTTTTTTTTTTGTAATTTTCTTAGTATGTGAGTGTCATTTCCCCAGCTCTACCTGACAGAGAGATTGTGCTGGTTTGCAACAAGTCCTTTTTATTCTCTCTTGAACAAGCTTAATAGTCAAAATGTTTATTTTGTTTGTGGCATTTTAATGCTTTTAAAACAAAATGCCTCAAACAGGATTTTTAGGTATGCATTGTAATTCTGTACTGTTAGAGTCAATTAAAATGACTGGTCCATGGGATAAAGAAAATGACACAGTCCAAGTATTGTATTTCTTAACATCATCACAGGAACAAATTGGAAATAAATATGCTTATAAAGAAATGGAGAGAGAGAAATGGTTTTTCAAATGGGACAGTCTCTGCAGACCTTTATAAACCAAAATCTGTTGCTCTCTTTTCACACAATATCTCTGATCGGAGCTGAACAATGTGAAATCGTACTTTGCAGAGCGCGGTCTTGCACACAGTTACTGCAGGAAAGAATAAACTGTTTGCTTGACCCAATTTTATGGAGTTATTTCTTTCTACAGAGATGGGGTCACACTCAGTTAAAGAAAAGGGAGGATTGGGTTTCCTGAGAGTGTTTAGGAGCACTCAGTGGGAATGAGATTATTCTCTGTAATGCTTAATCCTGAAATAATCATAGACCATCTCATCAACCTTGCACCAGCATCTGTAAGAGATGAATATTCTGACTGCTTGCTGGTGTTTGCCTGAGATCGTTTGCCATTGTTACAAGCTAGGAACTCTCCAGATAAATATAGCATAGAATATTCACACCTGTGATGAATGTTTTGATGTTTTCACTTTTTTTTTTTTTTTTTTTTAAATGATTCATGACTAGTGGAAGTATAATTCTTGAATATCTTTGGAGGGGTTAAAACTTAAAGTGAGAGTTATAGAAACAACTGTTTCACTTAATGTATTTTGGGGGATTGCTTTAATGTTATCAGGCTTTTTCTTCTCTTAGGCACAGTGCGAAAGATTGCATAGAAAGAGGGATTGTGGTGCTATAGTGTCTGTTATCATTGATGTTAAATGAGTTTAATGATAGTGAAGTTACAAGTCAGGCTGTATGCAAAAGAAACAAAAAATATTCTCAGACAGTTTATCCCCACTATGTACACATGTGAGTCTTCCACAATGTCTTTGATTTCATTAAAGTGTAAAATGACAAAATCGAGTCTTTCCTCTCCCTTTGATTTACCTTGTGTGTCCCTTCTCTTCTGAAGTGTTGTTTTCCGCCTGTGGCCCGCATGCAGAAATTCCTCACCTGCTTCTTTACTCTGATCCTCCCATTTATCTCTGTACCTCACCTCAGCATCACCTATTTCTTCTTGCCACCCTTTTCACTCCTTGCTAGCTCTGATTCTCTTCTGGTCCTGTTCCCTCATGTTGTCAGTGTGCTTTAGTCGCAAACAAATAGCAATCAAGAAAACAATCCCACCTTTGATCCATTTGCTGGTTTCACTTGTTAAAAATATGTAACCTTATGCTTAGCAAGAAAGACTTCAAAAAGCAAACTGATTACCGTTTACCAAACTGTCAAACCAAACATCTCTCAAGAAGGTTGAACATGCTGCTCACAAGATTTAACTCGAAAATTCAGAGTTAAACAACTAGGTGGTGAATTGCTAACTACTTCGGTGCTTCTCATGTTAGCAGAATTGGGTTATTTTATCCTTTTCTCAATGCCAGAAGCCTAAACTGTCCTTTTTTGCAATCATTAAAACATTTAGCTTCAGCTGGTAACTTCCACAGTAGCAATAAGTACTTACAACGTGGTTAGATGCTACGGATGTTTGAATTTATGGTATATTGAAAACTAAAGCTGTAAAAAGAGTGTAAAGTAAACTGTATATCAACATAGATATCTGCAAGTCAATTGCACTGCTCATTGGGTAAGACTTCATAGTCAAAACAAGAAAATCTCTGTATTATGAAATGTGCAGAGAACTGCTATGAAGACTACAGGCCGTATTACCAACCCTAGGTATTCAAAAAACATAAATAAAGTTCAAAAAACCATGAAGTAGCTTTATGTCTAATCAGAAGCTATAGTAACATATTTTAAAAGCTGCCATCTGCTTCGTTTTCTGAAAACTTAGATTATGCTTAATTCATGTCTTCGAGTTTTTCCCTGCAATCACAAGCACTAGAAACTGATAGCATTACAGTGGGGAATTATTTTCCTTTCCTGATCTTTAAAAAAAAAAAGAAGACTTGTAATTAAGTTTAAATGAATGTAATTGTTTGCTGTATTTCTGTGCTATCCACATCAGAGTCTGATGCAAAGATACACGGAGCAGAGCCGTCTGAGGGTGGTGCTGTTTTAACAGCATAGCTGAGGCAGTCTAATGACATGCTGCCAGCGGGAAGGGAGACCTGCGCAGCCGTGGCTGTGTGCTCCCCTCCTTCGTACTGGTCCTTGCACCTTTCTCAACTCGCAGTGAATATGAGGATCTACACTTTTCACTTATTTTGGAAAGGTTAGTTTTCTGCTTGTTTAGGAAGGGACAGTGCCTAAAGTGTTTTAAATATTTTTGAGAATTGCTGCAACCTTGACAGTTCAATACATGGGACTCTTGCCTTCGGCCGGTGGTGAAACAGTATTTCTCCATGCAGTGATCAGAGACATTTGATGTCCAGTTAAAGTCTTGACAACTTATAGAATCTAAAAATCTACAATACTTTTTGTTAACTTCAGTCACCTTGGGTTTCCTGTTCAAACGGCACAATTCCACTCTTCCCCAAATTGCCTCTGAACTTTATACTATAAGTATTATTTGACTTTGTTTGAAATTTTTTTGTTTTACCTGCATGCTCTGACAAAGACGCTAATTCCTCCTGGGGCTTTTTGCATTTCATAAAAAAGAGTTGTATATAATTAAGGACAAGTTCGGATATGCCTTTCTATTTCCATCTGAGCATTTTGTGATGCTTTTGAGGATTTTCTACATTTATCTGGGATTTCTAGACAGCTGACAGCTTTAGCAGGGCTGCTGTACAGCCAAAATCTTTGCTGTCTCTCTGATGCACATGGACAGAGGCAACCCAGCGCACACACGGTGTGCAGGGTGCCTCTGGAGGAGATAGCTTACTTCGTACTCATGACAGCCACCCTGCTCCTGTATATTGCACTGTAATTTCTGGGTAACGCCAGACTGTTTGTTACATACATGTTGTGTAGTAACTCCAGCTCTTCCAGGAAGAGTTGGACACCTTGTCTGGATATTACACAGCTGATATGTACAGGCACAATATGTTTAACACGGACCGAAAGCATCAGATTCATTTGGGGTGAATGATTCTGACATATTCATATGTGTCTCTGGCTGGGAAATCTCAGGCAGCAATCTGGCACTTGATGATTGTTTGCATTTCAGCTTCCTATCTCATATATACTTTAAACTGCCTATTATTCTTTAGCAGACTGATAGAGCAGTGGTGAAATTTGTTCATCAAATCTGAGCTGCTGATAGTGCTGTGAAAGACACATAAAGGCCTTTTAACGTTTAACAGAAGGTGAAACTTGGAGCACCTGTGTGCCTGTCCCCAGCTCTCTCCACCCCTTTCTAGCAGAGTTGTGGCCACCCTTCCCCCATGAAGATCAGAATTAGTAAGTGAGTTCCTCAGAGTCTGAAGCGCTGACTGATTGCGAGCGTTTCCGAGACTAGGAGCCCTGCCATGCCGCGGTATTGCTAAGGGTGAAGGCGAGCATGTTCCACATACAGCATGTCACAGAGTATCTAAGGCACAGCATTTCTTGGCAGTTTGGTTTTTGCTTTGTTCATTTGGTCTCCTAGTGAGACAAACTTTGTTTGTCCAGCTTCAGCTTCCTGCTAGCACTCCAGGTCAGTTGTATGGAGTGGTGTTTCCAGTGCAAGAGTCAATGACGAGTTTACTACATACTAGTTAGGAAACAAGAATAATTGGCAAAATAGCTCACCTGACACGTATCTGGCATTTAATTGGTGCACGAAACATGTGCTAAGCATATACTAAGTTGTTATTTTGTCAAGATTGATGTAGTCCTGGCATAATCAGGGGGAGCTCCCACTAAAATCAGTGGAAGTTAGAAATGCTTATTACATATTCATTAGTGTCTGGAATCATTAGAGCAGTATAGTGTAATGTAATGGTAGGAGGGAAATGTTCTGGGTGTACAGTAGATGAAAGCCAATAATTTACCAGCGTTATACATATTTCAGAGCACGCATCATTGGTTTGTAGTTTTAGAGCACAAAGATAATATATTCCAAACTGAAAATGTGATGGATCTCAAAATGTACAAAAAATTCACCCAGAATTCTTTTAATTAAAAGGGTGTTTTTAATACATGTTATTAATGTAATAGTGCTCACTTTTAAATGCATGAAATGCAATGATAAATGCTGTAGCTTTGTCATGTGGCCATTTATAGCTATTATGACCTTTTTGGCTCAGCATCCATATTCTGTCTGCTTTCATTCTGTGTGGGTATAAAAGCCCATCTCATCTTTGTGAACTCAGGCTGAGTTCAGAAAACAGCTCTGACATCAAGGCCCATTTGTGAACCACAAACTGGGCACTCCTCTGAGCCTCCCAAGTGGCCCAGTGTAGTGAGCGTACTTCAAACAGGACTAACAGACACTGGCAGCACTGAATTCAGCACAGACATTGCACAGCCCATGTCTTGTTGCCATTTTAATTAAAAAATGGGTGAGTGCTCCCCATTTTTTATATAAAAACATAGGAAAAACAATCAGAAAATCCATCCATTAGAGAAGAGGTCTCAATTTAGTCTCCTCTTCCATCTAGATGTGTTTCTAGCTGACATGTCTGTGCCCTAACCGGTTCTCTTTGGATTGCAGGTTGGGGCTTTCACCCATATCCCTGTGTGTCAGCCTCACCTGATGGCCAGAACTCATCCTTTGATACTGCTAAGGTACAAAAGTCACCCTCTCAGGTGCTTTAACACACAGTTGCCCTCACATTGAATGTAGCATGAACTTTACATCTTGAAGAACACTGGTTACTGGTAACTATCCTTTTTGCCTGTTTCCTGCCTCTAGAATTGTACAAATATTAAGGAGTCACTAGTTAATGACTGGGGAACAGACACCTAGAAGTCACACATGGTAAGGTCTGATGATGTATCTTCATGGTGATGATGTATCATCACATCCCATACAATGTACCACAGCACCTAAAAGGTCTTTATGCCTCTGACCAGAGAGCTCCAAAGCTGCAGTAAGCAGAGATGTCACAGGTAAGGACACCATGCTGTGCATGTGAAAGCTGGCACATCATTCTCCTTTGGTAGGTCTGGCTGACAGGGAATGGAGAACCAGAAGCCACCAACTGGGGCCTCCGATCCAACCACCTGCTATTGCCAACTATCAAGCCATACAGTCCCCTTTATTTTTCAAACTTAGCTAGCTCACCTTAAAATTAGTTAGATTTTTCTCTCTATTGCTCCTATTGAGAGGGTGTTCCAGAACCCCGCTTTGGTGCTTTGAAGCCTTATTTTAATTCCACCCTAAATATATTATTAGACATTTTATTTTGTATGTGTATTGATCTTCATTTTGAAGAGTCTTCTCTTTCCCTTTTATTTATCCTCTGGATATTATATTCTCTTCTTAACCCTTCATTTCTTCACACCAAGATCTTTTAAGAGAAGCTTCCCCATTCCCTTAATTTTCCAAGCAACACCTGTTGGTACGTGGTCCAGTTTGAATTAATCTTTTCTGAACATGTCTGACCAGGCCTTATCACTTATATGTTTTGAAGATATTAATGCATTCCTTTCTCTTCATCTTAGGAACCTATATCTTCTTCCGCTTCACTATATATCATGTGACTGAGTGATACATCTACTTCTTTCTGCTCTTCTGCTCTTTCCACATGCTTATAGAAATTTCTTTTGGTCCCTAAGATCATGACTTTGCATTATTTACTATTAAATTTCATCCTATTTCTGTTACTGCAGTCCTCAAGGTCATGAAGGTCTTCCTGTATGATACTCCAATCCTCTTCTGTGTCAATAGTATCTTCCAGCTTTGTGTTGTCAGCAAATTTCATTAGCTCATTTAATTTCTACTTTTTGTGCCAAGGTCATTAATGAAAAGATTAAATAAGATTGTTCCCAAAATGAATCTAGGAAATTCCATTAATAATTCCCCTCTCTCTTGACAGAGGACTCTTCTTCAGTCAGTTTCTTATATGCTTTACAGTTCATATATGTCTCGATCTTTATCTTAATTAATATTTTACTATGTAGTGTTATACAAAATACTTAAATGTGGTCCATCAAAATTAGGTCTAGTGTCTCTCTGTAAAAAACAGGCAATCATCAAATAAATATATCAAATAATTCTGGAATGATTTATTATTGATAAGTGGGTATTTTAATTCCATTTCCATATTTGTCTTTATCTTTTATTATGTCTTCCTTCCAAATGTGTCCTAAAGCCCTGATTATTATTCAGTGCAGACTTACACGCCTGGGCTTTGAGCCTGGATGAGTTATTCCCTTTCTTGAATATATCTAAAATTTAATTTTAAGAAATTGGTATTTTGATTTTATTATTAGTAAATAACTTCCCAGATATTTGGTACTTCATGCAAAATAAAAATGTGTCAGAATTGGAACAAATTAAGTGATTTTGTAATATGCTATTGAAAATTATAAAAGTGTCTCAGAAATGCACAAAAGCAAGGAAAATAGGAAAGCAATGAAATAATTATCAACATTATTGTGAGTGACAAATTCTATTAGCATCAGAGCTTAAGCCAACTTTCAACTCAGGGGCATGCTGTTATCTTGCTGTAGCGCCCTCCACGATAGCCTTGTTACCCAATATAAATCAATTGTTGACAGCACTTCAGACTAAGCTGTGATGTTGCATGTCCTTAAAACAAATGTTAGCGTCAGTGTGAGTTTTAGATTCAGAGCCAGATGTGACCCAAAGAGGAGGGGTTTTGAAGAACTGCTGGAATCCTAGGAGGGGGCTTGAGCTGACAATGTTGTGCAGATTTAACAAAGAACCTTACTGAACCTAACTGAACATTGCTTGCTCCTGTTATTTGCCTTAGCTCATGACAAAGATTACATGTCACACACAGTCACATCAAAAGCAACCAGGACATCTTATGATTAATCTGCAAGTCAGGGCCCCCTGTACTTTAGGGTATTGGTTCAGAATTGTTGCACAGGGAAGAGCATCACCTAGTGAACCACTGATATGACACCTTTTGCCCTTGATACAGCTTTGTATCACCCCAGCACACGGGTGTCTTGTGGAGCTGAAATTCATGCACATTGTAATGCAAAGTAGTCATGACCAGGCAAAAGCCTTAGCTGTTGGTGGCTAAGAGCTGATTTTGCACATACATGACTGGGAGACAGGACGACAACTTTTAAGTCCAGAGCTAAGAAAGGTCAGTGCAAACTATAGGGGGAATCCATTGGCTTTATGTATCTCTGGAACTCCTCTGTCTACAGTGCTATGCTGGGGAGATCATGTGGAAATATAAAAAAAGAAATGTAACAAGGAGATTTTTTTTCCATGAGATGTGAAAGGGGAAATTTAACCTAAAACTTCTAGTCTGGTGCATTTGTAATTGGGCTTTACCATGGTGCTCACCTTTGTCCTGAAATGCTGATTCTATGGGTGGGGAGATTTCAAAGTGCAAATTCCAAGAATAGCATTGCCTTAAATGGTGGGAAATGAGCAGTGTTTCAGGTTTGGTAGATCTGAAGGTCTTATTCAGCCACTTAGTCATAGCTGCCCCCTCAAGTGAGAAATAACAAAAGGATTTTTTTGAGGAGTTGGGAACTAGAGTAAAATACAGTGAAGTGAAACTGTATGGGTCCTTTGTGTTTTGTATAAAGAAGCTGAGGTAAGAGATCTCCCATGGTAGAGTATTATCAAATGACTAGAGCCAATAAATTGTACGTAATGATCCCAAATTCATGTAATCTGCAAAGCTCCATTCACTTTAATGGAAAAACATTGATATGCACTAGCAGAGGGGCTGAGTAGAAGAAAGTGCATTCCTGACTATCTTGCTTATGTGGGTAATCTGCCTGCAATAATTCTCAAAATTAAACGTTATTAAGGGTCTTTGTTTCTTTTGTAGTTCCATTTTGCAGGTCCTTATATTTAAGTGCCAAAGCTGTCTTTAGCAATCCTAGTGCACAAAGTGCAAGGAACCCATTCTAGAAGAGGGTCTGAATTAATTCCTTTCTTTTTTTCCCTGGCCTGGATGAGGTTAAAGATTTCCCCCACCAGTGCACACTCACCAGCCTAAGGCACAGCTCTCTGCTCTGCTCCTGATACGTATTTCTCTGTGAACTTGCACAGTGCTTACCACGCTGGCAGAAAGCCACACGAGAGCTAAGAGAGGCACAGGAACTCAGCAGCAATAAACAGGACACTGAACCCCTTGCATCTTGCATGTAGTCAAATACTGCCTTGATGAAAGAATTTTTGGTGCCTATGTTATCCCACGTATCAGCAGGATTTGGCCCTACAGTATCATAGTTGATGTGATAGTTGTGGGCAGATCTGAACAGAGCAGTTGCTGTAACACAACTGACCTTTCCAAAATCCAAACTAGTATTTTGGATTCTTCTTTTGTACCTCAGGGAGGAGCAACCTTGCTCCCAGCAGGAGAAGTGGAAGCATTTGCTATGCTGTTTCTTGTCGCCTGGCTCCCATTCCCAGAGCCACTCATAAGGCCCAGCATTCCCTTTGGCCATGTGTAAAATTCTCAGTGACATCGGTTCAGCTGTTCACCATCAGATACACCCACTCAGATGCAAAAATCTGTAAGTCAAAAGGCATAGACGTGGAACAAGAAAAACAGAAAGTCAGAGCACCAGTGCTCTCAATTTTCCCTCCCCCCACATACACTGAACAGCTGGCACAAAAAGCAGCCTTAACTGTGTTCAGTTTTTCTCTCAAGACCTGATCCAGGACCTGCTCAGGAACTTAGAAATAGCTCTCTTTTCTGACCACATGCATTACAGGTCTTCGTCTCAGACACTGAACGCTTTAGTCCTCCACATTGCAATGCAAGACTTGTTTGCTCATGAGTACAAAATTACAGTTCTAATTTCTGCCTACAAATATATAATCTCTCATGGTATCATATTATCTTTGCCTTGATTGTGGGACTACTGCAATTAAATAAAGTGTTAATGCAGAGCTAAATGTTATTCCAATGGCCTTCATTCCAGGTCATAGCCAGGCCTGGTCAACATCATAAAGTCATGCTGGCTTAGTCATGTTGGCTGGGAGTTTGAAAGAAAAAAATCACCTTTAGCCGGCAAAGAGAGGCTGATGGACAAGTGCTTTTGTTCTCTGTAGCCAGACGTGCTTTGTGCAGACCTCTGTGGTGACGTAGGCTATCCCAGCTGACTTTGCACTCAGCGTGTTCGACGGATCTACTGCAGCAGGGCCTGTCAGTGAACTACTACATACTATACTAAAACACCATAGTGTGAGCCACACATGTATTTTCCTTGTGCTACAGGAGCCAGATGCTGTCATGAAGTGTGTCTACACCTATGAACAGAGGGAAGGGTAAAGTGTTGGAGATATAATGTATTTTGCTGGCACAGAAAGAACAGTGAGGGAACAGTCACTCTCTAATCCACCACAGCCAGGCCCACAAGAACATGCTTGTCACAATCTTCCTGGTGCTGCTTAACAGTAGGTTCAGTCTGTTCTAACCCCAGGTTGTCATGGAGAACAGTAGTGGAGCAGCCCTCTGCTTTCACCCACATATGCATTCCCCACCCTCCCTTGTGCAGGCGGCAGTGACCGCAAGGCTGCCAGGGGTTCGAATGAATCACAGAGCCAAAGGAAAACTAACCATTTTTTGGTGGGAGAGGGAGCAGGGTCATCCTTTTTGTCAGTGAGTTAGAGCACCCAGTGTCAGATCAGTTTAAGCACCGTGCCAAAAGGTACCGACACCTGCCAGTGCCTCAGGGAGCCTCAGAAGCCCCCTCTGCCAGCACGTGCTGTGTGTCCGCTAGTGGAGCAGTGCAGTGTGGTTCCCCAGCAGCGCCCAAGGAGCCAGGACGCCTGTGGGGTTTACACAGCAGGGTGCTCGATTGCAACGCACCTGTGGGTTCATCTTTGCTAAAGTGCAGGTTGAAATAATCCATTAGTAATGCCCCAAGAGGTCTCCTGATTGGTTTAAGCCGATTAAAAACTGTCCTGCTGCTGAAAAATGTGGTCCTATCCTTCATAATCTCCCTATGTTCCTATTGTGTTGGCACAAGTGATCCATCTGAAAACTGATCCCTCCAAAAAGCAGGTAAGCTGGATCAGCTGCCTGATCTGTCTGCCCATGTGGCTGCACCTTGGCAGTGCTGTGACAAGAGAGCGCTGTGGCAGGGAGAAGGCAGGACTCCCCCCAGCACTACCATACCCTTTGACTGGCTTAATCCAAACTCCGCTCCACAGCTGGTTCACATTCACAGGCCCCAGATACAGAGACGGTGTGACAAATCAGACAGAGCTGGCCTGTCTGGAAGCATGGGCTGGAGCTCAAGGGCTGCTGGTCGCACTGTGGGAATGAGTTATTCAGTGCAGCTATTATAGTCACCCACTACAGCTTGGCTGTTTTGCAGAGTGAGCATCATCAGTCAAGTCAGGCTGTCCCAGGAGATGTAAACTCAAAAGCAGACAGCTGGACATAAAGCTGCAGTGAAGTCTAACACTGAATGCTCTGCATGGCTGCATCTTTACCCATGTCTTTTATTGCAACTGGCTAACTCAACACTGTTAAAAAATAACAAGCATCTGCATCGCTGTTAAGTCAGGAAAAGGGAACCCAGAGGATGATATGCTTAGCCAGTCAATGTCTATATGGCTGGATTGTATTAGACATGTTAGGCTGACATTTTTCTTCTGACTAATCCTCATGTCAGTCCTAAGGCCCCTGCCTGTGAAGATAACATACGGAAAGGAATACATTTGGATGTGGTATGGATTTTTTTTATTTGGACCACTGGGCAAACAGGCATTTGAGACTGTGAGTGAAACATGGGATGCATCTCAAGGCTGCTGCTGCTGTATTATGAATGTCACAACAGATTCACCTGGTGATGGAAGCAGCTCTGCTTTTGAGCCACACATTATAACGTTTGAAGAGCCACCCCTGGCCTTTAAATAATGTCTCAGTTGATTGTTATTTTAATGCTGGTTGATGGCATCTGTCAAACTCAGCAGTCTTTCTGCTAAAACATAGATCACAGATAATGGTTTGGGCTGGGGTTTTTTTTGGCTCGTCTTTGATCCTTTTGAATGAGACCTCTTTGGTTAGAGGGTCTTTTGACGCTAAGCAGGTCAGGCTCACCTGATGTGTCTAGGAAGAGAAAGGACACTGACTATTGTTTGGTGAGCTTGTGAATGTTGCCTTGAGCAGAACAGGTTAGTGATCATAATACTCCCTCATGTTGCAAGTGATGCTGTAACACTACTGGTATCCATAGGACATGCTAGGAGATATCCCAGGTTTTCAGGGGAGAACTCAGAAGAGTCTGGTTACCTGCCAGACTTCAAATGAGATAAAAGCGAGCAAGAAACCAACAGGGAGAACAGAAGACTGAATGTAAGACTGAGGGTATGAAGAGAGACAAAAATGGAATGAGTTGGGACTGATTACAGGAAAGACTTGAAGGCTTGGGAGTGAGGCGCAACATGGTATTTTGTGATGAGTCAGAGAGAAGAGACAATTGCTATCAGGCAAGACTGGAAAAAAGATGGGGAATGGGAAGAGAGGGCCTAACAAAGTGAAAGAAAGAGACTGGCTGAAAAGAGAAAGAGATTAGGAAGCAAAAATACTAAATATTAAAAAAAAGAGGAAAAACTTACTGAAAAGCAAACAAAAATATTAGGAGAAAAGGAAATAATAAAACAGGGAGAAAAAGCCAAAGAATAAGGATGATTTTTCAACAATAATAGGTATATACTGAATTAGGCAGAAAGAGTCATTCAATCTATTCTGGTAAAATAAGCTGCATTGTGAAGTCCTTCCTGATATCTATTATTGTGCCAATGACAAGACATTACAAGTGCTACTTTGTCTAGCCAGCCTGGTGCTGCTCTGCTGAGGCAGAGTTGGCCTTTGAGGAATGACGTGTACAAGGTCAGTTTTAGCAAAACTGCTTTTTATCCTTCTTGGTCATACTTTCTTCAACAAGGCCTTATTTATACAGTTTTTTCTGAAACTCTTACTATTCCCTAGCTCTGAGAAATATCATGAGTGCTAGCCCTGATGAAAGCACTACTATAAATGGGCTTCTGGCATTTTTACCTCAAACTTATTGGATGTGAAAAGAGTGATAAAAACACCTAGGAGAAGTCTCTCATAATGCTGCTATCATTGCAGTTATTGACTGATAGAGTTAAGACTCTTTACTGTGAGGCTGATATCCCAAAGCAGTCACATTGCTCTCCACACCCTAGGGATTAAAACAAGCAGCTCTGAAATTAAAAACCTGACATGCGACATGGGAATAAAATCTTTCTCATTTCAGCCGTGATGTTAACAAAAACCTTTTTCTGTTTCCGTTACCGAATGTTTGCTTAAACTTAAGTAGAACAGTGACTGTCCTAAAGAATTTAGATTTTTGGTGCCAGTACTAGGAGCAAGTAAATCCCTTAGTCTACCTCAAAGCAGGGGTCAGAAATTCTGGCTTTCTCTTAAAGACATAGCAAGATTTGGGAAGAACGAGCTGAAATAATTCCCTCAGAATATTCTTTGAAGTGCTCCATGTTTTAGCTGTTTTTTGAAAAGGAAAAGTGTCTGGAGTTTAGGAAAAGAGCTGAGTTCAAACGCTTTAAATTCAGGTTAGGCAGCTGAAATACTGTTCATTCCGTGATTTTATTTGTAAACATTTCTGCACATCCCTGTGCACCAGAGAAGGAAAGAGCCTCTTTATGATGAGTCCTAGACAGTCCTATATGAGATACAGACTCCTGCATCTCCTACAGGAGAGAGAGACTTGCTGTGCACCCATTTGCAATAATGTGTCTGCATACAGCAGTAATTGGCCACAATCTGTTATGAGAAAGTGATGATTAGGTTAGTAATGGCATGCAATCCAAAGAAGAAAAAGGCCTTCAGAGGAGTTCAGGGTTGAGGATAAGTGATTTTACCTCTGTTTACTGGATAATATATTCTTCCCTATACAGCTTCTTAATACCAGTTCATGGCACTTGCGGAAAATGAGCCTTTTGACAGTGCAACTTGCTGCATCAATGCAGGTGTGTGCAGGCATTAAGTCATTCATGGCAGACAAGTACAAAGAGAGAAGATTTTTATAGTGCGCATGTAAATGAATTTTTAAAAGAAAAAGTCAGATTCTTTCCAGGAGAAAAGGGTACTGAATTGCACTGCTATGTGTATGCATACACATATGCAGCATCTGGCGTAAAGAGGCCAGGATGTTTAAAACTACACAGTGAGCCTTTTCAGGATTCCTGCAGCCTGAAGAGAAACCCACACATCCTTATTATTTGCATATGGCCCCATTATGCTTTGGAATGCACTGAAGTCTATTGCACACCAAGAAGCAGATCTTTTTCTGATGGAAATTATTGTTCTTCAGAGCAACTAGAAGTTACTAGGCACTTCCTGTACTAAGCTGTATTTCCCTTTCTTCTCTTGAATATTATATGTAATTTTTTCTCTCTATTCCTTTAATCCTACAGGTCACATCCTCTTTGTGTCCCTAAAGGAACACCATCAGTTTGAGGTTATTTTTTGCTGTGAAGTATCTCCATACCGAGTAAAAAGCCTCCACTGAAAATGGAGCTTTTGAGACCAGCTTTATAGTAAAATTTTGAAGCCTTTTGCCTCCTTCACCTTCAATAAAACATAACACTTAAAAGCTCTAGCTTTTCATGGAAATAAAAGGTAAATATTATTGAGTCATCTTTTTTAAATGTAATTTTCCACTCTGCCACAAAAGAGCCTTGCAATATAGCTTTAATGATATGGTACCTAAATACAGTTTCAGTTAGCAGCAGTAGGGAAAATCTAAATGAAGTATGTAAAGGAGTAAAGGGATGTTTTCATCCGAAAGATGAAATGAAAGAGGCGTAAGTCTGGCTTTGAGATACAAGGAAGCTGGTCCAGATGCCCATGGTTTCTTTGCAAGATGTATTTGAGCTCCACATGAACAATATATGAAGTTGTTTGAAGGAAACTGATAGCAATTAAGTTTACTGAGAGAAGTCAAGGGAGGTAAGTGCAGTAAGAATAGTTTCTCACTTTTTTTTTAATATGTCAGCTAAAGAAAATAACAGAACTACAGCACTTGCATACATCAAACCCTTGCATTCACTGAATCACACAAGTAGTACTATACGGCATGATGCCAAGGAGTGGCAAGTCTGTAGATCTTTGCAGTGATTCCCAATAAAAGCCAAACATTTCTTAAATTGTGTGGCTTCTAGGTTTCCAAAGATGCAATGTTCATTTAATGCCTGTCTCTCTCAAATACAAATGAAACACGTTATTGGCTGGGTAAGTGGCTCATTCTCGGCCAAAAAGTGTTCCTAAAAATATGTATATAGCACCATCTACTGACACTAGAAATCTTTGCAGGTGAATATTTTTAAACAGTCCGCTCTCAGAAGAGCTATGTGTTACAATAATGCAGCAGTTTCCTAATCTGCACGGGATCAGCTCCTCATTCTACTTACAGCTCTGTAAACTCAGAATAACCATCATCTTTGTCCTCAAAAGTCTGGCTGCTAAAATCGAGACAAAATAAAAGAGGGTAACAGGGTGGAAAAAATGTAGATAAAAAATTAGGAAAAATGTGATAAACACAATAATTATGAGTGGCTGAATGAGTTGGTGCATGGCCTGGAGCAAGAGCGAGGTGTTGCTGGTAAGGGGAATAAATCCTCAAGATGTAATTTGAGAACGCATAGACTTCCTTTATCAAACAGATACTTTTGCCAAACATGTACAGCTCCAAAACACCTGAGAGGAGACTTACTGCCACTCAGTTATACTACTCTTTTCCTTTCCCTCCCTAGAGAAAACCTCAGTACCAGGGTCACCCACAGTGTTCATTTTCATCACTGGGGCATATACAGGCTTGCTGTATACACGTTTCCATTGAAATCCCACTGCTAGGGTGTTTAACAGCTGGGTTATATTTAGTTCATTAACCTGGTTTATTATTGTTATGTAGACATGGAGGAGAGTGTGCAAACAGCTAAGATGGGAACTCCTTAAGTGGGGTAAGCTTTGCTGTCTAAGGAAACATGATGTGACACTGCAACCTCAGAGCAGGCTTATTAAATTGGGTCTTGACAAAATACCACTGGAAGAGGTGGTGCTCTTCTTTAACCTACTAGCCCAGTAACGAGGACATCCTTGTGGCAGATGGAAATGTGCCTTCAACTCCCCATTCCAGTTCTGGTAAAGGATCCGACTTTGCTTGTCCTCATTTTAACAGATTAATGCTGGCCTTTCGAGATCTGGACTCGCCTCTGCCCTGAGAGCCAGAGACCTCTATAGACATAGCAATTCTACTTTTGCGCTCTGTGGGGATGCCACAAACTGGGCAGACGACAAGAAGAATATGCTCTCTCTCAACTTCACTCTCCACTGCTGCAGCAGAAACAGCGAGTGGCAAGTATTGCTCAAACAGTGGGGAGGAGCGTGGGGACAAAAGTAGGACACAGAGCTGGGAAAGGTTGATCAGGGCAGGACAAAAGATTAGTATCACAGATACTGCTGCTTAGCAATTTTGGTTACATTTGGTTCAGAATACCCATAGAGCCAAAGTACTACTGCTGTACTTGGATATATTCCTCATTAGCCTCTATGCCATCACCAAAATGACTAAACTGCTTCCAGAGCCAAACTGGAAAGCCATATAACCATATTTTTGTATATGCACCTGTTCCAAAGGCCTGAGGAGTCCAGCTGATCTTTGAGCCACAGCCATGCCAGTCAGCTGGACTCCTCAGGCCTCTGGAACAGGGAACTGTCTTTTTTATTATTTGTAAAGCCTTTGCACAACAACTCTTTGACTAGGGTTCTTTGGTCCTACAGAAATATAATAGCAACAAAAAGCAAGATCAGCTTGTCACCGATCTTTGTTTTTTCCTGAAGAATAGCTCTTTCGTTAGGTAGAGTGGTAATACAGTGCTGAGCACAGACGATGAACAGAAGAGGATGCTAAGGCATGGAGGTAAACCCATAAAAATCTCAGGCACCGAGTCTCTACCCTCTACATTTATAGCCAGTCTGGTCTCCGAATGCTGACGTTTTCCACTGTTCCAGTTGTCATTAAACAAAGGGGCATTCAGCTGCTCCATTGCCGAGTCTGGATGAAAGGCAGCCATCAATTTCAGTCATGCAACTGCCCATAAATCAAGGCATATTATGAAGCACTTAATTTCTAGCACAGTGTAATTGCAGTCAGTTTTACATATACACTTGTAAAACCTCACGTGGTAAACAGCTAACACTGCTGAGGCCCCTCTCTCACTGAAATTATGAGCAAAAGAGAGGAACAGCTCAAGCGCAGCTGATTTCTTTACGGCTAAAGGTCAAGGTCTGCGGCACACACACAAACACACACAATCCTGCCTGTTATTTGCACTTCCAGGGTTTCGCGGGCTGGGCACGGCGGCAGCCTCCAGCGCCGGGGAGCGGCTCCGCCGCGACCACCCCGCCTCCAAGGCCCCGACCTCGCGGCCTCCCGGCCCGGCGCGGCCCCGCGGCCTCTCCCCGCCCTGCCCTCAGCGGCGGCCGGGCGGGCGCGCGCCGGCGGGGGGAGGGGCGGCCGGGCGGGCGACGGTTAGGCGCGAGCTGCCCACGCCCACGCGCCGCGCTCTCCTGCTCCCTCGCGAGACGCGGCGCTCTCAGCCGCCGCCCCGCCGCCGCGCGCCGCAGCCCCGCCTCGCCGCTGGGCACGGGCGGCCGGGCGGGGGAGGGCCGGCGGCCGCCGAGCGCTGCGAGCAGCCATGATGGTGGGTGCCTGGGCGGCTGCGGCCGGGGCCGGGGCCGGGGCCGGGGCCGGCGTGTGGTGTGTGTGTGCGCGGCCGGGCGGCTAACCTGTGTGCTCTGTCTCCCCCCACCCCACCGTGTCCGCCCGCGCCCCCTGGCCCGCTCCGCTGCCGCCTCGTCGCCCCCAGCAGGAAGGCTCGGACGACGGCCCAGATTTCCTCTCGGAGGAGGACCGGGGGGTAAGTGCCGCGGGGCGGCGGCGAGGACCCTGCGCCCGCGGAGGGGCAGGGCCGCGGCCCTCCCCTGCGGGGCCCGAGCCCCTGCGTGGCTGCTGGGGCTCGGTGCTGGGGGCGGCGGGCAGTCGGGGAGTGGGGCTGTCTGCTGGGGATTGTTGGTGGGGCAGCAGCACGGCCTGCCTTCGAATTTAGCCTCTGCGTATGTGTGTTTTGCTGTGACTTTTTCATTTTTCTGTCAGCCAAGTTTTGGAAGGGTTCCTCGATAATGCTTTTGGTAGAGTAACTTGAGGCAGACCTGTGAGCGTTGCTGGAAATTGATATCTTATCTCTGTCACCCCTTGCTCTGTCACGTCGCCGCCGCCTTCCTCCCCCCCCCCAGGCTGCTGAGTTCCTGCCCGGGTTGACCAGCCTTGTGGGGAGCACCAGCTTCCCTCCGTGACTGTGAGCTAGGGCCTAGGGAAGATAGTGTACCATTGTGTACTCTCTTTAAGCCTAGAGGTTCTTCCCATAGATGACAATAGGAGGTTTATATTGCAGGCACACTGCATAATAAGCTTATTATTGAAAAGAAGTTCTGTTGTTGTATGAATTACTGTTGGTACAGGATGCCATGATTATGTTTCCTACTGGGAAAACCTTTTTCTCTGGCCTGCTGATTCTGGCCTTTATTTATTCTGTCTTTGTAACTGCTGTATCCGTCTTTCTTTAACTGCCCTGTCCCATTTAAGCAACAAATCAGCTGATCTAGTATAACTCATTCAGACTGATTATTCCCATCATTCAGTATCTCAAGAAAGAATGACTTAGAGCAAGGTAGGAGAGCTGCTTTTGGGAAGGAATGCTTAGATTGACTTGGCTGTTGCAGGTTATTAAGGTAGCTATATCCATCATACCCAAAATAAAGTTGATGAATGCTAAAAATGCGAAATCTGAATAACACTGCATTGGTATATGCTTTTGTCATGGGTGCCATACTCAAGTGTAGTATCAAGGAATTTTTAAAGAGTAAAGAGAATTAATTTTGACTGAATCTGGTAGGATTCCAGTGCATTTTATGCTCCAGTTTATGACCATCAAGTCAAAAGGGAATACTGTCCTTGATGCCTAGTATCATACTAGGTCTCTTCTGCCCACTCTAGAGCTTTTACCTCTAACTATATAACTGCTGCAGTAAGAATACTGGATAAAAAGGAGGGAAAATGGAAACTGTAGTGCTTTGAGTATCTTCAGAACCTGGGCTGTGGAACTTGTTAACAATGGAGTCATATTTTATGCGTGTTGTCCCTGGTGTTTAGGGACAGACCTGGAAGTGCACAGTTGTCTTTATCTGAAGCTGTAGGTAGAACATAAGAATGGAAGTCTGATCCTGTGTGAAACTTTTTTTTTAATTTTCCCTTTAAGACCACAGGTAGTCAGAAATCATAAAGTATTTTTAAACCCTTTAGAAATCTCTCAGCAGTCTTGTTTGTAGTGTTGGACAACTTACATTTCAGTTGGCCAAGTGCAGTCCCACTTTCTCCCCCCCCCCCCCCCCCACAGCATCTAACACTGAGGAGTTAAAGTAGAAAAGAGTCCTCCTTCCTGTTCATAAATGTCTGCTTATAAATGGATTCACTTTGCTTTAATCTTCAGAACCATAACTTCTCTTTTTCTTGGTAGCAGCAGTAAAAAACATTTTTTCCTAAAGTATTTCCCTGGCTCTGATTTGTTACCTTCCTCTGTTTGTGATTAAAAAAATTGGGTAGGTCAAGCCTCTAGTTGTAGAAAGGCTGTGTAGCACCTTCTGATTAGGGTATTTGAGCTTCCAGTTTTGGAAATAAGTGTTCTTTCCTGTCTAGAACTCAGAGATTGTTACGCCAGCCCTACTTTCAACTTCCCAGAACCATGTTGGTGAGCTACAGTTGCACTGAGTTTAAACTTGTTGGGGTGATGGGATGAAAAGAAAGCTGGAAATTATGTTGGGCCGCATAAAACAGTAATTGTCTAACAACTGTGTTATAACATATGGAGCGTTTTCTGATGAGTGGTAAAATAGAGCACTGAGAATCAACTTTGAGGAAGTAGCAGTGGGTGGTCTGTAGAAGGAACTTGTTATAAATGGTCTGCATAAATGAACTTGCAGGAATTGCTTTTCTAAATCTCACTTAGGAAAGATACTGTTGAGTGCACTTTGAGTAACTCTGTTCCTATTTTTTTGTGATCTCTGCATAAACAATACGTGCTTGAAGAGCAGGTATAGTATTGCCCTACTAGTACTGTCTTGTATATTTTATACCTATGTACGTTTGGCTAATGTTCTTGTATACCCTTTTAAGGGAAACGACCTATCCCTTAGAACAGGTCTGTTAGAAACTTTATGCTGTAGTGACACTTAGTAGTCTTTTGTTGTGAAAATACTGCTTGTTTCCTTGCTCTGTGTACTTCTCTATCTGCTTATAAAGAACCCTATGAATAAAGGGCCCCTTTTCTCTTAACTTTTTGGAAAGAGGTCAGCATATAATAGTTACTGTTAAAGGATGACATTACTGAGAAACAGGAACATAAGGTTTGGTTGTTTCTCTTGTCTATGGCAACTTCCTTCCAATATCATTTGAAGTATATTTGGTCCTTGAACAAGAGCTTAGTTACTAAATCCCCTCCACTTTTATTGTATTCTCTTTCTTTTAGTATGCTAGCATCACTTAGCCCTCTTTTTGGCCTCTGATATTTTCTAGACTTTTTGAATAAAGCAGGGACTGTTGGTATAGCATAGGAAACTGTTAAGCAGTAAAGAGAAGTTAGCTTTTGTTTTTCAAGATATCCAGGAAGGGTATAGAGTATGTATCTAAGTATAAAATTATTGTGCTGTGTTGTATGTGTTTGTACAGAGGGCAAGAGACAGAGGGACTTTATGCCATCTCCAGTGTTTCAGAATTTAAGATAGATAGTTTCATTTCAGTTTTTATCCAAATCAGCAAATCAGACTTTGGAAAGTTTTGTAGCATTCTTTTATATTTTTATATATATAAATATAAATATAAATATATATATATATATATATATATATACACACACACACAAAATATACATATAATTTATATATTTAATTTAATATTTTTATTTTATTAATTTATTTTAAAAATATTTTTAATAATTTATTTTTATTAATTTATATATTTAATTTAATATATATAATTTTTTTCTTCTACTTCTGCTCCCTGGATAACTAGAAAACCATCTGTTGGTAGCAGGTTTTTTTGAAGTAGCGATGAAGAGATTGCTTAGGTTTGTGGTGTGATGATATTGTTTGTGTATGTAATTCCCAGTAATACAATATGAACCATTGTGGCACACGAATAAATTTGGAGTCCTTCAACTTTCTGATTGTCTTTGACACCTTTTACAAGATGCTTCATTACCATTGCAGATGAAAATGTCCCCTGTTGGCAGTCAAGCTAGATAGCATAATTCAACATATGATTAAACTGAGTTAAATTTGTAACAGTCAAGGAAATAGTCCTGTACACTTACATGTGATGAGTGAAGTTGTCCTGTTTGCTTTCAATTTCCTCAGCACAGAAAGACATTCTGTTTCTGAAGCTGCGACTAGTGCATGTGGCCTGGATGTGCTGCACTAGACACTGCATAAGCACTAGTGACAAACTTGAGCAGATGTTATCCTGAATCTTGGAATTCTGTGTTATGCTACTTGTAAAAAAAGGAGAGGGGAAGAACAAAAAGACAAAGCATATATGATCTGTGAAAGACTCCAAAAATGCCATTTGGATAATAAAAATTATTTGCTGAGATTACACTGTATTTATTAATGTATTCTGGGGGAATGTAAAAACAAACAATACCCCAAAGAACCTAACCATTAACAACTCTTACATGCTGAGATAAGGCAGACATTGGTATGCCAGATTGTATTTTTATTTCTTAAATTAGATGCTAAGCACGTTGGAAGCTCAGTAGGAGCTGGGAGATTCTTCAGTGAAGTGAGATGCAGTAGATTGGTGCGTGACAGTATCTTGCCTTTGTGTGAGGCCATGACCACTAAACCTGGGCGGGAGGGGGGAAGATTCCTGAAGCATATAAGGGATATATTACCTTGGGGTGATTTCCACCTTTTGTAAGCATGGCTTAACTATATGTGTGGTAGCTGTTGAACTGCTACAGTTTGCTAATTTAGCATAATATGCTAGGCTGTAGTGATTTTGGTTTACATTACTACACTAATTGTAAGCTATATCTGTCTGGTTGCTGCCATATAAGCAGCAGAGTTTTCTGCATTGAGGGTGAAGAGAAGAGTGAGGAGTAGGAGCTAGTGTCAACCACTACAATGGATTAGGATAACTAGTGGCAAACAAGATCTGGGAGTTGATGCTTCTTTCCTAATGCTGTCCTTCCCGAGTCTCAGTGCGTTGCAGCATGCCGTTCAAAATCTGCTCCTGTGTAGCCTTTATTCTGTGAGTTGTTGATACTTGAGCGTTTTTGTTCTTGAGCACAGACTTGAAAAAGCAATCAAGAAGAAACTTATGGGGGGGAAGTGTTTTTCTTTGTACGGCAAAGTATTTCTATGCAGTAGAATGTGATACTCCTGGAAAAATGACAACATCAAAGAACAGAATGTCTCAGTAAAAAGTAAGTCTCTTAAGCATGGAATTGAAATAATTTCTGGCAATGTGATTGCAGAAGATTTCAGAATTAGCTTTAGTACTTATAAAAATTGTTCTGAGTTTTTGTTAACTGAGATGAAGAAATTGTTCTAGAGCAATTTGCTGCATAACAGCAGAGCAAATGTAAGGGGAATCATATTAGTTTCACTGAGTACCAATGGAGCATTTGGTCCAGTTACTGCCCAAAATTGACTCTTCTAATTACAGTGCACAGATCTTCTGAATTTTCTGTATTTGATCATTGTTCCATTTTCTTTTTGATGCGACTTTTGCATTATTTTGTGAGACTTTAGAGCTGTTTTTTACATGTCTTGTGGGGAAAAATAGAATATGTATATTCCTTGCATTTGTGCCATTTGTAATGCTGGTTTTTAAAGAGATTGCAATCTTGTTTCAGAAAAATACTTCCAAGGAAACTTAGCTCTGTAAAGTTCAGAGGACTTTTTTAAATTTGTTTTAGGTTTCTGTCCTTTCTTCTTTTTTAATTTAAGCTAAATAGATTTTTCTTTGTTTAGCTTAGAGCAATAAATGTAGATCTCCAGACTGATGCTGCTCTGCAAGTGGATATTTCAGATGCACTCAGTGAGAGGGACAAAGTGAAATTCACTGTCCATACAAAGGTAAAAGCCTGGGTCTGTACACTGAAAGTTTCCATGATTATATAGAAAAGAAAGTTTGCTTGAACTATTTATTGAAACAAATGTAATATCTTCCAAAGGAAATTAAAAAAAAAAAAAAGCATAATTTCTTGTTTAAGAGAATGTGTCAGCTACAGCGCTCAAGAAAAAATTCAGTTCACAAAAAATTGCTTAAGAAGTTTAAAAAAGAAAAAAAGGAAGGCAACCCCAAAACAGTTTAGAAAAAAGACTTACAGTTTTCTGGATTGTTGTGTTGTCGTGTTAGTCCCATGCTTAGTAACTGGCCTGTTTGCAGGTATAATCTTTATTATACTTCAATATTCTTGAGTATAGCTTTCATTACATTAGACATTGTTGTTTCAGATTCTAAAAATATATTTCATAATGGAATTATATTCAAGTTTTGTTAATAATTACTGGTTGTGTACCTTTTATTTTTTTTAGATTCAAAGGTTTATTGATGGCAGAATCACTCACGAAATAGTTGAGGTTGGATGGGACCTCTGCAGGTCATCTAGTCCAGCCCCACTGCTCAGATCGGAGTGAACTAGAGCAGGTTGCTCAGGGGTTGTCCAGTCAGATTTTGAGCATCTCCAAGGGTGAAGACTCCACAACCTCTCTGGTCATCCCATTCCAATTAACTGATGTACTTATTAAGATGGGGATAACTATTACTGTACAAACATTTTTTCAAATCCTTATCTAGATGCTTGGGTTATTTTTACAGGGATTTTTTTTTATTGTTCCTTTAATGCTTTTTTCACATAGTAGTGAAAAATGTTGAATTTTTTCCAAATTTCTTCCCCTTTCCTCCCTTCAGAGTTCCTTACCAAATTTCAAACAGAATGAATTTTCTGTTGTTCGTCAACATGAAGAGTTTATTTGGCTTCATGATTCCTTTGTTGAGAATGAGGACTATGCTGGCTATATTGTAAGTATGACAGTTCTTCCATTTTGATTACGCTGTTTTCCCTGAACTGGATCAAAAATACTTATGGCTGCTTTTAAATACAGTGGGAGTGGAAGGTGTTCATTCCTCCTTTAATCAAACCTGATGCTTTACTGCTTTGTTTCCTGCAGTTATGTGAGGTTAATGTTTGAAGGAAACTTGTAGGAAAGTCATTGTAGTTGTCGTATTCCTTGCCTTTTAGTCCTAAGGAGTGAGTGGTTTAGTGTTTTATCTGTATCCTAGTGTAGTTTTAGTCCACAACATTAGAATGTGGGAGATAGGTGAACTTTATAGCATGGTGCTATTGTTCTTGTGAACTACTGTTTAACTTAGTTTCAAGTTTCCATTGTTTTGCCTGGAATGGCGAAGAGTGCAGTAACTGAACTCTGTAATAATTAAGCTTTTTCAGTTTTCATTATGAAGATCAGAATTGTTTTCCCATAAATCAGTTGGAGAGAAAAAAAAACCCCAGCAAATACCGCCTGGAACTACAGAGAACTTTAATACCAACAGCTTTTGCTTTGTAGCTTATTTAAGGCATGCAGGGAATGGATGTCCCCAAAATAGTTACCTTATGAAAGTGCCTGTCAAAATTGGATGTGGCTGTTTATACTTTAATTAAAAACTGGAGTATTTGTTATCTTGGTGTGGTTTGTGTTTGAGTGGGGGGATCTACTGATTCAATAGATAAATGTGTATTTCCAATGGGTACATTATGGTGAAAGTAATCTGTGGTGTGTCATGCTGTTCTTGAGCTAGTCTTTTTTAGCAAGAAGAGTTACTTGGAAAAAACAGACTTTCAGTATGGTAGTAATTAGTTTTGAATGGTTGACTGAGTAGACTGGATTTTTTTTTCTTGTTTTTGGTAAAGGATTAATATAACAGGTTAATACTAGTGAACTTAAAAATTTGAGCTTAGCCTAGCTTTGTTTTGTGTCTCTTTGTTCATTGTAGTCCAGGATTAGTTTGACTATAGTGTTTCCTCTTTCAACATTAATATGCTATATTATAAGATTAACTAACTTAGAGACTTATCTGCTGTGTACTTTGTTATTTCAGCAGATGTGTCTTTAATGCCAACAGTGTTGCAAGAAAGAGTTAGTGTCTGCGAATAATACAGAATGGTTTTCAATTAAATGTTTTTGGGAGTTACAAATGGATGATGTGAGAACAATTGTAGAAATTCTTTTTTTCTTTAAACAAGAAACAATCCTTACCGAATAAGCTAAAGCAACTATAAAATTGTGGTTTGAAGTTTTAATTCTCTGTATTGGGAAAGTTCGATATTGTTTGATTTCTGTTGTAATTGAACTACTGAAGCCATTACTGAATTCTTTAGTAATCTCCAAGGACACTTAACCAAAATTGGCTTAGTAATGCAGAATGTGTAACTTGTTCATAAGAGAATGTGTCCATAAATGCCTTAATAAACAAGGAAAGGGAGAGCCATGTATTTAAAGAGCTGCAAGCAACTTAACCCCCGCCCCCCATCCCCCTACCTTTGATTCATTTCCAGATTCCACCAGCACCACCCAGGCCTGACTTTGATGCCTCAAGGGAGAAATTGCAGAAACTTGGAGAAGGGGAAGGATCAATGACTAAAGAGGAATTCACCAAGATGAAACAAGAACTGGAGGCGTATGTAGACACGATTACTACTTCCCTCCCCTTTATAATGTTGTTTGCTTTCCCATGTTTCTGATTTCACTGTAATGGTCCCTTATGCAAGATGTAGGCTTGAGCATCCAGTTGCTACATAACCAGGGTTATCTTAGTCATCATGATCAGAGCCAGTAGGAAAATTGGAGAAATGATTGCCCAGAAGTTATGACAACTTCATAAAACATTTTCTGAAACAGGAAGAAAATCAGCATGTTCTTGAAACATCCTTTTGTAACGCAACAACTTGTTAGTTTCTTTTGTTCACAGAACACTTATGAATAGAGGTAGCCTTGGTCTTTTTTTAGTTCTGGTTTTCCATGTTTTGTAAGTATAATGAAACTTTAAGGTTTATACATATAGTGATTGAACTAGGTTTTTTTGCATATGCTTGGTACTGTAAGCATAGATGCCAACCTTCTGTTTCCCAAGAAGTTTGGACATTACTAAAAAATCTCCCCACTGCTGCTTTTTTTTTTATTTTATTTTTTAATGAGAATCTCTTTTTTTGGACAAGGAGAGTATACTTCCTGAATATAGTATCTTCTGTTACTGTGAATTTAATGTGAATCAAAAGATCTGCAGTAAGGTTTTTTGTTCTATATAGAGTTACACAGTGAAGTTTCTCCTTGCTCCATCCACTGTCATTGTCATGCACTCACTTCTTTGATCCTTTTTCCTGTTGTTGGTTTTAGTCTTAAAGTGTATATTTACACTGCTCCTAGGCTGCTTCTCTCAAGAGCTCTGAATTGGCAAGAAAAGAGTTCTTTCAGAACTGTTTCTTTCTTTCTAGCCTGCAGCTACTGTAAGCAAATGTCTTTAAAAGCCCTGTGTTAGTGATACATACAACATAATTTGATAGCAGAGTAGGTAAATGCTTAATATGCAGAAAACTGGAAGTTAGCAAAACACTATAAATTTTGAAGAATCTGTGGTTTTCCAGCGGCCCTGATCATGATTCTCTTGTGGTCTGGTTAGGGGTTGGATAACACAGAAAACTTGGGGTTTCTTCTACTGCCACCTCCATCCTCTGCATCCTCCTTTTTTGTCTTCACTGAATGACTACTACTCTCATGGAGATCAAACATCTCCCAACACTGGCCCTGCTGGTTTGCTGGTATGTAAATCTTAACATCCTTGCACATAGTGGAAGCAAAAGTCTTACTACTACTATTTCACTGTTTGACCTGAGAATGGGGAAAAGAGGCCCTTCCTCATTTCTGGGCAAGTTATGTTTTATTAATTGAATTTGCAAAGCAAAATGAATTCTAGCAATCTTGTATTGATAAGAATGTCTTCCTCTTAATTAAATCATAACTAATATTTGCTTTAAGTTGAGTTGGTTGAACTGGACAACTACGTGATTGTCATGATTAATCGTGATTTTTTTTTTTTTTGGTTGTATTTACCAAATGCAGCACTTAATTTCACTTTTAGGACCACTATGAAGCAAAACTTCCATGTAAGCTTCAGCCCAAAAGGGCTAGATGCTTTAGCATGGAAGAAGAGGCTGCTGATCTGAAGAGCTAACAAACTAAATGGATATTTAAAGACAAATAAATAAGGAGGGTGCAAATAGGTCAGGGGATGGAGATGGGGGGGAAGTAATTTGCACATCAGCTATATACTGTCTGTAGGCTGTATCTCAATTTCTTGATTTTTTGGGCAGGCAGGGGAAGGACATTTAAATACGAGTTAAGTTTGTAGCAAACCAGTCTGTATGTTAGCTAGTCTTAAAAATTAGAATATATTTGTTGAGTCTTCTTTAAAAGCCTGTATGTTAGGGTTTCAAATTTCCCCCCTTGTATTAACATTGCACTGTGTATTTATATATGTATCAAATATCTGAGTGATAGCCTTTACTATGTCAGCTTACAGTCTTGTATCCTTACTGAGGATCTCTTAAAACTTCTCAGTAGGCTTATTTGAAACTTAATTGCTTCATGTGAAACTCTTATGTCTTTCTTCTTTCTTGTTTTCAGTGAATATTTGGCAATATTCAAGAAGACAGTTGCAATGCATGAAGTGTTTTTGTGTCGTGTGGCAGCACATCCCATTTTGAGAAAGGACTTAAATTTCCATGTATTCTTGGAATATAATCAGGATGTGAGTATTGAAAACTGATTTGCTAGCAAGAGAAATCAAGGTGTACTTTTATGGTAGCATGGAAAATTGATAAAAAGACTTTACCTCCTAAAGCAAATTGCATCAGTTCCTTTGTACCAGATGCACATATATTTTAAAGGTTAAAAATTCATTTAGCTCAATAGGAGTGCGTTCTGCTGCCACCTGGGGGACCAAATGCTCTCTGTGCCCTAGCTTCAACATTAAAAATATTTATGTGAAATTAATATGCTTTGGATTAAAAAGATTAACTTTTGGTGGTGATTTCACATGGTATTATACTTGCCAACTCCTTGACTGAAATTTTTTTGAAAGAGAAAGCATGATGCAACAAAAATGGAAGGCTAACTTTTAGGATTTGGAACCACAGTTTAAATTCTGTTATTCACATAATTAAAAAGGATTTCTAATGAACTGTTTTGATAATAAAGGGATTTTTTTAATAATGTAGGTGAAATCTTGGTACTAACATTAATCAAAGTAACATCATGACAGATTGGTTCCATTGAATACATGTTTAACTTCAAAATATGTTAAAGCTGATCCTCTTGTTGCTTGATGTAGAAATGTCAGCTGGTTCAGGAACTCAGCTTTGTAAATTTGGGCAAACTTAGACTGCCACGAAGAGTGTGAGGAGACTGAAGCTGACGCTACCAGTACAGTGAGGGGTAAATGCTTCTGTACTTTCTGAAAGTGAAATGCCTGTCATTCTACTACTTGGAAGAGGAAAACCTTGTCATGTTAGCTTAACTTGTCAACAGTTTTACTGTGCTTGATAAATATTGTATTATTAAAAACTTGAATATACACCTCATGCATTTGGAATTACCTGTAAGTGCTAGGACATTGCTGGTTCTTGTTTTGTTATTTTCTGGAAGAACACATTAGGTGATAAAAGACAGTCTAGTCTGTAAGGGTAGTCTGTCGTTCTGAGGTACATGGTGCCTGATCCCCATTAAGGCACATATAAGACTAAGAAGAGAGCAGGAAATCTGGTTTAGAGGTAGCAAGTTTTGCTATGTAGTTACCACCCCCAACACACTTAAGAAAAAAAAAAAAAAAAAAGATGTACTTTTATTGTCTCCAGCAAATTAGGTAACATGACGTATGAATTTGTTTTACAGTTGAGTGTTCGTGGCAAAAATAAGAAAGAGAAACTTGAAGACTTCTTTAAAAACATGGTTAAATCAGCAGATGGTGTCATTGTTTCCGGAGTAAAGGTGATTACCACTTACTGTTTCAAGATTAAAAATTTAACATTGTTGTCTCTTTTTTTTCTTTGTTAAATGAAGCAGAATTTTATGTAGCTACAAAAAGGGTGGGTTTTTGTTTTGTTTTGGTTGTTTCTAACTTAAGAATTAGAGGCAGAGGGTGGGAAGGGACCTGTGAATCTGTAAACAAGATCCAGGTGAGCATGCTGATTAGGTCTCCTGTTTATGTACAAGCTATTGAGTTGAGAGCATGCATTTTCCTGTAGTTCTTATTTTCTGGCTAATAGGAGGTGGACTCTTGAATTACATACCTCTCTGCTGGTGGGCTGCATTGTGGTGGTTTGTCCCCCCATGTGATTGCATCTGTGGAAGAGGACTTTGAGTATTCTTTCTTTTCCCCTGTTTTATGAAATTAAGCATTTTTCTTATCCATACATAATTCATAATCTGGTTTTCCTCTGACCTGTCATTTTATACTGTGAAAATGCACTGTCTTTGGCAGCTGCTACTGCTGCTCAGGAGTTACTAATAAAGCAGTGAATTTTACTAGCCTTGTACTGTCTCTCTGCTGTTTCAAAGCTGTGAGCAGTGGTAGAGGTGCTGGCTTCCCTCTGCCCAGAAGACTCAAGAAAAGTCTGCCTTTCAGAGAGACCTTGACAGGCTGGAGAAATGGGCAGAGAGGAACCTCATGAAGTTCATTAAAGGGAAGTGCAGAGTCCTGCACCTGGGGAGGAATAACTCCATGCACCAGCACAGGCTGGGGGCTGACCTGCTGGAAGGCAGCTCTGTAGAGGATGACTTGATAGTCTTGTTGACCATGAACCACCAATGTGCCTGTGTGGCAAAGAAGGTCAGTGGTGTCCTGGGCTGCATTGGGAAGAGCGTTGCCAGCAGGTTGAGAGAGGTGATCCTTTCCCTCTCTTCAGCACTGGTGAGGCCACACCTGAGGTACTGTGTCCAGTTCTCGGCTCACTGGTAAAAGAGAGAGATGGAGCTACTAGAGCAAGTCCAGCAAAGGGGTACTAAGATGATGAAGGGAGTGGAGCATCTCTCATATGAGGAAAGGCTGAGACAGCAGGGCCTGTTTATTAAGGGCATGTTTATTAAGTAACTGACACTTATCCTATCTTTTTTTCGATCACAAAAGTGATATTTGGTAGTGAACTTTTTCCTTCATATCAGGTTGAGTGACCTACACCTCTAGGATACTTTTTACAAATTGGTCATATAAAACTTCAGATAATGATGAAATAAGTGAGGAAGAAATCAATATGCGTTAATGGCATTTTATAAAATAAAGATAGATTTCATTTCATGTTACAGTAACTGCAACACATGCGAACTTTTCTGTATAAATTGGACTAAAAAGAGTGAATGAAAGCCTGTTTTTGAAAATGTTTTTGTTTTTCGTAGGATGTGGATGATTTCTTTGAACATGAAAGAACATTCCTTGTAGAATACCACAACCGAGTCAAAGATGCCTCTGCCAAATCAGATAAAATGACAAGATCACACAAAAGTGAGTTCTTTTTCCAAGATGAAAGCAGTACTAGCTAGAATGTACAGAAATGGTTTGTGAGGAACAGTAATTTTTTTTAACATGGAAAGAGTGAATAAATTTTTCCGAGTATAGACTTCTGATAGTATAAAGAAGTCTAATCTGACTTTCAAAGCTTAGCCTTTGCTGTAATAGATGAAGTAAGATGCAGTAAGAATAGTCTGCTGTCACACTGAGGAAATCTTGATTCTTCATGGTGTCTCTTTGAAGAGATGCACAAAACTCTATGTAATAATAATTTTTTTTAGGTCTGATTCTGAGCCTTTAAAGTGAAAAGGTGGGTAGTATGGCAGTATTTATGATTTAAATTCTTCTGTGAAGTTACTCCTAACTGGATGATCTTGCATTCATCAGGGTTCAATTGCTTGGCATACTAAGCATTGTGTTACCTTTATGAACAGCAAACCCTTTCTGTAAGAGATACTAGTTCTAGACCAGGAGGTCAGATTTTTGTTTTTCAGCTGTTTAGACTGGAGACCAAAGTGGTAGATTCAGTGGCTTGGTTTGCAAGAGCCCTTTTCTTAATGGGCTAAGATTCTCCACTTAGTTATTGATGTCTTTTCTTGAGCTGACTGCTGCCTAATGTGTTTTTTTGGAAGCTCTGCATAGAATCTTCTCAATTGCAGTGTGCACAGTTGAGAAAATGGGAAGCTTCTGGTTTAGGAATATATTAATAATTATGTCCTGAGAAACTCAGGAAGAAGTTGACCTTCACTGCCCTTGAGTTTAAGGTTTTGTGCTACAGATAAATCAAAGTTGAACTAATAGATGTTGCCTACTTTCTTGAAGTTTCCATCTCTGGTTCACAGATTGTGTTTTTGCTATCTGTAGTAATACAGTTTACACAAAACCAGACCACAGACTTTCTATGAATCTCTCTTCCTGTGGTCTGTAAATTGGATATTACATGAGAGTTTAAACTATGAGCTTGGGGAGCTTTTCAGATACATCACTTGCCATTATTTGAAGACTGCATCTTTTGTAGCTTTAACATCCATATCAGGAGATGGGGAGAGCTAGTTATGATTTAATGTAAGTATTAAATGACCCTGTGTCTTCGCTCGATTCCTACCTGAAGCGATTTCTAGTGTTTTGTTTGCTTTCTTAAAATGAAAACTGAACTTCATTTGAGGTAGTTAGGTACCAAACTTGTGGTATTAAGAGAACCTTTCATGTCAGTGTAGAACCAGGAAAAAAAGTTACAGAAGGATCTATTGAAAAGATTGAGGCGCATGACAAAGCCTCACTAGTTTTCAGATTTAGATCTCTAGGATATTTATTGACAACTTTTATGAAACTGAGGTTTGGGATAAATGGTGCCAGTTGAAATTGTCTGGAGGAGTACAGCAATGACCTGGGAAGCTTGTTTTGGAAATGAGCAGTCTGTGGTTTATGGATAACTTATGAGCTACAGAGAGAGGCAGCGTTTGCAAAGATACTGGCTTTCTATTTCCAGCAGAAAAATCTATCTTTATATTTGGGAGAGGGGAGTAAAGGGGACTCCCTAATACTGCTCTTCGTTGTAAGGAGTTGCAATAATTCCATCAGGATGTTATGGAATAATGAATTGGAGGAGGGAAGATAACGCACTCTGTCTGTTAATACAAGGTTGTGTGATTAAAAAATCATTCTGACGACACTTCAGTATGATAGAATTAGTTTTAATTATGTTTTATTTTTAAGGTAATTTGTCCCAAAACTTCTCAAATATAAAGACTTATGTGCTTAAGGCATGTAAACTCCCAAATTAGCAAGTAAATATCTCTTTCTGTTCATTGCATGGAACTGTTAGCATTTTCATCATCCATTGAGTTCATACAAAAACCTCTTGGAAAAAAAGGTTCTCTGTATAAAGATTTGACTATTATTATATTTTAATTAGTATATAGCAATATCTAGTCAAATTAAGCAGGCTTCTTTACAAACCTTGCTTATAATTTCAGTTTTTAAAATATTTTAGCACTAATGCTATTTCAGCCAATGACCACTTGTTGATAAGGGTCTCCTGAAAATTAAGTTCATACTAGTAAAGGCATTGTGGATATAGTGCTGTACTACCTATGGGATTTTTTTGGTAGTTCAGAGTTTTGGGGGATTTTTCTTTCTTTTTTTTTTTTTTTTTTTCCCCCCTCTTTTAGTTCGCTACTCTCAAGCATGCAGACTTACTGTTAGTTGTTCTTAGACTGAAATTTTTCAAATAGCTTTAGGCTTTAGATTCAGATTTAAATTCAGACTTTAACAGTTGACTTTGCTAGATCTTCTTTTTTAATGGAAGATGTACAATGTTGCACAATAAACTTCACCTAGCAGGTACTAAGTGTATTAAATATTCCTAGGCAAATTACAGACTTCACGATTGAGAGGGAGAGCTGTGTTTAGGGTGCGAAGTTGTCCTTCATAATAGATAACATAAATGAAATTTTATTTCATCTTTTGCATTAGAACAGGTTCATTTTAGAAAAACACACACTCTTGAAGAAATAGAGGAACTGATGCTCTTCAAAATTTGCAGAAAGGAGAGAAATGATATATTAAAACAAGTGTTTGCTTTTTTCCTAGATGTAGCAGATGATTATAACAGAATTGGTTCCTCATTATATGCATTAGGAACACAGGATTCCACAGATATATGCAAGTAAGATTTTGTTATTCACTTATGGGGACATTTGCTAAGTCTTTGAATAGTGACCTGTGACTGATATCCCTTTAGTTACAGTAAGAACAAAATTTATCACAGTTGTGTTCAATTAGAGATTTTCTGCTTTAGTGTTTCATTTCTGTAATATGAGGCTGCTTTAATATTATTGCTTTAATATTTTTCTGGAAAAAATACTGTAGAGAAATACGCAGATTGAAAAATCCTCATATGATAGGAATACTCTCCTCATCTTTCACTGTCTTTTTAAAACTGTTTTACAGTGTCCTTTAAAATGCAATAAGAACATATCTGAGGTCTGAGTATATAAAGTATATGTCATACATGTCATATATATACCTCACATCTGAGGTCTGAGCATACAGATTTTATGGTTGTTCCCCATATGTGCATCTTGAAAAACAGTCTTGCTGTTCTGTCTATTGTACTGCCTTTAGGAAAAGAAAGGGATCTACAGAGATTCCAAAAACTTTGAAAATAGAAAGGGTCTCTGCGTATAGACGTTCGTCCTTGAATCTTTCAGCTTGAATATTAAATGTTTGCAGTATCTGAAAGTGAAACTTAGTTAATTAGCTTAAAAATGTTAGTTGATGCTTGTGAACGTCTGCACTTCAATTAGAGTTAGTGTTATGACAGGTAGGCGATGTATGTGAAAATTAACTTATTTTTGTCAATTTACATGAATTATAGTGATACACTTCCAAATGTTGTGATAGTTTACATATCAGCTACTTTGATCCATAATATCAAGATTTGATATTGCCTGTTAGAGTCTGAGTCAGATATCGTATTTATCTTCTGTCAAAATAAAATGATTTTACTGTAATTCAGTCTGATATATTGAACCTTATATCTCCTGTATTGTCTCCTATTACAATGATGTGCCATATTGTTTGCTCAGTCTGCCTGAATTCCAAAATTGCAAGTAGAGCATGTGTTATACTTACTGTGTGGAGAAAAGTACACTGAAACTTGAGTGAAGGACGCTTGGTAATATATAGGACTTGTTCAGAGTTTAATTTACCCAAGCATAAACAGTTCTTGGGGAGCTGTTCAATTATTCTTTGGTAAATACTATCCACTATACTTTTTGCCCCATACCTTTTCTTAAATTGCACAAATCCCAAATTTCTGAAGCACCACAGTTTGAAGCCATTATGTTCTCTGAGTTCTGTAAATTATAATTCTAAACAATGCCTTTACAGCCTTTGTTGCCAGCCACAGACTATAGTTTGAGTTCTTAAAAAGTAATTAGACTGTTAAATTTATGTTGTAATATAACCTGAATCCCATTAAAGCTGTTGTTTCCTTCATGCAGATTTTTTCTGAAGGTATCAGAATTATTTGACAAAACAAGGGTATGTATTATGAAACCTTCTTAGATATGTTCTTTGTCTACCTCCTGGAAGTGCTTGTGTCAATTAGACGTGAATATGTGGCTGTTTTAAGGATGCTTCTATATTGAGTATTTAAGCAGTGGGTGTTAGGGAATGAAAAAGCATAAGATTCCAGTCATCTGTTTTTGTAAAATGATGGATCTTCAGGAGTATTCAGTCTACTAAACTCTTCTAGACAGGCTGCGTGTCTTCTAAACAATTTATTAGTAAAGGTGCTGTTCCTCTAAAATGCTTAGAGCCCTTCTGTACTTGATGTTGGATATCACAGAACTTGTTCTGTAATAGTGGAATGTAATCCTTAACCCCCAAATCGGTAGGCATGCTGCTTTACTCGGGGCTAAGATTTGTTACTCAGTTAACTGACTCAGCAATACTACTGCTCATGCTACTAACCAGATTCTCTAATATTTTGTCTGTTTTGCCTTATTCTTTTGGCTTGGTAGAGCAGAGATGCATGCCACATATTAGGAAAAATTTTGAATTGAATATGTACCCATTTCCTAACCATAAACAGTTGTATCCAAATAAATATGGACCTTAAAATGGTATCAGTGAAATTACTTGTTTTGATCTTTGTTTTGATCTGAAATGTTGCCTTTTAGAGTTTTCTGGGTTTTGTTCTTTTTGTTTTTGCTTTTTTTTAAGATTTAAGAACTTGCAGACTCTGTTTCTAAATTTACAGAAATGTCACTTTAAATACAAGCAAATACGTTTCCTGGGAGATAATATTTAGACGCATTTAATACAATGCAATTAGACAACTACTCTTCAAAGAGGTCTTACAGAAAAATGTTTTCCTTTGATCTCAAAAGCAACCCAAAACTACTTGTATGACTCTCTCATACTAGATAAATTTTTGTTTCTCTGCAGTTTTTCTAGTACAGGATGCGTATCATTGAAAATTGGAAGAAAGCTTTGTTGTTTAGAATAGAAAGTTAGCTGTCATTTACTGCTTCCACAGTGGTTTATTGCTTACATTTTAATATGAAAGACTAGTACCATTTCTTGTGATGTATCTTTAAGTATTCTGTCACAAGTGCATGACCTTAATTTTTGAAAAAGACAATCTGTCATGCCCTACTGCATATTTTATGCTGTATTTACATCATACAAATGAATATCTGAAGTTTGGATGTTTTTAAATTGATGCTTTTACTTAATATTTTTCCAGAAAATAGAGGCCCGGGTATCTGCTGATGAAGATCTTAAACTTTCTGATCTTCTGAAATACTACTTAAGGGAATCTCAAGCTGCTAAGGTGAATTTATGTTTTTTGTTCAGTGAAATAGCTTTTCTTATGAAATACTAAGTGATCATCTAGAGAAACGTACAGTATTTTTTTTCTTTTTAGTGGGTAGGTTAAAATGCTACAACTTCTAGCCTGCTATTTCTCCCTCAACTGTAAAGACTGGATCTCAACTGTTAATAAGTGGTAGCAACGCAGTTACTTGGGACTGCCTGATCCACTTGGATCACTTATCCAAAGCTTGCAGTGAAATTAAAAACAGTGGAAGAGCATTTGATGAATTGTTAAAGCTGCTTTTGTAAAGACTGCAAGTGTTTCTACTATTTTTAATATTTAAAATAGATGCTTTATTTCAGGTCAGGCTCTGCACGTGCTGATATAAAAACTTGGGCCAAATTTGATTGACAGGAATGTCTTGTATTTGGAAGATCACAGGAAAGACTAGTGTTGTTTCTAAGGTCTCATGTGTGTTTCAAATCCATAATCGAAATAGTAATTTGTTTCTAACCTGAGAAGCCATGAAATTTCCCATGATTTCTTCTTAGGCTTTTTGTAGTATTGTCTAAGCTGTCTGGTGCTAGCCTCTGTCAGACGAGATGCAGACCAAAGAATATTAAATTGCTTGTCTGATCCAGAACAGATATTCCTGTGACTTGCATGGGATGAAAATAATTCTGTAATAACCAAAATATAACAAAACTAAAAATTATTTCAACAAGAAAGACTAAAATTAATCTGAATGTTTTATTTGATCATGTGGTACATACTAAAATCCTAGGGTAGATTCTTGGTAGATACGTATCTTTTTTTTTTTTCTTTTTTAATAGGATCTCTTGTATAGAAGATCTAGGTCACTAGTGGATTATGAAAATGCTAATAAGGCATTGGATAAAGCGAGAGCAAAAAATAAAGATGTGTTGCAAGCTGAAACCACTCAGCAAATATGCTGTCAGAAATTTGAAAAAATATCTGAATCAGCAAAACAAGGTATTTGTGTAGTCTTTTATCCCATGTTAACATTTGAAAATTAACAGATTTGAAGACACTATTAATGAGAATAGATTTTTGTTCTATGATTTCCCAAGCACAGAGCTGTTATCTTTTAATCAATATTCGCTTATTTTAGAAGGTTTATACGATGTTTTCCTTTAGTTCCTGACAGCTCCATTAGTTGACAATATCAATGTCATGATTTGTTGGCAGGATTCCCTCAATGTCTAGATGCAAATTATTTGTTACCACTTCTTTAGACACAAGGAAAGGAAAACTGCTAGCAGTAAAGGCACACCTAATCTTTTCAAATACTATTGAAATGCCTTTCTGGTTTTATGCAGCATTCTGTGAGGGTAGCAGTCTGTAGCAAATGATGCTGGATCAGAAGCGAGAGAAATCATGAAATGAGATTTCACTGAAGATGCAGACTTACAGTAGCTCTAGAGAAGAGCAGCCTATTTGTATGTTGCCTCTTTCCTGGAAACTTACTCCTCTTTTTTAGGTTAAGATTGTTATGAGTAAGTACTGACTCATTATTTGGAGCAGATTTGTACAAATGTTTGACCACCACCTTTTTCTGGCTTTATCAGTTAAAAGAATTCTCTGACCTTGTAAATCTGGCTAATGATTTCTGTAAATGAGACAGTGGAGGATCAAAGATCCTGTTAGCCTTAACAAAGGCTAACAAAGATGAATGCGTAAAACCTACTTGCTTCCGCTGTTCTTCATGCTAGTTCTAGTGTGGAATCTTCCCTAGAGCTTTTCACATATCAGCCTTGAAAGAATAGCGCATATGGTAGAGTAGAATTTAATGTTTAAAAGCATCCACACTGTGGTCTTGTTTCAAAAGAGCTTTGTATTCATAAAAGATTAGGTAGAGATGATCTTTTACTTTTTTATCTAACAATGCAGCAATACGTGTGAGCCCTGAATGTGCTGAGAATAAACTTGAGTTTTTCCTGTTGCCTTCTGTCACCCATACATCCTGAAAGAAAGTCTGTTAACAGTTGAGGGCGCTAGCAATAATACTGTTAATGAATCCATTTTTATTTTACACAGAACTGATAGACTTTAAGACAAGAAGAGTTGCAGCATTCAGAAAAAATCTAGTGGAACTAGCAGAACTGGAATTAAAGCATGCTAAGGTAATTGTGATCCTTTTTGGCCCGTAGTTCAACTGTTTTTCAATATTATATGCTAGAATAACCAAGTAGTTTTGTATGATATACACCTCACATCCAAAAAGGGGAGCTTGAAGGTAAACATCCTATGGAAAGGTGAACTTCTTATTTCTTGATTAATAGAGAATAAGAGTGCATGTGAAAAATCTCTGTGGGACTAGTATGCTTGAGGTGCCTTTGGAAAGCTCATCTCCTTGAAGACAGTTTTGACTGCAGCTTTATGTTTGGCTAGCTATCTGATATTTATTGCTTCAAAGTTTCAATACCTCCCTATTTTGAAAAACTCTTCTCACCATTTTACTGGGAGACAGGAAGTGGTTTCACCTGTTGTCCAGATGTTGGGGGCCTGATGTGTAGGATAGTCTAGCAGTTAAGGATGAGATCACACAGAGGGTCTGTCTGAAGTCAGGGACTAAACTCAGATGACTGTTAGTGTGAGTATGCTTTTTGAACCCTTTTTAGTGCTACAGTTTTTGAACTTTATAGTACTAACAAAAAGAGGAACGTTAGAGGTAGCCTTTCTAGTAAAATAAATTAGTGCAGGAAAATTGTTGAGGCATGTACTGTCCTTAAATTTCACAATATATTTGATTATATTAAATTAATATTTTTGGTTAAATCAGGTTGGCTGCTCTGATTCAATACACAAGAATGACTGTCTCTTGCTTCAGTGGCCCTACAGCAGGAGGCAGCTTTCTTTAAAAAGTCAATTTTTTAACATTCTCATTTATCTGAAAGTAAGTGTACTGACTACTAAGCTTTGAATTAATTCAGAATATATCTGTTGAAAGGATTAGCTAAGAGGCGTATAAGGTTACTGCATTAATTTGCTCCCATCTTTTGGGCAGCTCTATAATCTTTTTCAGTAGTGTTTGACAATGTCATTCTGGAAACCCATTGATTGTAAAGCTGACATGTGAAAAGCTTTTTGCTTGGTTGTTTTTGTTTTTAACTTTGTATGTATAAGTTCAGCTTGATGGGATATTTGGTAAAGTAATCAGTAAAGTCTGGAATGCTTTAACTCCTTTTTCAGATAAGCAGTGCTTGCTTTAATGTACTATGTTAGAAATTCAGCAATATTTTCCTTCAAGTCTTAAAGCTTCTCATGACACTTGGCACTATTCAGCCTTCCTAATTCTGTGTCTAACAATTATCTGTATCCAGCACAGGGTATCTTGGAAATCCACGTTTGTTTGTGAATGTTGCTGGTTACCAGTTTAGTCAGACTGATAGTCTTAACAGGCATACTTGCAGCAGTTTATTTTTATGGATTTGCCATATTATGCTTTAATAAGGGAATGATGAGTCCACAGAGCATCAGTCCTGACACTGCCACTGGCTCTTCACCATCTAACTTCTTGCTGAAGTTCCTGCCTGCCTTGGAATGGAATGTTTAAAAACATCTGCATCCTCTGAAGGATCTTCAAAGAACAGCTTGCATTAAATCTCTGTGCAAGACAAAATTTTGTAGTAACATTCTCTTGAATACTGACAGCCAATATTTGCCAAAAGCAGGGGGAAAAATGCTTTGTTCCTGTAGCCTTCAGCTTACTTGATATGTGCTTCTTGCAGCCCTCACTTTACCTGAAAGAGCTTGAAAATTTGGAGCAAGTTTTTCCTGCATCATTGCAGCCTGTTTAGGGCACAGTTCATTGTCTTAGTAAACTTACCAACAAAGAGTATATGAGGCTCCAAGAAAAGATTTCACCTGTTGTCTTGTTTTTAAGGTGAACTTTTTTCTGCTGTACCTTTACAGCTACTTTATCATAGAACCATGTAAGATTCACTAGAAAGCTTTCAGTCTTTAAAGATTTACATTTTGATTAATCACGGAAGTTCTTGAAATATTAACAAATGTGACTTATTTGAATGGCATGGTATTCTGTTTTTCACTAGCTTTGAAAGCTCTGTTCTTTTTCCAAAGGCTGTGTTTTGCTTGTTACTCAGTTTCTTATTTGTTCAAAGCAAACTATCACAGATCGATCAGCTCAGTTGCTATGCTTTTATTTCTGGATTTTTGAGTTGGATTATTACAGAATTTACAAAAGCAATGGATCATATTTTTCTATTTTACAAAATGGTAAATTTTCTTTGTATAACCAACATAATTGGTGAAGAGAGTCTTAAGGATATCTTGCTAGTAAGTCTGTATGTTGTATTGAAGGATGAAATGGCGTGGTTGAGATAGTTCCCTAAAAAGGAAGAAAGAAGGTATTAAGAAGCTTAGAAATTTTTGAGATAGTGCCCTGATGTATGAAGAGCATGCTAGAGGACTGTGCAGGTTTCTTCTTGTCCCAGAAAGGAGTTTTGATACTTCGTGCAGTGAAAATCAGGAGCAATTCTTCGATTTCAGGGAGTCTGTGTAGCCCTGGTTTTGACTGGGCTAAACTGGGATGTTAGCAGACAACTAACTCTTCTCGCAGGAGAGTCAGAAGAGGGCTGGTAAAGGCAGAAAGAACTCTTTCACGGAGGCAAGAAATTCATCAAGTAAGACCAAAAGCCCCCTGCTTTAATATTCTGGACATAATGCTTTGCCTGATGCTTCTGTAATCCTTGTCTTCATGTTTTTTGCAGCTGCTGAAGGCATATTAAATGTGGGCAGTTCCAAACTGAGAATTGCTTGGCTTGGCATATCATATGAAGTGCAGAACTCCCAAACCTGGCAGCATGACCTGTTATTCAGCACTATGTGCTCTTTCCAGCAAAAAGCTAGCTTACAGAGGACAGGGGAGGAGAAGGGAGTTGGGGGCAACCGATACACTGTTTCTGTTTTTTGCTGCAAGTCTTTTGCTGTGGGTTTTTTTTTTCTTTTTTTTTTTTTTTCTGGAATGAGTAGTTCCAAACTGTATGTCATACAGATGCATCTGGCTCTGAATCTAGCCGTATGGCTTGTGGACTTGAAGCTGCCTGGAATAAAAAACACGGAGGTGAAGTCTGCTGCAGCCATGGGTGCTGGAATTCACCTGACAGGTTGTTATTGAAAGGAATTCAGCCACACTGAATGCACCTGCATGACTTACTGTTAAAAGTGACTTGCACTGGCTTAGTGAAAAGAAGAATATAAATCTCAAAACAAAGGTCACTGCACTGAAGAAGTCGGAGCGATCAAAGTATTCAGCATTGGTTCTGAGGGATGGCTGCCATTTCCTGAGCCGTATCTGGCTGTGGGGCTGCTAGTAAGCTGTCACTGCTTGAGAAGGACTTGGAAGGTGATGTGTGATGTGAAAGTCGGGCTTGTAGTAAAGGAAGGATGCTATATATACAGATATTAAGCAGACTGGCTATGCCAAGTTATATTTATACTATATTCTTCTAAAATACTTGTTTTGATCTGCTGCATATCTTATTGCCCTCTCACTAAAAATCAGACTGTGGTTTGAGAATTGTTTTAAGTTGATCAAAGTGTAGACTACTGCCAGGAAGGCTAGTGATGCAAGACTCTGTCCCTTCCCCTTGTGTTGGCACTGTTATGTGTGCAGCTGTGTAGTAAGATGGAGATAAAAGCTGTTGTGTGGGTTTTCTTGTTTTTATTTTTAAGCTCTATTTTCAGTCTTTTTTTTTCACAGCATCCATTCTGTCAAAACACCCAGTTTTTGCTGGGAGGGCTGGGAATAAAAGGGAGTTACTTACAATGCTCCTTATCAGAAGCATTGACTTTACGTTCACTTCATCATTGACAAACCACAGCTTTAGATTCTGCTTGGTCTCTGACCTTACTAACCAGATGGATGTTTCTCTTTCTGTAGCCAGCCCGATTATCCCTCCAGGTAGTGTTTAGCTTCTGTTTTGCAGGATTTCTCATAGCACACAATATTGGTATACTTTGTTAGCTGATCAGACTAATAGTGGAGCAAGGAAATATTGAATACAAGAATAACGCATCTGTTGTGTTAAAATGAAGCATTTATTTTGTTTTGTGGTGATTGGTATTTTAGGTTAGCTCTGTTTCTTGATGACTTCGGGAAGCCATAACTAATGTAAGACCTTACTAAACATTCAGCCATTTTATGTAAAAGCTGCATTTAAACCTATTCAGTATTTTAAACCATTGGATTTTTGAGGTTGCCCTGTATTGGACTTCATGCTCAAGAAGAGAAAGGGTTGATGGTTTGAAACTGGGGGAAACTGCTAAAGTTATAATCAGATATAACGAATTACAGAATCCTGACTAGCAGTTAGTTGTCTGTGTGAAATGGGAGAAAACGTTGACTTGTCCTTAAAACAGATTATTGCTGTCCTCTACAAGTGGTGGTGATAACACAGTTTTGTTCCCTAGTCATCTCCTGCTATCACTGAACAACCAACCAAGTTTGAATTTCTCATGAACTTCCCCTTGACAATTCTCTAGACAGCCCACTGTTTAGTAAGTTAATTTTAGATGAGGTAAAGGTACTTATAAACAGAAGCATTCTGATACATTGCTGTAAACATTACTCTGTTTTGTAGGGCAGAAGGAAGTATATAAAGTGTTAAAAGTATACTTAAAGCATTTAGAGCCTGGGCTACGCTTTTAGAGTGATTTGACATAAGCAATCGTAACTGAATAAGATAGCAATCTTCCTCAAAAAATGTAAACTTTTTTTCTACAAATATTAATGTAAGTTCTTGCCTCTCTGAGTTCCAGTGGAAGAAGAATTTGCTGCCTTACTGGCAACAAATTTCTATTTTGAATTGACAGAAGAAGAGGAGGAACCAAAACCCAAAGCTAACAGTTTTCATTAAATGCATTGCCAGTCTGCTGTCTTCCCTGAAAAAGATGTTTTTGTTGGCATTATTCTACCATTAACTAGAATTTAGTAATCTAGGAGTTGAGAAGAAATACTTTTCTGCTAATCAGAAAGTATAGGATGTTCTAGAGTTATGCTGCAATAAGTGCAAGTATGTCAAATATAGCAGCCAGAGTCATGGCTCACAGCCTCTCTTGTCCTTTAGTTTATTATAATTTAAATAAGGTTGTTTTTGTGAACTTAATTTTACAAAGATTTAGTTTCATTTCACCTCTCTAAAACTTCAGTGAACTGGCTGACTGAGTCTGGAAATGACTGCTTTATAAATGACCTCTTCATACCCTCTCTTCTTTAGGGTGTTGCATAGTAACATAGTAGTAGCCTGTAAATTGCATGCTTATGAGCTGAAAAGAGGCAAAAGATCACTGTCACACTTTCATTATAGGTAATATGCATGCGCAATCATACTTCATGCTGAGGCAATATTCAACTTCACTCATGACCTCATTACTAATTAATAATCAGCTGTTACAATGATGTAGACCTTAGATTTATGAATCCTTCTGTACGCTACCAAGACAGGCCACCATGCATCTTGCACATACAGAACTTGTTTGTATCAGAGACTTATGAACCCTTAGAGATAGTTTGTAATTGTTCTTTGCTAGTATAGGCATAAAAAACCAAAATCTGTTGAAGCCTTAATGCAAATAGCGGTTTTTTGGAGAAGACTGAAAGGGATTCAGTGGAATATATGCACATACGCAAACTAGGGAGTCTTCAGTTCTGAAGCCTTTAACTTAGTTAATTGCTTGATTTGGATTGCAAGAATCTTAATGGGGGATAGCTATGATTTCTGAACTCTTCAGGCTGAGAGACTGCTGAGGGACTGCTGTCCTTACCTCTGTTTACTGTGGGTCACTTTTAGATGCTTTCAACTGAAACAGTAAGAATTACAAATTCTTTAGTAGTTGTGTAAACTGTTTATCAAGGGCATGCAAACCATAGCTACAGATACTGCTTAATTGTATGAAATTTTGTTTGGAGCCTTCTTCAGATTTTTTTTTAATTGAAAGATTTACTAGAAGGAAGCAGTTTCTACCATATTTATAACTGGACAGAGTATTTTGTTCCTGCGTTTTGCATTTTGTTCCTGCGTTTTGCATTTTGTTCCTGCGTTTTGCATTTTGTTCCTGCGTTTTGCATTTTGTTCCTGCGTTTTGCATTTTGTTCCTGCGTTTTGCATTTTGTTCCTGCGTTTTGCATTTTGTTCCTGCGTTTTGCATTTTGTTCCTGCGTTTTGTTTAGTTTAATACTCTTAATAACCTAACATTCTATTTCTTACACAGAGATCTCAGATTTGGGAACAAATCCAATAGTTACTTATTAGTGAATAGCCAGTAGTTTAAAGTGATCTAAGCATAAATGAATGCACAAAACAATGTGAATACTGTTTGTTCTGGAAAGTAACTCCTGGCTTTCTGTATCTAGTTCTTACTTGTAGGCCATATTTGCTTAATTCAGAAAGGTATCTTTATAACTGTCACGTCTTTAAATTCAGTCAGAAATCTGAAAGTCAGCCTGTATGCTTTATGATAGTCAGAATGCTTTAAATATGATTAAAAGTTGACTTACAAGATCTTCACGTTTTTGTGAAATGAAGGGCAGAACTTGGCCTTACATATACAGCCTAGTTAATATTCTGATGATCACTTGTGTTGCTCTGGCTCTAACATCCATAGTTTTACTGTTGGCTAAATCACACGGCTAAGCACATGAAACAGTCTGTGCAAAGAAGTTGTCATTTTTGTGTCTTTAAAACAAGCGCCATACTTGAACAGGGCTGCAAACTTAAGTGGGTGTTTTAGGTGGGAGATGGTGAGCGCTGAGAAATGTCTAGCACTTCTTAATGAATTCAGTGTTCCTTGAGTTTATGAATACTTCTGCTATGGGAATAATATTTCAATGATAGTATTGTCATTAATTATACAAAAAATTAAAATGATACAACTTCGCCCTTCATTGCAGTAGGTATTTTTTGTGGCCAAAATAGATCCTTAGTAAGAAAATTGTGAAGAAACATGGAAACGGTAGTAAATGCTTATTTTTGAATCTCAAGTTGGCTTTTTTTAGTTTCATGGCACAATGTTATTACATTCAAACAATCTTGAAGATAAGTTATTTAAATAAATATTTTTCCATGTATTTAATACATATCTGTCCTCCTTTACTGTGAATGTAATTGCTATTTAAAAAGATCTTTTTACCAAAAGGGAAAAAGAAAGTAGGGAAATGTGGTGATACTTTTTTTTATTTTTACAGGGTAACTTACAGCTGCTGCAGAGCTGCCTGGCAGTGTTAAATGGTGACACATAAGCGACGCTCCGTCCTCCCACTAACAAGGGCTGCCTTCCTCTGGATTTTTGTTTTCGTGACTTTAAATAGGCATTTACGGTTCCCTGGAGAAATCATTTGACAAAGTACACATAAGCAAGCTCTTCCTCTCAAAACAATTAAAAAAACAAAATCTGAAAGTAGCTCCAGACTATATGAAGCAACAACATACTTGTTATACATACATATTCATGTTTATTTAATCATTATATGCTTTCATTCTTCAGAAACCAAATGCTCTGTTTTTGTGAAAGTAGCCAATATAATTATGTTCATGTTATGAATAGTATGATACAGCTGCCAGTCTTATTTACCTTTGTAAGTAATTTCTAAAGTTGGCATTTGAAATACATTGTTCAAATGGATGAAATATTACCATTAGATATTTCAGTATTGTTACTATAATGCATTGTATACCCTGTCTTAGTTTTCGCCATGTACTGATACCAAGAAATTTAATTTTTTTTTCAATTGTGGACATTTCTTAGAAATTTTGGAGAACTTTGTGTAACCTTTATAACTATGATTTTAAAAAGAAAAGCAAATGCATTAGTATGTTTGCCTTAACTTGTAGACTAATCCAATTATTGTAAAATAAACCATGAAATCAATGATTTTTCTAAAATTATGCAGACACTGTATCATCTGTAAGCTTAATATTTTCTAGTAAATCACATTAATTTTATTAGCATTTTCTCTACTCATCCTGTAAAACCATTGATAAGTAGTGGATTGGTCCGACACTAATTACTCACCCAGTAACTTTTCACTTGCATTCTCAGGTTTAGCTATTTGCATATCTGTTGGTCCATGACTTCCCTATCCAGTGCACTTAAATTGTTTTGAGCTTGGCTGCCTTCGCAATTTCTTTGGCAGAAATGCTTTTAAGGGAACTTCTTCATTTCCAGAAGGGGAAGTAGAGTAGCAGAAAGCACATAAGATATCAAGGAGAGGTAATATTGCCCCTTCTTTGATAAAAATAAGAAGCTTTGCTTCAAACAGGAAAAAGCTAATGGTATACCCCAAAAAGGATTGCCTAAAACAGAACTCATTCTGCTAACTGGACTTAAAACTTGGAGCTACGAGTTTTTTATGTAGCTTGAATCCTTGGTCTTTTGTTTGTATGTTGCTTTGTCTCAATTACTTGAACCATGAACCTTTTCTGTTTTGTTGTGTAATTTTGGAATGTCATAAAATTAGGCTTTACTTGATGAATTGTTCTTCACAGTGGGACTGCTGCTTTATATGGCTTTGTAGACCTTTCATAGAGCAGCAGCAATTTGGATGAATGGGGTTTTATGTGTGGAGATGCAGACCAAAATAACTGTGTCTGTGGTTACAGACTCTCCTGTACTGCCTCACAGTGGTTGTTTTTTTTTTTTTTTTTTTTTTTTTTTTAATATGGGTGAATTGCACAGTACAGTATACATATCCTACAGCGCTGCACATCTAAACATTTCTAAGGTAGAGAAGTTTTAGTGCAGAGCTGATGCTGAACATACTGTTTGCATCATGCATTGAGTTGCACAGTCTCAAAATGTGATTACCAATGCCTAATGGCTATTAGCGATTCACATAGTGTATGAGATACTTTCTAGTAATAGGTATTACAATAATAACGTACTGTTCATCTTCCGAATATATAAAAGGAGTAATTCCTAAGGAACTCATCTATAAATAGGTAAGGGGTGAAGATTACAATGTATATACCGTTAACACAATTGTAAATATTTTAAGTAGGATGTGGGAACAGTTTTTAGAATAGCACTCATTGTTCAGTGTTACTAGCTCATTAAATTTTTTTCAAGTCTCTTGGTATTGGGTCTCTCTCTTAAGCTCTCCCCCCCGGAAGTGTAACTGTGAAGGGAACAACTCGCGGGCCTTGCAGCCCGAAGGGGACAAGTGGAGAGCTCCCACCTGCGCCCTGGGTCCCCTCCATTTCGGAAGGAGGTGGCGCGCGGCACATAAACCGCCGCTCGCGGCCGTTCGTGGGGGCGTGGCGCTGACGTAGCCGGCCCCGCCCGGCTCGGGGCTGCGCCGGCGTGCGGCGGGTCCGCGGGGGCCTGCAGGGAGGGGCCGCCCCGCCGGAAGTGGGGGGGCGCTTCTGCGCAGCCCGGAAGGCCGCGGGGCCCGCTCGCGGTGGCAGCGGGCTGTGGCGGGCGGAGCGCGGCTGGCGGCGGCGCCGCCATGAGCCGCCTGCGGGAGGAGGACGATCCCTACGTGGTGGAGGAGCCCAGCGACGAGGAGCGCGCCCTGAGCAGGTGCCGGCCTGCGGGGGAGGCCCCGGTCCCGGGCAGCGGCGGCTGCGTCATCTGTCCCGCCTTAGCGTTTACCGGGTGTGCCGGCCGCGCCGCGCCCCTCATCAGGGAGGCGCCGTCGGGCCGCGGAGGGCCGGCGCGGCCGGTGCGCATGGCCTAGGCCTGCGGCGGGGCTGCGCCGCCGCTGGAGCTCGGCACCCGCGGCCGCCTGCGCGGGGGGCCGCCGAGCGCCCTTGGGAGGCGCTGCTCGTGTGGTTTGCAGAAGGATCGTCTGGTAAAAGTCGCAGTATTTCCTGCTTGAAACTGGAGTATTGCCTTTCCTAATCCTAAAAACGGCAGTATGTAAACTCTTCTGCATGGAGACTCCCCGTGCCGACCTGCAGCAGGTAGCAGCAGGCCGCAGCCAGTCAGTGGAAGTTCCTTTACTTTAAAACAAATTAGAGCTATAATACAAGTGAACTAGCAAAGCATTTTAATAAATAATTTCTCATAAATACATGGGCAGGTGCTTCCAAGTATTTCCACACAATGCAGATGTTCACTTTTTAAACGAATCAGTCAACATTATAAGCTAGTAATAATAATTAGGTGTTTGGTGTTTAAATATTTGTAGCTCAGAAGATGAGGTGGATGTGCTGTTGCATGGCACTCCTGATCAGAAGCGGAAACTGATACGGGAGTGCCTCACTGGAGAAAGTGAATCTTCCAGTGAAGATGAGTTCCAGAAGGAGATGGAAGCAGAACTAAACACCACCATGAGAACTATAGAAGGCAAATGGAAGTCTCTAGAAATAGGTAAATGAATTCTAATATCTGCTTGCGTAGGAAATTGTAAGTTAAATGGTGTCCAGTTGAGGTGTTAAGTTAATGTATTATTCTGTGCACGGGGGTGACAGTCAAGTGCTGTCTGAAGTCTATAGAAAAATTGTAAAATGGCTTATCACTTCTGCACAAGTGGTCACTAGGTACTAGTTAATTAAATGCTTCTGTTTCATCTTTTCTAAGACTTTCTTTTTGGGGTTCCTCAACTTCTGATTTCCTGTTTTGCTGTGATTTCTTTGTTGGATCAATAGCCTTTCTCCAGTGTCTCTATAATGTTTGTTTTTATGTGTTACATACTTAATTGGAAGTCTTAAGTAGGTTGAAGTGTCTTGTACTTTCTCTGTCTAGTGGCTGCAGATGCTATCAAGATTTGGAGCCCTTTCTTGAAGGCAGGAAGAGCATACAGTGGAATTCCAAAATCAGTTGGGGAAAAAAATCAGGAAAAATATTGATCTGTTTCTCTGTCACCTGCCAATAGTTAAAAGCTTAATCAAACAGTACAATACAATGGCACTAGAGATTTATCTGTGCTGGAGTTTCTGTATGATTTTCAGTGCAATAGATTGATTGCTTTGGCATTCAAAGAGCATATGTATTTTTTCTTTACCTATTATAAAGTACCTAGTGAAGTATTATTAATTTCCTGGAGAATCAATGTAGTTTTCATTTTAATATAGGATTTTTATTCTGCATTCAACAGGTTTAATAGTTTTATCTTTGTGAGTGGGAAAATGTGATCTTTGATAATGCAATTAAGAAGATGTAGCAGCATTTATACCACTAACCGCATCCACAATGGAATATGCTTTTTGGTGCAAACTGGTTGTGTCAGATGTGATTGGCAATTGACCTAGGACATCTCTGGACTTCTGTGGTCCTGAAATGTAAATTTTTTGTGTGAATTTTATTTTAATCAAAGTTTGTGAAACAGTGTGCCACAGCTGTATTTCTTTAGTGTGAATCTGAAGATCCATGGAGTCTTTAAGGGTGTGCAGACTGCATAAGGCGGAGGTGGGCATATTTGGTGTGGTGTCCTATGTGTGTCTAAAGGGAATGTACCTTAGAGCAGACTTTCCCTAGAGCTGTACCAGGAGTTCATCTCAGAGGGAGTAAGCTGCTTTGCTCTGAGAGAGCACCTGTAAGTGAAATAACATGTGCAGCATGAATGATCGGGACCTGGGAATAAATTGTAGAGCTGTTACTTAAAACACCTATATAAAGCAGAGCACTTCTGGGTAAAGTAACTTGGAAATGAAGGTTTGTTCTAGGCCATATACCTGCTATCCTTCTGTGGGATGTTCTTACTACTTTTCTCTAATTTCACACACAGCTACTTCCTCAGGTACTGGACAGCCTGGTCCTGCCACCACTTCAAAATACTATGATGACATTTACTTTGATTCTGATTCAGAGGATGAAGATAAAACAGGTAAATGCTTGAGGAGAGAGGAGGACATCGTTACAGTAGCACCATCTCAGATCTTGTAGAATCCTTTCTGGGATCGGGGACTGTTTGTGAAGAACGTCTTTAGGGGGAATTTCCAGCCTGTATCATCTCAGTATCACTACTGCAGCTTTGTGGTATATCCCAGTGTATGTAAGGTGCATTGATTTTTTGGGCTGATGCCTTTGGAGGAGGGATGAGCTAGACCTTTATGTTTTAGTTCAGATTTATTGCATGTATGGAAAAGGAAGATTGCAGAAAAACTGAGATTTTTATTAGCTAAGTAGAGAATCATTGTATGTCTGATGGATGCTGATGTTACTGACCTGTGCTTGCATAAATCTTGCAGTTACACAGGATGCCCGGAAAAAAAGAAAACATCAGCAGCGTCGGATTCTTTCCAATGATGAACTATTATATGACCCAGAAGAAGACAGTCGAGATCAAGAGTGGGTAGACTCACAAAGGAGAGGGTAAGAGAGTATGAATATCTGAACTGTAGGATGCATATCATTAACTGAAAAATTCTAATGAACATGCTGAATATAAAGAAAAAGCTTGCTGTAAAGCCTACATAGTGAAAATATTTTTGATTTGGAATATACAGCATATGAAATTTTAAAGCCTGTAATATTTTTATATGTATGTGATATATGTAATGAGGTTGCCTCTTCAAAATGACACAGTTCTAAAACTTAAAATTTTTTAAAATTGAATTTCCTAGTAAGCCAGTTTTGTCTGTAGATCTCATCAAAATAACTGTGCTATGTATGAAAAGGTTACAAGATTTGCTAACTTCATTTTTTTAATACCCTATGATAATTCGATCGCTATGTTAATATTGGCTTCTGCTAAATATTGTATTTCTGGTTTTGAAAAACTTGGAATTTAGCAAGTCACAAAGCTTTCAGATCAAACAGGAACAACACAAAACTGTTTTGCTCAAGGGGTTTTTGAGAGGTCAAGTAGGAAATTAGTATTGTTAGGGTGTTGCAGCTGAAGTAAAATTCTCCATGTAAATCTGTTGGAGAGAGCAAAATTATTTGTAGTCTGACGAGATTGCACTTGAAAAGCCTTTCTCCTCAGAACAGAGGATTATTAGGCATAAATCCACACTTCAGATGTGTATGTCCTACTAAGTGAGAATCCTGTGTACAAAGTAAATGCAAAGATATTAGTGTTTTTTAATCACGTGCTCTGGATTAGCGAAAAAGGTGTCTAGAAGGAGCCAAACACTTGTTGGTGTATTTTAATACAAACAAGGTTAGATGGTTGAATTGATAGGCCTAGCAGCAAAAGCAGGTAATTTCACTTGTTGCCTCTCTTTCCTCCCTTCTGCAATTGGTAGGTACCGTAATCAAAGACGAGTGCAGCAACAGCAGCAAAGACCTCTAGCTGTTCCAAATAGCGATGCTGTTTTGAATTGCCCTGCTTGCATGACAACATTGTGCCTGGACTGTCAGAGGTAATTAGTGGATGATAGGGGTCTTTTTGTAATGTCTTTTTTTCAGTCAGTTATATTTTTAGTGTATTCAATGATTTGATCAACTCTCTCTTGTGAGGTGGAGCTGATCAAAAGGATAGACATGTTTTTTCAAGTGTTATGTGTCGATGATTTTTGTTTCTAAAAAGGAATTTCAAGCTTACAAGAAGTTTGGGTATATAAATGCCAGTATTTGAACCATTTGCACTCACAACTTCATGATCTTGTGCCTGTCATGAGCTATAAATAGCCACACATAATGCTGTAGTGGTAATGTCATTGTTCTTGAGGGGTGCTTATTTCAGTAAGAACCAACGTATTTTTAAATACCTTACCTTAAAAACAAGACAGATGGCTACAGTTCTATTTTTGTTGTTTTGTAGTTTGGACTTTTGTTTATAAGACTTTATATTTGCTTGGCTTTCAGCCCTTTGGCATGGTGCTTTCTATCTTTAATCCCATTTTCAGTGATGATAACCAGTTTCTTGGAAGCAGTTTTTTACTTGTGGTATTACTTGCATTTTCTTCCCTTCTTCATAGACATGAATCTTACAAAACACAATATAGAGCTATGTTTGTGATGAACTGCTCTGTTAACAAAGAGGAAATTCTGAAATACAGAAAGAAGCTAAAGAAAAGAAATAAGAAAATGAGGCACAGCAAAGAAAATACCTCTATACAATCAGATGAAGAAGAGGAGGAAATATATCATCCAGTAATGTGTACTGAATGTTCAACTGAAGTGGCAGTGATGGATAAAGATGAAGTTTTTCACTTCTTCAATGTTCTAGCCAGTCACTGTTAATGTGCAAAAACACAGCAGAAAAAATCCTATACTATTTAAGATTTTGTGAAGTGTCATAAATGCAGACATGTGATCCTTTTTTAACTAATGCCCTTTTAAATACATCTTTTCATCAGAGAAGTTTGTAATTGTTGTCAAGTTTTTGAAACATTTTATGAAAGGAATCCAGTTAACTGCTTGCATGTGGGAGAAGAATTCCTTCAGAGCTTCAGGTGGTTATATCATTGAAGATTTAAATTTTTGTAAATAGAACATAATATCTGTGTATTATGATAATTGCTTGTGTATATAGTATACATTATCTCTGTATGTATTGGAACAGCTGCTTAGAATAAATACTGTATAAACTGGTCCTTCATATCTGCATTGGTCATTTGTATGGCAATGAGGAACTTGGTTAGCAGTTCTCAGGCAGGATGTTGGGCTTCTTTCAGGCTGGCATTCTTGGTTATTTGCATGAAGGTAGGTATGATAAAGAAGAAATTGTTGTGTTTGGATTTTTGGCCCATTAAGATGTCAAAAGAGGACATTTTTATACAAAATGGAAGATTTGGTTATATCTAGTTTGCTTCTGGCATGGATCATTTAAATCAATGTATTAACACTTAGGATTGCAATCCATAATTAAGAGTTTGTAATGTAAATATGAATTTAAATAAAATAACTGATGTTTTTTGTTACCTGTTATCCTTATGGTGACTCAGGGACACATTTTAAGAAATTCATGGTCAGTTCTATGTCTATAGAACTAGTCTGTGTATTTTTTCTGTTTAATACATTTACAGCTTCTTTATGGAAGCATAAGTACCTTCAATTATTGTAGTATCAACTTAGACTTCTTGCCTAGTCAGGCTATGAAGCCACTGTAATGTTAATATCGGATCCTTCCCTCTGTTCCTCAAGGTATGCTCCCAAGAGGGAGCAAAAACTTGTTTTTGATTAGTAAGTAACATCTTTGTATCCTAGTGTTTTTTAAAACTTTACTTTGAACAAGGGTCTGTCCGGAAAAAAATTCTCATCTTTACGCTTTTTTCTTTCAACAATACTATAAATAATTTGGTATAGATGCTTTGAGGAGTTGTCAGAAATGTTTGAACTTAAGGAACCTGAGGAAGATACTCTTTTGTGTGCTTCAGATTATAATAAAATCTCACTCTTTGATTATTTTTTGTGGTCCCTGGTGCTGTGTCTTACTGATCAATAAACACTGGTTTTATAAAGTGTCACATGAGCAGGAAAGAGAGAAAAGAACATGTATTCTGTCATTGCAGTGGAGAAGGGTTGTACAGCCATAGAGTTGACAGTATTAAGTTCATTGATCTGTTGGTGGCCAGGTAGATGCTACAGCAGCTGAGAGAAGAAATAGCAGAGGTGCTATTGCCTCTCATTAAAAAAAAAAAAAAAAGGAAAGGCCTGAGTAAGCAGATTAACTGGTGTGTTTTGTGACCATATTATGAAGGTAGACACATGACCACCGAATTTTTACATTAGATATGCGTAGGATTAATGTGAAAGAAGCTTTGATAAAAGAAATACCCAGTGTTAACTTTTCCCATGCCAGTTGACAGTAAAAAGCAAAAAACTACCAGGAGAATGATAGTGAGCCTGGGTGGGTGTTCAGCAGGATGTAAAAAGTTGAAGGAAGACATGATGTGAGAAAACAGTTGATACAGCTGCTTTAAAGCAGTGTCACTGCCTGAAAAACAACAGTGCTGAGGCCAAAACCCAGGAGGAAGGACTTGCTAGAAGGAAATTCCCTTTTCCAGGCAAAACATGATGCAGCTTGATACAGTGGATACATCCACTACATGATGTAATGGATAACTGCTTCGGAAATATAGAATGGGGGGTGAACTGTGCTTTGTCTGTCACAATTTCAGAGCTTTCTAAACATCCCGTGGGTTGGTCCTAATGTTGTAGAGTGATATCTGTGTACTTGGTAACTTATATAGGCCAGCTAATGGTTTTTATTGACATTGGCTAGATTTTATTTTAAGCAAATTTAGTATTCATTTCAGATTTGGAGAAAGAATTTAGTACAAATCTCACTACTTGTTCTTTTCAAACTCTTTAAGGAAATGGCTGTTGATGATGGAGGAAGTAAGAACTACCAAAATCTTTGTGTTACTGGAATACAAAGCATGTATTCTTGCAAAATTTTGGTAAAATGCAGACTGTACTTCGCAGTTAGAAAAAAAAATCCTATTAATCTTTGGCAGCTGAGGAAGTCCACTTTTCTTAAGTAGCAACATTGATTTTTTTATTTTTATTTTTTAATCATTGCAGAAGTTTAGCTGTACAAGGCTGAGGACAGTTTAAGCTTGAGGAAGAGTAAATGTAATTGGCTTATACTATGCCCAGAACAGTTCTGGCTTCCATCTTGGGAGGGTGACCCTGGCTAGCCTGAAATTACTCCTTGTTACTCTGTGGTGCAGGGCATGCTGGCCTAGATGCAGCGTTCTTCATGTTCCAGGTAAAGCATGAAGCTGGCGCACACCTCTTGCCACTGCCTTTCCCCTCAAGAATTTTCTTGCTGCTGCTTTTTGGTTGCCCTATCACTTCAGAGTTGCAGATCGTCGTCGTCTCAGGAAAGGTAGCAGCAAACGAGACTGGGACTTGTTTGCCCCATACTGATACTGCCCTTGCAGCTTTGGATGAGAGTAATGCTTTAATTGTGCTGAATCGCCTACTTGTCCTTTAAGTCTGTACATGTTTATATGGAAAAGAAGCTTTCATAATTACCACGACTTTTTCAAGCAGCGCTACCAACACAAGACTCCTCCAGTAGCAACCGCACCAAGCAACAGCTCTGTTGGACAGGGACAACAGCTCCTGTAGCCAGTTGTGTGGAGGCACTAATCGTGTGAATGCTCTCATTGCTCTCTCTCGTGCTGAAATAAATCTGCACAGATAAAGTGTATTAAGTGTATTCTGGTTTGGGAAAATCCCTCTTCAGATTCTGCCGCATAAGCTAATACAGTATTCAGCTGTCTCTGTCAACTGTTTTTCTTTCTCAGTTACCTCCTAGAACTATAGTTGGATTTTGCAGCTGTATAAATAATTAATATGTGTATCCTCCTATGTTTATATTTCCTTGTTTTTCATTGTCCTAATATCATGGGTGAAGTTAGGGGTGGGGTGGCAGCAAGAGCAGAACTACACTGCTCAGCAATGTGTAATCTAAAATCTACTTACTAAGCAGGATGAGTATAGCGGGTTGACAGCCACTTCTACTTTGTGGTGCATGTGTGGTGCAGGATGCTCCCTCTCATCCCTTGACAGGTGAGGGCCTGCCTGGTGGCCTGGCCCCAATACCTAATGGATGTACCTTACATGCGGCTTAGCCACAGTGCCTCAGGTCCCAATTTGAGTGCCTCTCCCACCCCACCTTTTGTTTTAACAATTGCCTTCTAAATTAGATTATCAGTATAGGCTGCCGATGACCTCGCTAATCATGTACCCCAGACCAAGCCCTCTGACTTTCTCCATATGTAAGGCCAATTAGCACAGGGGTTTCTAATACTCTCTGGTCTCTGGCCCCAAATGCATTGCGCAAGTGTGTAGTTAGCAACAGTTAGATAACTAAGTTGGCTTCTTCATTTTATGCACTCATATGGGATTAATCTAGTCAGTCAGAGCTGGCAAATGTAGTCAAGGTCTTGTTTATCTAAGCAATACTTCTGGGTGGGCTTTACCCTCAACAGCTAAAGACATTGATGACTTCTGCAGAGCTTTCTTAACACCCCTGAAGTGACGGTGCTGAGCGCACAGTCTGCTGGTCTTCCATAGTTCCCAATACGTCGATTTAAATTATTAGGATGAGAGAAAATAGGCTGCGGCAACACCTAGATTTGACTCAAATCAGCAATTTACTCGAAGTCCATGCTCAGTCATGTAATTTAGTGTATTCTGACACAAATGTGGATATACTGTGGAATTCTACCACTCCACAGGCTATGAAGATCTTGGTGTGTATGTGATACTTAGCGTTTGCTGGAGGTTTATGGTAGGTACGAGGTGACCTGCTGTAGCGGAGGCCTCCTCGCACGACGAGGCCTTTCTCTAGCAGAGGGCTGGGGCGCTGGTGGGCTGTCCCCAGGCTCCAGCACTGGGAGGGCCAGAGGGGCCTTTTCGTGTAGGGTGGCTCATGCTGCCCATCTGGGGACGACCCTTCTCCACCATTTGAGGGGAGATTTTTTTCCTGAGCGAGCGGGAGCTTTGGGATGAATTTTCAAACACGACGAGGCAGGAGACCCCGCGAGCGTCGGCCGGGCCGGGCAGGGCAGCGCAGCGCGGCTCCCGGCGCCGCCGAGCGCCTCCATTTCGGGCGGCCCCGGGGCGGCCCCCGCCCGGGCCTGGCGGCGGGGGGGCGGGGCCGGCCTGCCACCGCCTCCCTCGCTCGGCCTGGGCCCGCGCAGTCGGCGCGGGGCCGCTGGCAGGCAGGGGTGGCGCGCCATGGCGCTGGGCTCGGCCTGGAAGCAGATGTCGTGGCTGTACTACCAGTACCTGCTGGTCACCGCGCTCTACATGCTGGAGCCCTGGGAGCGCACCATCTTCAGTATCCTGCCGGCGGCGGGGCGCTGCGCGGGCGGCCTGGCGGCGGGCGGGCGGGGCCCTCGGCCTGGCTGGCCCCGGCCCCGGGGTGGGGGGGGAGGGAAGGCAGCCGCCGGCGCGGTGGTCGTTTGCCGCCGGTGGCGGCTCCGGGCGCGCGTGGGGAACCCGCGGGGCCGCGCGTGGGGCCGCCTCGCTCCGCGCCCGCGGTGCTGCCGCGCGGGGTGCGGAGCCGCCCGTCCGCGCCTCCGCGTAAGCTGCTCTGCTGAAGCCATTTCTGCTGTCGTTTCCCCCCCTTCTTGCTCCTGCCTTTTAACCCGAACCGTCGAGGTCTGCGTTGGGCGCAGGGGTCTTCCGCGAGCTCCTCCGTGTCTGCGCTCCCCGGAAAGTTACGGGCGCGCTGCAGAAACGGTGCAGGCCGCGTCTGCACGGTGCTTTGTCACAGGATGGTTGTTGGATAAGCGCTTGGTCCTGGGGCTGGTGCAGGTACTTGTGGAGCGGGAGAACTTGGTGGCTGCCGTGGCGAAGGCTCTGCGCGGGAGCTGGTGCGCGGGCCGGTGTCCTTTAGCGACTCTTTCATGCAGGCACGGTCTTCTCCCGTGCTTGGAGTGGCCTCACGAGTATTTTCCTCTCCAGCGTGACTGTTTTGATGTTGAGTTAAAGCAGTGTCTCCCTACGAATGACGCTAAGCCATCTCTGAATAATTTTGGGAGGTAAGGAGGAATTAGCCAGGAGAAGAGTGTAAGTGATGGAGAAGAGCAGCACCTTGGGAAAGGCAGCTCAGTTGCAAAGGAGCTCGCCTGGATTACATAAAGCTGTTTCCCCAAGTTACAGCTGTACGATCAAATCTTTTTTTCTGTGTAAAGTCAGTAAAAATGGAAATTACTGTTTATTCTTCTAGCATTTAAACAACTGCAGATAGTAAGTTGATAGGTAGTAATTCTTATTTCCAGAGTATCTTGTTCCTGATGAAAGTACCCTCCTCTGCTTATGATGTGCCTGAATCACTGAAGGAACTTAATCTCCATCCTTGCCTTCTTGTATTAGTCATGAATATTTTTTCCATATGTTTTAACCATGCAGCTTTTTAACTTGAGCCAAATATTTAAGTGCAGGAAAGGCATTTTATTTTTATTGCTTATTGTTACAAAATACTCTTATTGCAGTGAAGTAATTGCTGCTTAATGTACAAATGTTGCAAGTGTCACAGGTATCACTTGCCATCACAGGCAGTGAATGAAACCGCCCCCCCCAACCTTTCGGATGTTTTCACTTCAGGTGGGCCAGCTCTGATAGGTGCCGTACGGATGCAGCACCAAGCATCGGCCCTGGGAGCTGGAGAAGAGCAGAGCTGCTGTCGGTGGCGTGTGTCCTCTGATACCTGCACTCCCAGAATCCTAAGTGGGCCCTCATACTGAAATGTAGATTTATGAGCTGACCTTCATTTTAGGATCTCATATTGCATAGTCTTCTGGGACTAAAAATACACCAGGAAGCTAATATGCTCTAATAAGCATAACTAATACCTCTGCTCTGTAGCAGGGAAATCAGTCATTTAGCCTCTGTTCTACACGTGCTGTGAGAACTTGATTTCTCCAAGATGCAGAGCGTGTGCAGCTCCTCTGATTTCACCTGTGGAAACCGAGTACTGATACCCAGTGTTATCGTGCTCATTAATCTTAAATGCTCTTTATAGTGGTGTGTCTAAGTTTACTGAATCACTGCATGTAGTTGGGTGAAGTCAAAAGGTTATTACTTGTTTTAGAGTAATACTTCTGAATTTCTGAAACCTTAAATTTTGAGTTGGCGTGATCTTTGAGTAATCCAATGCCATTATTTCTATGGACAGAGCTTTGAAAATCTCAGAGCTGGACAAAGGTCTAGTTGTATGTATACATTACAAGCTATCATCTGACTTCTCTATTTAAGTTTTACAAGGGGTCTTTGTTCTTGGTTAAACTAATAAAATAGTCATCTTAAAATTGTGTTGCAGATAGGTTCATGCAAGCTTTGTTTTGCAGCGTGACCTCCTGCACTAAAGTACTGTTATCTGCTTCTTTAAAAACACAACTTGATTCCAAGCCATGCTCATGCTCTGAGGCTTTGTGATTGAAACAGCTAGAAATGTGCATGTCACAATGTTACTCAAACTTTTCATTCCCTCTAGAGTTTTTGTTTTGTAAGTGCTGTCAGACAACACATAAATTGAACTTCTTGCCCACGAGGAGAGATGTGATCATGATATGGAGATGGAGAAATGAACAAACAATTTAGTGACTTAAAGCCTGCAGGACACTGGCAGCTAGAAATGGATTCCAGTCTACTGACTTTACTGTGGTAACAGTAGTAACTGTAGTAACTCACCAGATGTATGTTTGTACTTCATAAATTAAATTTCCTAGATTATTCTATTCCAAGAAGTTGAGGTCAGCATCAAATGGCTGTTTACTGAAAAATGAGTAGACTGTCCACAAATAGGAACTTCTGTTTCATGTAGCCACTCATATTATCTGTTGTTGTTTTTTGCAAAAAATGGCAATGTTCATTTTGCAGCAGCTGATTTTCTCTCCCTCTCTCTCTCTCTCCCTCTCTCTCTCTCTCCCTCTCTCTCTCTCTCCCTCTCTCTCTCTCTCCCTCTCTCTCTCTCTCTCTCTCTCTCTCTATGTGTGTGTGTGTATATATATATATTTTTTTTTTCTGGTTGATGTTGGCATTTGGAAGATTTGCTCAATACCTAAGAAGGTGCATGTAAAAATTCATATCTTCTCACTGCCAATTTCCTGTCCCTTATTCTACCTTCCCACACTTGTCTACACTTTTATGTGTATGCCAAGGCAGTGGATAGCTAGCCTAGGATAGGCTGTGGATATAGGATAGCTGTGGATAGCTATGGCCATAGCCATAGGATAACTATGGACATCCTTCCATAATTCAGTTAATCACTGCTACCGGGGCTCTGTTTTTCATATTCCTCAAGTTCTTCCTAGAGCTGTAGTAGTTGAGTGCAGTTGACCACATATGATTTAAAATGCAATGTTATAAAATAGATAACATGAAAGTTTTAGTGCTGTACTTACATGACTTCTAACGCACTTTCAGATGCTCTTTTCCTTAACTTCTATTCAGATTCGATGCTAGTTTCCATTGTTGGAATGGCACTGTACACAGGCTATGTGTTCATGCCTCAGCACATCATGGCAATACTGCACTATTTTGAAATTGTGCAGTGATGAAGAACGTATTTTCAAGAAGTAATCATGATCAGAAAATCGTCCTACAAAGAAGAATGAACCTCTTAGTTTTAATAAGACTTCTACAGATGTCAAAAGGAGAAAGACATAATTATGACTCTGAAGACTAAGAAATCAGATATGTAGAGAAGGGACGTGAGATGTCCCCGATGTTCTGTTCATTTCTTTTAATTTTACAAGATGCCCTTGTATAGTAGTTTTGTCTATTTTAACATTGTGATTGTACTTTGATATCAGTATTTTCTTAACTTTGTGACAGTTTCAATATTGCACTGTGAAAGCTTTTCTTAATTGTAATTTTAAGTAAATCTTAATTGCCTTCTATTTTTAATCGGAAAGTCATCTTATTAAATGGGGCTTAAAGCTTTTGCTATTGTATGGTATGTATTTGCCTGGATATTTCTATTAATGCATTTTGTAAGAAAATACATCTGGATTCATATTAGAGACATATTCATCTAACGCTATTTACAAAAATTAGTTTGTATGACTGAACTCAGGTGTACTGTTTGCTGTCCAAACTTTGTTCAACAGTATATTTGTGCATATCAACTGAATTCGGAATTTGCAATTATTTGAAGTTTCTGTATTCCACCTATTGGAGGAGGGTGGGAAAGCGAAAGAGTTGAGACAGAGTGACAACTGCTTTCATTATGTTTGGAGTAAGGCCGTGGTTGTGGTGGGAAGACAAAGACATCTCTTTACTGCCATAGGCCCACATAAAGCTTTCGGATAGCACTTCAACACTGTCTTTCTAGCTACCAACTAAATTGTACTTTTACATAATGCTTGATTACGTTCTAATGGTGGTGGAGAGGAGGTTTCTGCTGCTTTTCACTCAACAGTGTAACTATGTCTAGCTTTCAAAGGGTTTTTCTATTGCTGCTAGTGTTCCAAACCTGATCTCGATACAAATGACCAAAACGTAGGGTTTTAAAGGGACTTGAGTTACAACTACAGCAATAAGGAGCTGAGTACTTGGCTGAAGTCCTGTCTTTGTTTTTTTTTTTTATAGGGCTTTTTTCAGATTTGTATTCTGAAATGTAAGATGGGAACAACGTAACTTTCCCAAGTGGAGGATTTTTTTGTTTAAAAAAAAATAAAAGTTTAAAAGCAGAGCTTTGATGCACAACTTTCTTCGAGAAGTTAATGTGTCTTTGAATGCTGCTTACTTTTCTCAGAATTTTGCTTGGGTGAAGACTGGTACTTGACCAAAGAATTGTGATTTTAATGGCCTACAAATAATAGGTACTTTTATCTCTTTTATGCAACTTCTCCTGAAATCAGGAATTATATTTAAGTTGTAAAACTATATTGTTTTATGGAGATATTGCCTTTTAGGATTTAGATATTGGCTCATGGGAAGGGAGGTTTTTTTTGGGGTTTTTTTTGTTTTTGTTTTTGTTTTTTTGTAAGTAGTTCACATACCTTTACTTTCAGTTAAACTTTATGCATCTGAAAACTCTGTAGTCTTGGCACTAAAAGCAGGGTGGGCCTTAAATTCCTTAGGTGAACCCAAGTCCTACTGAAGTCAGTAGGACTCTCCCACTAAATAAGTGCCTTGTTGCAGGGTGGAACTGGTTGTGAAAATTATGTAAAAACTGTTAAATGCAAGTTTTGGTTATGTCTTAGAGAAAAAAAATTCCATCTGTTGCTTATCCTCAGTGTGCATGAGAGGCCAAAGCAGTAGCGTTAGTGATATGGTGATGCTGGAGACCCCTGCCACATGATCCTGTCTTCATTTGTTAAAAACGGGCAGTGTCAACAGAGGCAGTTTTGCCCTTTTTTTTTTTTTTAAGTGGATAAAGAATTGTACACAACTATTTTAAATATCTGTAGAGATGATTAGTTAACGTATTCTTTTGAAGTCACAAAGCATAATTTCCTGCCATCCAAGGATTAAATTGGTATTACGATGCTTCTTTGTGAACTACTGTCATGACTGATACAAATCTGCTGCTGAAAGAGGGCTTTAGTTGTATGGGGGGAAAAAAGCCCTTCTGTGCTTTAGAGTTATGAATGTAAACATGATTTTAATTGTGAAGGGTTTTATAAAGGGGTTTTGATATACTGACTTTTATTAGCTGTTTGCTTTCTTGGTGGAAAAAGAGTAACCATAACCTCTTAACACTTGTATTATGTTGGAGAAGTCTTGATTGATACCATACTTTAATTCAGTTTGCTAATTTGAGTACAGGCTTTTTCAGCAGTCGTCTTCATTTTTAATTATGAATCAGGTGTTTCACAGAAGCCCTGGACCGTTCTTTCAGATTCCAGATGCTTTATTAAAGGTGGAATCATTTTTCTTCACTAATAAAATACTGTGTGCCAGTGGAGTTTGTACTTCTGGAAAAAAGTATTTGCAACGTGTGCTTTTCATGAAGCTGGTCTACTGAAGAGGTGGTTCAAAGTGTGGTAATTATGAAGCTGAATAACTTTTTTTTTTTTTAAGTAAGGCTATCAACAGGGATTTAATTCATCATTAACTTTGAATAATAAATGAATTATAAGGCTACCAAGTTGTTTTCCCCCTGCAGTCTGTTTCATTGTCATGTCAACTGGGGGAGATCAAATCCTTGTTACATAACTGTAAGCCTTTTTTGTGGAATTCAGAGCTAGAAGGCAAATTAAATATTATTTGGACGCAGCTGCTCAGTTATGCTTCTGTTCAAAAAAGATATTAGCTGAGCCATCAGCGTTTTGGATAGATAACGCTGGGAGAAATAATCGTGAGAAGTATTTCTTTTAAACAAAAATATCTCAGAGCTCTGAAAGCAGCTTTATGTTAGTCTTTTAATAGTAATAGCTCTCAGGGTTTAGCTTGAGTCATCTGAAATAAGCGTTTAAAAATGTATCGGTTCTGTTGCAGCGCAGCTGATAACACCAGCTGTGGCGAGCAGCGGTGGCCAGTCGCGGTGCAGAGCTGCGTGCCGGCGGCCCTGGCGGAGCTGCCGCGTGCTCCTGCGCCGCGCGCCCTGGCCGCTCCGCTCGCTCGGTGCTCTGGGAAGAGTCATCACGAATCTGCACATAGGAGCCAAAAGCGGAAACCGAGGCATAATTTTACACAGAGTCTGCCCGGAGCCAGAAGTGGCTCCAGGACTTCTGTGCTGGCGCTGTATTTTAGCGAAGAGCACGTTCCTGTGTGCTCTTGCTTCTGCAGTTATAATCGGTGCGTAATTTTCACACCATTCGCAATCCTTAAAATGATGCGTCGTTTTCCCCTGCACTATCAGGGGCTTTATCTTCAGTAAATAAATAAAATCCTCTTCTGGTAGACCGTATCTTTTAATTCCTTCCTCAAACATTGATACTCTTCTGAGTTCATTGGATCAGGCTCCAGCAATACCAGGCTGCAACATCCTTAGTGGTTGTGTTAACAGCTTATTTTTTGTCAGAGGTCATTATGTAGCAATTAGTTTGGAAACAGACTGTTCTTTTTGCAGGTTTCTTAGCTACTCCTTGAAAGAAGAGACCAGAGACTCTTAATGCAAGTCTTGTAGCAAAAGTTGGACAACGTTGCACCGGAGAGCATGAAAAGCCTTTGTTAATTGCACATTTATGTGAATATTCAGAATGGAAAAGAAATAGCCATAAGCTGAGTATGGCACTGTAAAGTTTCACCGTAGTTGTGTGACAGATAATACATTACGTTACTGTAAATTGGTGCAAATGGCATGACGTTATAGAGTGTCGCACTGTCATTCAGCCACAGCAGTGAATCGGAATACAATATATTGTATAATATAATACAATAACAGAAGGTTATGAGGAGGAATAACAAGGAAATGAAGAAACACATCCTGAAGGGATCTGAAATTACGGCCTTAGTGGACCATTCACAAAGTTGTGGAGCTAGAAACTGTCTTCTAAAATACCAGTACAGTGTTCTCTAGACTTGGGACTCCAGTAAAGTTTTTTTGGTGTCAGAAGTTCCTTTTCACCTGCTAATTTGCCTGTGTTTTCTTTTTCCACATACCTTGGCTAGGGCTGTGGTCCGTCTGGTGCTCTGCCTGTTTAAATTTGACTGCTGATGAATGATCATTTGGGAGCCAGTTTTGAAGCCTACCGCTTTCCTCTTATTTAGGATTCTAGGAGTCTTTTTTTTTTTTTTTTTTTTTTTTTTTAAAAAACTTTCTTTAGCTTCTGCAAGTAACGTTTCTTTTATTTGTTTCCTTGTTCTAAGACTTTTTCAACCAATATACCTGTTTTTTTTTTTCCTCGAATCCATTCCCTTTCTGACCTTTTTTAGAACAAAATACCGACTGAGTCAGTGAAGGCGTGGGTGGGACAGAATTACCCCAGTGCTCTGCTGAGACACCCACCCTTCTGGTCAGCAGCGCAAGATCTTAGTTGTGGGTTTATTCTATTTATTTATTTATTTTTCCTTGGTATCACTGGGAGTAAGCTATCCTAGTCAGTCTTACTTTACAGATAACTTTAGTGTGATGGAAATTGATTTATGGCTGTGTCTGGTGTTGTTTGTTTGCTTTCTTCCAAAGTCATTTGTAATTGGGATTGTAAAGAAGTAAGGTTTTAATTTGGTCTTGGTCATCTATATTTAAATCATAGACGCTTCTGTTCTGTTAAGTGTGTTTTTCATTTTGTCACTTCTGTAGTCTCTTTTTGACTGCATATATATATGCATTTTCTATTAATTTGGGCAGTTTGGCTGCTGGTATTTCAGGGTGACAGAGCTACTAAGTGTTTGTCAGTATGAAGTCGTCTTATTTTTGCCCTAGAGATGTAACTATACTGTGTTTTCTCTAGTGTTTGTAATCGTCAGGCAGTTTCCCATCAGTTCATGATGACATCTGAGCTTTAAAAGTTGGATTGTATTCAGTGATTAAAGTAAAGATTTTGAAACTGGCTTGTGTGTGTAACATGTAGGAGAAGCTTAGGCAGCTGTGGACACAGTTTTCAGAGTTACGCGTACATACTTACAGTTTTTTAATACAAAAAGGCAAATTCATTATATTAGTCTTTTCCATTGGGGTGATTGATTTAATTACACATTAATAAACCTGCTATAGTGGGGTAACAGTTTCTTTCTTCCCCTCTTGCTCAGATTTTTTCCTGACACCTGTGGTTTTTTTTCTTTTTTTAAGTCAAAAGCATAAAGCTTTCCGTGTTGTTTGTATTGTTTCTCCGTTTGATCTGCTGTGGATAGTCTTAAACAGTCATTATCACTGAGCAGAACAGTCCCTATCTTTTCTTCCTTTTGTCTGTGTAATGATAGATTAAGGAGAAAATCTGGCATCATAGTTTGGAGCTGAGTCTAACTTCCTCTCTGTGGTAATGCAGAGAGATGAAATTCCGGATCTGAGATATCCCAGAGTGGGATTTCTGCAGAGACTCCTCTGTGTGTGTGTGTTTTTTTTTTTTTTTTTTTTTTAATATACTTCATATTCAGTATATCATCAGAAGATCCTCAATTTGTATAAACTGTCATAGCCTGATTGAAGACTAAGAAATTATGGCCATCCACTCTCCCTGAGAGTTTGGCTTGATAAGAACAGAATAGGCCTTGAGGTAAACTTGATTCAAACTTTGATCTAATTTCTTTTTCTAAGTCGAGTTTTTTCTTTACAATAGTTTTGCAATGGTAGCATGTGTCCATCTCAAATGTACATACATTGAAATATAATGGAGAAATTAATTTATGCAATATCTTATCATTAAATGCTGAACACATTGTAAAAATGCTGGGATGTGTTCTTGGCTGAAATTCAAATGAATTGATGTTGTATTGCTAGCCAATCTTTTAAAAGCCATTTTGTGGATTCTGTGAGTCAGTCTGCGCTTAACAGGATTCTGCTTATTCATGGGTGAAGTTCTTGTTGTATTTAAAAAAACAAAACTTCAAGGTGCAGAAGGCACTGGCTAGCACTTTATTTTGTAAGTACTGCTTATTTTAATAGTGAATGAGAACACAACATTCATGTACGATTCCTGACCTGCATCTGTTTATGGATCATGTATTTAGATCTTGCAATTTGAATATACAGAAGCACATTTTACTTTGGAAGGAGGCCTGTCAAATATTAGAGACTTTATTTTACGCTCATGACAAGTTCCTTGCATTTTTCTATTGTCAAGGGGGTAGTACGTGGCCCTAGATGCGTATAACTCATTGGCGTTTTAGAGCCTGTTAAGAGATTCCACTTTGCTATGCAAAAAGGGCCCTCCGTTAATTACATTCTTCACTTTGAAGGATCTTTAAAATGAGATACAGTGATTCTAATCTAAAATTAGTTCATTATGTGAAACCAAAAGGGCAGTGCATACAGTGGAATTAGTGTCACAGAAGAGAGGCTGAAAATGAAAATTTTATTTGTCTTTGCTGGACAAGCATCAGGAGAACAGATGGACCAAAATTCTTTAACAAAGCCTCTGGTTTCTGTGGAACTTCAGCTCTTGCAAAATGGGTGCTTTTAGCAGGTTCTACTGTTATGGAAAATGTAGGTTTATTTCCCTAAACAGGAAAAAGTAATCTTTTTTCACATTACGGGGTTGAAATTTACAGTCTGAAGCTGGTATCTGTGTGTGACCGACCAATAAACCCCTACCATGGGAGAAGGCTCAGAGGAGATGGGCAAGGGCCAGGTGCCCGTGAAGCTCAGGAATAATGTAGGGTGTCACTGACCACGGCTGCTGCACAAAAAGCTGACTTTATCTCAAAACAAAGGGGACTGGAGGGTAGCCTTTGCTTTAGATAAACAGCTCTGTCAGTTGAGTGGATCAACTTGAGTAGATGTTTCTCCCTGAGTTCATCAAAAGAGTGTGAAGGTCTCCCTGAATTAGCCAGACCCAGTGGAGGGGAGGTGTATACATGGCTCAGCCCAACAGGGCGTATGAAACTTGGACAGCTAACGAAAGAATTTCCAGGAGAGCAACAGGCTTGAGCAGGCTTCAACCCGCATATTCCTTCACGGTAGCTGGGGACGCCCAACGTCATGATGGTGAGCATATTATGGAGACCGGTAATGGGAATCACACTGGTATTGTGATTGTACTGTATATTGCAATTGCTGTATTTTGCTAAGTGTATACCCTTGTATGGTGATTTCATTATATTGCTGTATCACTCTGCTAAATCAAAAATCCCATATAACATCAAATAGCTCATTTCATGTGAATATAACAGTTACCAAATTAGGAGCCTTAAACTACAGAGGAGTTGGTGTAAGGGATGATAGTACTGTATTGATTCTTGAGCTGCTTATTTGGACTGTGTGGTTAGAGTGTGTAGGCACTTGGCTTCACTTGGGATGGAGCTTCAGCAAGCACTAAAAGCACCTGATGGCATTGTTGAGACATTGTTTTGTTTAGCTTTGGAATGATGATGTTTGGGATCAGAGACTGAATCATCCAGAGGCTCTGCTCTTTTATCCCGTGTTGTGTGAACTGACGTTTTGATAGAATATTGCATTCCCTGGGGCCCTGATATCTGCCATAGGCTAGATCAATAAGCGTGGAGCACCAAGAGCTAAATTTCATCTAGGACATGCCAGTCACATCTACAAAGCAAACATTATCATCTAGGAAAAGACAATGTGTCCACGCAGAGAATAGCCCTTCTCCATGTTGGCAGAATCACAAGGGTAATTTTCTTTCAGAGCATGTTACTGGCTGAAATGTGCTTTTATAGGTTAACAGAAGACTCATTTTGTCTTCTGTTACCCTTCCTTAATCTTGAAGGGTGCATACTACATACCATATCGGTTTTGTCAGTGCAGGAGCTTTTGTTAGACTGGATTACGTTGAGAATGTTTTAAGAATGAAGAGTTGGCTAGTTTAGTAGGTGGCTTTCCTAATTTTTATTGCTTGAATTTTGGAAATGAAGCATATGACTAGCAAATAGCCTATTACTACCTTCCTACAAAAAAAAAGAAAAAAAAAAAAAAGTCATAGTGTCTCTTTTATTTAATCCTGTTAAAGAGGTTTACCAGATAATTGAGAAGAAGCTTAAGATTCAATTTATCATTGTGGTTGCCTGACTTCACATTCAAACTGGCAGGTTTTGGATGTGAAGTTCTTCTGAACCTTTATTGAGCCACAGTGTTCCTCTACAAGCTCTATTTTTTTAATCTAGTAGATACTTTTAACTAATAAATGATTAACAGATCACTAGTTTTCATATAGTTCCAACATCATGGTTGATGCTTCCATTTCTTTATTCCTGTTCTCATCTGCAGGTGGAATTGTCTTGGCATGTCTTGAATTTTGTGCTTTTGGATTTTGTACACTGCTTTTTGGGCAGTGTATGCCAGATCCATATTTCAAGATGACAGAAAGACATATTTCATAACCCCCAAAAGAATTTTTCCTGGAAAAAAATGGTTTTGATGTTGGTCTTGTTTGCTTTTGAGGTGAAGTTTGCTTATTTGGAGGCTGCTTAGGGAGAAAAAACAAGTTTTTATGATCATATAAGAAACCAAACCAAAAATCCTCTGGGCAAGATACACGCTCCTCTGCTTCTTCCCTAATGATTAGTTACTGTCCTTTTTACATCTGAAGTTTTTTTCCCCCAATATTATTCTAGCTTCATATGTTTCAAAAAGCAAGAAACTGATGCATCGGAATATAGTTTTCAATGTTGCTATTTAATATACACCTGTAATGTTATGAAATTCTGGAAAATATCTTTACATAATATCCGTGCGGGCACAGTGGCATCGTGATACCAGATTATCTGTGGAGCTATCTAAACTCAAGGCTTGGCTTAATTTGAATATCTAGTTACACTGCTAGAGTTGTGACAACTTCTTCTTTTGTTTATGTTATGTTACCAGACCCAAACTAACATTTTGGAGAGAAAGCCTAGTGTTTTGAATCCCAGAGCCTGAGAAGTCTATATGCTCTGGAAATACTTGCTGAATTTTAATCAGGATTACCAGATAGTTCCCAGACTCAAGCTTGAATTAGTGGGTGATTATATGGAAATCTTTCTTGGTCATTGAATAACCTTTTTTTCAAAAAAATTCTTCAAAACCCCTCCTGCGTGGCTGTAGAATATTCTAGGAGGCTGGATTAAAAAAGTAGTACTTGGATCAAAGTGACCAAGGGTGCAGTTAGTTGCGCATTCAAGGAATAGGTCGCCTGTCATAGACCGCAGAAGCAGGAACCACGTTTAGATGGATAAGTTCTGCTGAACTTGTGGTGTCTGATGAATCGGAGAGGTGGGCGGCACTGAAAAACAAGCAAGGAAGCACCTATGCCCAGGCAGGAGGAAGCAGCTCTTGTGGAACTGAGGCTTCCTGAGTCCAGACGCAACCGCCCCAGGGTATGCCAGTGCCGCAGAGGTGCTGAGATCCGTAAGTACCCTGCACTAGGGTTTGTGCAACTTTTCTGCATTTCTGTGGAGGAAAAGCTATATTAAGTCCTGTTTACGTTAAGCAGAATAAACAGTGCTCATGGGGAATCCTGAACAAGCTCAAACACAGAGATAGTAGCTCTGATCTCTGCTCTGCGCTGCATTGCACGAGGCAGACATGCCTTTAGACATCTGCATGACGTCTTGGTTTTCAGTACTACATGTTGCTAAATGTGATGTGTACATGTTCTCACAAAAATTGTCTCATACCTTTTGAAAATCATAAGGATTGTTCAGATGAGTGGTCGGCATCAGTTCAAGCTTTCATTCCTCGCTCCTTGGCTGGTACCTCCCATCTGGGGAGCAGATGCTACGTTCATAGGTAGTCTGTAAGTTGATTGATTATGAAGGTAATATTCCTTTTGAAGACAGCATATATGCATTCAGTGATATACCAATTTCATGAGTATCTTTGTTACGTGCTCTAAGAAGCAGTCCCATTTGGACAATCTCCATTGTCTGATGCTCCAGCAGCATCTGAAATCTCTGTACAAGTACTGACAAACCCTTTGCATTGCACATTAGAGTGATTCATGAAGAAATACTTTCTCAAGTAGTTTCAGGCCTAGATTAAAAGGTCAGTAGACAGAGAGGGAATGGGGAGAGGAGAAACAGAAATTAATCCATGTTGTTTTGTTTCACCTGGTGAGTTATCACATGCATTCCCACAGCTGAAGATGGAGGTTACCTGGAGTAAGCACAGAGTTACCATAACAGAGGAAATTGAGACACTGAAAGTAAGGTTTGTGATACTCTGGTGGGGGTCTGTTGCAGACCACCTGACTATGAGGATGAAGTGGGAGAAGTTTTCTACCAAGAACTATCAGGACTCATGAGATTCATTAGATCACAGGCCTTTTTACTCACAAGACAAAAAGCATTAAATGTCTGTTGAGGGGGCAATGCAATATGCGGTAATAGAAGCAAACTGGGTAGTTTCTAGACTTGTTAATGATGCTGCAGAGGCCAACCACAGATAATGCTGCACGTAGTCTGCTGCTCACAACCAGGAAAGAACTAGTGGCAAATGGAGGCACAGATGCTTTGGTGCACACAGGTTGATTCAGTTCTGGACCTGATTCTGGAGGAAGTCTGGGAGTGAAAGCAGAGTTAGAAGTTTGCGCTTCTGGACAGCAGACTTCACTTTGTTTAGGGAATTGCTAGGCAGAATCCCCTGAGAAGCTGTGGATTTATTTTTAATTCTTATTTTTATTTTTTTAGAAAACTTACTGGGTGCTCAGGAGGAAACCACTCCATGTGCAGGAAGACTGGGAATTTTTGGAAATGGCTTGATTAGATAAGCAGGGTATTTTATGAGACTAGAAGGCCAGAAAAGAGCACTCAAGGAATGCAAGTAAGGACAGGCTACAAAGGAGATGTATAAAAGTACTTCTTGGGCAACCTGATTGCCTTCTGTGATTACATGGCTTCTTATGTGGATGAGGGCAGAGTGATGCGTGTTCTTATACCTCGACTTCAGTACAGATTTCAGACAGTCTCCCATAGCATTTTCATTCGGACTGGAGGAAATATGAGTTATGTGAGAAATGTTAGATGGTTTGAACTGGATGGATAACTGGACTTAAATCAGTTGCTGAATGTTCATTTGAAAGGTGGTAAAAAGTGGAGTGCTCTGCAGGTTGATACTGGGGCTGATGTTCGGTATCTTCGTGATGACCCTGATAACGAGACAGTGTTCCTTCAGCAAACTTGTGTATGGTACTGTAAGGGAAAGGGTGTTAATATGCTGAATTCAAATGGACCTTGATAAACTTGAAACCTGGCTGACAGAAATCTCATGCAGTTTAACAAGAAGGGCAAAGTTTTGTGCCTGATGCAGAAGAACCCCATGCATTGGTATTGGCTGGATAGGAGAGGAGTCTCGCTGGAAAGAACCTGGAGGTTATAGTGGCATATGTTGAATATGAGCCAACGGTGTGTTCACAACATAACGCAGACTACTTACGGGGGTACATTTGGAGAATGTGGCCAGCAGAGCAAGGTTAAAGATTATTCTTTTAATGCTGATGAGGATGCACCTGGAATATTGTGTTTAGTTTTGGGCCCTTCAGTTCCGGAGGGATGCTGAGAAACTGGAGAGACTTCAGAAGAGCCTACAAAGGGGTCAAGAGTATGTGCATGCCTGAAGGGGTTGAGGGAGCTGGACTTGTTTAGTCTAGCAAAGAGAGGTTAAGGGAGAATCTAGTAACGGCCAACAAATAGTTGAAGAAGAATTACAAAGATGGAGCCAAACTTTTCTTGGTAGTGGCAGGTGGCAAAACAAGGGGCAATGGCCAGAAGTCACATTTGGGACATTCAGATTAGACCTGAGGAAAAGTTGTTTCACTTACAGGTTAGTGCAGTATGAGAACAGGTTGCCTGGAGATGTTGTGAAATCTGTCCTTGAAGGTTTTCAAGACTCAGCTAAACAAAGCCATAACTAACCCAATTAGAACGAGTGTTGGCAATAGTCCTGCTTTGAGTGGGATGTTGGACTAAGTGACCTCCAGAAGCTCCTTCCAGTGAACTTTGTAAGGAACTGCGGTTCTATAAAGACTAAGAAAAAAGTTATTTTTGATGAGGTAGTTAAGAAGGAAAGGATATAGGGAGTGGAAGGAGAATTTGCTAGGTGAAGGAGCAATACCAAAAAATATGCACATGGATCATACTAGGAACTGAGGTAGTAGGCATGAGGAGCCCAAACAGTTGGAGCTGAGAGCCCAAACAGTTTAAAAACAGCATTCAGGGTGCTGAGATGACAGTGGTGATGTGGTCCTAAGATGATCTTTACTTCAAGACAGTATTTCTCTCAGTACTGTTCTTAGTCAATAAAAAGTTGTAGTTAATATGACAGATAATGACAGAACAGAAAGCACTATCCTCTGAGCTTGAAATGAGAAAAGAATCAGGAAGGGTATGCACTGTAACAACTGTAAATGTATCAGAAGTCTGTTTCCTATAAGATTGAACAGCTTGTTTGCTTTCTCATTAGCTCTGTTGTTTTCAGAATAGATGTCTGGACTCATGCCTTGTTTTGTTGTTGCTGGTGCACACCATAGTGACTTTTTCACTTTGGAATGTATATGTTGAAAGATTCCTGAGTTACCTTCTGGGGTCATAGGTTGATTCATCCTCATCCACATCCAAGGACTTTTGTACTTGAGATTTAATGTATCATCAGTCATGAATGACTCAGCTATTAAGAAATAAAACTGACTGTCTTCCATTTTCTGTGGAGTACTGGTCCTGGAAGAGAGCAGAAAGAAGAGTCTGATTTCCACTAACTCAGTTTGAGGCTGTTTCCTATAGAACTTGAAAACAGCATATTTACAAGAGCTGATTGTTCTCATGAAAGGCTTGGAGCTGTAAACCGGAGAAAGCAAACTCGTTTTTGCAGTCAGTATTTATGGACTATTTTTTTTTTCCTTTTGGATGTTACAGAATTGCTGTTGATGTTCCTTCTTAAATTCCCAAATGATGTGTGATTAAAAAGAATTGTTAAAAAGGAATGCTTCGTTGTCTTACAGTCCTGGATCTTCATCAACAAGAAAAAGCACTTTGTAAAGATTTTCTTTCTTTCTCGTAGGTGTCAGAACACTTGAAAAGCAGGCAAGAAATGTTGATTTCAGCTTACCAGTGGGAAAGTAAAACTGGACAGAAGTTAAGGGCCAAGTCTACTACTGTACGGTGGTGGAGGGCATGCACAGGGTGGAATATAGCTGACCAGCAATGGCTCAGCTGTGTCAGGTTGTCTCAGGAGGAAACAATAAGTGCCTGGGATAGGCTGATTTCATTCTTTTTACTGCTTAGGAGCCTTCAGTGAGAGATTAACACTTTATTTTGTGTCTTTTTGCAGTAGGTGAAAGGGGCAGGAGGGAGCTTCTGCCCTTACTAGTGGTAATTTTTGGCTTCCTTTGACTCACAGGGATCTGAGACAAAAAGGAGGATTTGTGTAGTTGGCATTTCTCTTGTCCCTATGTGCAGTCCAAAGGGTATGGGATGTGGGAAGCCATACTAGCTGAAGTGTCAGCTTTACTTGTGTAATTTAAAATTAAAAAGGCAGTAAAGTGATCATTCACCTGTGGGAACTCAGCTTCCCATCCCTGCTTTCACACTGAAATGAATTTGGGAGGGTATGAGGGAGAGTGTAGCTTCCTTGTAAGCACATCCTACGGCCTGGTGTCCCCCAGTCCCTCAAACACGACTGTGTGTTTGGCTCCAAGTGCACTAACCTTGGTTGGAGAAGATGAGGAGGGGTAACTGTTACAAAAAGGGCAGCAAGGAGTAGTGATGAGAAAATGTTGAGCTAAACAGATTCTCTATAGGGCTTATTTTGATCTGAGTAAATGAATTGTTCATTGTGACTTAACTCAAAGTAACACAAACTTATCTGTCCAAGGGTACTTGATATAAGTAATGGTGCTGAAGGGAAATGAGGGACACAGAATATCAATGTGGCTGTTCTTTGAAGCTGAGAATAGAGGTTTGAATATTGAGACTGGAAAAATTTCCCAGAGGTGAAGTTTTCATCAAACTTTGCAAAGTCAGCAAATTCCCCAGAAACCCTTGGTGCTTTTCTGGTGCTCATTGATAAAAGCATCTTTCTAATGACTGAAAGGCATTGGAAAGAGAGAAATACTGGTGTAGGAGATATGGATTACAATAGTGTAAAGTAATTCTGTGACACTTACTTTAAAAAAAAATTTTTTTTAATTTAGACGATTTTGTTCAACTTCTCATTGGGACCACTGGAGAAAATGAGATCATGTAGCTTGTTTCAAAACTTTGTTGACTCAGGTAGGGGTACAGCCTACCCATTCAGGTATTTCTAAGAAGCAGTGAAGTCCATTGCTTCCCCTCAGCCCCTCACTCCTTCTGCTTAGTGCACACCTGCAACAGGTCCAGCACGTTGGCTGCTGGTTTGGCTGCACTCTGGCAAGGTGGCCTCAGCATCTGGGCTGTGGGAGCCCCATGCCTTAAGGGGTGAAATGTGCCTTGGTATTTCCTGGCAGCACAGAGCTCCATGTGAGGTTTTTTACCTTATTTCTTATTTAGGGCAGTTGGCTCTGTGAACGTAAGTGAAGAATAAAATTAAAATATGTTTTCTGATTAAAGTCCATTTACTGTACTCCATAATGAGTATCTCTCTGGCAAACTGCCCAGAAAGCTCCTGACAGATTAGACTGCACTTCAGCCTGTGCTCAGGGGATTGACTGGAAAGGGCTCTCTTCGCTCCCTGGAGAGACGTTTGAGCAGGATTTACTTCCATTAGCTTTGTGATACTGTTTCAGACCTCTCAAAGCCGTACAGAACTCCACCCTCTACTTATCCAGCTTGAGCTTTCATTGCATCACCCTTCTGTGCTCCACTAGCTGTGACTGCACTTTCTGCCTGCTCCCTGCTTGGGTGGCTACCCAGGGCCCCAGGGAACGCAACAAAACTGACGTGTCAGACAAGAGTGTTCCCTGGAAATTTAGGGAGAAAGATTTCCACTACCTGCTGTCTTCTGTGGATTGATTCACACTAATTTGTTTGGGTTCCTGGCAAGAGCTGAGTAACCAGAAGGTAACCAAGAATAACAGAAAAGGAAAAACATCAGTTCTTAAATTCCTACAAATCCATATTGGTGCTAAACAAAGTCTCAACTTTCCAGCATAATGAAGGACTGACAAAAAATTTTCCGCAGTGATGGGTAATCTCATCAACTTGGTTTCATTCATGCTTTGCTTCTGCTGATATTAACAGTGTTCTAGGTTTGTGACTGAGGAGGGACATCAAGCTGGGAAGTGTTCACAACTTTCCTCTGAGAGCAAGGGCCTTTCTAAAGGGTGGAGTAAGATGTTCAACACTTTGTGTGAACGTGTTTTTTAATATGGGTTTCCTTGCTTTTATCAGCCTGTAAAAATCTAAATATTTCTTAAAACAGTGCATTTCTCTAGTGTTAGTTTTGAAAGTTTAGTTTCTGTATTCCATAACAGAGACCTTTTACCATACTCAGTAAACTAAGTACTTCTCACAGAATCACAGAATGGTTGAGTTTGGAAGGGACCTCTGGAGATCATCTAGTCCAACCCCCCTGCTCAAGCAGGCTCACACTGAGTGGGCTGCCCAGGACTGTGTCCAGATGGCTTCTGAATATCTCCAAGGATGGAGACACCACAACCTCTCTGGGCAACCTATTCCAGTGCTCAGTCACCTTCACAGTAAAAAAAGTTTTTCCTCATGTTCAGATGGAACTTCTTGTATTTCAGTTTGTGCCTGTTGCCTCTTGTCCTGTCACTGGGCACCACTGAGAAGAGTCTGTACACTCTCCCTTCAGATATTTGTACACATTGATAAAATCCCCTCTCAGTCTTCTCCTCTCCAGGCTGGACAGGCCCTGCTGTCTCAGCCTTTCCTCATATGAGAGATGCTCCACTCCCTTCATCATCTTAGTACCCCTTTGCTGGACTTGCTCTAGTAGCTCCATCTCTCTCTTTTACCAGTGAGCCGAGAACTGGACACAGTACCTCAGGTGTGGCCTCACCAGTGCTGAAGAGAGGGAAAGGATCACCTCTCTCAACCTGCTGGCAACGCTCTTCCCAATGCAGCCCAGGACACCACTGACCTTCTTTGCCACACAGGCACATTGGTGGTTCATGGTCAACAAGACTATCAAGTCATCCTCTACAGAGCTGCCTTCCAGCAGGTCAGCCCCCAGCCTGTGCTGGTGCATGGAGTTATTCCTCCCCAGGTGCAGGACTCTGCAGTGGTAAACATCCGTACATCTTAATTTACTCTGCTTCTGATATTTCTAATTCAATCCTAATTCAAAGTAATGGCTATCTCATGTTATACAATGTTGAAAAACTGATAATAACCCAGAAGATGGGTCTCATATTTTACAGTGTTGAAAAAGTGATTAAAAAAACCCCAAAATTGGGATTGCCTGGTATTGAATGCTCAGGTCTTACTCAATGGGAACACATAATTACATTGACAATACTGGATAACCATGTTTCAAAATTTTAATTATTATTTTCATTATGAACTAGTAGGTAGGTAATTACAACGGGCATCTATGCCTGATGAAAACGGCAAACTGGATTAGACAACTTCCTGTCCATGGACGTGTTTCTGAGCAGAGATGTAGTTTTGCACGAAGTGTTGCTAACTTCTGTTCTTTGGAAAGGAAAGTACTTCTGAAGGTTGCTGACCTAGCTGGAAAAAAGAAAAAAACAGTTGAGGAAGTCAGTTAACTGGAAGTGCTGGGATAGAGCCAAGCCCGTTACAGGCAGTAGGGGTTAGAGGGTTCACAGATGTCAATGTCACAGCATTATGCTTTGTTTTGGGAGTGGGGAGAACTGATGTTCTGTTTTTATATTGACTTATCCTGTTATTTATTTATTTTTTTTGTTACGACAATAATTAATTCTTGCAACCTGTGAAAAATACTGGTTTTAGGATACGTTCTATCAACTACCTATGGAAGAAACAAATATAACTTTGACACATTCTAAGTGTCTTAGGTGGGTTTTTTATGCAGGAGAAGCTGAAATACATTTTTTCTGTAGGACCTTATTTTTTGTTAGCTGACCTTGTTGCTGCTACAGCCTCGCTGCTCCCAGTCAGCCTTGGTTACACTTTTATTTTCCTGAACTGGCTCCAACTTGTCTTCTGGGACTGGGAACGGTGGGCTTGGTGTCTGTGCTGTTCATGCAACTACACAGCAGCGGCCTGAAAACCAAACCTGTTGTGACTTTTTGCTGACATTTGTGAAAGGCTGGGAATATGCTCCACAACACTGTTGCGTGTTAGATGTCTTTTTATTATGTGTCTAAGTAGTTGTGCCCAAGCCTGGCCAAGTAGATACTAGTAAGATCGTAGAGTAACAAAACAACAGCGTAGCGTATGCAGTGTTGCCTGGTAAGGAAATAGTACCGAGCTGTAAGGGAAATATCCTAACTTCTAGACTGTGACTTCAGACATATGGAACTTACAGATTACCTTTTACTGTGCTTTTATCTCAATCTGTGCAACCCCTGCAGTGGTAAATGGAGTCAAATAGCAGTTCTGTGCTCTAAGGAAGGTGGAGCTGAGATGGTGATGATTTGTGCACACAAATGAATTCAGTTTTCCAGCAACAGCAGGAATGCGCTCCCAGTGTTGTCTTGTGATGCACGTAGAACAGGAAGGCTATAATTATCTTCCAGCTTGTAGGTTTAATGAAAGCTTTGGAAATCTGGTCTTATTTATCCCCACTTAAAGCTGACTTTCAGACACTTTTACTCTTTGATTTGAAAAGTCCATCTATGTTGAAAAAAATCTGTGTTGCAGTGGCATGAACCCATATTTTAGGTGTTTTGTTTTTTATGTCATATCCAGACATAGTTGCAGTGCTCAAAGAATAGACTTGAAATTAAATTAAATACAGTATTCCTTGGCGTATCTCTCCTGTTCTTACCATTGAAAAAGGTGATGTAAGGATGGCTATGCCTCTGCACAGCACAGAAAAAAGATTTGATCTCATCCTCATCTCTAATTTACAAATATATTCAGAGTGCAGCATTAACAAACTCTTATTTATTGAGTTCCTAATTCCCCTTGGAAATGTGCTATGCACTAAAGTTTATCTGGAGTATCCCATGCTTCATTTTAGGTCCTAACAGGAATTAACTAGAGACATGATGCTCTCCATTGCACCTAGATTTTGCATGCATGACACTTTGTTTGTCATGCATGCATGAGTTTGTATTGCAAGCTGATGCCATGCAAGGCACACCCAAGTTCAGGCTCTGCCCACAGGCAAAATCTTCAATAAATACTGTGAGGTTAAAACCATTTTTAAGTCTTTTAAAAAAATTTTTATTGAACTTCATGACATTTTTGGAGACAGAGTCATTTTTATTAGGCAGATAAGGGTTGACAAGACTGCTCTTTTTCCATTGTCCTCCTGCTTTTTGTCTGCAATTGTCCCTCTTCCCTTCATTGCTCACTTCGTTTCCCCTCTTTGCTCACTTCTTTTCCCTTTCCTTTTCTTTTCTTATTCTATTTTTCTCTGTTCTTATTCCATTTTAAAATTTTTGCCCTTCCTGGTACTACTGAAACTGATTCCTGGTTCAGCCCATTTTCTAAGCCTTTGGGTAGTTATGCTTTTCATTGTCTAATGCTCCTTGTTTTAAGGCTATTGAGGCAAGGACATCAGTGTTCCAGTTTAGGAATAATATCCTTTTCATACATGTCAGCCTGCTGTTCCAGTTTTAATGGGTCTGATTTTAACATAACCTATAGAATAACAAGTCCCCTCCCTTTTCCTGTTTGCCTACCCAGCTCTCTTGGAGCTTTCTGCATGTCTGGAGTTACACTTCTGTTGTATTTTTGCTGTATGCTTGTTGAGCTTGCTTACATACTACAACAGTAAATACTCTGGTTTGGAGAGAAGTGTGGAGTACTAGTTACAGATTACCTAGGAGCACCATTTGTGAGCAGAACAGTTTCCAGAATATTCTTCTGGTTTGATCTGCCATAAAATTGCTCCTGATAATAGCTTGCTGCCTACTGCAGTTTGCAGCTTTCAGATGCTCGTGGAGCTTTCCCCTCCTTGGCAGTGAAGTTGGTACAACTGGGTTGGTGATTCCTGCTACTGAAACCATTTGGTGTGAGGAGGGAGCAAGCACCTGCTTTTGCAGCTTTGTAAAAGCCCACATAAATCTTAGCTATATGGTGAAACGTGGCGGGAGTGTGTTTTTACTGCAGCAAATGTGTGCTGTTGGTGGCAAACAGACATTTGTTTTTACAGTACAAAGAGCAAATGACCTGTAGAGGTGAAGTGGGTCCCCCTCCACGCAGCGGACTCCCTGGCAGGTTGGACATTGTGGGCGCAGAGTGCGGCTCCGGCGGGGAGGACCCACTATCAGTGCAGCAATCAGCCTCCACTGGTTTTCCGTGTGCAGCTGCGCAACGGTCTCGGCTCCTTGGACCTCTCTTCGGACTTCTTGTCTTTGAAGCGAAGTTATGCAAGTGATGCCTCTCTGATGTGTTGGGGGTACTGTGAAGTACAGGTCAGGTTGGTGCTATCAGCTCCTTAGTATGGCCCTTGGCAGCTGTCTCGCTCGAGGCAGCGAATACAGCAGAGCTTCCAGCCCGGAGGGCGATGCCAGCACGGTCCCTCCTGGCAGCGGGCTGGGAGCTCGCCTGGCTTGCAGCAGGGAGCCTGGGAAATGCCTGGCTCTCTCGCCTGACCCAGAAGCTGACAAAAGTTTGTGGACTGATCTGTTAGAGGACTCTGCTTGAAGTGCAATTTGAAGAAAGCTAGAGTGGTGTTTTTAGAGAGTGACTAAGTGAAAAAACAGTGGAAGGTATATCTATAATTAATCTTTACTGGGGAAGCTAAAAATCACTGAGGGAGAGAGCTTATGCGGGCGAATCCCTCAGCTTTTTGTCAGGTTACTTACCCATATGTTAACAAACCACTACTGGTTCGAACACATGCTTCAGTTTTGCTGTGGAGATGCTGATTATTTGTGTACCTGGCTCACACTGAGCTGGTATCGCCACCTCGCTGCTTCGCCTGTGCCTGCTCCGTCGCAGTCAGCGCAGGGCCGTTTCCGGTATGCTGTAACCACACCTCTCACTGCACTGTGGCTTTATGTCTAGTCTACAAGGTATTTTATTTGGTTGCTTGACCTCAAGTATTCCAGCTACTGTAAGGTAATAAATCCACTTCTCTGAACAGAGGGGACCCAGTATATGATACTGTTTTACCCTGCGGTGAGCGCTTTCAGCAGTGAGCTCTTCTTGGGCAGACAACCGCATGCAATATCCCTGTCTGCTTCCCTCTCCTCAAAATGGTGACAGTTCATTTAGTGTTTTCCAAGACAGTGTAATGATCAGTGCACTAACGATCAAAACCAGCTAGAACATTGCAAGGAGGAAGAAACTCTTAGTTCTCATAAGGCTTTTTTAAGGCAATCAGTTTTTTTTTTTTTTTTTTTTTTTTTTTTTGCCAATTGGGCAAAAAAGAATAGTGAAAGCAATGTAAGGACAGCAAAATCTTAGAGAATTGTATTAAAAATGAGGCTGGATGCTGCCTTCCAAAGCTACCCATCTCTCACCCAAGTGCAGAATCAGCTGGTGCTAGACTGGTGTCTGTCTAATCTGAGGTCTCCTCAGTGATGGCAATTTCTTAGCATCCCTTGGCAGTCTATTCTACTGCTTCTTGTCTTGCTATTACAGAATTTTAGTCTGGTCTAATACTTCTTGCTGCAGGTTAATATTAAGAGGACAGACTGAAGGGTTAAACATTGTTATGCAGGTCTGAAATCTGTGAAGACTGAGCAACATTTGACTCCTCTGAGCAAATGTAGTGTCTTGTGCTGTTCCAAAGGATGGAAACTAATTTGCTTATTTGTAAGCTGAGATTGTTTTAGTGTGCTGCTGCCAATAAAGGCCTGCTTCTGAAAAGTAAATCCACTATTCTCGTATAATCATATCTTCAGGCGAGGCTTTCCATAAGAGAGCCTGATGATAATGGTTATAGGAATACACATCCTTTAGTTGATGACCAGATAAATGCACCTTAGTGATTCTGCTATCACCATCTCTTGGTTTCCAGCCTAAGGAAATGGCCATGCAAAAAAACTAGCTCGGGTGACGCCATATCTGTCAAATCTCTCCCTCATATGAAGCCACTCTGTGATCCTTTCCCCAGGACATGGCACCGCCTCCACACACATGTGGCAGCCACAACGTTCTTGTGTGCGACATGGCATCACCTCCTGGGGCTGCGAAGACTAGAGTGAATTGGGACAGGCCCAATCCCATGACTTCAGGTATTTACTGGTTTATGAACTTAGTGTTGAGGAACTGTGGGCTCAGTAATGGAGAACCCCACAGCATGTCATAATGCTGATGTTTCATGGAGGTAGACAATGCGTGCAAACTCCTTGTTTGTCAATATATAAAAACTGAGAGGTTACAAGTCTGCAATGGAAATTACGGCAAAACCAGGTATGTGAAATACAGTGTGAAAATCTACAGACAGTTAAGCTTTATTGCAAGTGACAGTGAACTTGTAGTTGCAAATTTTTACAAAACTTGTGTCAGTGCTTTAAGATCAGTTTATTTGTATTAGTACTTAACTGTTTTTTTTGTTGGGCTTGCATGAATGGACCAGTCTGAAAATAACAGACAACACTTTCCTAAATCGGGCTTCTGTTGTTGATTTTTTAGCTCTTGAATGAGAGACTCACCATTTTCTCACATGCTGGAAAAATGTGTACCATCTTCTTGGCAAGTTCTTACATAGTAGACGCTGTCTAATTTTTATTTTGATAAAATTGTTGATCTTAATAATGACCATCCCTAGATTGTACTGGTCATACAGGGAAGCAAAAAGGCAGACAGTAACCCACAATCTTCAAATGACATTTATCTCTCATAACTTGAGATTTAAATATACTGCTTAGGTGAAATGCTGACTTTCTGAAGTGTTTCTGACAGTTCTCGCTCTTTCCTATATATAGGAAATGACTTCCTTTTGATCCAGGTGCTGATTCAGTCAGCTGAAACAGTGCTGCAGGACGGAGAGTTCTCAGTGACGTTCAGTATATGGAAAATTCAGAATCACAATCTACTCCATGTATATGTTCTTGCTCCAGTTCTTTTCTAATAATTGCATGTTACCTGCCCTCAGAAAATCTCAAAACCATTTGGTATGTAGATGATACTGCTTATCTCCCAGAGATCGCCAAAGGTTGAGAATATGGTGATCACTGGGGACTGATAAGAAAGGGCAGACTTAATTCCAGTGCTTCAAGGTCTACATCATCATGCTTCTTTATCGTGCTAATGATTCATAAGGATTAAAATCTTTTAAAATGGAAAAATGGCAGTCATGTGACTCATGGCCAGTGTATCTTGGCGTTTGTCCTAGTAAGGAGATTTTTGTAGGTGACTCATTTGAGAACAGGCTGAGTTTTCTAATGTGAAAACTCTGTACTTAGGGGAGCTAGCAGTCTTGTTCTCAAAACGGGTACTTACTTAAATTGTTCCTGTGCAAAATCAGTTGCTGTTCTGGTGACTCAAACAATGAGAACAACAATGGGGTACTGAAACCACTAAACACCACATGCAATAAAGACCGAATGCCTCTTTTCTAATATTCTGCCTCATATGTTGTTAGGAAAGACCTCCCTTGATAAAATCCAAGCGACACCAAAACTGCTACTTCTCAAAAATGCATAAGAGGTAGCTTGCTACCTGGTCATCAGTCTAGACCACAACGCTCATCGTTCCTCCAGAGTATCGACACATTGCCTCAACAAGAATGAGAACAATCTCTTCTTTTCCCAGATTTGCCAGGAACAAAAAAGTTAGTTCTTAAATGAGTACTTCTTAGATGGCAGGTCAAATTGTGTTTAGTCACACAAGGGGTGAAAAAGAGCTCTTCTGCATGTTGACACGGGACCTCTTTTGCGATTAGAGTAAAATGGAATCCGTTAGGGAGTAGCAGAGTCATTGCTAGGCAGTTGCTCAGGCTGAATGGCCCCGACTACTGTCTAATGCTGTTATACTTCGGTTTAAATCCTGCATCTCTTTTTATTGTTTGTCCCTCTTCCTCCCCAGAGAAAGTAAAAGTAATTGATAATTGATCTGACCTCAAGTTTCTGCTCATTATCGCTTTCAAAGCTTCAGCATCATAGCTTGTGAATCAGACTTGATCACAAATATCCACAGTTTTAATGCTATGGTGGTAGCACTCTTGAAGTGTTGTTATAGCAACAGTGCATATTGTATATCTCAGAATATACCAAATTATAGCACTGAAAAAAAATATTTTGTGTCCTAGCAGTTAGACAGTATCTGTGCTGTTCTAAATGACGTATTGAAGCACTTACCTCTTCTCTTAGATAATAGCCCCATTTCTTTGTGCTTGCCCAGTACTTCCTGGATTTCTAATCATCCATAATGTTTGTCCCAGAATTGCTCCTAATGCTGATGTATCCCTTGTGTAATGGAGTGAGCAGAACTGAATGTACTTCTCTGGTTGAGAGTGAACAATTGATTTATACAGTGGCAGCAAAGCAGCCACACTCTTCTGGAATAAATGTACACAGCAAAATAAATTAAAATGTTCAGAATTAAAATTGGGCAAGACCAAAAAACAGGTGATCTTGTTTGGAGGAAGATATATTGCGTGGCCTAATGTTCCTGCTTAACTGCAAGTTATTGGGATCAAGTAGAAGTCATGGAAAGACCTTGCGTGGGAAGACTAGAAGATCATACTGGTCCTTGCTGACTCTCCCTCATCCTACAAGTGACCCAGGAATGATTTCTTTCTGCTTAGCTGTGCTTTTTCTGCAGCTATGAAGAAGCTTGTTCTTTATCAGTCCCAGCTCTGCTAAGCACAACACAGCCCTCTGCTGTGTGCCTGTGGGAAGTGTTATAAACTGACCTGAGAGGACTGGTGCCTGTTCTTCAGACATGGTTTATATCGATGTTGCCCTACCACCTCGTTTTATTTCTCAGACTGGTATGGTGCTTGCATATCAGTTTAACTCTACAAATTGTTTTGCCTGGCTTGCTTGAGATGAGAATCAAAAACTTGCGAGTCCTCTCCAAAATTTCATGGATGAGAGCTCTCCCCTTTTTGCCCCACCAAGCACCTCTGCAAAGCAGAGCCTCCATCCACAGCCGTGTGCGCGCACCAGTATCCACCCGCTCCTGTTTGTTCCAGGGGCCTCAGGTGCACTGGGCAGTATGTGTGCTGCAGTGCAGGGGTTAGGTATTAGACTGACTTCTTTTCACCACAGACTTTTTCTTGTATTTAAGGACATGTCTTAAATGGTGGCTCTTCTTACAGGCTTTGTCAGAGTACCTGAGGTGAGGAAACTGGAGCCCAAAATGGAATATTTTCGGTTTGTTCTCTTCTGATAAATAAAGTTGCATCACGTCTAGTAGCTTTTGAGAGAAAAAGCTAGTATAAGTACAGCCTTCGCTATAGTTTTACCATTAGCCACATGCTGTTCTGCTAGAGATCAGAATTTACAAGGACTTTGTTTCTAGCTTTTGATCTGTAGTGCCAAACAGCCCTCAAAACCACTGCATATTTGCTGTAGTGGGGGTTTTCAGCCATGTCTTCCTGGGCTTTCTCTGTAATGCCACGTTCCCTGTTTCCCATAGTGCTGTATCAGGACACCTTTTTTGCTTGGTGATAAAAAACAGTAGACTATATGGAAAAATTAATAGGACTGAAAGGCTCTTGAGTCCTTTGAAAAGTGCATGGATGAATCCCTCTTGCCTGTGTTCTGTTTTTATGTGCTTATACCAGAGAGATTTAGAAATCTGCAGAAAAGCAGGGGGTGGACTAGATGACCTGCAAAGGGTCCCTGTTAACCTTGGCCTCTTTGATTAAGAGGCATCATTCTAAAATCAATTTAAAGCAATAGAGGAATAAAGCCCCACACACAGAAGGCAGTGGGGTGGGGGGAAAGGGCAAAAACAAAGGAGAAAAAGCTCCCTCTTTTGTTCGTTTATTGATACTGGCCTTATCAAACAGAAACAAATGTGTGCTTCTTGCAGGACTGAGCATGCAACAGAGGGCCCTATTGTTAAAGAGAAATGAAGGTTGGTTTCCAGCAAGGCAGATATGTAATAGCACTTGCCTGTTTCCTGAACACCACACACAACTGTGCTTTCTTCCTATTGCACATTTGAGACGTACTGAATTCTTCTGTAATTCACTTCAAGTGTAACATCTTTGAAAGGTCACATCAACAGCAGTCAGTTGTATGAAACTGGCAGTTTTTGCGAAGGATCAGCAGGAGTATTTCAGGCTGGGATGAAGCAGTGTTTGTAGGAATCTGTGCAGAAGTTTACAGAGAGCTTGCTGGTGTTACTCCAGTGCTAGTATTCTTTTACATTCGCAACCATTAACATTCAGAAATAGTATATGTGAAAAAAACACACAAAACAAAACCCTAACAAACCCCAAATGGGAGAAATCAAACCCTCAGATTATTTACTACCTAGGGTCTTACTCGTACTTACTGCATCATATGCTTTGTTACGTAGAAGTCTTTAATAGCATGTGGTGTCTTCTGTATGAATTATGTATGGCAGTGTGGTCTGAGTGGTGGTCTATAGACTGCATGTGGTCCACAGATGCTTCTGTCTATTCCATTGTTCAAACACTGCCCAAAAAGCCAGACTCCTTCTCTGGCATGTGTCCAGACTAGAGCTTGATCTGATATCTCTCCCACTGTAGTTGGATGGGAGGTACATGCTTCCAGTCCATCTGCAAACCTGCTGTTTTTGCTTTTTCTGGTGTCAGGGTGAACACTGGAGCAGCTCAGCAGATGCTAAGCATCTGTGTCCCAGGGAGAGAGAAGTGTTTATGCACTGCTTATGGCTGCAGGTGTGCACTGAGTGGTGATAGTGACAAAGATGTACATGTATGTGAGGAAGGAGGGGTCATTACAAGACCTTTGCAGCCACCTTTCCAAGGAGGAGAACCCAAGCAGAGGCTTGGCTATGGACTACTCCAGCAGTGTAATACAGCTTACAGACTAGAAAAACCTGGGTGGTTACAGGGCTGCAAAGATAGTGGAAAGAAGGTGCAAGCACTGTTGGGAGCTGTTGGGTTAGTCTATACAAACCATGTTAGGCCATCAAATTTAAGGTTCCCTGGGATCAGTTGGCTAGTTTCATGCCATCTCTGAATTTATGTTGCAGCTTAATGTTGGAGTTAGGTCCTCCTATGCACTAAAGTTCCTTTTTCTTTCTAGCCTGACTCTATTCATGCTTTGTTTTGGTTGCAAGAGTTAGAAGGGATCCAGAAGGTCTTGAGGCCTGATTACTGATCTGAGTGATGTAAAAGGGTGGCAATGTGCACTCGTAGTCTTGATGCCATTATAATGAGTCATAAATAGACTTTGGTGACGCTTGAAATCAATAGTTAATCTTGATTCCAGCCAAAAAGGGGCTTAAATTAGAAGCTGGGATCTGCATACTTCCAAATTTGGGGAAAGTTTGAATTTGGGCCTGAGTCTTGGTGACTTGGTCTCATTTCTAACCGCACGACTTAGCGGACTGGGAATCCAATTTCTGTACCTGTCAGAACATTAATTTTCTCTTGTGTACCTGGAATGTAGCAGTCAGACTATCACTAGATCTGTTTGATTCAGTCATCTGAAATGGCCAATAATAGCTGCTTTGGGAGAGAGGCAAGAAACTCTGCAATGGAATAACTGGGTATGGGGTTTTTTTTTATTTTTATTTTAAAACTTTCTATGCAGAGTCTGCATAGCCTCCCTGCATGTTTTTTGCCACACAGTCATCGTTGTTCAGCCATTTGCTCGTTGGATTCTGTGGGACCTTGTGGGGAATGTGGTTTTGTTCGCTGAGCAATCTGTCCCCGTGACATGTTCTGCTTGTTCTATGCCTAAATTAATTTCTGTAGCCTGTTGTTGCACATCTAGCGTCAGTTTGCTTCAATAATGATACAGAAAATGCGTCTGAAAGGGGGTAAGAGAGAATGAATCTCAGGCGTGACTGCTTTTATAGCACATCTCTGTTATGCTCCTGATTTTAAGCATGTTTATTGGTTTGTTATGAGGAGTAAGTCTCCATATACATAACCCCTGGGAGTGTTGTCCAAATAATTGGACAGTCTTTTTCTGCATAACAAGAAAACTGAAGAGAGTAATGATTTATCAGTTGTCGTGCCATAAATTCATTTTATTATAAAGATGCTAGGAATTCTCTAAAATTCCTGATTCTCTAAAATTAAACGAAAACAGAGAGCAGTTTTAGAATGCCTCATATTGCAGCCAACAGATAGGTTTGATTGTCACTGTTTCAAAAAAACATTGCAGTTCAGCCTCATGCACATTGAAATGGGACAACATTTTACATAAATAGAGTAGGCTAACAACTGAACTATCTCTGGAAAGGTGTAGCAAGCAAGATAAACTACTGATATTAACTCTCTGAATAACCTTATCCTAGGATCTGGATTACTCATGTTGATGTTATATTCTTTTATTTAGCTGAAACCCACTTTTAATGCTTCAGTTATAGAGTATCTTGTCAACAATTCTGCTTACTGTTAATAAATACATGAAAAGAAATAGGTTTCAACAAAAAACAGATTAAGCCAAATTTCGTGGGAAATGCTATTAACTCCTGTCAACAACTGGTGGCTGTTCATGCAAGATAACACTCCCTGGATTGTTTTAAACTTGCTTTCATTGTACATTTTGTGGAATAAAATGGAATTTCAGCTTGTGGCTGTAGGACATTATCTTGGTCTTTTTCAGCTCCTGTTTGCATCGGTTATAATCATTTCTACTGCCTTTATTAGGAGAAGGATCAGACCCCTGGTTAAAACTAGACACGTGTTTCTCAATACCCGCTCACAGCTTGAGGGGACTCTAGCAGTGGCTGTGACAAGAAAAACCATTATTCATCATGCCTCATTTAGCAGGCATCAAACTTTACATTTTCCCTCTGCCAGCTATTCACTCTCCCACCCCTTCTCATCAGTCAAATACAGTTAATATCACCTTAGCTGACTGTTTGCTTTGATTATCCAGTCTAGTAGTATTACTAGTTTCCAGTCTTGACATTAGCAAACTATGAGCAATGATCTATAACTAAGTTAAAATGGTATTGCTGGCACATTCGTCTACTTGAGCTTCCATTTTCTCTTTCTTACTCCAAATGTTTTCCAGGCTAATTAAATGTTACCACGTTGTTTCCTTCTGCTTTGACTCCCTACCAGCCTTAATATTCCTGATTGTCTTCCACTGTGAATTTCGTACTGCTACCAACTCTTTTGCCCAACCTCTTACTGATCGCTATTCAGAGAAGATTCTATTTTTTGCAATTTCTTTATCCTTGTTGCTGGCATACCTTCCTTGTAAGTTCTTGAGCTATTCTGTGACCTCTAAAACAGTATAATCTGTGACATTTAGTCAACATCTTGGCCTACATCACTTCAGCAGAGTACTTTGGCTCATGTCCCCTACTGCTCTAACAACAACAAAGAGGAGTCGTCAGTCTGGAGTAGATATTTGCTGAGATTAAATTATCCATTTGCTAAGCCACCTACTGGTAGCCATCACTCTGCTTCCTCAAAAACTCATTTTAACTCCTCTCTGAGGAGTCTGAACCCTGAGAAAAGCTGATCACGGCAGTTACCTCCCTCTCTCTCCAGTCAAGTTTTCCGTGTACCATGATACCCACCTTCCTGGGAGTTACCTGGATTTCAGAAGCAATGCTTCTTGCTATAAAATATAAACAGTCAAAATATGTATCCAAACATTCTCCTGCAAATCTCAGAAGAACATTACACCATATACCTTCAGGTTTATCTCTGTTTAGATTAGGATGTTAGCATGAAAGTCTGCCCAGAGTAATTATTGTGCTGGCCTCCTTAAAGGAGTTCTGTGTAATCATCATGGAGGACCGACAGGCAGTCGGGAGCATTGGAGCTGTGCAGGAATTTCTTTGGCTGATACCTTCTTAATCTGGTGTTTGGTTGTCTCCTGGCAGCTCGCTTGCTGCGGGCTTGCTGGGCGATGCACTCCCGCTGCAGCAGCAGTGGGAGCCCAGCAGGTAAGCATCTTGCTTGTGCGGTCTCCACTGCCTCATGTCCTTCAGCGTCCTGGAGTTTTCTTAGCATACTTTTTCAAGGCAATCTGTGATTGCCTACAAAATATGTATCTTTTGGGGTAACGTGCATGCTTACCTCTCTGTGGGGTTCATCGCTGGGCACTGAAGGCAGCTGCAGATTTAGCAGGGAGGTGAGGAGGCCTTATTAACATATCTCATTAACGCTCCCTGTCTCAACTTGTGAGCTCCTAGTAATAGGAGAGCAACGGGCTTTCATCCACACTGCAATTGCCTCTACCCAGGCCAGCTCTCCTCGTGTAGTAGTAGGGAAGTCGGGCACCTAATTTAGGGCTCTGAATTCTGCAAGCTGGTAAAGCACCTAAGGGCACTGGGAAATTAAGTACTGTGCCGCCCAACTGCTGTGGTGAGTGTAGCTGGAAGACCCTTATCATTTGATTATTTTAATTTCACGAGTTCCTAGAGGCCAGAGGGAGGATCAGGATCTCACTATTTTAGATGCTACACAAACACGTAAAAAGACAGCCTTGCCCGGCAGGTCTTTCAATTTACATGCAAGAAGATAAAAGACTGGAGAAAGGATATATTATGCAAGTATAACAATCAGATGATAAGTGGTAAATGTTGTATTAGTTCCACATTACATTTTTTTCTTGTTTTCTTGTTATATTCCTTTACTCTTACCACCAGAGATAAGGGGTAAAGAAAGAAGAACTGATGTTTTCCACTCCTGTTAATATATCTCACCTTTGGCAAAAGAGCAATTGGCACTTTTATTGGTCTCTGGTTATTACAGTTTACTTTTTTCCTTTCCTATTGTTAGCATCAATAATAATAGTTTTTTTACTACAGTGGTGCCTGAGGACTGACAGAGATAGGAGACATATTGGAAAGATGCTCTATAAACAAAGGAATAAACCAACTTCTCAGTTGGCTCAATGGCCTTTATTCAGCTACTTAGAAGGAAATGGAGATACTTTTTAGAAAAAAAAAGTTTAATGATTAAAATAAGTATTAGCTCCATGAGGTCCAGCCCTCTTAAGGGGCAGCAGAATTTTATTGTCAGGAGATGCCTTCATTTTCCAGCTTTATAGCTACATAATGATCTCAGTACACAGACTAGTCAATATGCTTCACTGAAGATTTTTCTTCTCTTAATCAAATGCATTAGTTAGCTGACAATTCTTAAGCCGTGTGTGAAAGGGAGTAATTTTTCTTCATATGTTCCGATTTCTAATGCTGCCTATAGCTCCAAAAGAATTTTGTAAAGTGTGGTACATATAACTTACCCATAGCCTCCTGTCATATGAGCATCTGGCACTTGCCGTAATGAGAGGTAGAAAGAATGAAAGAAAAATGTTCTGAGAATGAATTGTAGTCCCACTGAAATCAATGATAAAACTCACTTCACGCCAGTGAGGGCAGGATTTCAAGCCCGTCAGTGCATTCGCGTGCCTTTTCTTAAACGGTTCCACTTACAGGAATTTTCTCCCAGGTCCTGGGTGGAGAGGATCTTAAATCTAATTTTGGATTATTATGGCTCAGTGAAATGGTGGTCTGCTTAGGGGTAAATCTAATGACTAATTTGTTTGACAAAGGGGTCCCGAACTCTGGTCATGATCAGAGCACTGCTTTTGAAAAATAAAAGGAAAGAAAAATTTTCCCTCAAAAGCTGAGTGTCTAAGAGGCTCAGTGATACAACAGCTTTTCCTCAGACATACTTCATACAGCCTCATCAGCATCAGAACCACAACTTTTGCCCATCACTTTTTAAAAGAGCTGTAAATAACATCACGTATTCTTGCATTTCTCTTTTTGCAGCTCCATTCCTGAGTTCCTCAGCCAGAATCTTCTTTGACATATATTGCTGTCACAAAGTCTTATGTTTAAAATGATCTAAGACTTATTCTTCAGCAGGGTCCAGTTTTAGGAAACACAATTTTTTTAGGGTAGTTTCAGAAATTCTTAAAATTTTGTTTCTCCTTTCTGCTTTCCATAGCAAGCACTAGATGGTGCTATGTTACTGAGTTTTACTTCAGAAAGCATCATCCAATTTTAGCCTGCTTTTCTCTTGAACACATGGAAAAGAGTATAGCTTCTCTAATGTCTACCTACATCTGAAACAGATGTATAGCAAAAGGACCCTTTTCTAACACTAAACTTAAGCTTTTGGCAATGCAGGGCCAGTCACAAGTCTGAACTTTGACTCCAGCCCAGGCTGTTTCCTGTTCTTTTAAAAATGATGCTGCCATTACTGTATTTCCTTGGTCCATGTGAAGTAGATGATGCTTGTATCAGAGACCTGAGGTTACTGATAGTCATAATATCTCTTCTATTTCTTTAATCTGTTCTTGTAATTCCTTATCTCTCTCCCTCCTCCCATATGCTTCCATTTCTGTTAACTCTTACTTCTTCAAATGTTGTTTAAGAATGTAAAGAAAAACCTTTTTTTTTTTTTAAAAAAGAACACATCTGTTTAAAACAACTTGCTATATTTTTCAAAAATAAAAATATAAATTAAAAAATGGGGGCATGGGGTCAAAAGAAAGAATCCAATATTATTGCCTATAGCAAAAGACAGTAGATAGCCTTTTCAGTCCAATACCTAAAGTACTGTGCAAGGATAGTACAGATGGGCTTTCAAACATCTCCCATTTTGCTGGCTAAGTAGTTGAGCTTTGTCTTGAGACACTTCTGCATGTCTCCTCCTGAGCTTGCCTGGAGCCAGTCCTGCCCATCATGTCCACAAATGTCTTGTTGACCCAATCACTTCCCTGCCTCCCCACGCGCAGGTGTTGCTGGTTTGACACACCAGGCTTTGCAGTTGTAGCGGCTCCTGTTATCCTGCAGGGAGAAGCCGTTATGTGTGGTTCAGATCGATGTGAATGCAGTGGTGTTCCTTGTGTGGATGGATGTGACCCCCACATCCAGCTGGTGAAGAAACAAGGAGAAAGGAAGAGTTTATCTGGTGGTTTGCAGAGCCTTCTGCAGGGAGAGTGGCTGGGAGGAGCTGGGGCTCCCTGCTGATAACTGGGCACCCTGGTTTGGCTGCAGGGATGGGGCCATGGGACAGCCCGAGGAGCCTGTCCTCCTCTAGCAGACACCTGGGCATAGCTGGTATGAACCCGGGGTGAGCGCACAGCAGTGCGCAGAAGAGTTAGCAGCTGGTTGAAAGGGCAGGCTCAGGTCTCTCAGACTCTCTCAAGTCTATTTCTTGACAGGCTTTCTGAGGTTTTGGAGGAAGTAAAGGATGATGTTGTAGAATGGAGACAGGGGATTCTCTGATCCCCTTCAGCCTGAAGGTGAGATTGAGCTTTGAAGAAGGGGCTTTCCACTCAAAAAATCCAAGGCACGTAAGAATCTAAAACTATAGAAGAATAAACCTGAGCTTCAGCTGTTCTCTAGGTTCTTTTCAGGGTTTTGGGTTTTTGTGTGCAACACAAACTTGGCTATATCTCCAGCAGACAAGTGTGTAAAATGAGATATGGATCCCAAATGCAGAGACTGGAGGGTTTGAATCTGTCTCTACTCAAATCCAGAGAAAACATGAAGGCTCAGCTTGAGATGTGAGGGAATTCTGGGCCAGTTTTCATTCCTCCAAATTTTCTGCCTTGGTCTTTCTTTTATTCTTATTCCTATTTAGGATGTATCTTTGCAAAACATAGTGTGAGTGCCTGTTGCTAAAGTTACACTGAGGAGCTAAAATATCAATTGAAATGAGAGTATTTTCTCATTATGCTGATACACACAGTATTTTTAAAATGGATGGAAAACAGCCATTGAAATGGTCTCAGCACAACTTTGGTATAATGTATTGTCATGTGACCATTATATTAAGGAGGAAAAAGATGGGAAATTTTCTGTGACAGAGGCTGTGTATGAGCCCGATGTGCCCTCAGAATTACCCAGGCAAAATTCAGCTGAACTGTGTATTTCAAAACCTGAAACAGGAAAAAGAGCAGCACATATTAGTCTCTCATCTGTAGAAAAATAGTTAAAATGACAACAAAGACAAGAAAACCTACATTTCAATTTCAATACATCTGTTTGAATTATGGCTATTTGGTACTTTTGAGAATAAATTGCATTTGAAATGGAATCTTTCTAATGACTTATCTTTCAGGCAGGTATTGTGCACACCTTTTTAATGCATTTTACATGTTTGGAGGGGGGAAGAAAAAAGATGAATTATGAAGAAGTTAAGAAGAAAATAATTTCAGGAGGTAATGGATGAGCTCTGTCTGGAAGATTAATCAAGGCAGTTGCAAGAGAGTGCCAAAAGCATAACTGAAGTAGAACTAAATATCTGATTGTAATTAAAACTTTAGCCTTCTAATGGCTCCATGAAAGATATTTTAATAAACGTGAAATGCACTTTCTAAATGGCACACTAACTTTTAATGACTTGGGTGTTTTGTTTGATTAGTAACCTGGACTGTTAAATTAAAGCCAACTGCAAATGCATGATAAAATATTGATGGTTTCAGGCAAATGAATTGGGGGAGTTATGCTTGACAGATTTTGGTATCATTAAGGATTTTAACTGGTGGAAAATATATATTGCTGGTGCTTAAAGATAGTTAAAGAGGATCTCGTCATTTATATGCCCTAGTTTTAATTTTACAGTAATAATGGGGAAAAAAATCTGAATTATTCACAGATGGTTGGTCAAGAGAGGTCACTTAATTTAAAAAGTGTTATTTTAATTACACCTGTTTCTCATTTCTGGCATAGAAAATTAAATATTTGGTGGTATTTGGTTATTTCTTTTCTCAGAATGCCTGGAGCTTTCTTGAGGCTTGTATGTGTCTTGTATGTATGTTAAAGAAGGAAGAGTGACATGGTAGAAAGAGTTTTATTGTTTCTAGTATAAGCGGCTTTATTGGAAGTTAATTAAATTAAAAGAACATAATGTGTCTGCAGGTTCAGAAATAACACACAGAATTTCCAAAGGAAATGGGGATGGTCCCAGAACTCAGTCTCTTTTTAGAATAGATTTATTGTATTATCAAAACTCAGCAGCCTTTCTGATATTTTCACACCATTGAAAAAGAGAGTCAAGTGGCTGTGGTGAAACTGGTAAAAGTTTACGTGATTCCTATTCATTCACATCAACTTAGAAAGGGTTTTTGTATCTAAGGTATGCTCTGAACACCTCTATGGGATGCTCTGATTTTGTTGAAATGCTGTTAGACTTTACACAGAACTACTTCTGTCCTGTCCTGTCCTTGCAAAGAACACAGTTCAAATGAGTTGCAGTGCCTAAAGCAAGGTTAATAGGACAGTACTTCAGAGTAGTTATAATATATGAGCATTCACTGTAAAGGAAGAGAAAACAAAGTCATTTTGCATGCATGTGCTGCAGTAATAATCAGAGTGAAATCATACTTCTACTGAACTCAAAAGATGCTTTATCAGGGATTTTCATAGGACCAGCTATTTCTAAAGCTGTTGTCACTATTATTACATCTTTCTGTTTCCTTTCTCATTGTTTCTGCTCTCTGCTCCCAGGCAGCTCCTCGCTGCATGCTCTTGCTGCTCCCTCGCGGAGCTCCCCCACTCCAGCATCCCACATGTTGCCCCAGTCCCCTGCTGGGGGACCAGACTGCTCCTCTCAGGCTCTGTGGCAGCAGCTGGTCCTCGTTTTCTTCTGACCCAGGTGCCTGGGCTTCAGCAAAGCAGTAGGAGGTAAAAGGCAGGTCCTTAGCTGTCTGAATGTGGACAAGGAGATGCTTTGGTTAAAGCTATGTGGGAAAGCTTGTGTGTGCTCTTACAGATGAGAAACTGCATTTCCTGTGTTTTTCAAGGGCCCTATGTCTGGGTTAAGATCAAATTTGGTTCCTGATCACAGAGAAGCCGGGGACAAAGTCTGTACTGGACCTTTCTGAGGAAGTCTGAGGTAGGTGGATGTGGGGGAAGATGGGCTAAGGAGAAACAGTGTAGTCAGAAGGCAAAAGTAGGCAGTGGTCATCTGAAGCAGAATCTGCAGTCATGAGAGTATTTAGGCTACCTTGTTATGTTGCCTGTAAGTAATGAGGACATACCACAGCTCAGCAGGTATTTAAAGAGAAGCTCTAGGGCCAAGAACAGATGGCACCTATATAGAGAAAGAAGGAACCTACTGCAACCTTTAGATGATATCTAATGGTCATGTAGTTGCAGAAGGCTGTGTGCTGAATTGGGCTGTGAACTGGTTTGCAATGGCTTTTGATTGTTATTTGCCCTGGAAAGGAAAGACTTGTAATTTAGTGAGGGAAAAGAAGAGTCATATATATTGAAAGAAGATCCTAGAGAAATTGAATTACAGCTGTACATCTGATTGCAGCAAGTTAACCAGTGCTTGTAACTTCTGCCATTAGAGAAACCTCAAAGCGTACAGCTCTGAGGGTAGTTTTTCTGTATTTCAGGTTATGTTTCACTTGCTTTGTTTCTCCATGGACAGCAGACACCACCCAATCCAATAAACACCTCAGGTTAATTTTATGCACATGACTATTTCATCTAGAGCATTTGCAAAATCAGTACCTTGGAGCGCAAACTTTGAGAAGACAGTCTACAAAGAGTCATATACAGTACTGAGCACATTGCTGGTGCATAACCAATAAATAATAACTCCCTGGAGACTCCCATTTGTCAGAGAAAAATGCATCCATGTTCAATAAAAGATTCTGTCACTCTATTGCTGTTTGCAGCTCTTTCCGATTTATATATTCAGCTGATGATGAGCCATTCAGTATGATGGGTGTGATGTGTCTTTCCAGTTGGACAGGATGACCACAAATGTTATTAAATTCCACCAGTCTGCTGATGGAAGACAAAATCTGTTCCCACACAGTATCGGTAGTACCAGCATAGGAGATAATGCAATATTTATTTATGTACAGGAGGCTGTAGATAAATTTCCCATATTGTGGGTCTTGTGGAATGCTGAATACTCATAAATGATGTACCAACTTTATCCTGGCAGGACTGGCAGATATAAACATGATGATATTCCTGACTGGCTCAGTTTTATTGTCATCCAAATGGCTTAGTATATAATGTAAAAGCACATCTGAGTCAGTGAATGCCCATTTTTGAGTGTAGCCAGATGGATTTCTACAGTGTAGGCCCCGGTTTGATGTCTGCATTTGCCTCCCACGCTCTCTCAGTATCAGCATGCTTGGAAGAAAACCTTGATTTAAGCTGTTTATGGAGGTTCCATGCTCGCTTTCACAAATCTTCTGATGCTCTGCCAAAAGGCTGGCTTTATTCCTTACTAGACTGAGAGAAAAATAGTTTTAAAATGTATTTCCTTAGAAAAAAATAGAGTAAGTGGGAAGTGAAGTTTCTAACTGTTGATTTCAGCTGGTGGAAGGTAGCCGATAAGGCTTTCTGTTATTTATTTAGTTGGGGAGGTGGATTTCTAGCTCTTCTTCTAGAACAGCTACTCTGGATTTTTGCGCCTGGATTTTTAAAACTGACTGTGTAACTTTTTTGTAACTGGAAGTGTACTCGCTTCCCTGGCAAGACTGGCAGAGATCATTAGAGCTAGGCTGGAGTAAGCTGTCAGACTGGTGAATGCAGCCATCCCTGGGTCTAGCCAAGGATATAATCAGAGCAACCCTTGCCTAAAGAATTGTTGACACTTCTCAAGCTAAAATGAAATCTATAGATGTGATTGTTAAACTAGTTCTACCTTTTCTTTTTCCCCCAAAGTGCATTCTTGAAATGCTGGTAGGATTTAAAACCCATAATGCTGTAAGCTCAGTACTTCCTGCCCCATTCTCTCTGTGATATCTTTCTTCTTTCTTTCTCTAGATCCCACAGCCTTTCTTTTTAACCCCATTGCATTTTCTTTCTTTTTATGCTTTGCTGTGCTCAGTCCATTTGTTTCAGATCAGAACAAGAAACTTAGAAGTGCTGGAAGTCCTGGCCTAGCCTCCTAATCACTGTCTTTCCTTCTCTGCCTAGGCAGGAGTACCTGTACATGCCATTATGCATAGTTTTTGATTTCTGGGAAACACAAGGAAAAGGAAAGAGGCCTTCCTCTGGTCACTTCATTACACACCTAAAAATAGTTATAGCAAGTAGTGCTAGTCTTGTTAATATTTTGTCTGATGCATTTTTCATATAGCCTATCGCTTTGCTGTGTAATTTGTATAAATTTCTAATTGTGGCCTTTTATGCATTTTTCCTATCTTCTTCACATGTTCCTAGCATGATGTTTCTTTCCACATCTTCATCATTTTCCTCAGATACCTCCAGATTCCTCATCATTTTCAAACTGCTGAATATTTTCCCCATTAATTTTAACACTTTTTTTCTTCTTTCTCAGGCTTCTCTTTCTCTCTTCCTTTTATTTCCTGTGTCCTAGCTGCTCTTTGCCAATGGATTTCATCAGCTAGATCTTGCTTGTTATCACACGATGCTGCAGCTCAGGCTTCCAGATCTCCTTCCCTATTTAGCTTGCTGCCAAATGCTGTATTTTCAGCCCTTGTGCATCCTTCCCCCTCCTTCACAGAAGAACATTTGGTGAGGCCCTGCAGTCTGATCTAAATGAAAGGTGTGGAGGGGATCAAAGGTCCCTTCCGTGCCTAGGGGGCTGAGGGGTGCCAGCGTCTGTGGGCAGTGGCACACAGGGAGTGACGCCAGGACTGACGGTGCTGGGCTGTGATCAGGGAGCTGTGTCCTTGGTCTGCCTCCCGCCCGGGCAGCCCAGAGCGCTGCAGCACCGACGAGCCCTGCGCAGGCGTTGCAATTGAATGGCCTGTGGTACTGGGGACAAAGCAGGTGTCAATTCTGATCACTTCTTATGGCCCGGCCTAACAGTTCTGCTGAGTCTGACAGCCAAGGACCAAGGTCTAGGTGGCGACAGGCTCTTGACTGCTTGTGCTTCTTAAACAGTATGGTTTGGAAGTAGCAGCACAAATGGTCACTGTCCTTCCTAGGTCAGTCTGATTTATTTACTTATTTATTTATTTTTGTACATTGATGTGCTGATACACCCCATATTAATTTCCAGGCTTGTTGGTTCCAAAGGTGGAATAAATGTTGTGGAAATGGGAAAGGAGGGTGGATGTAGCTTGTTTTATGTACCATACTTTGAAGTCTTAAGCTTCTCTTTTTCTTGTATTTGGTGCGAGTCTGAAGCCTCAAATGGCAGCTGCCTGTCTCCAGTCTCTACAAGAGTCATTTCTCATTCCCCTAGCTGAAGGCAAATTCATGAAACATCTTAATAAAAGATCCCATACAGTGGCTCTTCTCATGGCAGTTTTGAAGAGACAATATCAAATAAGTAGGTACGTGGAGAGTAAAATTTTGCCAAAATGACTGCCAAATTTTGATATATAGTGCTGGGTGGACAAAAATTTGAACTGAGTCTGTTTATTGGGAAGACTTGCAGTTGCCTGACTCGCATGCTGGCATCCATTTACCATAGAAACTGAAGACTGTTTTTGTCAGTGAAAACATTTGGACACAGAGTGAGAGGGCAATATTTGAGGTCAGGTAAGAGACAATAATAACAGCTAATGAAGCCAGAAGCAGACTTTTGCAATGAGATACAGTTATAACCTCCTGTCACCCTGGTCTGTTATATGACTAGAACCAGGAAACACAGTTCCAGTATCTTGTCAACATGCCTATGTAGCGCTCTTGTTGAGGCTGCTTTGAAAATGTGATCCTTAGTGGGATTTTTTTTTTCTTTTTTAAACATAGAATGAAAAATGTTCTGTCATGTTCCAGGTTACAAACTGTAGCTGGAGTAATAAAAGGTCACTTTGCCATTCAGCATCCATTTCCTATTCCTTTGAAGTCCAGCATTTACTAGCAAGTAAATCAAGATACTTCAAAAGTTTTACAGCAGTGTGGCAAGGCAGAGACATAAGTACATGAGTAAAATAACTGATTATCTGGTACTGTTTTTGCTGCTCAACAAAATGGGGCCCACCCTTGTTCTTGCTGCATCTGTGCACTCTTCATGGTTGTCTCTGGCCTTCTGTGCCATATCTCTTATACAAGGGTACATCTCTTTGAAGTATGTGGAGGGGGAAAAAATAAAAAAACAACCCCCAAACCTTTCTTGACATCTTCTTTGTTATGCTGCTTTCCTTTGCTTGGGAGGGTTAGAAAATATTTCATCATCTATTCCCCCTCCCCTTCCTCTCCCCTCCCCCCTCCCCCAACTTGTCATATCATGAAAAGAGGGGGAATACCCAGGAAAAGATGCTTTCCATCCACAAATGGAGGACGAGAATAACGGAGGCTGCAATATTTCTTTAGAAGTAATTTCTTTTGCCAAGGTTGTGGATTAATCAGATAGGAACATTTGGAAACAAACAAGCAAACCAGCTTTCTCTGGTTATGGCTGGAAAGGTAAATGTTCTTAAAATTATTGCACAGTCTTTTCTCATGGATCGGCATTTGCAAGCTCTCTGTTCATGCTGCCGATTTTATGCCCCTGCTGTCCTGTGACATACGAGCCCTGAACAGAGCGTGCACTAGAGACGCTGCGATCTCTTAGCTGTAGGGGGCAATATAGCACAACCTAATCTGATTTTTCAGCCCTTGATATAATCAACTATTTCTGACAACAAAGGCCAAAATTGCGTTCATGGTTTGGAAACTGCCACACTAAATTCTCTTGTAGGGAGCAGTCTCCTTTGTGCTGTGATTACATATTGTACTCAAAATCCTTCATCAGTCACTGAAATATGTCCACCGTATCAAACAGAGGTGTCTGTCTGCTCCTGAGCGAGCCGGTCTGTTCAGATCGGGAACTTCTGCTCACGCTGAAGTTGTTCCTCGGGCTGCCCTGCTCGTATGTGATAAACAGTGAGTGTGAGCAAAAAGGGAAGGCTCGGGAATCTGATTTGTTTTCTCCTTTAAACATGAGTTCTTTCAGAGCCAAAAAGAAATATATTTGGCAATCAAACTTCTATTAAGTACCCTTGCTGGAAGCGTTCACACTGGGTCCCAAAAAACTGCCCAGGCGTACGTGTGGCGCGGTGCGAGGCACACAGGGCGGCAGCGGGGAGCCTGGGAGGAGGGCCGGGGCTCGGAGCAGGGCCCTGCCGGTGTTTCTGTACCTAATCCCTGACACACCTGATGCAGCCAGCGTTACCTCGCTCGGATATCCGACTGTCCTGTCCTTGCTATTGAGCCGCTGCGTTTGTCACAGGTCCTAACTGACACCGTTGCTTTGTGAAAATGCTGTTTAATTCAGTGACTAAGAGTAACGGCGCCGCTGCTGCTGCTGAGTGTTTGCGGAGTGCCGCGGCCGGTTAGCGGGTTCAGCACGAGCGGGAGAGCCAAAAGCAGCTCAGTGAGGTGCGAAAGCCAGCAAGGGAGGCCTGGGGCTTGGGGAGGGAAGCGGCGCCACAAGCTGATGGATTAGCTGTGGGTTAATGTCCGTGGAGTAAAGGCTGAAAACAGCACGTAGAGGTACTCAAAAAGGCTCGGTTTGGCCTGCCGGGTCTGATTTCTGTCCCTCTGCCGTCTGTAGAGAGCAGGAGCGCGCTGCACCACCATGGAGGAGCCCGGGCGGGCTCCGGACCTGCATCGCCACGGCCTCCCCGTGGAGGGCTGCTGGGGCACTGCAGCACCTGCAGCCAGCCTTTGCAGGCTCCCCCGGCGGTATGACACACAGATTGTTATTTTTATTTCCTTTGTTCCTGAGTTCTGCAGATATTACTTACCTGTGCCCTAATGTCCAGGCTAATGAAAGAGATTACCTGGAGAAAACATGAACCCGTTACTCCTATTAGTGAGCGACAAGCAAAAGTTGTCAAATTTTAATAACCATAAAAATCACTGCCTGGTGTTCAGCATGAGTATTTCGAAGCCATCATTTGCAGTTTGAAATGTATCTGAAAAGCTTCCCGTGAGGTTAGAGATTCTTTCTGGTGCGGGGGGGGACGTTGGTAAGAGAGGTCTGTTGCCACCGTGCAGGTCAGGCGGTGGGACGAGGACTGGGAGCCTCGTGGGCGCTTTCCTGCCATGCCACAAAGCCGAGTGGGACTCTCGCTAGCAGCTTTTGTGCTGTGAGTTCGATGTGCTTAATTTCCTATGGATTTGTATCTTGTGCTTCAGTTATATCTTGTCAAATAAGGTGCAAAGTTTGATGAAAGCTTTTCCTGCAGTTACGGTACATCTAAAGTATCTTCAGTGTCGATTCTCTGGTATCTAATGATATAATTTTGTTCACACTAGGAGCTTTCCCTTAGCAGAAGCAGTAAAATTGTGTCAGATTTGGTTGAAGTTGGCCAACAACTTCAATATTATTGGCAGGAAGTAGGACAGAGAGACACAGACAGCACAGTCAGAAAAACCGCACAGCTGTAGAAAGCTAGAATAAAAATCCATAACTGGTGTTCTTGTTAGGACACTTAACATGCAGTGCAACCCAAAATAATATCAAAAAGATGAACTCTAGTGTTCAGGCAGTCAGGAGGCTAACAGTGTGTCCCCCCCCCCCCTCCCCAGCCCCTGGTTATTTGCCGTAATCAAGTAATGTAGAAGACTAAAAGTAAGAGTTGTGGAGCTTTTTACAGTGTAGAGATTGTCCAGTGAATATCAAAGAAACAATGTTTTTATTTTTAAATAACAGGAAGTGCATTTATTTGTTTCTTATTATGTGGGGGAAAGAAAAAAAAGAAGTGACACTTAGAACTAGAATAACCTTGGATTTCCTGGGCAGCTCATTTGTAAAACCTGCAGGCAAGCTAGGTTGCTGGGCCCTTGACATTGAAAAAATTCCTGAGGAGCTGACTGCTCTCACCTAAACTTTTCTGAAATCTTTAAAAGCACCTGTAAAGGAAAAAGCATCAAAATTCCAAAGTTAGATTCATTCAGTAATGAGTCAATGATTTTACCATAAACCTGCTAAATAAAAAAAGGGGAGGGGGGAGACACTTTTAGAAAGATTCTATGACTTTCAAACTCCTTGTGTTGGGAAACACTTGCAGTTTGGTGCTTCTGACCCAGCTAAGTCCTCTTCTTGCCCTGCATCGACCAGCGGCTCCTCTCACTCCCCTCACCTTGCAGGCCATCCTGAGACGCGCAGCTCATCCTGTGGGCATGGTTCTGCCGCTCCGCTCTTGGGAAGCAGTAACTTAGCCTGCAGTAGTGTTTCTGCTTCAAATTTTATAAATTAGTACCCTCCCTGCACAGGGCTGGCAAAATGGAGTTTGGTTTAAATGGCTCTAGATACACTTTTATTATTAATCCCAACAAGAGAGGTTCATAGATTTTCAGAGACCATTGCTGTAATCTAGTTTGATCTGTATAACGTAGTTTAGAGACCTCATCCAACAGCTGCAGCAAGTCCATACAGCGCCTGAGCTACATCATGCCTTTTAAAGATACCTAATGATCTGGAAATGTAAGAAGACCTATTTTTAACTATTATTTCTTATTTCAGCATGAGGCACTGAGTATGCTTGATCACCAGGCTCAGGGATTTGGCTGATAACTAATAACTAGGCAAACTCTTTAAATGTGCTGCCACAGGAAAGTGCAAGGACAGGGGTATGGAGACAGCACAGTGTGATCTGGCCAGTTAAGCTCAGGAGAGTGTTAAGTGTGTCTGAATACTAAACTGAAATGGGTCGCGGAGGAATTCTACTCACATTTCTGACAGAAGCAGAACTTTCAGCTACTCTTGATGCTCAACTCTTAAGACTTACTTAATATTCAACACTGGTTTCACCATCAAAGAAATTGAGGGAAAATTAAAAATTCTTTTCCTGGGTCTGTTATTTTTACAGCTTCTACTTCCTTTCAATTTTGATACCACCATCCATTTTGATAAAAGAAAATGATGTGTGAGGAGCAAGGCAGGCAGGAAGGAGACAGAACTAGAAGTGCTTTTCAACACTGACTTTGCCTCTGCAGAAGTTTATAATAAGGTGTCTGCAGATCACTCCCCGCTGAAAGCTCTAACAAATAACACCCCTATTCACAGAAAGTGAATTAAACCACTACTGCAGTGCACTGCTGATAGCAAACACCGCGGTAGATTGTGGTCTCCTAACAATCAGCCCCTTGTCTAGTGCTGTGGAATTTCTTTGTATTCTTTTCTACTGAGCATGTGTGACTTCTGCTTTGTTTTGTCCATCTCCTCTCCCCTCCAAAAGCTTTGTGTTAGAAGGAAATGCTTGCAAAAGCTTATTAGACTTATTGATCTGGATAGAGCCCCTGGGCTGGCTCTTTGGATCCACAAGAAACGCACCCTACAAGAAACCTGGTTTGCAAAAGCATCCTCTTTGCCATTTCTTCCCCAAATGAAGGAGTGAAGAAGAAGTGTGACCCATGTGGGCACCTTGAAGAGCAGCACGACAGTGGTGTGGAGCACTGGGGGAGTCGCTAAATCAGGGTCTGCCCTGACTATGTCACTGGTTCCCAGTGTCCCTTGAGCAAGTCCCTGAGCCTGTTTCCCATGTGCAGTGGCTGGGAGCCAAACAAAACATGTAATACAAAGCTCAGTAACTTGCGGTCTTAGAAAATACCTACACTGCAGTCACAGGAGAAACGCCTACGTGCACTAACCTGACTGACAGCAATCCAGCGGCAGCCTGACGGTGCTCAGAGTGCATGAATTTTCCTTATGGGAATAGTAGTGGAGTTGTGACTGCAGTATAGGTATATCTGCAGGAAGAAGATGAAATAGGAAGTTTTCTGTGATGAAAGGAAAATTGAATGGATTTGTGCCAGTGCTCTAGACTTCAGTAGGCTGTTAGGTACAAAAATCAATGCTAATGTAACATTACAGCTGAGCCTTTAAACCTACTAGTTAACCTGTGAAGCTTGGTCTGTAATCTCAAAACCCTCTTTTGAACTGTATACAGGCCAGTATATTAAAAAAAAAAAAAAAATGCTTACACAGAAAAATAGTGCGGTATTTCACTTTTCTGTAACTCTGAAAAAGTTTTTCAAAATATTAAATAATAATTGCTTTTGAACAAATGGGATATGGGAAACCTCACTTTAGAGACTGAAAATTTTCAAAAAGCTCATGCATATTTTCCAGAATACAGGAAAACAGACCGCTCTGGTCATTACACCAGTATTTTTCAAACCCCTCCAGTAAAACGAGGTAGATATAGCTTGAATATATCTTTGGGCAGGATATTTTTCAGGTTAAGAATTTTGCTCTGTGGTCCTGGTCCCCACCAGGCCTCAAGGCATCACTGTGTTTGCTAATATTGCTGATGGGATCATTTTTGTTGCTGTTGGATGCTGGCAGTTAAAAGGTGTTCTTGTGGTTGTAATGCGTATTCATACTCGGTATGACTATCAGTGTTTTTACAAATACAGTTCTTTACATGATATAGCTCTTTGTGTAGGGAAAAATGTTGTAATTTACACAGTCTCTGGGGGGATTGCAAATAAAACCTGTAGCCTGATTGTTTTTCCTGTCATTATCCATTTTTCTGAGAACTTCTCACATGTCAGTTTGCCAGTATAACCTGATAATCTGTTGCAATTAATGGGCATGAATTTACTAGTGGCAAAACACAGGGGACATTAGCTGCTCTAGTGACCCTCATCTCTTGTTCCCCTAACAGAGCTTGTAACCCATACGGTCCTGGCTGAATCTTTGGCTCCTCCAAGGCTGTAGAAAAGATAAAAAGCTGTGCGGCAGCCTGGAAATGTGTGCTATATCCCCCTTCATGCGATCCGTGGTGGTGACAGGCCCATGTCACCTTCCCATAGTTAAGAAGGGAAACATTTTTAAAGCCACATGGACATTATCATATCTCGTATGTACGAATGGGTCAAGCTAAAGTTGCCATGGGGATTGTGTCTGAAACCCTGGTACCACTGAAGTCTGCGGGAGCTTTGACAGCAACATTAATTGAGTTTTTGTGGTTTGCAAGCCTCCTCTTGTAATGTTATTTTTAACCATAGCACAGAGATCTGAATGCAATGGAGTTCCCAGGAAGGGGCAAAAATGTCAGTGTCCCGGTGCCATTCAAGTAGACGGTGATGGAGTGGGCTGAGAGCCTTAATACAGGTTCTCTGACCTGGGCTGCTGTTTGCGCTGGCCGGGAGGCTGCTGGCGTTGCTCCGACCAGCATGGGGGCTGTGGGCGTTGCTCCGACCAGCACGGGGGCTGTGGGAAAGCTGTGGGGCCAGGGCCGGTGTCCCGCACTGGGGCAGCCATCCGCTTCATCCCCTTGCCCGCTGGCTCCATTCGGGACGCTGTGATTTGAACTTGGGCACGTGGAAGTGCTGTGCCACCCTCTGGGTTAAGGATGCTGCTATTTGACTGGAAATGAAGGAGAAGGTTCCTGCTCTGGAAGGGAATGCTGTAAAATTGGCTTCCTGTTTCTTTCTTCCTCAAATTTAAACTCCTTAAAAACAAATCCCCTCGCTCCCCAAATAAGCTCTTTACTTCTGCCTTTCAACCCTAAATAGCTTAGCACGTAAGTAGCTTCTTTTTGAAAAAAGTCAACGCCGCTTGTGTTTCTGTGATCAGACGCTCGGAGTGAATTTCAGTCTAATCCTAGTTTTGAAATTGATTCAGCTGAATGACCTTGGGCGAGTTACTTAACCTCTCAGTGCCCCAGTTTTTCTATTTGTAAAATAGGCAACTTAATACCCTTGTGAGCTGGGTAAATACGTCCTGAAGCTTAATTCAGATATGCCTATTTTTTAAGGACTTTGTGCTGTGTGGTTGGACAGCGCCGTGGGAGTGCAAAGCGTGCTCGTTGCCAGGACGGTTCCTCCCCAGGGCTGATGGGCGGGTACAGCACTCGTGGATGGGATCAGTGGGTACGGCACGCTCCCGCTCTCCCGGCCGAGCCTAAGCCTTCCTGCAGCCGTTAAGCAACACACCAACGTCAGGTTTACACTCGCTAGAAATTGTTCTAGAGTATCTTGACGCCATCTCCGCGTGGATGTCTAGCGGAGCAGAATTGCTGCAGCCCAGCTAGGCATTATGGTGGAGAGGACTAGTGGAAGACAAAATGTCAGCTCCACTTGACCCTACTGATTTCCAGCCCTGTTTGGTTTGAAGCGCGACATGTGCAGGCTGGAGGGATTCTGGAAGCAAAGTGGAAATGTTGGCATGCCTATTTGCATACTAATACACCCCGAATACCATTATTTTTCCAGCTTCCACAGCTGTGTTATGCCTGTACTAGATCTGAATTCTAAAAAACAGCCAAAAGGTTTGTTTGCATGTATACGTGCACCAAGGTTTTGCAAGCAAAACTGGAAAGCTTTCTAGTTGTCGCAATTGTTGTGTTGTGTCTTTTTTTCTAACGCAGCACACTTTTGTGCTTATATTAAAAATTATGGATCAGCTGTATTTTAACAAACGTCCGTTCCCTGAATTTATGCAGTTGATGGCCTCTGAGCTCAGTTGGGAAGGTTTTCCCCCTCTGCATTGCAACTGGGATTTCTTCCATAGTTTTCTTTTCTTTTTTTTAAAAAAATAGAAACAGTGTTTTATCTTTGTATCTTTGTCTTGTATAAAAGATAAAAATCTATAGTAATTCTTTCCTATGTAGACTGCTCTATTTTTCCCGTAAAACACTCTTGCAAATAAGTCTGCAGATCTTTCAACACAATGCCTGAAGCATCACACATGATAAATCCTTCCCTAGTCTCGGCTTTCTGTAACCTTCCCCATTCCTCACAATGACACACACTTTCTCTCATTCATCTTTTATTACAATTCAATATTGTGCTTGAATATAATTAGTTTGTATGCAGTGGTGCCTTCCCCCCCTTTTTATTTTTTTTTATAAAAGAGGACAAACTAATGTTTCAAATGACTGTTTTTCCATGCACATTTCATCTGGAAATTGACTTCAGTGTTATAGGTTCCAATATATTTATACAACAGGTACAGAAAGGTATTGGGAAAAGGAGAAATATTTTTAACATCGTAAACCTCTAGCAAAAATATGTATGTAATAGAATCTGGTACTGCGGTATTACACACATTACAACTGTCACTGTGACTTACAGCCTTAGTTTAGCTGAAAGAAAATCTATAACCCTAGAAACGCAACAATGTCCGAGTCACAGTTCAGAGTAATAAATGTTTTTCACAGAATACTGTAATCCATATTTCCAAAGCTGATGCAACAAAGGCATTTCTACTAGAAATCTTTCAATTTCATGGGCGGAGGCTTGGAGAGGGAGAGAGACTGTTTAGGAGAAATGATAAGCAATAAAATGCCTGTGTTCAGAAATATTAGCCCTTTGGCTAGTGCCTTTGGTTGGTTGTTCTTGCCCCTGAATTATATCTTAATAAAGTATCGTCTATTTTTGGTGCTAGTATGAAAAAACAACTTTTAAAGCCTATGCTCTCATTTGTGGGTGGTGAGGGGTATTGGGTTGCAGGCAGCTGTGCATGAGCATCCTGGAGTTCTCCGTATCACAGACATCCTATTCCTGACAAGTTACATTTAACATTAGTCCTTCCCAGAGACCGATGATGGAGTGCAGCTGGGATGAGGTGTCTCTTAGGAATGATGTGTGCTGTTTCATCTGACCATGACTCTTGAACACACTCCTCCCCGTTTCAGTGCTGCGAGTTGCCACTGTGCTCCTCCATGGTCCCAAATACACAGCCTCCTAGTGTGTCCCACTGGCAAACTCTTTGCCTTCATGGTGGGTCCCAAACCAGCAGTTTGACAAAAACATTAAAATTCTTGGCTTGGGAATGGATCTCAGCTGTGAAGGCTTCTCTCAAATGGGTATTTTGGATTCAACTGGGCTGTAGTGCCATCAGGAAAGGCATTCTCAAGCCAATGGCAGCCAAAGCACTGGGTTGTGCTGGTGTCCCTGGCTTTGGTTTGACTTTGTGCATGGGCAAAGAACTTGACCACAAGCCAAAGCAGTGAGACTGTCCTGGCAGGACTTCCAGCTGGTGACAGCAAACAAATATATCATACTATATATTTCCTTTCTCAGAAGGGTATAGTTTGAGTAGCTAAGTAGATCAGGTTTTTGGCTCCCAAGACCTTCATTTGTCTCTACCTTCAAACTTCCTGGCAAGCTTGCTCATGTCTATTAATTTTCTAAAATCCATGAAAGCAAAAAAAAAAAAAAAAAAAAAAAAAAAAAAAAAAAAAGAGAGAGAGAGAGCAAATTGCATTAAAGTAATTTGTAATCATTTGAGTTACAGTATGAGTGAAATACTCTCATAGCTGAGCAGTTAAAATGGAAATGCAGTGTTGAGAAGCTGTATGTGCCATACTTTATTGCCCACTATACACATTGCAGAGTATCAGGTTCATTCCAGTCAAGGTTAGTCAGACATTTGTGTTTGGTTTTTGTGTTTAAAAAAAATGGGGGGGGGGGGTTAGGGAAGGAAAATGGAGACACCAGTAATAGCAAAAACATCTGCCTATTAGCCCCTTCATTTGTTTCTTTTCTTTCCTGGTGGAACTGAACAGATATGCCGGCAGCCAGAGCTGCCTGGCAGGGTGTGTTTCACAGCAAGTGTGCAGATGGCATGGAAAGGCCAGTAGGTTGGTCTGTGCTGAAGAACAAAGCTTTTAATCAGAAATGCGGAAGCTCAGCATATCTAGTTGTATTATCATCTCAAAGCATTGCAAGTGCTTGGTATATATAGCACTAACATTGCCCCTACTATGCTGAGACATCATGCTTGCTTTAATGCACAGTACTAAAAATTTCAACTTCACATAAATTAGCTTTATTAGCTACTTTACTTAGTCATCATTCCTATTACTGCTTCATTACATATCTGATTCATAATCATCGACTTATGAAGAACAGATTGCAGAGTTTTTTTCCCCCCTCTGCCTGCTCCTTACCTTCCCATGCTTCAGTGTGCATCCAGACTAACACAATGGTGCAACGGATGATGCTGATCCCATTTGAATCTCGATGGGAGACTGCCTGAGATGCTCTGTCCTTGTAAGGTTGAGTTTCCCTCCTAGACCTACTGAAGGAGGCTCTATCATTCTTGATTGCAGTGTCTGACTCACAAGGATGAGCTAATTTTGTTGGCAAGATCCTGTTTTTCTGAGCTAGGACAATCATATTTTTTTCTGGTGCTCGGGTGGCTGTGATAGGGGACTGAAATACTGCATGTGTTTAAAATAGTCAAGGCATAAAAATATACTCATAAAATGGTTAAGCTGTGAACAGTTTACTTGCCGTTGGTATACATGAGAGCAGACACAGTGAAATAGTCAGCTAGGGTATTTTTCCATCTCCCCAGTGTGAAGGAGCAGTTTATCATCTGGCCTTTGCATGTGGAGGCTACATGGCTCTAAGGCTAGTTTTTTATCCACTGAGGCATGACTTTAAAGTTGGGCGCAGGATGTGGCACTTCCACTGGAACTCAGTCATCAAGCAACAAGGGCTCAGAGGAGCCCAGGTGACATCCAGGGTTTGTCACGCCTGTTCCTTTGGCTGTTATGCTTGTCGTATGCTTTGGGAGCACCCAAAGCACAGAGGTGAATGCTTTGGAAGGAGAAGATAGGAAGAGCTTGAAAGAAAAATGCACTTTATTTGTATTGCCTTTATTTGTTGCTGTCCTTTGGCTTTTGATTGTTCTGGCAGCATCGTCTTTGAGTACAACAAAGTTTCCGTAGTGACTCACAACCATAGCAAAGTATGTGTCAAGCTGGTGATCCACCTGTTTCTTGTTTGGAAAGAGGTGGTTCTGATTGCCAGTGCTCAGAAGGAAAGTTCTGCTTTTCCTTCACATCGAATGGAAGAAATTCTCCTATCATCAGGCTATTCTTTTATGGGTGAAACTAGAAAGTTCTGCTAAAAGATTCTTGTATGTACTGGAAAACGATTCTGCCGGGAGAGATGGACAGATCGCGTGGCTAATACTAGCACTCATCATGTCCCTAAAAGAGACCATAGTCTTGTGAAAGGGTTCGCACTGGTTTTCCTTATTGCAGTGAAGAAAAAAATTTGAAAATCCCAAATGCCTTGTAGAATTCCTATGACCTTTTGGTAACTTCTTAGACACATGCACTTGCTAAGCCCTAATATGTATGTGGTCACTGAACTGGCACTCTTCAAAATTAAATAGACCTAATGCAAATTACTAATAATCTGGAAAAGCTTTGTGCTAAAGAGGCTGCAGTAAAATTTCACAGGAGAATCCTCTTCTACAGGCTATGTTAAATGGCCTTGTTAGACATTTGAGTATTGAGTATCATTATGTAGTGATTTGAGAAGAACAGAAAAAAATCGTAAAAGTGCTAGTAAGATTCTCACAGCAGATCTATTATGGCTAGTCTCACCAGTAATAATTTAGAGTTTTAATTTTCTCAAGTCTCCCACAGGTTTACTATATCCAGCCAAACGGTTCTTGGAAAAGTTGGCAGTATGGAAGCTTTTTACGACTCGTCCCACTGGTGGCTCTTTATAGCTTCCCCCCAACACACGCACGCACACACACACTCTCTCAGGGAACAGTATGAGTTTGTCAAGTCCTGCGTAGCCCTGTGTCAGCTTAATTCACGTGATTCACAAACCAGCAGCATCTCGATGAAGTCTTTTTTCTTGGTTTTAAATATATATCAAAAAACAAAACCAAAGGTGGATTGATTGATACAGGAGCTCAAGGAGTGATAGCAGGTTCCTGATTTGAATAGCCTCCCTGAAAAGCCACATTTGGTACTGTACCTAGTCTCAGGATTTTACTCATCAATCAATATCCATCCATGTGAAAAGGGAAGTGCCTGCTGAGAAGCTGGTAGCATAGTGTAAATACCCTGAACCTTGGGAATCATATCAGCAGTCAGGGTGAAAAATATATTTTCTACCTAATCGGCACAACGTGGACAAAGTTATCCATGCTGGGTGCTGTTCTCATGATTCAGAGCCGTCTGGTACAGAAGTGCTGAGAAGCGGAGATGAGGGAGTGTGTGCCTTTGCATCTCTGCAAGCTGGCTCCTGAGGGGCCCCGGCCGGTGCTGCCGGACTTGCCTGGGGGGAATCCTGGGACTTCCCGGATCACCAGGGGCCACCTTCCATGTGCAGAGCGGGACGAAGGTGTGACTTGAAGAGGTAGGGTGGACATCTGTGCTGCTGATTTTGAACAGAAAGGTTGAAATTAGCTTCAACATGTGCGAAAACTCTGTGACAGAACCTCTTGCAGCAAAGTCCCCAGAACATGAATTTTGACAAGGAAAGAGCCCATTATTATCAGTGATGTTTCAACCATTATTTTATGAATATATTCAATGACGAGAACTAGCTTGTTTCCAAGACAACAAAATTCAAACCCCGTCCATGATTGCTCTAAAGGAGGCCTCCTGTCATTTTGTTCCTTTGAAGAAACTCACAATTTGATGGGCAAAATGCCAGAAATAATTAGACAGAAAAGCACCATAAACCCCAATGGAAGCAAAATATCTGCTGTAAGAATTTCCCACCAGAAATCTTGAAAATCAAATCAAAGCCTGGATAAAATCTTTTCTGTTGAGTATATGAACCAAAAAAATAAAAAGTGGGTGGGAGAAGACTACAGTTTTCTACTTCATCAGAGAGAATACTAAAAACCAGCTTTGTGTCTTGCTGTGTCTTCTCGTGAAATAATAAGTGGGCAGGGCAATCAAATTTAAAGCAGTATTCCCCAAAGCAAGGTCAAAACTGCTAGAAATGTTCATTTCATTTTTATTTGCTTTTCCTGTGAGGTATCCACTGTGGCTATAATTTCCCATTCTTTATGGGGAGATCAAAAGATTTGTGCTGTGCAGTGTAGGAATCAATTCAGTTATCCTGGCAGCACGCCAGTCTTTATTACGTTATTTGTTAACCCAAGTTATTGCAGAATAGAATAACTGTTCTATAGGATAAATGAGAGTTTTTCTTGCTTCCTTGACCTTGATTTCCATGCTCACACCTTGTCCCCTCAGCACCCACATGCAGATAATGACCGTCTGTATTTGAATGAAATATCACTGCAGATCCCATGCCGAAGCAAATAATTGATTCTGTGATATGTAAGCTAACCAGTAGTCTGCATTGTTTGCCTTTGCATTGTGCAGCATATAGTTTTAGATGTTTCTCACAGTGAGTGGGAGTCTCTTCTCTCTGCTGGTGGTAAAAGCAGCCCCAGTGAAGGGTGCTATATTTGTTTTTTTTTCTTAATGTTAGGCTATTTCTGTAACAATTGAAAACTAAATAAATTAGTCAAGAGATCCTACTTGAAATATTTGATATTTTTAAGGAATCTTTTTCATTAAGCTTGTGAATTAAGCAGTGGTACATTTTGGTAGTTTTGGGGACATGTGTTAAAGATAAGTCAAAATCAACTTGGAATTTTGCCTAAATAAGCATCACAGCCTAGATAAATGTGCAGTGAGGTAGAATGAAAACTGGCTGAATGGCCAGGCTCAGGGGGGCATGAAGTCCAGCTGGAAACCAGTCACCAGTGGTGAGCTGCGGGGGTTGCTACTGAGACCAAAGCTGCTTAACATCTCCATTAGATGTTGGATGATTCATTGGATCATGGGACTGAATGCATCCTTAGCAAGTTTGCAGATGATACAAAGCTTGGAGGAGAAGGACGAGAAGGACCTGGGGGTTCTGGTGGACAGCAAGCAAGCTGGACATGAGCCAGCAATGTGCCCTTGCAGCAAAGGCGGCCAACAGCATTTTGGGCTTCACTAGGACAAGCGTTGCCAGCAGGTTGAGGCATTTGATTCTTCCCCTCTACTCAGTCCTGGTGAGGCCACCTCTGGAGTGCTGGGTCCAGTCCTGGGGTCCCCAGCACAAGAGAGACATGGACATACTTGAGTGAGTCCCGTGAAAGGCCATCAAGTTGGATCATCTGTCACATGAGGAGAGGGTGACAGAGCTGGGACTGTTTAGCCTGGAGAAGAGAAGGCTCAGGGGGGTCTTATCAATGTGTATAAATGTCTGATGCAGGGGTATGTAAAGAGGATAGGACCAGACTCTTCTTAGTGGTGCCCACTGACTGGACAAGAGGCAATGGGCACAAACTGAAACAGGAAATTTCACTTGAACATAGGAAAATATTTCTTCACCATGAAGGTAGTTGGACACTGGGACAGGTTGCCCAGAGAAGTTGTGGAGTCTCCATTTTTGGAGATATTCAAACCCAGCTGGACATGGTTCTGGGCAACCTGCTCTAGCTGACCCTTCTTGAGCAGGGGGGTTAGACTAGATGATCTCCAGAGGTCCCTTCCAACCTCAGCTATTTTGCAATTCTGTGGTGCTCTGACTCTGTGATCATGGGTCCCAGTCTAAGAGTTTAGACCTCATCAGGAATTTTCCACTTACATTTTCTAAATAGAAAAACGCAGTTCTTGCGTAATCAGATTTTTCACAGAGAGAATGTAGAGTAGGTTTTGTTTTGCATGAAACAGATCTAACGCAAAACATTTTTGATTTGTCCAATCAAATCAAAACAGGTAGTTTTGGGATGAGGTCAACATTTAATTGTGTCTGATTGAGCAGTTGCAATGACTTCTGGTAGTGGAAATTTGTGGATATTCTTCCGCCACAGCGCTGCCCTGAACCAAGGTGCAGTGGTGCATTTGCCGTGCTGCACAGAGCGCTCTGATTGAATGAGCAGTGTGGGAAGTCTTTGTCACAGCGTTTTGTGATCTGTAATCTGGGGGGGTGAGTGTGGGAGGGGAAAAGGGACAGCCCAGAGAGAGAAGCTTAGGAGACTAAGACAAACCTAAGATGCAACTTCAGTGAGGTGGGGTAGCAGTATGTTGTTAGATAGCGTGCACTGTGAAACGTTAAATCAGACTGAACCCCTTCCCCACAGGGGCTGAGTTTTAGGGGACTCTCAGGTTTTCTCCTTTTGAGACTTGACCTTTGAGGATCTGTACTGTGGTCAAGAGGGAAGTTTTTAAGTCATCCAGCAGGCGCTCAGCAGTGCTGCAGGTTTGTGGTCCTGGTCAGTTCCTGCAAACCTGTGAGCAGAGTAAGACCAGGACTCAGATGTGGTTTCCCCCCATAGACGTACAAGCCCCTTCTTGATTACAGAAGTGAGCCCTTCAGCTCTCCGTTTTAGGCTCAGTTTGTGCTGAGCCTGTTGCACTAAGCAGGGTGAACTCTCTTAGAAAACAATATTCAAACATGCTTTGCAGCGGGTAGTGCAAGGCCGGAGAGAAAAAGGTTCTCACCTTTAGAGGAGGGTGCAATAAAGGACCCTAAAGACTGCTTTTCGGAGTCTCCCCCTTCCCGCCCCCATTCTGCTATTCCATATTCTGATGCTAAAATCTGAAAATAATTGTCTCTCAGTAATTTCAAACAAAGGTGTTTACAAAAGCACTAAACCCAAGAATCCAGCCAAATGGAATCAAAATGGGAAACTTAAATTCATAAGCTCACTCCTTTAAACTGATGGAAATAGATCCAAACAAAACAAAGCAAAACAAAAGCAGTAGGTAAACATGTTGGAATGTACAATGGATAATGGATATTGAGGGATGACCTAGTCATGCATGCTAAACAGATACATTCATGAGTATAAATTTAATTAGCATCTGGAAATTAACAAGACTAGAAAGAAGGGCAATGTGTTTTTAAGTGAAGACGATGAATAGGTACTGTTTGGTGCATATAGATAAATGAGGATTTAATTTGTAAGACATAATGAGCCAGGTGCCTATAAAATAATTTGTTTTTCTACTGGATATCACAGAAGATAACAGTGTAACACTTCAAGGTCAGGCTGCCTCTACCTGACCATCTCTTTTTGGGGAAAATATTTTTAAAAATAGCTAACTAACACAACATTCGTTTCCATTATAATACTACATCTTCTCATGAAAGACACTGTCCTAATCAGTATCTATTTAAAGCATGTAGAAAGTACAATTTCCCCATATTGTGCTACAGGAGGAAGCTGTACAGCAAGGTGATGGAATGACAAAGTCAGGTTAGCATTTCCTTAGGGCTTTAAGGAGTTTATTCTTTTCAAATGGGTCTGTAGTTCCACAAGATATGTTGGAGTTGCACATGTGGCGGACAGATGAGTGAATTTTTACCTTAAACATTTCTTGGTACATAAGGTGCAAACAAACCATAACCCCGAACAAGCCATCTGTTCCCGGTGGAAACAGGACTGAGCTGCTGCGACCCCCGAAATGGTCTCCCTGCGACCACTCGGGACACACCGAGCCTGCGCCAAACCAGGGCACGATCAGGCAGAGACTTTGGGACCTGGACTGTAAATTATTGCCGCTTAGTACAACTTTTATAAAACTTGCTTAGCATGAGTAGCTAAATTTGCTGAAGCCTTAGGCCACACTTCCTAGCTCAGTGAGAAAGGGCCCCAGAGCTGGTGCAGGTTGGAAAGATAAGGGAGTTACAAGCAGTCTGCATTCCTGTGCTTCACACTCTGGGAGGGAGGATGTCAAGGCTTTGAAGTGAGGCCTGCTTGCGCGCCAGGACCCTGGGAAACAAAGCCTCCCCTCACTGTTGAAACAGTGTTAATTGGGGGGGTCTGGATTATATCCCCTTCGTCAGGACCTTGGGAGAAACACCTACTGTCACTGCTGGGGCAGTGCTAATTGCTGGAACAACACCTCTTTGTCAGGGCCCTGAGAGACAAGGGCAGAACCCGAGGAATGAAGACACATCTGTCAGCAGAAACCGCAACAGTAAACAGCCTACCTAGGGACAGTGATGAGACCCAAAAAGGAGCAAGAGACCCCAGACCTAAATATTACTATTGGTCGAAACTACCGCGTGAGGGGTGGACAGCTTAGACTGGAAAGTTATAATTGCCCAGGGATTTCTTTGTTCGGGGTCCCTCTTCGGAGGCACCCAGCTCGAGCTGTAACTACTGCACGCGTGTCATTACAATTTATTTATTTAATTTGCCTTGATTTGTCTCCGAACTTTTCAGCGGGAACCTAGGGTCGGACCCTGCTCGAGTTGTAATTACTGCACGCGCATTGCTAAAATTTACACCCAGGGTGAAGAGGACCAACGGGAAGCCGCTGGATCCACGGGTGGTGATCTCTCTCTCTCTCTCTCTTCCCCTCGCTCTCTCTTTCTCTGTCCTCCCCTTTGCCTTTCCCCACCTTTTCTCCCCACTTCGTGGAAAATAAAGTTAAAAGGTTGTACAATATTTGACCAGTCTTAGCGTCTTAATCTTGTCCTTGGGATCGTAACGAAACCCTCCTGATATTGGATCGGGACAGCACAGAAAATGGATTCAGATTTCGTTTCAGAAGTGAAGGTTCTATAAATATTTGTGTGGTGAATATTAGAAACAGGTTAGTTTTTCAGTGATTTAATTCAGGCAGTTGAGAGTGGTAGATTTCTATGCAGAACAGTGGAATTCTTGAATAGAGACCATGATGAGTGGACTTCATTGTGGTGTTTGCCTAATTCTTTTAACAGCATATTTGTCATTAATTTAAAGCAGGGCCTGTTCTTTTATGTCTGAATATGCCAAGACATTTCACAATAGAGTATTATTATATGTGACAATAGAGTATTACTGTGTGTGACAAGTATCATGCAATGGAAATTCGACTTTGAAGCTCTTCACGGAGCCATGCAAAATGGTCAACTTGTGAACACTTTTAATATAAGAACAGCCCCAGTAGGCCCAAATAAAGGGCCATCTAATCCACTGTCTTGTTTCTGATGTGGCTTGTAATGGATGCCCAGAGAAAGAAGGCAAGAGCCATGGTGACTGTGTGGTGATCCTTTCTTGGTCCTGGACGCCTACTTCAGTTTCTGTGAATGGTCAGGTGCCCTCAGCACACCCAAGGCCTCTGTATTTTGAGCCCACTATAGTCAGCTCATATGAGAAGCAAGGTGGGGGGATGATTTCCCATTAATGGCCATCTTTTCAGGATGGGAATGTAGCACATTTATGAAGTTTGCCAGACTATATATGCCTGTCCCAATCCTGCCTTGAAGAGAAATACAATATGTTCCAACACTAAATTGTCAATTTGGTATCTTAAATTCACTAAAAAGACTAAATTAAGTCTAACACACAGAAAGGTGCACCATGGACTCTTAAATTCACTAAAAATGACTGAATTAAGTATAAGGCACAGAAAGGACTCTGGGAACATAGCTGTCTAGAAGCCTGAAGAAGGAGTAGGAAAGTTTTGTCAAGTGCTTATTGATCTATAATGAGAGCTGCCGTCTTCTCACCAAGGCTGGGATCTTTTTCTCTTCACAAGTCCCACTGGCTAGTCAGTTTTCAAAGCAGCCAGACCTTCAGTGTTTTGACGGTCATTCCTGGGAAATGTTAATTGAGGAAATTATATGTCTTTGCTAACTTTACATTTGAAAACCAGCCAGCCTTTGGCAAAGAGGGATTTAGTTGCTGCTTTGATTTTCATTCCTCAGTCTGTACGCTGACTAAGGCAGGTTCCTGTGGAAAAATGCTAGTCCAAGACTGTGCCCTCGTATGTGTGTGCATGCAGGGAAGGGCTTGCATTTATAGATGCATAGCAACTGGAATTCATATTTCATAAGGCTTGAATCTGCAAGCATTGATTTAACATTGGTTTAAAAACAGAAGTTTCTAGGTTTTGCTTAAAAAAAAAGGTTAAGCTTCAAGTGCTATATGATTGTATGAATTCCCTTTTCCCTATTCTGTATGTCACCTGTAGGGCTTTCATCCATCTCCTTAAGCATTTCAGCAGAGTCTGCTACCACTTGGGCTGCAAAATAAATGATAGCAGGAGATCCTGTTATTCCAGTGATGGAAAGGTCTGCAGGGGCTACATGTTGGGTCTCAGTGATGTTCAGCAGAGTGGGGGAAGATTAGTGCAGCCTTTTTTTTCTGTTTTCCCATATTTCTGGGAGTGCCTCTCTTGTCTCCTGGAGCTGGGATTCCTACAGCGTCAATGGCACAGACCTTGTGGCCGGGTAGCAAATCCTGCCTTTTCATCTCCATATTGCTTTTCCAAATGCGTCAGCAGCTCCTTGGCATTTCCAGCAAAATATGCTGTGGTTATTTCTATAGTGACTCAACCTGACTGCTTGTCTATTTGCGTATTTTCTTGCATTGTTGCTATTCTTGAGAAAAATGAAAGCCAGAGAAGAGAGAAGGCTACTCTTTTCAGTTGATATCCAAGCAAAGCACAAGTGAGATTTTATGAGACAAAGTAAAGGCACTTCTCAAGCCTAGCTACATCTCTTCAAACCAAATGTTGCAGGGTTATTGCAAGAAATAGCTGCATGCAAATTTCTTAAAGAGGGAAGAGTTAAGCCCTTTTCTATAAGGAAAGGTGTTAAGCAAATTACATATAGGTATTGCTACTAGCTCTTCATGTAATAAATAACTAACTTTGTCTTGTAGAGGGATGAAAAACAATCCACTGGGGTGGGGAAGTATTCCAAAAAAAACTGAGGAGGAGGAAGGTTTTGATAACTTTTCGAGTGCTTTGTTTTGAATTATCGCACCAATGATGAACATATCTACTTTAAATGTCCTTATGTGTATGGGGAGAATGAACATCTTACTGACAGTTCTTTGTTTTGTGATAAATTTAACATGGCAGTAAAAAAAGGTTTACGTTTGTACAAATGTCTTTTATGAACAACAGTTTCCATCCATTTAATAATGACCTTGCTTTTCTCATGAGAATAGCACAATTATCAATCTGTCACTATGGTTTTTTGTAGAGCAAGATAGCATTTCCTGTTATACTTAATCGTCTTGCCCATCTGTGGAATGCTAGTCTCTCCGGAAGACACCTGCTTTCTCAAATGTTATTTTTAAGGATCAGATCCATTGCAGTTGATTGTGTGAGGCATGTTACATTTGTTGTGTTTTAGGAGAAAGATGGGTAAAAGCCAGGCTTCCTACTAGGTATGCAACTTAGTAAAAACAACTTCTAATTAAAAAAACAAAAAGCACATGCACAAAAAGCCCACATGCAAATATCTCTCTCTTTGCATAAAGTATTAGAGTTCAACAAAGGATTTGTCATAAATTGAAGCTAATGGTTAATTTAATACTTTTCATGCTCTTTTGGACATGGAGAGTATCATCTAGAACGGCTACAGTTAGAATAAGCATGGAGGGGATTGAGATGTTGTCTCTGGTTTAGCCCATAAAGAATTTGCTTTATTTCAACTTGTTTTTGTCTGAGAAAGCCCCAGCATTTTAAGACTCACTTAGGATTGGCAAGCCAGTTTTCGAGTTTGGAAATGTTTTATGGTTTAAGCTCTGCCAAATGATTGTTTTTAGGCTAGATGCTGAAAGCCAGGGAAACGCCTACCTGCCTTGTTACGAACCTACGGCAAACACCTAGGCACAGCCAGCCTTTGCGAAGACACCACACAGCTGCTAGCAGTCCTGGAGGTGCTCTGGAGGTGCTCAAATCTCCTAGCAAGTGGCATTTGCAAGGCCACCTAATTCCTCCTGGCAGCTACTTGCAGCTTCAGCATGAGATTGACCACAAAGAAGTGGTTGGGAGGAGACTGTCAACAGGCCTTGGCGTGTCAGCCACGTGCAGAGGAAAGCCCACACCTGTGGTTTGCCAGGCAGAGGCAGGCCACCGAGTGCCCACCAGCACTTTGGGCTGCGAGGGAGCCTGGGTGTACTTTGGGCTTGGGCTTGGCTGCTAGGCAAGACACCAACAACCAGTTTGGTTTGAGAGTCTGACCCAAGGAAAGGCTTCACAGCTGCAGATCCTGAAACGGAAGTGTCTGCTGGGTCGTGGTCGCTAGGCAAGCAGCATTCGCCGTGCCAGGGGCCGCTCATGTGCTCGTTCCCGGTAGCTGCGCCTCGGTGGGACTGGCAGCAGAACCGGCTCGGGAATGAGGTCTGAGTTATGGTAGTGAGCCTGGGATCACGGGTAGGGTGCCCGCAGAAAGCATTTTGTTACAGGCTGCATCAGCTGTACCACCTTCCTGCGAGTGGGATTCATTTCCTTGTGCTGACAGTACAGAACAGCAGAGGACAGGTTAGGCACTGATGTCTGCTCTGCACTTCTCCTACCCTCCTGAGAAGTGTGTTTTAACATCAGAACTTCGTAAATTATCTTCTGTCCTGATTCCCCTTTCACCATGCTTCATCTCTGAACATGCGCTGGCAAGACGGGGATGCCTACACCATCCCTCTCCTTCAGGGAGCACAATCGCTCGGGTCTTCCTCTCGCAAATACCTGAAACATTTTAGAAGAGGCTGCCTCTTGCTGCGCACTTATGCTATGCCTAGTGCTGCATAAAGACCCCCTTCCCCACAATTTCAGTGTCCCCTTTTAATTAAGAACTTTTAACTACAAAAGATAGCTTGCACCATTATATGTGTAAGTAAGTGTATGTGCTCCTTAACCTCTTAGTGCACTTCTGAACTTTAGGTCCAGTAGGAATAGGATTCTAGAAAGCCGAGAAATCTTGCCATATGATATAGGATGTTTTAAACCTAATTATACAGACTCCAGAGGTTCAAATAAGCTTTGGGTAAAAATGCCAGGAGGTGCTCATCTATCCCTGAGCTTTGGAGTTGTATTTGTCACTCATTTAAACAGGACTATCACATAAATGGGCTTCTGTGATGCTGGACCGGGTTTATACGAAGGGGGCGCTGTGATCTGGCGCTCAATGTGTCTAAGTGGCAAGAGCTAACATTGAGCAGAGCGGGGTGGGGTCAGAGTGGCAGTAATCAGTAATTACTAACAACAGAATGGTATAGATCGCTGAAACTTTCTTTCTGTGAGCAGGTAGCTTCTTACTAGTAAGAATGAAGGTTTTACTGGCCTGTGTACACCTAGAGTGGAAGGTTTAAAAGAAAAGTCCAGAAAGAAGGTTTGGTTGTTGAGTTAATGGATTTTCTATCCACTTTCTGTTGTCTCAAATCGCTAGGAAAGCCTTGGGAATAATGATGAATACTCTATGTGACACAAGCTCTGAAAGTGACCCTGTGACAGACCTCTGCATTTCAACAGTGGAAGGCAGAGATGGAGCAGACGGGTTGCACCATCCCCCTAGCAGGCACTGCTGCTATGGGAAGGACGTCCCCTTCGGAGGTCTGCCCTTCCAAAGGGGTGTAAAAAAATAAGGTGCAGAAATGCATCACATGTGCAAGAGTCTGTTTAGCTTCCCTGAGGAAAAGCTTAGGGCTGACGTTTGTCTACAAGTCAAAATTGAAGTGATATAAATTCAAATCAAAATACCTGCAACAATTCATGTATGTGGTAGTGGATTTCCCATCAGTGGAAATTCTGAAGACCTAGAGTGCATATGTTTAGGAAAGCTATTATATAGTTTAAACAGAATCCTGAGTTATCCTGTAAGAGACCTGTGCTGTCTTGGGAGATCACAAAAATGGTCATATCTGTAAATTTTAGAATCTGTGATCTCAGATTGTTGGTTGCTAGGTTTGGGGGTTGTGTTTGGCAAGCGAGAGGGATAGGAGTGTGCTAGGTTTTGTCACTGTAGGAGAAAATTGAATGAATTACAGTATTTAATAGTTCTGTGGGGAGACAGAAGGGTGTAAATGGACATGAAGGAAACTAACATTATCTTAGTCTGTGAAAGAGGCACTATAGTAATAGGAAATAATAGGCTAGTAAATTTGACTTCAGTGGCAGGCAAGTTCCTAGAGATTTTAAGAGCTGAGATCACAAAATATATGGAGAAGTGTGCTCTGACAAAAGTAACCAATGTGGCTTCAGGGGGAATACATTTTATATGGCAAAGCTAGGAAAGTTATTTTGTGAAGTTTATTGAGAGAACAAAGATGTGGTGAAGGTAAGGAAAAGGAAACAGATGTAAATCACTTGGTTTTCCATTAGGTCAAATAACAGTGGCTGGGACTGAGAAAAGGGCCCTAGTCTGGAAGGTGTGATACCCATATGTATGACTATAGATAAGCAGAAAAGCCACATTACTGTAGCCATTAGTGACTAAAATTACATACTGAATCAAATAGTGATGGACTTCAGACCTTCTTTCTACCCATAATATTTCTTTGTTCATGTCTCCATGAACATAACATGTTTATAAATTTTATTGAGCAAATTAAAATGAAGACAAACATGAGAAGTAATTCTACCATGTGCTTATATTTGATCTTTTTTCCCATGTGTTTTTCCATGAAGAAGTAATACAAAGATGAAAAAGAAGTACATTATTGTAATAGTGAGGTTAGTTCTTGGTGCCAGTCTCTCATCCTACTGAGACCTACTATGCAGCTGAACCACTAAGACCTCTTAGAAAGCATTGCAGAGTGAACTAGACAGGATATGGAGATGAGAGACTGACCTGTAAATTAATTGCGGTCCTGGAGTGTGCATGTTTAGAAGTAGACAGTTTAATTGTGTGTTGCCTGCAAATAACCTACTTACTGTTTCTTTCTCTTCTCATCCTGATGAGGGCATTGCTGCTGAGAGGGAAACCTCCCACCTTGCTGGTGGCCAGCAGTTACCAATCTCTCCCTGGCTGCTTGCATGTATAGATGTTTTACTTTGTGTCTGGCAGCACAGTCAGTGCAGGGAATGGTGGTGGTTAATTCAAACCAAATCAAAGCTTGTATTTAGTACGCTGAAATGGTTATATATCTCACACATTTCCTGGAGCATTTATTCAGGATCCTGGTCATGTAAAATGAGTATGTTAAACCTTTATGAATTTTATTTAGGCCATGCTTTACCTGGTGGAAGCTCTTCACCACTGCTTTGGTTGCCTGAGCCTACAGTGGTCACGAATTGCATTTCAGTCATTTGTGCTCTGTCAAAACAGCTGTGACCTTTTGAAAGCATGTTTGTATCCTGTCTGTATGTGTGTGAGCAAGAGACCTGTATGAAGTATTATCTACCTTACCAAGTCACTAAAGCGAAATAAGCACAGTCTCAGTCATAACATAAAAAAGCAGACCATGAAAGAGAGAATTAGTGGTGACACAGCAACTATTATGGCTCTGCAACCAAATGAATGGTATAGGAGCACAGTGTATATTATTGCCTGTGCTGTGGCTCTATATCTTGTATATGTGGAGTAGCTGAAAAACTGCAGAATATAATGCTTAACTTAGCTACCCAACTGGGGAAGAGCATTGAGTAACACAGACTGTGTACTGGCATAAACGCCACTTCCTCTGCTTTGAATTTCAACAGTACTTTGAATTTCTCATCAAGGAGGCTTCACTTTCTCTTACTTCCTTTCCAGCTTTTTCTCTTACTTTTGTTACTTGAGCTGGATCTGTTGCAGGAAGATCACAGCAGCATTAATGATAATGATTTCTTGAATTCACATTGAAAATTTAAAAAGTTTTGACTGAAAAAGATTTAAATTGCTTTTGCAAGCTGGTGCATTCATATCCCTGTTAATTATTTAGAAGATCAGAAAACTAGTATAATTTCATAATTATATTTATGGTTATGGAGTGGGTTACATACTTTCCCAATGTGCATAAAATATTATAAAAATCAGAATTTCTATAGACTCAAGAAATTTGAATGTGCAAGCAAATGGTTCAGTAATTCAGGTTATATTTTTCTTTTGTGGGGAAGGGGGCTTATTTTTCAATAGTTGCTCAGCGCTCATGGAGTTGTTTGAAGCCGATGAGAGATGAAAGTGCTCAGCAGTGCCATAGCTTCATTTGAGTAACCTGTGAACTTTTCAGGCAGGAAACAAAAGAACTTCTTGTTTTGCACAGTTCCTAATTGAATTGTGGATTTTTTTTTTAAACCAGGGAATTTAGTAGAGACCAAGAGTTTAAATGAGCCCAAAGGAGATTAGCCACACTCATGGAGGGATAGGTCAGCTGGTGGTTAAGTGCAGTGAGACAAATGCAGTTTCTGTCTGAGGGAGTTCCCAGCTCCTGATTACCCCCAAGCAGAGGTGGTGATGGAGGCAGATTGCGCCATGCCTGCCCTGGGAATATCCTCCCTGCCTGAGGATCTCCTGGCGATGGTGTTCGTGTCTGACCGCCCACTTCTCTTCCTGTGAAGGATGGGTCATGGTTCATATGGATAAGGAGTGGTTATCTGTTTCCATAATTCATAATGAAATTCACAGTATAAAGGACAGAGTTTATTCAAGAAGCAGAAGCAGACCGTTTCAGATTACTTATTTATACACTGAAGAGTAGTATTGTAATAAAATGCTGCAATGGACTATAAAGCTGGGTTCTGTTGATTGACCCAATGTTAGAATAACTATGGCAAAGAAAACTGTTGCTCAGATCTCTTGTACTTAGTAATTGGCTCTCCATAAAAATTTTTAAAAACAATTTATATTAAATAACTTTGGATATATATCAGATATTTACCTGAGAATTTTGTTGAGAGAAAAAGGCAATGGAAAGATAAATACTGGATAAAATACTGGCTACACCCCTATGTGTATGTGTGCATAGGCACAGGTATTGCAAGCACAGAAAACTTAAGATGTTGGCCTTTATTGTTATCAGGGTTTTAAAGTCTTTATGAAGACTTTAATTACAGGTTGATTTTTTTTCCCCCCAGACAAGTGATTGCCCCTCAAGATCAATCTACAGCAAAAAAAAACATACCTCTTTGGAAATGGCATTAAAAATCCTGCATAAAATCCTGCATAGATGTCTTATTTTTTTTGTTTGTGACATTGCATTTTGACCTGAATTTATTGACCTGTGATATAAAAGCTGAAAATGAAGGATATTTCCTAGAGTTTCGTGTCTTATTGTGGAAATTAGATAACTATCTATACCATCTACATTGAGGCAGAGTAGCTTTGATAATAAGGACATGCCCACACTTTACTCAGTCTTCAAATCCCTTTGAATGCTGTCCACCAAAGTGCACACCCAGTCTACCAGATACTTGCTCCTCTGAAATATAGAGCAAATTCTGCTTGGTGCAGCAATATGCCTTGAACAAGTGAGTCTTAACTATAAAAACAAGCACATGTTTTTCAAAAGTAGGTGAAAGCTGGAATTTAGTGGGCACTCTCAATTGTGTTCCAGTGATTGTAAGACACAAGGTTAAAAGCACAGATTACCCCCAATGGAACGGGGACATATGAACATATTTACAAGTTGTTTTCTCAACAAAGTGGAGTGAATTACTCCATTAAAAACCAAATATTGCACTGTATGAAGTCAATTACAGGAGTGTCCTCATTATCCATGCTGCTTCTTTTATTAGCACCTAGCTCCCTTTCCTTGCTGTTGGCTCCCAATTATATGACTGTTGTAAAAATATAAGATTTGTAAGTGAGCACAAAGTGCTGTATAAAGACATTTAGATACCAATCTGAGAAAGGCCCTCAGCAGATAGATGGAAAATACGATAGATAGAAATGGTGATGACAAGAGGAGTTAGTTTGCTGATTAGTTTACAAGGACACTGGATTAGAGTGACCTATCCCAAGACAAGTTGTCCTGACTTTAAAAATCTGTGAAGCTATGATACAGGAGCAGGGTCTCCCTACCCCTAAGGTGTCAAATTGGCCACTAGACAACTCTGTCTCAATCATATCATGCTTGCATATAGCTACCTTTAAGTGCATGGCCTGCTCGTCCCCATGCTCTGAGATGCACAACCTGCTCATTTATGTGTAGCTTCCACAGTGCAATGTTCTCCAAGTCTCAAGCTTTACCTCCTCTCTTTGTGTGTCCGCAGGCTTCTTGGTTGCTTCAGAAATTGACTGACCCTTTTCTTGTAGCAGCAAGCTCTGCTCCCTCTCCTGGGAACTCTTTTGGCTGCAAACTCAACCTATTTCAGTCTGCCTTACAGGGATGTTTTCTAACTCTTTGGAGGCTTGTTTGTCTTTAGCTTTTTCTTTTTCTAGCGTTCAGAAATAATTAACAAATAATTAACAAAAATAAAAGGTCCGTGAACAGCACAGCAGGCAGGGTGGGCTACAACCCTTTTGTTTGTGGTTCTTCCTTTATTGTGTGATCATGGGAGAGTTGCACTGCCTCTTTCCCTCCCAGCCTTTCTGTCTTATTTGTTCAGACTGTTAAGTAATCCAGATTAGGAGCTGTCTCTAGTGTATCTCTATAGTTTTTAGATCAAATGAGCTCCAGTTTTTATTGCAGATTCCAGGCTCTAATGTTGAACAAACTGGAATCACAGGCTGCATCTACACTATCCTGAAAGAGAGACCTTGATGGAAGGTGATCTTGGCAGATGCTTTGAGGTCCATTTCGTTAGCCAGTCACAATATCTAGCTGCTGGAACTACAAGGGTTCCCAGCCCAAACCATGCTTTCTAGTGGCCCAGATGAGCCCAAATTTACACATCCACCAGACTCTCTGACATGGCTCTGGCCACCATACATTCAGGTCCTCATTCTTGGCATCACTCTACAGAAACTCCACACTCTGTCTGCCGTAAGCAGCTTGTAGCCTGCACCATCCTTGCCAGGATGGTGTGTCAGAGGAGGACATACCTAGCTTGTCCTGGAGGAGGAGATCATTGTGGCGTGGGGGCTGCTGCCAGATTAAGGTGAAGAGAACTGAAGGTTGCCTGTAATAAGGCTAAACAGGTGTACAGGAAGGCAATAATCCTGCACGGGGTGAAAAAGGTGGAACCCACACAATGCTGTAAGGGTGAACAGTCCTGCAAGTCCTCTGGGTGCAATGGTCCCACAGCAGAAAATGAAAGTTATGTGTTAGCAAGGGTTGCAGGATGAAGCCCTCAGGATAGGAGATCAAGTGAAGGAGGACAGAGTGACTTGTGTGCACATGTTCACTGGTGACAAGATTGTTTTCATTTTTCCTATCACCATGTATGGGATGGGCTAAAACAGGGGTAACATTTTCACAGCATGTGTGCTTTCTGCTTACTATGCTTAATTTTTTTCACATGCTCTTTCTGCATTAGTCTGGCTTTTTTGCTCTCTTACCTTCCACCAAAAAGATTCCTCCCGTAAGGTTTACTGGTTCCTACAGGTATAAGACTTTCTCTTGAGCTGCATGCAATTCATTTTTAATAAGGAGTAGCATATATTGGAAACACAAATGTTCCGAGCCTGTGATTCTTAATTGTGCTGTGTGTATTTTGTGACATACTGCTATCCCTCACACTCCTTTTGCTTGCAGAGTTACAGTGTGTTATGTAGTAGCAATAAATGTTAAATAACCTTCCGGCCACCAAGCCCCACTCTGTGGCGGTTGCATAATTACAGAAGCTTTTGGAAATTGCATTCCAAGACTCTGATTTGATGGCAACATATGAACACTTCACTGTAAACACAGTTTCATTACATGAGATTTCATTACCATAGGCTTCTGCTCTAATATCCTCTTTCCTTTGAGAACCAGGGCCAACATTACAGTAACCACATTGTTAGCAAGAGCAATGTGAGATTAAGAATATGGACTGCATTGATCTAAGAGCTTCTGAGTAAGGGTGCTAAATATTCCTTAATAAGTAGGAGCCCAACTTGGCTCTACACATAATGACTGCATGAAGCATTTGAATTATGTTGCCTTGAGCAAGTTAAAAAAAAAAGGGGGGTGGGGAGAGAGCGGAGTGAGATTGATATCAGATTCTTCACTGTTTATTTACCCATTATATGTGGGTAAGCTACTAATCTGAGGAGAGTATCTTCCCCATTGAGGATTTGTATGTTAACTGCCACTCTTTATGTGAATGGGGCTATGACTGTCCATCTGCATTTGCTGAATTGTACACTTAGAGTTAGTACTCAGACTGTAAAGCAAACAGTCCTTATAGCTTGAAACATGCAAATATATTTCAAAGACCAGGCATGTGACCACTGACTGTGCAAAAACCCATGGATCCCTGCAGTTCCCTGAGCACAAAATGGCCAGTTTTACCAGCTGTGTTATGTAGAAAGCACTCAGTGCTGCTGCAGAGCCACGTGGGCTTCAGCAAAGCACCGTTTCTATCAGCTCAGTGGTGGGCCCGCTGGGTCTGGCTCTTTTACAAAGCTACCAAAAACCATTCTCTTGTTTCCTAATAAAACTCCATTAACATCCTTGTTACTCCAACATGTGCACCTTTATAATTAACAGCTCACAGATGCTGTATTTTCTTCCTTGATGTTTCCCTCCCCTCTATTTTTGCCTTGTTTCTTTTGTGAGTTGGTGAGGCAGTGCTGAGCTTGGTACTAGGTTCCCTTGGCAGTAAGCATTAAGCTGTTGCAAGCCTCTCCCTCAGCCTGTTAATTATCTTGGAATAATTCATTAGTGACTGTGCCTGTTGTATGCCAGCTACGTTTCATTGGTGAACCGCAGCCTGAGCTCGAGTGCTCCCTCCCAGCCGTGCCACTGGCCCATGGCGCTAACCTTTCATTCAGTGGAAGAAATTGTTTTCCAAGTCATGCGCTGTAGAAAGACTTGCTCATATTAGGACACGGAGTGGAGGGCTAGTTCCACTGAGAGTGACAGGCCCAGATTGAGATTAGGCATTTGTTTTCAATTTGTTGGCTCCTTGCAGGTTTCTTTTTCAGTTCAGTGATGATATAAAACAAATTTAAATTCATTTTATGTGTCTTCAGTAAGTGACTGTATATGTACATCTGAGAAAGGGAAGTGGCAGGCAAGGGGAAGAATATTTGCATGGGCTTGAATCAGCTTGTTGTTACGTGTGATTTATATGTCTAATTGTTTTAATCACTCCTTCCCCAGTCAAGGTCTGTTTCTTTCTTGTTATCCTGTGTGAAGTGCTCAAATTTTCCCTTGATCTCTTTCATTGTGTTTAGAAAGGCCATTCATGGAAAAAAAAAAGCTTGTAGAGTAGGAGTGTGAACAAACTGCTTTCACCCCTGCAGAAACATAACTAACTGCAGTATTGCTTTCCTACCTCACGAGTGGGTTTAGTCACCTGTGGGTTGTGTGTCGTACTATCACCCTATGGGTGTGCCAGTAGCCCAATACACTGGTATGGCCCTAAGATTTCTGTTATACAAAGGATATTGAGATTTTCTGGCACTTTATATGCACAGACTAGGTGCTCTCTGGCTTGGAGTTTCAAAGGTAGGCTTAAAGTACTAATGGGGTTTCTATCTGGTCATGCATCCCAGGGCATTCTGGGCATTTTGAGTCACATAGCCTCAGTGGATTAGTTTCTGTATTTCAGCTACTTGAGTGAGTTCACTTATTTGGCTTGTCAATATTTAATACAACATGCATTTTGAATGAGACTCTAGTAAGAACTGCTGCTGCCTCTGGATCAAGGCAGGCTGGAGCACAGGATCTCCTGAGAGTGTTTCCCGCGAAGAGATGGGCTTCGTCTTTCGGAGCTTACCTCCTGGGTTTTGATCAACAATATCACCTATAGCCTTTACACCCATTTAATAGTTTTCTACCTTTTTTCTTGCTTGAGGCCCTAATTCCAATTCCCTGGAAGCTAATATGCTTCCACTGCCTTGCATGAATTTGAGATCT